>NW_024544538.1:2400000-3000000 GCF_018167655.1 Microtus oregoni
AAATGGCCAGTTTTTTGGGTTCCAGCCTTTTGCCCCTCCCCTCTGCGGCTTTTGTTATGGCATGGCGGCTCACCAACAGAGCGGACAACATGTGGCAGTCGCCATCTTGGCTGAAGGCCAGATGGGTCAGGTGACCTTTTCACCATCTTGGCTGAGAGCCAGGTCACGTGACCACACTCTCCTGGTTTTACCCTGCCTTCTCACCCGGTTTTCACTAAAATTCTCCTGTTAACTCTGTTACATGTGTGTTTTTTTTAAATATTTATTTATTTATTTATTATGTATACAATATTCTGTCTGTGTGCAGGCCTGAAGAGGCCACCAGACCTCATTACAGATGGTTGTCAGCCACCATGTGGTTGCTAGGAATTGAACTCAGGACCTTTGGAAGAGCAGGCAATGCTCTTAACCGCTGAGCCATCTCTCCAGCCCCTGTTACATGTGTTTTGAGCAATGGCATGTCTCTGATAGGGCCCATCAGAGTCATCCACGTTGCCCAATTACTGTTCACTCTTTCTATGTATAATTGTTCATTACATCTCATTTCAGACTACAAAATCATGAGTCTCATATTTTAAACTGGTATGTACCTTTAAGTTTCTTAAGCTGTTTTCTACCATTGTCAGTTCTGGCATTAACTTCCAGTGCCAGCAGTTTCTTCTTTCTGCCCTTTTACAAATGTGGATCTTACCTGTTAAGAGCCAATATACTGCAGCTATATTTAATCCAGCCCTCAACTGCTCAGAGATTTGGGGAATGTGATATTTAAGTATTTAATATTTAAAAACTTTTCATAACAAAAGAGACAGGTTGACTCCTAGAAGCACACTCTTATTTCCTCCAAAGAAGACAGAAGACAAATGGACACCAGAATAACGTCCTTCTGCAGTTCGCTTTGACTGCCAAGTGCTGACCATTGGGCAAAACTGCCTTTCATCTAAACTAAAGACCTCTAGACGTGGACGGAATCACTGGAATTGACAGCCTAGCTGCTCAGGTCAAGGTAGGCCTGTCTTCCTACAGATTTCTTAGCCCACAGGATCTTCTGCAGCCTGGCAGGCCCTGGGCTAAACAGGAAAGCTCGAGTGCAACCTTCCATGACCATGGAGAACCCAAAAAAAGAGTAGCTCTGGGTGCCAACCAAGTAAGTTCTCTGTCATTTTTTAATCAGTAACTCAAGTAAAATCTTATCCTTCTCAAAGATCTCTGACAGTTTGATAGCTGAGAGGTTTTCCCAGATTACCTCACCAAACAAATTTCAAACCAAATTTATCTCTTATGCTACAGTCATTATATGTCTAAAACTTCTGTTTTCATAAACCCAAGGAGTTCTTGTGAGTTCCAGAGAGCTGAATTAAAGAATCTACCTTAAACAGGTCAGATACATCCCCCTCAATTCCCTGGTCCTAAATTTTTTTTTTAACCTTAATTTAACTTTGTTCTTTGTACTGCCAATACCTTAGGGACACCAGACATTCCCATGCCACAGACATCGGTCAGAAGCAAAGAGACCAGCTATGCCAGGATGTTCCCAGCACACAGCCTTCTTCAGGTCCCCCCCCCCCAAAGATGACGCCCACAAATCAGCAGGAAGCAGTTTTGAGAATTCGCCGCCCCAATTCCTTCAAACTGTGGTGTCTAATCTGCTTTTAATTATAAGGAAGACCTGGGAATGTTATGGTTTTGGTCCCTTTATGAGACAAGCCATGCCTACTCCCTCCCCCATCCTCTGAGGCAGGCTGATCTTCAGCTTCCGGCCTGAGCTTGCTCTCTTTTCCATCTTCCTCTCGGAGAGACAGCTTCTCTTCTGCCTCTCTCCCCACTTCTCTGCTTCCCCCTTCTCTGTCTCTTTCTCCTCTCTCTCTCTCTCTCTCTCTCTCTCTCTCTCTCTCTCTCTCTCTCTCTCTCTCTCCTTCTCTCTCTGTCCCCCCCTTCACCTTTCACCCTCCATAACCCCCTGAATAAACATTCAACCTCACCCTGCATGTTGTGTCTATCCATGTTTCTGTCTTCTGCCTGCCCGCCATGTGTCTCCCTGCCTGGGACCAAGCCATTGCTCAGGGACCTGCAGCCGTCTCTGCCTGAGGCCCACTGCCTGCTGCCACATGGCCCGCCACCACTGCTCTGAGACCAGCAGCCATCTCTGCTTGGGACTGGCTGCTCCCAGGACCCACTGTCTGCTGCCACATGGCCCGCCACCACCGCTCAGCCCACCTCTCTGGAACCGGCAGCCATTTCTGCCTGGGACTGGCTGCTCCCAGAGCCTGCTGCCTGCCACCACGTGGCCTGCTACCACCATTTGGGACCTACAGCATTTCTGCTGCCTATTGTTGTGGGGATATTGCAGCATTTTTTAAAAAATGAATATTAACATCGCCATTGTCTCAGTGTGTGGGTGCACCCCTCGTTGTCCTGAATTCCTTGCTCGTGCTCTCTCTCCATCTGCTCCTGGTTTGGACCTTGAGATTTCAGTCCGGGCTCAAATGTGGGTCTCTGTCTCTGATTCCTTTCATTGCCTGAACCCCACTCGCTTCCTTGCCGCGGCTCTCTGCCCAGGTCTAGATCCCAGCTGCATGTCCAGGTGCTGGCACCCACAGAGTGCCCAGTGCCCAGTGTGACACGCTGGTCCGCGCACAGCAAATGGAGCTCAGGCCTTACACAGCTCTTACACAGGCTGCTGGCCTTGAAGCCACTGCTGCCTTGGTAAACACCGAGGTTTACTGCCCACGCCTGCGATCACAGAAGTAAGGCAAATGGACCACAGGGTGTGTGACTTGACCCAAGCGCACCCCCGTGCCACCACGATCACTCTATCTCCTCAAGCTGCGCGTGCACTGTGAGCTTATATTTTTCAGAATTCTGTTCCGGCTCTGACTTCCTAGCCACGTGAATTCAGGTGCACCCCGCCACCTACTGGCAGGCAACAGTCATTACAAGTAAAAATATGTTTTAATCAGTCAATCAATCAATAAATAAGGATAAATAAAAATAAATACAGGTTTGATTGAAAATGTCTGAAAACGTCACCATTCAAGGTTTCCACAGCTTTTTAAAAAACCATGTGGGAGATTTTACAAGAGGTGTCTGATAACCCTTTTCTATGGATATTTCTGGGGTTGGTCGTTTTCCTTGTTTTTGGTACACTATGGTTTGATAATAGAAGAATGACAAAGTTCTTAAAGGGCAAATCCAGGATTCTTAGGGCAGAGGCTGAATGCTTAAAAATTCAGACTGACAACAACTTCCTCAAGAAAGAGGTTGAAGTTCTCAAGGAAGAGAATAGACCTTTGTCTAACATGACTCTGTCAACTGAGCAAAATTTAGAAAAGGTACAGTCTGATATTAAGGAAAGAATCACTACTATGGAGGAGGGAACAGCTGATCTGGACCATAAACTTCAGTCCCTATCTGTAGGATCTGAAACATTAACTGAGAGAATTAAAACTGCTGAATGTGACAATTAGATTTTGTCTAAAGGATATGACAGATTGGCTGACAGATTATCAATACAAGAAGGCACAATTCATGCCATGAAAATTTTATCCAAAGATGATATATTATCTCTAATGGACAAACATCATCCCTTAGAATCTTCAATGAAGGCTTTGGAGCATAATTCTGGACAGGAGATTCAGGCCTTGCAGAAGGCAATGGTAAACAGATTTGAAAAGATTGAGGAAATTCTAAATTCTGATGAATAGGAGCAGACGGTGGAAAGGCAAATTTTAACTCCATCAGTGAGTAAAACTCTCTGGGATAATTCCCACAAAGCTCTACCTAAAGCTCTAAATGCCTTTCCAGTAATAACAACAGAGAAAGTGACTGGTTCCAGAAACCCTAGGGTCATCAAGGAACATACATGGGAACCCGTCCGTATGAATGATCTGAAAGAAATAAAACAGGCTGTTATGAGTTTTGGGCTACACTTCTCCTTCATTAAAGAGATGCTAAAAACATGGTCTTGAAGCAACAAGGTCACTCCACACGATTGGGTTCAATTGGTTTCAGCCATCCTAGAGAGTGGACCACAATTGAATTGGAAATGCTTATTCAGGCAAGAAGCTAGACTTTTAATATTTATTTATTTATTATGTATACAATATTCTGTCTGTGTGTATGTCTGCAGCCCAGAAGAGGGCAGAGGCTAGACTTTTAGAACAGCAGGAAAGAGCCAAGGGAATTGAGATTTCCCTAGATCAAATTCTAGACGAAGGGTTCTTCTTTGACCCTCTGGAACAAGCAAATTATGATGAACACACCCTATCCATATGTACTAAAGCAGCCTTAAAGACTTGGGACAGGGTTCAAGACCCAGGACAGAGAATGGAATCATATATCAGAGGTAAACAGGGCCAGAGAGAACCCTTTAGTGACTTTTTACAAAGACTAACTAAAGCTGTACAAATAGGGATATCTGACACAGAAGCAAGGCGTATAATAATTGAGTCTTTGGCTTATGAAAATGCAAATGTGGAGTGCAAAAGGATCTTGTGGCCTTTAAGGATCAGATCAGCGCCCTTGGATGAATGGGTCTTGCATACACTGAATGTTGATACATTTGACTATGGCACTGAAACATGGGTAGAAGAAGCAATTTCCAATGGTAAAAGAAGGCATCAAAATACCAAATGTTTTAATTCTGACAAAATGGGTCATATGAAAAGGAATTGTAGACAACAGATTTCCAGAAATATCAATAATGCATCTTCTAGAAATAACAGAAATAGAAGGACTTCAGGTTTATGTAGGAGATGTGGGAAAGGCAGGCATTGGACAAATGAGTGCGGGTCAACAAGAGATAGACAAGGCAACCTGTTACAGATGGGAAACCTGAGGGGCGCCTCACAGGACCCCATGGTGAATGTGATTCAGTCATTTCTTGTTACTGCAGAGAATGTGCCTCGTCAGGAAAATTAGGAAGCCCCATGCCTACAGTTGCAAGCAATAATGGCCTGAAGGATGAGTTACTTGTATTTTGGCAAACTTCTATAAGTGATCAAAGACCAAAACTAAGAATGTGTGTAAATGGCATTTTTATCACTGGCCTTCTGGACACAGGTACAGATGTAGGTATCATCACTCCAGAATCTTGGCATCCATATTGGCCTCTTCAGGATGTAATGTTCAGTTCCTGGGAATTGGAACCCTCTCTTGAGAAAGGCAAAACACGAGATGGGTTGAATGCATAGGGCTAGAAGGACAAATAGGAAAACTAAGGCCATAATGTAGCCAATATTGCAGTGAATTTATGGGGCCGTGACCTATTACAGCAATGGAATACCCAAATTAACATGCTTCTATAGCCTATATTTTTGAGAACAATATTAAAAGATATTACAGATGGAGGAAACCATCCATTCGGGCTGTACAAGAACACGAAGCGATTGATGTCCCTTCAGAGATACCAACAGACTTGATTCTAAAATGGTTGACTGAGCAATGGCCTTTAGCTGAGGCAAAGTTACAGGCTTTAGAACAGCTGGTACAAGAGCAATTAGATGCTCGCCATATAGAAGAAGCTACCAGCCCTTGGAATTCTCCTGTATTTGTGGTTAAGAAAAAATCTGGTAAATGTAGAATGGTGACAGATCTAAGGGCTATCAACAAGGTTATTCAACCTATGGGCCCTCTGCAATCTGGAATTCCTTTGCCCTCTTTATTACCAAAAGGATGGCCTCTCATAGCTATTGATTTAAAGGATTGTTTCTTCACTATACCTTTACAAGAGAAAGATAGAGAAAAGATTGCCTTCACAGTACCTACTTATAATAAGTCTCAACCTTCTAGGAGATACCAGTGAGCCGTTCTCCCACAGGGCATGTTAAACAGCCCCTCCCTGTGCCAATATTTTGTAAATCAACCACTGCTAATAATACGCAAAAAAAAATTCCCAAGTCTATAATCTATCACTATGTGGATGATATTTTGTTATCTGATTCAAACATGGATACCTTGGAAAGACTGTTTGAAGAAATGAAGATAGTTTTACCTAAATGGGGATTGCAGATTGCTCCTGAAAAGATTCAGAAAGGAGATTCTGTTGATTATTTAGATTATAAAATAGGTTGGCAAAAAATTAAGACACAGAGACACAAATTAGGAGAGATCAGCTACAGACTCCTAATGACTTTCAAAGACTGTTAGGAGACATTTCCAGCCTATGACCAGCTGTTGGGATAACACCTGATCTAATAATTCATCTGAACAAAACCTTGGATGGTGATAAAGTCTTGAACAGTCCCAGAGAATTAACAGCTGAAGCAGAAAAGGAACTGACAATGATTGAGGAAAAATTACAAGAGGCACATGTGGACAGGGTGAATCCAGAGCTCAATTGTATGCTCGCCAATCTTGATATATATATATATATATATATATATATATATATATATATATATATATATATCATATATATATATGTATGTATTTTTGATATTGATTAAGGTATTGTGATTGTGTAGTTCATTTAAAAATGTAATGTATATAGGTTGTTAATTGATAATCATCGATAATATTCAAGCTTGTAGTTATGTTAGTTAGATTTTCTAGATGTACATAAATATATTTCAGATAGACATTTTTCATATCTTTCAAAGACTACAGAATATGACATTTAATGTTTTAATGACTTAGGACTTTTCATAACAATGAGACACTCTGCTCCTGGCAGCACCAATCTACTTCAAGAAGAAGATGGGCATCGAAGAGGATCTCCTTCTTCTACCTCTATTCTTCTTAGGTTTGGTCTTTCATGGTGTCCCCGATTTCCTGGATGTTTTGTGTTAAGAATTTGTTGGATTTGTTATTTTCTTTAATCAATGAGTTTATTTCCTCCATAGTATCTTATGTGTCTATGATTCTTTCTTCATTCTCTTCTATTCTCTTGGTTATGCTTGTCTCTGTAGTTCCTGTTCGTTTACCCCAATTCCATATCTAGCCTTCTCTTGGTTTGTGATTTTTCATTGCCTCCATTTGATTTTTCAAGTCTTGAACTGTTTGATTGCTTTATCTTGGTTTTCTTGGGTATCTTTGAGAAATTTATTCATTTCTTCTACCGTTTTGTTTATCTTCTCCATTTCTTTACAGCAGTTTTCATATGCTGCTTAAGATTTTCTATTATTTTTATAATGTCATGTTTAAAGTCAATTTCTTCTACTTCTTCTGGAATAGGGTGTTCAAGTCTTCTTGTTGTGTGATCCCTGGAATCTGGTGTTAGCATGTTGCCTTTTTGGTTGTTGGAGGAATTCTTGCATTGATGCCTGCCTATCTCTCCCTTCAAATATAGCCCAGAGAGTCTTGGCGTCTTGGTCTAATCTATGCTGTGACTGACTCTGAGTTGATCTCCTCAGTGCAGGAGCAAGGACTGTTCCTGGGCCAAGGACAGGTCTGGGTAGTTGTCCTCAGCACAGGGACAGGACTCCTTCTGGTTGGATAGCCTCAGTGCAAAAGTAGCCACTGTTCCTGGGCCAAGAACCTCACAGACAATAAGGCAGGCTTGGGGAAGGCAGGGTCATGTGGAAGGAAGAAGTCCCTGCAGCAGGAGCTGAAGGGGTCCAGTACTCCTTTCCTGGACATTCCGTCCCACCCCGGGATGGCACCAACTCACCAGTCTGAAAGGTTGTCTTCAGCACAGGGACGGGCTCTTAGAGGTCCAAGGACCCCACAGACGAAAGGGTGAACTTGAGGGGAGGGGAGGGTCGTGTGGAACCAAGAAGCCCTCAAGCAATTCCTTTATTAACCAGTAATATTCACCACATACATAGGGGAATTCCACATCAAGTTAAGAAAATCAAAAACAACATTTCTCTATTACTTTATACTTTAAAAGGTAACATACTGGATTCCAGATCAACCAACAAAAATATAGTTATAAATTGCAGAACTGTATTCATAGTTCCTACATATTGAGATGATATTGAACTTTATTTTAGAGAAAAACTAAATAAAAATACATCTACAAAACTGACATTTGTATAATTACATTTACATGACAAAAGATTACAAAAGTCAAGAAGATATCACTAAAAACCACATGCACTTTTCTAGCATATTATTTATTTTTTTGAACTCACATATATGTGATTTTACCAATAACATTTTTAAGAACATATACAACTCATATGTTAAAAATATTGTTTCAAATTCAGAAGATACATAGCAAAATAAAACCAAATCAGTTTGGATGAGGTATGAGAACACATGCTTTAATCCCAGGACCTGCTAGTCAGAGGCAGAGACATGCCTGTGAGTTCAAGGCTAGGCTTTTCTATCTAGTGCCAACCGTGGGTATATATTAAGACCTTGTCTCAAAAAAATTAAATAGGAAGAGAAAGATTTGATTAACTCCTAAATTCATGCTTCAATATTTTCTTTAATTAATTTAATTTTTAAGAAAGGTTATATTTTCTCTTTGTACATACCAATGCTAGTTTCTGCTCCCTAACCTCCTTCCACCCCCTTCAACTCTCCCACCATTCACTCCTCAGAGAATGTGAGGCTTCCCATTGAAAGGCAACAATGTCTGGCCCATTGTTTGAGATAGGACAAAGGCTCACCATACTATATCTAAATTGAGCAAAGTATCCTTCCAAAGAGAATGGGTCCAAAGAGCCAGTACACAAGCAGTAGGGATAAATCCTGGTCTCACTGACAGTGGCCCCACAGTCTGCCGCAGTCATACAACTGTCACCCACATTCAGAGGGCCTAATTCGGTCCTATGCTGGTTCCTCTACTGTTAAGCCTGAAGTAGTGAACTTCCATTAGTTCAGGTATGCTGTGTCACTGGGTATCCCCATCATGGTCTTTACTCCTGTTATCATATTATCGCTCATCCCTCTCTTTGACTAGATTTTAAAAGCTCAGACCAGTGTTTGCCAGTATATCTTTGCATCTGCTTCCATCAACTGCTGGATGAAGGTTCTATAATGAGATTTAAGAGAGTTATCAATCTGATTACAGGGAAAGGCCAGTTCAGGCACTTTCTCCACAATGGCTAAGGGTGTTAGCTGGGTTCATCCTTGTGGATTCCTGGAAATTTCTCATACCAGGTTTCTTGCTAGCCCCACAATGACTCCCTCAATCTAGATATCTCTTTCCTTGCTCTCCCTCTCTGTCCTTCCCCCATCTCGATCATTCCATTCTTTCATATTCTCTTCCCACTCCCACTTCTCTGTTCCTCCTCCCCTGCTTCCCTCACTATTTCCCTCACCGCTATGTTCCCAATTTTCTCTGCTAAGTATGACAGTATAGCACAATCCCTGACAAACATATAATTAATCAACAACAGGAAGGAACCCATTCCAGGGGAAGGCAATGACAATATTGCTGACCTGATGTACAAAGTCACCTGCTTGGCCAGGATAAAGAACCTCACGGGTTCCATTGTTCTCCTTCCCCTTCCCTCTGGTTCTTCTATTTCTTCTACCTAAGCAGCCAGGAAATAAGTGAGGGATAAACAAAACCAGTGAAGTCTGGGCCTTTGACCCAAGACTGGGTCCATCAGCATGCAGGTGGTCATAACAGGAGCCTCAATTGAGAAAGAATAATGGAGGTGCAGAGTACAGGAAATGGAGGCAACAAACTCCACACTGATGGTGGCCTTTAAAAGTCAGTTGCAAGACTGCTGGTGTGGATCAGCAGTTAAAGCCTGCTTGGCAATTCTGAGCACGGATTCCACCCCCAGGTCTAGATAACAAAGGCCATTTTAAATCATTCCTGCCTTGGGATTTCAGTGCCTTTGCTCCTTTATTTTCTACCATGGATCTGGTCTCAAATGGATACTGCTGAATCAGACATCCATAAGGAAAACAAATAAAGGAAATATTTTACAAAAGACCTTTTTAATGGTTTTTTTTTTTGTCTGTGATTCTGATGGTGTGACTCCATATGCTTTTGCTGATCCTGGAGACAATGCCCTGCCCAAGGTCTAAAGATAGTAAATACTCTTTGGATTAGTGTCTTTCCCATGCAAAAATGCAGAAGCCAACTTGCCCTCCATCTCCACACACTTTATGAGTTTTTCCCTAGCCCTAGTCTCCCCAGGGCCAGTTACCAGGTAAGTCTGGACTCACCCACTGAATTCATTCAAATTAACCAGTCTTTAACCTGCTTACCTAGCCGAACACCCTTCCTACCCACACAAATCACAAGAAGCGGACTTTCCTATTACAATGTAATCCCGATGTGGCCAAATTCTTTCTTAGAACCTATAAACTATAAACTGTGTTCTCAGGAATCCCTATAATAGGATCTGATGCCCTCTTCTGGTGTGCAAGAATATATGCAGTGAGCTTGATAAATGACACAGGGTTTAAGAGCCATTGATGCTCTTCCAGAATTCCTGAGTCCAACTCCAGGGATGATATAGTGGCTCACAAACATCCGTTATGAGGTCTGGTGCCCTCTTTTGGCCAACAGGCAGACATACAAGTAGAACATTTTATCCATAATAAATAAATGAATGATAAAGAAATATATGAGTGAATGAATGAATGAATGAATTAATGAAAGACTATATGCAGAGGACTCATACATAAAATGTAAAATAAAATTTATTAAATTGCTATCTTGAGACTGGAGAGATGGCTCAATGGTTAAGCACACTGGCTGCCCATCTAGAAAGACCAGGTTCAATTACCAGCACTCAGGTGGCAGCTGAAAATGGTTTGCAATTTAGTTCCAGGTTATCCCACAGCCCCATACAAATACATATGCAGGCAAAATAAAAATGCAGAGGAAATAAAAGTAAATGAATTTAAAAATAAGATTTTCCATGTCCTGAACTATCAGTTTCACTCTACCCCTAAAATAATAGATAATCTTAAGGCAGAGTGTGTACTTGTAATTCCAGCAGTTTAAAGATGGAAGCAGGAAGATCAGGGTTTTGAAGTCATCACAGATTCCATAGACAGAGAGTTCAAAGCAAGCATGAACTAAGGAGATCCTGTCTAAGGGTAAAACAATAAACAACCAAACAGAAGTGGCTTTATCTGGGATTGCAATGCTGGGACTAGAAGGACCTTACACATGCTAAGCATTCTTACTAACTTGGCTGGGTAGATTTTAAATCTTTTTTAAAAAATTATTAGATTTTTTAAAAAAATATCAATTGAAATTTCCATGCCCTCCCCTCCTCCTATTCCCTCCTCCCACCCCCATATAATCCTAAGAGAGGGTAAGGCATTTGTTTTGTGGAGGGTCCAAGGTCCTCCCTACTATATCTAGGCAGAGCAAGGTATACATTCAAAGAGAACAGGATCCCAAAAAGTCAGCACATGTAGTAGAGATAAATCCTGGTGCCATTGTTAGTGGCCCCTCAGTCTGCCTCAGCCATGCAACTGTCAACCACATTCAGAGGGACTAGTTTGGTCCTATGCTTGTTCCCTTGGCTGGGTATTTTTAATTCAATGAAATCATGTGGCAAATGAAAGAACAAGAGTGAAGTCCTATGACTTCTATATTTCTGGACTGTCAAATTGACCATGAGGATATTTTAATGTTACTCACTTCTGGTCAAGGAATGAAATCATGCATCCAGACCTAGTAGGCAAATACTGGTATCATTTGTTTAATTTTTAAAATGATTGGCAGTCCTGGAATGGAACCCAGAGCCTCCTGTAAGTACTCTAGCTACACCCAATACCAATTGTGGCCCTTGAAAAATTTTTGTGTGTTTATTTTTGTTTTGAGACATCTGGCTATATAGGATTAGCAGGCTTCTGCTTACTGTGCCTCTGCGGGCTGGGGTCACCAGGTCTACCTTACATAGATTTATCTACAGGACATTAATAAGAATTTAATGCACCTACACAGTGACTTGCCAACAAATAGAGTAGGAGAGTATGGACAGATGATTCAGACCAAACACCATTAGAGTAACTGAGATAAGGTCTACTTGTGTGCAAACAACACAAAATCCCACAAGGATGCACAGTGAAAGGACCAACAGCACTTTCCTGGCCAGAGGTAGAATAATAAGCTCTCACCATGCTGCCTCGCTGAATAAGTTACCAAGCCACATGGCTAACACAGATAAGTATAATGGGTTAATATAAGTTGTAAGAGTTAATAAGAAGACTGAGATACTGGGCGAATCAGTTTATATCTAATGTAGAACTCTGTGATTTCTCTGGGACTTAGGGATTGGAGGAGCTGAACAGGACAGGAACTTCAGTCAACAGTGCTTGTTGGTTGCTGTGGGTTGAAGGTGGTGGTGTGGGGGATGGAGGTCTGTGGGGGAGAGAACAGATTGTGACAGAGCTGGAGGCAGTTCACAATGGTTGCCTGGTTATGCCTAGAAGACAGACAGTGCTAGGCTTGGGAGACTGACAGGGCCTCATAGGCAAGGGGGCAGGTGGGATGGAATGTGTCTTCTTTCGATGTGTCCTTGTGCCCACAAGAGGATCCTGAGAGGCCTGCCTCATGGTACAAGTTCGTGGATATCCCCAGCCACTCACTGGCCCCAGCTGAGGACAATGTGGGGCTGCAACCACCTGAACCTGGACGGCATGTAGCTTGGGCATGAAGTCTAAGGTTTTCTGTGGATCTTCTCCTCTCCCATTAAAGCATGGTACACATGGGGTCATGGGAATCAGGGCCAGCAATACTGGGTTCCTAAAGAATGCACACTGCTGCTTGCCCTTAGCCATGTGGTCAACCCATTTCAGCTTTCTACCAGGTGGGAAGCCAGTGCTAGGCCTAGGGCCCCACTCAGATGGGTGGTGGTCTACTCCAGGGAATCAGCCCATCTTCCCTTGGGAGTACTGGAGGTAGGGGATTGGAGGGAGGGGAAACTGTGGTTGGGATGTATTGTATGGGAGAGTTTCCTTTGATTTCTAGAGAAACTTATTAATATTGTGTGCATTCCCTTTATGTCCTGACACATGCAGACCAAGCACACCAGGTGTTGGCTCTGACCAAAATCACACCCTAAGCTCGTGCTTTTGAAATTCACCTAAACAATTCTAAATGTTGTATAAATAAAAGCCTTCAATCTTTCCCTTTTCAAATCTTTACAGAACTTGAGTAAGCTTAAAAAACTTATTAATATCTAGGCCTAAATGTTGTTATATGTTCCTGTTTTGTTTTTCTCCTAGTATGCCTGTTTCTATGGAAGACTTCTTCAGTCTTCTCCTTTCTCACTGTCTTTGCATTTTGTTACAGAATCATTTCTCCTTATATATAGCCTCATGGTACATATGAATGTATATATGGCAATTAGCAACTCTTCTATGCAGTTTTCTGTTCTCTTCTTTAGATTATATGATCAAAAATTTGCTAATGAATATTCCTCATTGAACACATTTATCAGAGTTGCACAGATAGGCCACGTTTTCTCTTTTACTATTTACACAAGCTGCTTGAAATGCCCTACTCAGAAACATTTCCATTGCTTCTTCTCTGGTTTTCAACCTAAAACTGAGCCAGATCTTAAATTTAATGACTATACCCTGAAGGCATAAGTCACAAAACAATCCTAAACCAGTATGGAATTATTATTAATAAAAGGATTTTTTATTTAAAGGAAAAACTTACAGATCACCATCCTAGACAACAGCCCTCTGCAGGACCAAGAAAGGAGTCTAGTAGCCAGAAGGGGAATCCTAAGCAAGAGAGAGAGCTCATGGCTACTGCTGCTTTTTAAAGCAAACAGACCATGCCCAAGTGAGCTGGTATCTCAAAGGCTATTGGCTGAATGAGCAGAAGGAGCTCCCACAATACCCCTCTCTGTATCTGAATTTGTTTAAGTATACAATACACACCTAGGCTGTTCCTGCATGTTTAGTAATAGCTATGATGCAAAATATATATATAATATAAATTATACTAATGCTCTAGCAGAAATGTGAATTGGGTTTTATTTATTTAATTCAAATAAAATATTCTTTAAAACTTTTACTTGCTTGCGAAAGAATAATCAGAGTCTCTCATTATGTGAGCCTCATTCTACTCATGTGTGGATATATATTATCTCATATAAACATATACATATATATGAGATATGTGTATGATAAATATACATATATACATGCACATGTGTATGACACACAAATATGTGCATACATGTGATATATATATACATATATCACAGACAACACAGACACCCATGAACCACACACAAACACACACACAATGTTGTTAGAGCCCCACCCAAAATCTAAAATTTTGAAAAAGCAAATTTCACAAGTTGTATTCTTTCACAGATACACCACTGTATGTGTTCACACCTTGTTCCCAAAACAAACACAAAAATATAAAAATTATTTCTCAAAAGAAAGAGAGAGAATTGTGTGTTACCATTTCAGCTCCACAAGTCTGGAGTTTTTTAGGGCAACACTAGTGTGTGTCTAAATTGAGAGGTCAAAGATTCTGGAATCTGATCTCTACCAGAAATGACCACAGGAACAGATGCACAAGTTTAGGAAGAGTGAGGCTTGTGTGCAATAGTTTTCATTCTCTATTTACTTCTTAATTCCATGTAGGCTCCCAGTCTATTAAATCATTCTACCCAGAACTAGGGTAAGACATTCTCCTGTTTATCCACCAAACTTCTCTGTAAACACAATGCGCGAAACATTTTCACACCAGTTAGGATTTAAAGGGGTATTTATTTTTGGTGTAAAATTTCAAAACACTAGCCATCAGAAAAGGAGTCTAGTTGCTGGAGCAGGAGCCGGAGCCAAGCGCCAAAACCAAGAGCGTGAACCGAGGCTTGCCTCTCTTTTTTAAAGAAAAATAGACCAAGCCCCAGTGGGCTGGTATTTCAGCGGCTATTGGCTGAAGGAGAGGAAGGTGCTCCCGCATCACAGTGGGCTAGTACTTCAACGGATCTTGGCTGAAGGAGCGGAAGGTGCTTCCACAGCACCTCCCCCTTTTGTTTAAGTAAGAGAGTTCTAAACCTACTACAAAATTATATGCAATAAGAACAAATATCCTATCTTAACTAGCCTCTCACATAATAAATAACTTGGGCAAGTCATGAGAGGAAAATAGCTACATTTAACTAGTCTTCCGCCCCATAGAAGATCTGAGAAGGAAAATAATGTTACCTGAGTAATTAGGAAGTGCAATCAAACAACTTCCAAAACATGCAACAAATCAAGAGAAAACTGGCTACCTGGGCAATCACCCAAAGTCATGTTTGCAGCGTTGAAGCAACCAACTTTGACTAAGGCTTAGAATAACTGACAGATTATTTTTAACAGGCAAGAGATTTTTCAAAACCGTCTTACCCTGTCTTGGAAAGATTTGACAGTTCTGCTTATCCATTTCTGGATACTTTGTATTTTGTCCGTAGTTGAGGTATGGGCAGTTCCTTGCCCAGAGGCTGGTTTTGTCAAGAAGAAGACAAGTTCCAAGTGGTGTGTCTTTGGTGCTCAACAATTTCTGAGGAATAGGTCGGTGTTGCCAGGAGTGATTGTGTCTCACTACCACAGAACTCTAAGATTAAATTAAATGCCATTTTCTACAGCTCTTCGAAGAGGTTGAAGATTATTTATACAGAATATAATCTCTATGTATCTAACGAACCTGATTAGTATAACTATAAATATGATAGACATAGATGACTATTGATCTACAATTCTTAATACCTATCTAATTTAAAGACTAAGAGAATAAACAACTGTGCAATAAATGAAGACAATTACCTCCAATTGTACACAACAAATATCAATACATAAACAATATATAAGTATCTTAATTAGAGGTAGAAATGTATACTGCAATATGGTATACATATATCAATACTATATATATGTATATATACATAAAAATGTTTAAACAGAGGTAGAAGTATACATGCATACAATATTCAATATAATTTAACTTTGTATCCATATACAAAAAATCATGCCTATGTAATTATCTATAAACAATAACTCACAAATACCAACATTATCTATCCAATTTCCCCTCTTTTTTTCAAAAAAATCCCTGAGCTCATAAAATTCCTGTCCCCTAAACCCGAGGACAAACTTTGCTGGGAGAGGGGACATTGTCCTCTATAATTACTTCCAGCTGTCATGGGGATGATGTTCTTTTTTAAGGATTCTGTGAAAGTAAAATGATGGTTAAATTTCAAGATCAATGTCTTTTAAAATTGCAAGCTGTCTCTGAGTATTTTGTGGAGGTCTGGCAAGAATGTTGTACAAGATGTGCACCATTTCAGCTAACCAAGTTGGAATCATCTGTGCAGCTGATACCCGAAACAGGACTTGTAGTAGTGCTATCAGTATCATGACGTCATATCAACTGAGTGGAGTTGTTGTTATGGGGGCCCCATCTTCTTCCTGGAAACTTCAAATGTCAGTGCAGGAAAAACTCATTGTTCATTGTGGAAAACTTAATCATTAATTATATAGACATATACAGACATAAATATATTCAATGAAAGGTATGATAGATATATTTAATGAAAAGTATGATAGATATGAAGAAAATCAAAGATGTTTTATAAACTCATATTTCTTTTTGTCTCATATCATGGCTCTTGACATATGACAGAAACTCCAGAAACTCTGGTTTTCTCTTAACAACAGGCTTGGAACTAAAGAGGGACTGAGCCAAGAGTCCAACTCCAAAACCAGCTCGATAAATTTAGAAATATGATTTAGTATATTCTAGAGTTCCATACTTACAAAACTTATTCAGTTTTCTTGATAGTCCTTATTGGGTAGTTATTTTTCCATCTGTCAGTATTCAAACATCCAGGGTCCCTTAAATTTTTCAAAGATGAGTGTTTTCTTGTGGAGATAAGAACAAAACCCTGCCCCCATTGTATGATTATCATCATTGTGGATGCTGTCATTTCTCCTTTCCAAGAGGTTTTCTCCTCTTCAAATCGAGCCTTTATTAATTTTGATGGTATCCACAATTTTTTTCCTGTGGAAACAAGAGCAAAACCCTTTCCCCAGTGTAGCACTTCTGTCTTCCATTGAGAGGTCAGCACATCCTTGAAATAAACTGGTTGATTTAGTTCAGCAGACTTTTCCATTATACAATGTCTTTCTGCCGCTGTTGTTCCTTTCTCATTAGCATTAAGAAAATTCAAGGTTAATAAGGCATTATGTAATCTATTTCTGGGGGCATTTACACACCTTTCTGTTTATTTAACATGTCCTTTATAGTTCAATTTGATCTTTCGATGATTGCTTGACCTGTAGGATTGTATGGTATACCTGTAACATGCTTAATATTATAATAAGCAAAAAACTGTTTCTTTTTTCTAGAGACATAAGCTGGACCATTATCTGTTTTTATTTGTGCAGGTATACCCATAATGGCCATAATTTCTAACAAATGTTTAATTACTGACTCAGCTTTTTCTGAGCTTAAAGCAGTTGCCCACTGAAAGCCTGAATAAGTGTCAATGGTGTGATGTACATATTTTAATTTTCCAAATTCTACAAATCGAAACACATCTATCTGCCTGATTTCTTACCTTTGAGTACCCTTTGGGTTAGTCCCTGTAGGTAGTGGTGTTTGGTTATATAAAGAGCAAGCAGGGCATCTCTTTACAATCTCCTTAGCTTGTTGCCATGTAATGGAAAACTCTTTCTTTAAACCTTTGCTATTGAAGTGATTTTTTTATTAAATTCTGAGGCCTGCAACACACTTCCAATCAATAATTGATCAATATCTACATTACCTTGTGCTAGAGGATCTGGCAGACACGTATGTGACTGGATGTGTGTTATGTACATCGGACAAAGCCTATTCCTGATTATGCATAGTACCTGGATAAACAATGAAGTCAACTCTGTATCATCTGGTATAAATTCAGCAGTTTCAATATGCAAGATAACTCTTTCTGCATATTGTGAATCTGTAACTATATTAAGAGGTTCTTTAAAATCCATTAGCACCATAAGAATGGCATATAATTCTGCCTTTTGGACAGAAGTATAAGGGCTTTGTTCCACCTTACTCAATTCATCTGACTTGTGACCAGCCTTCACTGATTTATTAGCATCAGTATAAAATGTATGGGCTCCAGTTATTGGAGAATCACATACAATTTGAGGAAAAATCCAAGAAGTTCTCTTTATAAGGTTAAGTCTACCACTTTTTGGATAGTTGCTATTAATTACTCCCAAAAAATTAGCACAAGCCCTTTGCTATGTTTCATTGTCCTCCCTTAACTTTTTGCTTTCATCAGTAGTCAAAGACAATATAATTTCTGCTGGGTCTATACCTGGTAGTTGACGAAGTCTCAGTTTACCTTTTATAATTAATTCAGAGACCTTTTCTATATAAGTTTTCAATTTTTTACTTGGTTTGTGTGGTAAAAAGATCCATTCTAAAATAGTATCTTCCATCTGCATTAAAATTCCCAAAGGAAAAATTCTGGAATGCAATGTGACTGGAATACAACTAAGATTTGGATCCACCCTATCCACATGTGCCTCCTGTAATTTTTCCTCAACCATCATCAGTTCCTTTTCTGTTTCAGCTGTTAACTCTCTGGGACTATTCAAATCTTTGTCACCATCTAAGGTTTTGTTTAAATGAATTATTAGATCAGGTGTTATCCCAACAGCTGGTTGTAGACTGGAAATGTCTCCTAACAATCTCTGAAAATGATTAAGAGTCTGTAACCAGTCTCTCCTAATTTGTGCCTTTTGTGTCCTAATTTTCTATAAACCTGTTCTGTAACCTAGGTAATTAACAGAATCTCCACTTTGAATCTTTTCAGGAGCAATTTGTAATCCCCTTTTAGGCAAAATTATCTTTAGTTCCTCAAACATTCTTTCTAAAGAATCTATGTTTGAATCGGATAGCAAATTGTCATCCATGTAATGGTATATTATAGATTTAGGGAATTGCTTATGTATTATTTCCAGTGGCTGACTTACAAGGTATTGACACAGGCTAGGGCTATTGAGCATTCCCTGTAGTAGGATAGTCCACTGGTATCTCCTAGTAGGCTGAGAGTTATCATAAGTAGGCACTGTGTAGGCAAATTTTTCTCTATCCTTTTCTTGTAATGATATGGTGAAGAAGCAATCCTTCAAGTCAATAACTATAAGAGGCCATCCTTTGGGTAACAGAGAAGGCAGCAGAAGTCCAGACTGTAGAGGGCCCATAGGTTGAATTACCAAGTTGAAAGGCCTTAGATCTGTCACCATTCTCCATTTGCCAGATTTGTTTTTTACAGCAAACACAGGAGAATTCCAAGGGCTGGTTGACTCCTCAATATGTCGAAGCCTCTAATTGCTCCTGTAGCAATTGTTCTAAAGCCTGCAATTTATCTTCAGTTAAAGCCCATTGTTTAACCCATATTGGCTTCTCAGTTAGCCATTTTAAAGGTAGGGCTGTTGGTACCTCTAAAGGTTTGTTAGTTGCTTTATGTTCTTGTATAGCCTGAATGGCTGGTGACCTTTGTGCATAGTACTTTATTACATCCTTCCCAGAATTATGAGTTTCTGAGACTGCAAGAATGTTAATCTGGGTATTTCATTGTTGTAGCAGGTCATAGCCCCGTAAATTTATTGCAATATCAGCTACATATGGCCTTAGCTTTCCTCTTTAACCTTCTGACCCAGTACAGTCAACCCATCTGGTGTTGTTTAACTTGAGATATGGTCCCAATTTCTAGTAATTGAACATATGCCTCTTGAAGAAACTAATATGGATGACAAAATTCTGGAGTGATGATACTCACATCTGATCCTGTGTCTATCAAGCCAACAATCACAATTCCATTTATACGTACTCTCAGCTTTGGTCTCTGATCATTTATAGAAGTTTGCCAAAATATACGCTTATTTTCTATTTGAATTTCTGATTTGTCCTCCAAATTTGCATCATTTAGAACCTTATAATCTTGTACAGAAGCTTCTTGAGTTTTTAATTTTCCTGGTGTGACATGTCCTCCATGGTTACTGGGAATGACTGGGCCACATTTGGCTTGGGGGTCTGCGAGAGGCCCCTGAGGGAGTTTCCTGATGGTATTGGGTTGCCTTGTCTGTCTGTTGTTGATCTCCATTCATTTGTCCTATTTTGTCCTTTATCACACCTCCTACATATACCTGAAGGCCGAGGTTTCCTATTCCTGCCGTTCCCAGATGAAGTGCTATTCCTAGAAATACCTTGCCTGCAATCCCTTTTTAGATGTCCAAATTTACCACAATTAAACCATTTGGCAGGTTGATGTCCCCTCATCGCTTTGGAAATCACTTCTTCTACCCAAGTTTCGTCATCATAATTAAAGGTCTGAAAATTCATGGTATGTTGGATCCATTCATCCACAGGTGCTGATCTAGACCCTAAAGGCCCAATTATCTTTTTGCAGTCTAAGTTTGCATTTTCAAAAGCCAGCAATTCAAGAATTAGTCATCTAGCTTCTGGGTCTTTTACTCCTGTGTTCAGAGTCTTAATTAATCTTTGTAAAAAGTCAGTATAGGGTTCTCCCTATCTCTGCCTAACCCTAATATATGACTCTATCTTTCTTCCTGGCTCTGGCATTCTATCCCAGGCATTTAAAGCTGCCTTAACAACCTACTGACTGGGAGAAGATCTTCACCAACCCCGCAACAGACAAAGGTCTGATCTCCAAAATATATAGAGAACTCAGGAAACTAGACTTTAAAATGCTAATTAACCCAATTAAAAATGGGGCACTGAACTGAACAGAGAATTCTCAGCAGAGGAAGTTCAAATGGCCAAAAGACACTTAAGGTCATGCTCAACCTCCTTAGCAATCAGGGAAATGCAAATCAAAACAACTTTGAGATATCATCTTACACCTGTCAGAATGGCTAAAATAAAAAACTCCAATGATAGCCTTTGCTGGAGAGGCTGTGGAGGAAGGGGTACCCTCATCCATTGCTGGTGGGAATGCAATCTTGTGCAACCACTTTGGAAATCGGTGTTTCGGTTTCTCAGGAAATTCGGGATCAACTTACCCCTGGACCCAGCAATACCACTCCTGGGAATATACCCAAGAGATGCCCTATCACATGACAAGAGCATTTGTTCAACTATGTTCATAGCAGTATTATTTGTAATAGCCAGAACCTGGAAACAACCTAGATGCCCTTCAATGGAAGAATGGATGAAGAAAGTGTGGAATATCTACACATTAGAGTACTATGCTGCGGTAAAAAACAATGACTTCTCGAATTTTGCATGCAAATGGATGGAAATAGAAAACACTATCCTGAGTGAGGTATCCCAGACCCAAAAAGATGAACATGGGATGTACTCACTCATAATTGGTTTCTAGCCATAAACAAGGGTCACGGAGTCTACACTTGGTGATCCCAAAGAAGCTAAGTAAGAAGGTGAACCAAAGGAAAAGCATATAGTTGTCCTCTTGGCTATGGGAAGTAGACAAAATTGCCGGGGAGAAAATTGAGATCTTGGGGGTGGGGTGGGATGGGGGTAAGAGGAGATGGGGAGAGAGGGGGGAGAGGGGGAGTACGGGGGGGGAGCTTGGGAAAGGGGGAGGATTGGGATGAAGGAAGGTTGGATGGGGGAGCACGGAAGCACGGTTCTTAGTTAAGGGAGCCACCTTAGGGTTGGCAAGAGACTTGAACCTAAAGTGGCTCCCAGATACCCAAGCCGAGGTCCCCAGTTAGTTCCTTGGGCAGCTGAGGATGGGGAACCTGAAATGACCCTATCCTAGAGCAATAATGACGAATATCTTGCATATCATCATAGAACCTTCATCTGGTGATGGATGGAGACAGAGACAGAGACCCACACTGGAGCACTGGACTGAGCTCCCAAGGTCCCGATGAGGAGCAGAAGGAGGGAGAACATGAGCAAAGAAGTCGGGACCACGAGGGGAGCACCCACCCACTGAGACAGTGGAGCTGATCTATTGGGAGCTCACCAAGGCCAGCTTGACTGTGACTGAAAAAGCATGGGATAAACCTGGACTCTCTGAGCATGGCGAACAATGAGGGCTGATGAGAACCCAAGGACAATGGCACGGGGTTTTGAACCTACGTAATGTGCTGGCTTTGTGGGAGCCTAGCCAGTTTGGATGTTCACCTTCCTAGAAATGCACGGAGGGGGGAGGACCTAGGACTTACCACAGGGCAGGGAAATCTGACTGCTCTTTGGGCTGGAGAGGGAGGGGGAGAGGAGTGGGGGGAGGGGGAGAAGGGTGGGAGGAGGGGGAGGGAAATGGGAGGCTGGGAGGAGGAGGAAATTTGTTTTTTTTTCTCTTTTCTCAATAAAAAAAAGTTAAAAAAAAAAGACACAAGATGGGCCTCACCCTTCTGTGCCCAGTGGATACAGACTTGGAGTAAACATGTTTACCAGAAACATGGACATGAGAGGGACCTCACCCCTCAGTGCCCAGTTGATAACGATAGCCTAGGACATCTGGCTATTGGAAGGCAAGTAAACAAGTTGTTTACTAACATATATAAAAGAGGCAAAAGTAAGACAGTCATCTCACCATCACGATGGCCCTGGCAAACTGCTGAGCCTCGTAGGGATCTTCCAAAATCCTTGTCTCCCAAGACTCTGCTACCCAAGAGCAGAATCTTCCAAACGCCCTGCATCCCGAGATAAGACTGGCACCAGAATACAGACTAACTTCATGATCCAGCACCCAGTACCAGCCTGAGAGCAGAACATCGAATGCCTGCCTCCCAAGACCAGAATCCTCCAAACGTCCTGCAACCCAAGATAAGCTACTATCACCAGACCACACAGACTACGCTGTCAAGCAAGCTTCATGATCGAGCACACAGTGCAGTTGGACTTCCAGCTGGAAGAAACCTAACAGTCCCTTTCAGCATTTTACAGAACTGATCAGGTCATAGTGTGTGTGTGTGTGTGTGTGTGTGTGTGTGTGTGTGTGTGTGTGTGTTAGCAGGATTATTTAAGTAGGGCACTTTGTAACATGTGTTTAGAGTGTGAGTTGTTAAAAGTTATTGAAACATTAGTATTAATATTAGAGCATGAAATGTTAAGGGAAATCAATATTTTCATACATATGTTTAATGTTTGGTATTAGTATTAGGAAATGTTGATTGATAAGTTGCATTAAGGTTAAGAAGTGCTTCATGAATAACTGATGACCTGAATTGAGGTTATGAATTGGTTTTAAGTATTAGGATTAATAGGGAATAATTGTGATATTGAATTGCCTGTGTGTTCCCTTCATCAGTCCCCCATGCCTATGAAGATTGTAAACCCCATTGATGCATCGGATATTGAAATTGCTGGTAAAGAATCATTATAAAGACAAAAAAAAAAAGCTGCCTTAAGGCATAGGGAAAAGAATTCATCATCATAAAAAGCTTGGACCTATGGATCAGTGTAAGCTCCTACACCAAGATTTTGATCCTGTGAAACCTCCACACCTTTTGCTCTTACTTGCTGTTCAATATGTTTGGATTCTTCCCTGAAATAAACTCCAAACATCAAGGAAGTTCCATCTTCGAGGACTGCTGAAGCCAACTGTGAGAAATCATGGAGGATGACCCTGACATTAGAAGCCCAAGTCCTTATCATTGCCTTAACAAATGTAGAGTGCAAGGCCTACTTAATGATGGCTTGCTTAATTTCCTTTAGGTCATTCATTCCTACTGGCATCCTTCTAACTTCTTTGGCTCCCTTTGAACTTTTAGAAGTTGATGCTTTGTCAGAATAAATTACAGGATATGTCACTAAAACCCTGGGTAAGCCAGTTGTAACAGCTGGTGGTGGCATTGTATCCTGTCTGTGTGCCTTCTTACTCTGTTCCCCAGCTCCAATAATTTCTTTTATCATTTCAAATCTTTGTATCATTGTCTCTCTTAAATCCTGAATCTCCTGACCTGCATATGTTTCTAGTGATTTCACTAAGGTATCAATTTTTTGGTCCCCATTCTGCACCTGTGATTCCAAGGTCTTAATGTTTCCTTTTAAAGATAATATCTCCTTCTTGAACTGTCTCTGGATATCATGTAAGTTGCCATCCTGGAGGTATATTCTGTCCGTTACCTTTTCAAAACTCTGTGATAACTTCTGAAAGTCAAATTCAACAGCTTGGACCCTTTCAGGTAAGTTCCTAGTATCCTTAGATAAGGAGTTAATTTTGCCTATCATGGTATTAATCCTATTAATTAATGCCACAAGCTTCCACAATGACATAACATTAAGAAGGAAACTAAAACCTAATAACAAGTAAATTGAGGTACCTTTATAGGCATATAGGCCACTTGTGATTTCTACCAACGTGGCAGCAAAAGCTGCAGCTAGAGTCCCATTAAAAAAGAAACTTGCCATTTTACCTGTCAGCCACCAGATGTTGTCTGTGAGTTGCAACTGGAACCGTTGCAGGCGTCACAAGAAATTCTGTTTTAAAATCTGCTCTGTTATTTGTTTAAAAACTGGGGAAAATGAGTCGATTGACTGGTCAGATGTACGCAGAGAGAAAATCCAGAGGCCAGACAGAGAGTACAAAAAGTCAGAGAGCTTCTAGTGGCCAATAAACAAGGCATCCCAGCTCACCCTAGCGGGGTACACCCGATCTACTGCTCTGTTCAACCTGATGTAGTAGGTAGTGACACAGCCACTGTGCTGCTACTAAAGAGGCCGAGTGCTGTGGGTCCCGTGTCCCTGTGCTGGGATTAAGGGTCACACTGCTTGCAGTGCTCCCAATCAGTTATGGCTCCGAATCAGTTATGATGGGGATTTCAAACAGCATTGGTGGGACTTCAAAGGGAGATTTTTTTTCCCTAAAATGTTTTTAGCTTCAACAACTGCTTGTACTTGCACTGCAAGCTCTGTGACTCACGTTGCAAGGGGGAATTTAAAATCCCGCTCAGAATAGATCAAATTAGGCTGGCAGAGACTGTCCAAACCTGTGTATCTTAGGAGGCATGGAGATAATGGCTGACTGTAACAGTGTAAATGAATGGTAGACAGAAATTATAATAAAATATTCAGCTTTAATAACAAAAAGACTTACAGAATCGAGGTTCCCATGGAGAACAGGAAAGCAGAAGTGAAGGCGGGGAGAACACCCACAATATTTATTAGTAAAAATATCCTCAGGGGACCCCGCCCTACAAGCAAGGTGATTGGCTGGGGCTTCCCCTACATCTCCCCCTTTTGTCTAGATAAGATAGAGCCAAACCAAATACAACTATATACAATAGGAACAAATAATAAATATACTAAACATTCTATTTCAAGGAGTCTAAATAATGTAGAGAGTAACTACAATTATCTAATCTTCAACTCTGTCAAAGATCTGAGAAGGGAATTAATATTACTTAACAAATGAGAAATATCCAAAATGTGCAACAAATGACAGAGACAACTGACTACCTGGACAATCACCCAAAGTCTCGTTTGCAATGTTGAGTCAACCAACTTTGGCTAAGGCCTAACATAACTGACATACAATTATTAAAGGCAAGACACCTTTTAGAACTATCCTACCCTGTCTTGGCAAGATAAGACAATCCTGTTTCATCCACTAATGGATATTTTGTATCTTTGTCAGTAGTTGAGGTATGGGCTTTTCTTAACCCAAAGGCCAGTTCTGCCAAGAAGACAAGCTCCCAGTGGAGTGTCTTTGGTGCTCAACGTTCTCTCAGGAGTAGAGTGGAGTTGCCAGGAGTGATTGTATCTCATTGGCACGGAATTATAGGTTAGATTAAAGGCCATTTTCTACAGCTCTTTGAAGAGGCTGAAGATTATACTATCCATACTAAATATAATCTCTATGTATCTAAAAATCTGATTATCCTAAAAATAAATATGACAAACATATAATTCTCTATACCTATCTAACTTGAAGACTAAGAGAATAAACAACTGTGCAATATATGAAGACAATGATCTCCAACTGTAAACAATGTCATTACATATCAAATGTAAACAATGTTATTATATAAATAATATCAGAGGTAGAAATATACATTGTAATATGGTAAATGTATCAATACAATATAGACAAAGTTATAAGCATACTCTTATACAACAAATAGAGGTAGGAGCACTCACATTCAATATTCAATATATTAATATACAAGAAACAGTACAAATACAATTTTCTAAAAACAATAATTCACAAATACCAATCATCCCATCAAACCAGTTAATCCCCCCTTTTTTGAAAGTACCCCTAATTCCATAAAATATCTCCCCCATCCCCTCAACTCTATACCAACCACTAAATGATGTCCCTAACCCTGAGGGCAAACTCTGTTGGGAGAGGGGACATCGTCCTCTAAGATTGCTTCCAGCTGACATGGGGGCGTTGTTCTTCTTAGGGGGTCCAGTGAAAGCAAATGATGGTAAATTTCCCAAATTAACCTTTGACCTAAGAAAATTGTAATTAGCCTCCGAGCGTTTTGAGAAGGTCCGGCCAGAGTGTTGTCAAAAATGTGCACCATTCGAAACTGTCTCGTGCAGTTGGTACCAAAAAACAGGTCTAATTTTAGAGCTAAAAAAATCATGACATCATAATAACCAGGTTGAGTTGATGTTGTGGGGCCCTATCTTCATCCTGGAAACTTCAAAGATTACTGTAGGAAAATTCGTTGTTTGTTATGGGAAATTTAAACATTAACTACGAAGACATATACTGACATATAAAGAAAGACACAGATATGAGGAAAGGCAAAGAAAGTTTATCAAGTATATTATTATTCGTATTCTGTCCCATTTCATGGCTCCTGACCTGAGACAGAAACTCTGAGATATCTCTTATCAACAGGCTTGGGATTGCAGAGGGACTGAGCCATAATCCAATTCCAAAACCAGCTCTTACATATTTATAAAGAAATGCTTAATAAGAAATATTAAAACATTATACTTACAGAATCTATTCAGTTTTATTCCTGATCCTTAGTGGCTCATAACTAGTATTCATCCACCAGTATTTAAATATTCAGGGTCTCTTAAATTCTTTGAAGATGAGTGTTTATCTGCGGAGATAAGAAAAGAACCCAGCCCACAACCTATATGTATTTCTTACCATCAGTACAATCGCCATTTTGTGAATGAATTGTTATTTATCTTTTCCAAGGGACTTCTCCTCTTCAAACCGAATCTTTATTAATTTTGACAGTATCCACAATTTTTCCTGTCCTGTGGAGACAAGAGCAAAACCCCTTCCCCAACACAGCACATCTCCTGGCTTCCATTGTGAGGTCAGCATATCCTTGAAATAAACTGGTTGATTTAGTTCAGTAGACTTTGCCATTATCCAATGTCTTTCTGCAGCCATTGTTCCCTTCTCATTAGTGTTGAAAAAACTCAAGGTTAATAAAGCACTATGTAACCTATTCCTGGGGGTATTTTCGACCCCTTTCTGTTTGTTTAAAATATCCTCTATATTTCGATTTGATCTTTCTATGACTGCTTGACCTGTAGGATTGTATGGTATACCTGTGTGGAATGGAGCTGCAGGCTGTGTTCTGCCGCCCAGCTACCAGGCACCTGGCTAGCTTATGCCCCAAAATAACAACACACAAATTGTATTCATATAAATACTGCTTGGCCCATTTCTATTAGTATGTGTAGCACCACTAGGTGTGCTTACCAGGAAGATTCTAGACTATGTCCATCCTGGTTCGGAGCTTCATTGCATCTGCCCCAGAGAGGAGAGAGGAAGTGGCATCTGTCTGAGGCGTCTTACCTCACTTCCTCTTCCTCCAAGTATTCTGTTCTGCTTACTCCACCCACCTAAGGGCTGGCCTATCAAATGGGCCAAGGCAGTTTCTTTATTAACCAATGACCTTCCTCCATCATTTCCCCTTTTTTCTGTTTAAACAAAAAAGGAAGGCTTTAACTTAACATAGCAAATTTACATATAACAAAACAGTTATAAAACAAGAATTACAGTTACAATATTTACATCTACTTTATCTTTTATCATAACAAAGGAAAACAACTATTTCTATCTATTCTTCAACTCCATCAAAGACTCCAGAAGGATATAATATTACCTAAGTAAATGAGAAGTAAGGCAACTTAAAAAAACGCTAGAAACCACAGAGACATCTCGCTGCCTAGACAGTCAGCCAAAGTTCCTCTGTACCGTTGGGGCATCCATCTTGGGCCTACAGGCCCATAGTATCCAAAGTCATTTCCATGAAGCAGGAAATTTCAAAGGTAGTTCAGTCACTATCTGCTGTGTCCTACAGAATGTCTCGCAGACTCTTTCGTGAATCAGGAACCCTGAAAGATCATTTCACCTTTAGGCAGATTCAGCAGTCCTCTCTCTGTGGGTTCTTTGTGTCCAGTTTATGCAATAGTCCAGGCAAGATCAGTTTCTTGCCCAAATGGCTATCAAACTCCATAAAGATCCTCTTCGATGCCCATCTTCTTCTTGAAGTAGATTGGTGCTGCCAGGAGCAGAGTGTCTCATTGTTATAAAAAGTCCTAAGTCATTGAAACATTAAATGTCATATTCTGTAGTCTTTGAAAGATATGAAAAATGTCTATCTGAAATATATTTATGTACATCTAGAAAATCTAACTAACATAACTACAAGCTTGACTATTATCGATGATTATCAATTAACAACCTATATAAATTACATTTTTAAATGAACTACACAATCACAATACCTTAATCAATATCAAAAATGCATACATACATACATATATATAACAAGGTTGGCGACATACAATTGAACTCTGGATTCACCCTGTCCACATGTGCCTCTTGTAATTTTTCCTCAATCATTGTCAGTTCCTTTTCTGCTTCAGCTGTTAATTCTCTGGGACTGTTCAAGTCTTTATCACCATCCAAGGTTTTGTTCAGATGAATTATTAGATCAGGTGTTATCCCAACAGCTGGTCATAGGCTGGAAATGTCTAACAGTCTTTGAAAGTCATTAGGAGTCTGTAGCTGATCTCTCCTAATTTGTGTCTCTGTGTCTTAATTTTTTGCCAACCTATTTTATAATCTAAATAATCAACAGAATCTCCTTTCTGAATCTTTTCAGGAGCAATCTGCAATCCCCATTTAGGTAAAACTATCTTCATTTCTTCAAACAGTCTTTCCAAGGTATCCATGTTTGAATCAGATAACAAAATATCATCCACATAGTGATAGATTATAGACTTGGGAATTTTTTTGTGTATTATTTGCAATGGTTGATTTACAAAATATTGGCACAGGGAGGGGCTGTTTAACATGCCCTGTGGGAGAACGGCTCACTGGTATCTCCTAGAAGGTTGAGACTCATTATAAGTAGGTACTGTGAAGGCAAACTTTTCTCTATCTTTCTCTTGTTAAGGTATAGTGAAGAAACAATCCTTTAAATCAATAGCTATGAGAGGCCATCCTTTTGGTAATAAAGAGGGCAAAGGAATTCCAGATTGCAGAGAGCCCATAGGTTGAATAACCTTGTTGATGGCCCTTAGATCTGTCACCATTCTACATTTACCAGATTTTTTCTTAACCACAAATACAGGAGAATTCCAAGGGCTGGAAGCTTCTTCTATATGTCGAGCATCTAATTGCTCTGTACCAGCTGTTCTAAAGCCTGTAACTTTTCCTCAGCTAAAGGCCATTGCTTTGCCCATATTGGTTTCTGTCAACCATTTTAGAAGCAGGGCTGTTGGTATCTCTGAAGGGACATCAATTGCTTCGTGTTCTTGTACAGCCCGAATGGATGGTTTCCTCCATCTGTAACATCTTTTAATATTGTTCTAAAAAATATAGGCTCTAGAAGCAGCAGGAATGTTAATTTGGGTATTCCATTGCTGTAATAGGTCACGACCCCATAAATTCACTGCAATATTGGCTACATATGGCCTTAGTTTTCCTATTTGTCCTTCTAGCCCTATGCAGTCAACCCATCTCGTGTTTTGCCTTACTCAAGATAGGGTTCCAATTCCCAGGAACTGAACATTTACATCCTGAAGAGGCCAATATGGATACCAAGATTCAGGAGTAATGATACTTACATCTGCACCTGTGTCCAGCAGGCCAGTAATAAAAATGCCATTTACACATACTCTTAGTTTTGGTCTTTGATCACTTATAGAAGTTTGCCAAAATACAAGCAACTCATCCTTCAGGCCATTATTGCTTGTAACTGTAGGCATGGGGCTTCCTAATTTTCCTGGCAAGACACATTCTCTGCAGTAACCAGAAATGACTGAATCACATTTGCCATGGGGGCCTGCAAGGCACCCCCCTCACATTTCCCATGTGTAACAGGTTCCCTTTTCTATCTCTTGTTGACCTGCACTCATTCGTCCAATGCCTGCCTTTCCCACATCTCCTACATAAACCTTCTGTTTCTGTTATTTCTAGAAGATGCATTATCAGTATTTCTGGAAATCTGTTGTCTACAATTCCTTTTCATATGACCCATTTAGCCACAATTAAAACATTTGGTATTTTGATGCCTTCTTTTACCATTGGAAATTGCTTCTTCTACCCATGTTTCAGTGCCATAGTTAAATGTATCAACATTCAGTGTATGCAAGACCCATTCATCCAAGGGCACTGATCTGATCTTTAAAGGCCCCAAGATCCTTTTGCACTCCACATTTGCATTTTCATAAGCCAAAGACTCAATTATTATACGCCTTGCTTCTGGGTCAGATATCCCTATTTGTACAGCTTTAGTTAGTGTTTGTAAAAAGTCACTAAAGGATTCTCTCTGGCCCTGATTAACTCTGATATATGATTCCATTCTCTGTCCTGTGTCTTGAACCCTGTCCCAAACCTTTAAGGCTGCCAGTACATATGGATAGGGTGTGTTCATCATTATTGGCTTGTTCCAGAGGGTCAGAAAAGAGCCCTTCATCTAGAATTTGATCTAGGGAAATCTCAATTCCCTTGGCTCTTTCCTGCTGTTCTAAAAGTCTAGCCTCTTGCCTGAATAAGCATTTCCAATTCAATTGCGGTCCACTCTCTAGGATGGCTGAAACCAATTGAACCCAATCGTGTGGAGTGACCTTGTTGCTTCAAGACCATGTTTTTAGCATCTCTTTAATGAAGGAGAAGTGTAGCCCAAAACTCATAACAGCCTGTTTTATTTCTTTCAGATCATTCATACGGACGGGTTCCCATGTATGTTCCTTGACGACCCTAGGGTTTCTGGAACCAGTCACTTTCTCTGTTGTTATTACTGGAAAGGCATTTAGAGCTTTAGGTAGAGCTTTGTGGGAATTATCCCAGAGAGTTTTACTCACTGATGGAGTTAAAATTTGCCTTTCCACCATCTGCTCCTATTCATCAGAATTTAGAATTTCCTCAATCCTTTCAAATCTGTTTACCTTGATTCTGCAAGGCCTGAATCTCCTGTCCAGAATTATGCTCCAAATCCTTCATTGAAGATTCTAAGGTATGATGTTTGTCCATTAGAGATAATATATCATCTTTTGATAAAATTTTCATGGCATGAATTGTGCCTTCTTGTATTGATAATCTGTCAGCCAATCTGTCATATTCTTTAGACAAAATCTGATTGTCAAATTCAGCAGTTTTAATTCTCTCAGTTAATGTTTCAGATCCTACAGTTAGGGACTGAAGTTTACGGTCCAGATCAGCTGTTCCCTCCTCCATAGTAGTGATTCTTTCCTTAATATCAGACTGTACTTTTTCTAAATTTTGCTCAGTTGACAGAGTCATGTTAGACTCTGACAATGATTGAGGAAAAAAGTTCTCTTCCTTGAGAACCTCAACCTCTTTCTTGAGGAGGTTGTTGTCAGTCTGAATTGTTTTTAATCATTCAACCTCTGCCCTAAGAATCCTGGACTCATCTTGTAAGAACATTTTCATTTTTTCTATTACCAAACCATATAGTACCAAGAAACATGACCAACCCCAGAATTAACCATAGATGTGGTGTGTCAGACACCTACCTCTTGTAAAATCTCCCACATGATGTAGTCAAAAAAGCAGTGGAAACCTTGAACGGTGACGTTTTCAGACATTTTCCTTATTTATTTTTTGATAATTTTTTTTTTACCTGTAATGACCGTTGCCTGCCAGTAGGTGATGAGGTGCATCTGAGTCCACGTGGCCAGGAAGTCAGAGCAGGTGAGCAGACCAGCAGAGAAGGGAGCTGTGTGCCTGGCAATTGGGCAGGGTGATCGTCTGGCGAAAGCATGGTGAAGTTGAAAGGGCACTGTGTGCACGAGCGGGGAGCCGCGGCTGAGGCTGGGGCAGCTAGGGAGGCCTCAGCACCATGGCCACTCTCAGAGGCGGGGGCAGATATCCACAAAAAAGTCATACGTTCGGGTGCCATAATGTTATGACGTAAATGAACGGCAGACAGAATTTATTATAAAATATTCAGCTTTAATAAGTGGAGGAGTTACATAACCAAGTTTCCAGCAGAGAGCAGGAAAACAGAAGGTGCGGCGGGAGCACATCTGCAATCTTTATAAGTAAATAACAACTTCAGGGGATCCCGCCCTTCAAGCAAGGTGATTGGCTGGGCTTCCCCTACAAACTTCATGTTTAGAATATGCGTCAGCTGTTTTTTAGCTATAGAAAATAAACACTCCTAAATTGAAACATTTTTACCAAGAGGAAAATGGATTTGTTTTTAGTTAATCAGGACTATCCTACAGATCTGAAAACCATAGAAAGGTGACATTGAGACTCACAAATATAAAGGAATCCTGACTTTTACCTGGATAATTCTTTTAAAAAGATAAAAAATGTATTACATAAGAGCCATAAATAGTGAAATCTGCTTATATTAAAAAAATAGGCTAAGCTTTGTCTGGACATTATTTCCTTGCAAGAGCAGTGCATATTCTTTGTAAACAACTACCTAATTTACAATTTCATTCCCTTGACACTTAGGTAGAAATGATAGCCAGAGGAAAACATGTAAGAATGAACTTTGAAATAATCTGTACTGCTAAGGTGGTATCAGTGAGGGTAAGCAGATTTGGGTAAAGCAGTTTCTAGAATCTCGGACTAGTCTGGGTAGTTAGCTCATTTGGTGAAAGGCCAGGGATGTGCCTGCTCAATCCAGCTTCTCTTCTGGCCTAGCAGCTTTCTCTGGGGAACCAACAAGGCTAATCTTAACCCCAATCAGTCCTAAAAGAAAAACAAGGCAAGAGTCCTGGGGTTATCACATTCTAGTCTTACCACTAAAAGAGAACAATTAATGTGCGTGTCCATAGATGTGAGCTGGCCATCTCATCTTCACATATGGGCAACACAACTAGAATTTGAATTTCAAATTACCCAACATGCCTCACTGTCCATAAAAGATAATATCTTAGTTTATGAATATGTCTTTTAAATGTGGCATGTTGGATCTGCTAGGTACAGCAATGAAATATTGACAAGTGTGCACTATTACCTTACATGATAAATCTTGAAAACAAGCAAATCCGAGATTTTTCCAAAAGCACACCCATCTGTACCAACTAAAATCCCTACTTTAAAATTGGTTTAGAAGTCTCTTTCCTTCACCTTCTGTTTTTGAGGAGCAGATTGTAAAAACATCAATTTAACTTGTGCTAGGTGGTAGCGGTTTGTTTTTTTTTAAACAAAAGACAGCTCTGCCAAATTTGTGGATCTTCTGCTTCATCTATTCGAGTTGAATACTGGGTCCAGCTGCTTTGGCTGTCATTGTAGGAAACCAGTTCATACCTATATCACTGTCATCATGAAAATGGTCCATTCTCCAGAACAGTGCTCTTACCCTCTATCACTTCCTGTCAAAATCCAAGTTAAAATCCATGGTTTCCATTGGGTTTTAGGACAGTTTGATTCTATATGGTCCTTTCCTTTCCATGTCACAGTAGCTGTTCTCAAATATATTAAATATAGATATGTTGTGCTCTCATCACCCACACACTTACAAAAGCAGTTTCACACTTTGTTTGGTGTCTTTGTTTTACTATCACAGCTCACAAAAGCCGTTCTCCTTTCTAAGCACAATACGTTACAATTTTGAGTGCGTTAATACAACAGTACATTGGAAAAGTACTGAGCCTCTACAAAATAGCTTTATGTTTTGAAAAAAACAAATGCGAATTTTTACTTACAGAAGCATAGGCTTTTTAATATTTCCACAAGATAAATATCTCAGTGAAATCTATGTTCACTCTATTGTGTGCCACAGTGATGGGCTTAGGACTGTTAATACACTTAGAAGATCCTAACTGTTTAGTGCTATTTACATTGGTATGTTCATCATCCCCTAATCTGGAAGGTGAACAAACAATACTCAGAATGTGACTGAATTTGCGTTAATAACTGGGCATGGTATAGTTTTAATTAATCACTTACTAAACACATAATGAAACTTATTCTTGAGTGGAAATTTTCTTCATGCCCCTCTTATAGCTTGGGAAATCTAAAAAGAGCTCAGTGTGATAAAGGAGCCCCTGCTAAGGCAGATCTTGTGGTAACAAAGGGAAAATGACAAGTGTACATGGGTAAATTATCAGTAACAGGTTAGCAATTATCTGGTACTGAAATCAAACACTGAAGTCCTAAAACGTTGCTTCTGAAATATTCTTTCTATCCTCAAAGAGAAACTAGAGAAAAGACACGATTCCCTAGGAAAGTGATGACTCGATTCAGGTTGTGACTTTATATTTAAGCACTGCTCAAAAACATGGAGATAAAGCAAGTGATTTCTGTTTGAACGTCACTATTCCAGCTACACAGCTTTGAGAGTTCTGTTCTCATTACACCACCCTTTCTCTGCTCCCAGAACATAAGACGGCCCTGCGACAAATGGGACAGGTGGTATTCTCCGATAACCAGCAGTCGATGCAGTGGACGTGGTACTCATGGGAGCAAGGTAGCTCACGAAGTTTGTCACCTTCCGTATATTCTGTAATGCAAATACTACATGTCTTCAATGCATCATTTTCACCAAAACTTCTCATTGCCAAGTTATTAATCTGTTCTTTGGTGAGTCCTCTAGGTTGGTGGTTGTCGTTAGAGGGGTCAAGTCGGGCTCCTTCATTACCTCCTTCAAACATGTTTGAGCTAATTTCTGAACTTTCACCATTGGAACTGGAGCCAGAGTTAGAGCTGGAGCCAGAAGCAGAGCTGTTACCACCAGAGCTCCCTCTTCCACTCCATGGAAGCTCACCAAAACGTGTCGTTCTCTGCCTTAACGTGGTGTGAATCGGAACAGATGTAGTTTCCCTTGATCCAGGATTGAAGATTGTAAGAGTGGAAAACCCGTCAGTACTCACATAGGTTCTCCCACCTGCACGTTCAGAAAGTGTAAAGGTGCGTATAAAACCTCCACGTTCACTTTCATAAGTGACCGGGTTGTTTGGGGTCTGAGACCTTGACCGAGTTCTGCTAGCAATGCTCTCTCTCTGCCGGTATTCTCCCAGCAGAACTCTTGTTCTGACTTGAAGGTCTATGATTGGAGGTCTTTGACCAGATCCTGCTGCTTCACCAGTGGTACCCGTGTCAGAAGAACTTGTCCCCTGAGCGGCAGAATTTCTTGACCCAGAAGCCGCAAAAAGACCTCTACCTAGCAACTCAGGTCCAGTTATCTGCTGTCTCAAAGTCCCATGGCGAGGGGCTCTAGAACTTCCCTCGATTTCGTTTACCAAAGGGTGCTGAAAAGTCTCAGATGAAATGCTATGATGAGATCTTCGTGGAATTTCATTTGCTGGGTGCAGAGACCTACTTCTTTCAGCTCTGACTCTGATTCTTCGCTGGTGTTCTGGTTTCGGGCTTCTTGCCCTCCTCCGACCTCTGGTGGAAGGCACTTCTGTTAATGCTGCAGCAGAACTGCGTTCTGACCTAGGTGTTCTGGCAGATGATGTCTCAGGTACTGAATTTTCCATTTGCCTTTGGCTGCTGCTGTCCATGTTTTCTACACTAAGACATGTAGCAGATGGTTCATTTTCATTCTCTGGGATTTGGCTTACATTATGATGGTTAACATTTGTCTCTAAACTGAATCTGAAATCACCACTGTTTGGATTAGTCTGGCTCACTGCCCCCAAGGACTGATTTCCTCTCTGACCACTTCTTGCTGTATCGGCAGTCTGTCTGCCAGAGTTAGGCCAATCTATTATGGAGTCACCATTGGACATGTTATCTGAAGAGTCTCAGCATCTATTTTCTTCTGAGCACTGCTGTGGCGGCTTCCCCGCTTTAATTTGCTGTAAAATTTGTATAGTAAAAATGGCAATTCTACCAAAAGCAGTCTGTAGATTCAATGCAATCCCCATCAAAATCCCAACTAAATTCTTCACAGAACTTGAGAGAACAATAATCAACTTTATATGGAAAAACAAAAAAACCCAGGATAGCCAAAACAATCCTATACAATAAAGGAACTTTCAGACACATTACCATCCCTGACTCCTAACTCTATTACAGAGCTACAGTAATGAAAACAGCTTGGTGTTGGCATAAAAACAGAGATATTGACCAATGGAATTGAATTGAAGACCCAGATATTAATCCACAAACCTATGAACACCTGATTTTCGACAAAGGAGCAAAAATTACACAATGGAAGAAAGAAAGCATCTTTAACAAATGGTGCTGGCATAACTGGATGTCAACCTATAGAAGAATGAAAATAGATCCACATCTATCACCATGCACAAAACTCAAGTCCAAACGGTGTATAGACCTCAATATTAATCTGACCACACTGAACCTGATAGAAGAGAAAGTGGGAAGAAGTCTGCAACATATGGGCACAGGAGACGACTTCCTTCATAGAACCCCAGTAGCACAGACAATCAGAATAACAATGAATAAATGGGACCTCCTGAAACTGAGAAGCTTCTGTAATGCAAAGGAAACTGTCATTAAGACAAAAAGGCAACCTACTGAATGGGAGAAGATCTTCACCAACTCCACATCAGACAAAGGTCTGATCTCCAAAGTATAAAATGAACTCAAGAAACTAGACATAAAAACTCCAACTAACTCAATTAAAAAATGTAGTACTGAACTGAACAGAGAATTCTCAACAGAAGAATTTCAAACGGCCAAAAGACACTTAAGGTCATGCTCAACCTTCTTAGTGATCAGGGAAATGCAAATCAAAACAACTTTGAGATACCATCTTACACCTGTCAGAATAGCTACAATCAAAAATACCAATGATAGCCTATGCTGGAGAGGTTGTGGAATAATGGGAACACTCATCCATTGTTGGTGGGAATGCAAACTTGTGCAACCACTTTAGAAATCAGTGTGGCAGTTTCTCAGGAAACTGGGAGTCAACCTACCTCAGGATCAAAAATTCCACTCTTGGGAATATACCCAAGAGATGCCCAATCGTACTACAACAGCATTTTTTCATCTATGTTCATAGCATCTCTATTTGTAATAGCCAGAACCTGGAAACAGCCTAGGTGCCCCTCAATAGAAGAATGGATAAAGAAGGTGTGGCAATATACACTTTAGAGTTCTACTCAGCGGTAGAATCAATCACACCTTGAATTTTGCATGCAAATGGATGGAAATAGAAAACACTTTACTGAGTGACATAATCCAGAACCAAAAAGATGAATATGGTTTGTATTCACTCATACCATATGAGTGAATGGTGCATATAGAAACAAGGAACAAGGTATCTTAACTAAGGGAACCATTTTAGGGTTGGCAAGAAACTTGGCTCTAGAGGGGATTCCAGGTGTCCACGGGGATGTCCCCAGCTAGGTCCTTGGGTAACAGAGGAGAGGGTGCCTATACTGGCCTTCTCTCATAGCCACACTGATGAATATCTTGCATATCACCAATGGAACCTTCAGCTGGCGATGGATGGAGATAGAGACAGAGACCCACATTGGAGCACTGGACTGAGCTCCCAAGGTCCAGGTGAAGAGCAGAAGGAGGGAGAACATGAACAAGGAAATCAGGACTGTGAGGAGTGCATCCACCCACAGAGACAGTGGAAATGATCTAATGGGAACTCACCAAGGCCAGCTGGACTGGGACTGATGGAGCATGAGATCAAACTGGACTCTGTGAATGTGGCTGACAATGAGGGATGACTGAGAAGCCAAGGACAATGGCACTGAGTTTTGATTCTACTGCATGGTCTGGCCTTGTGGGAGACTAGTCTGTTTGGATGCTCCCCTTCCTAGATAGACCTGGATGGAGGGGGGAGAACCTTGGACTTCCCACAGGACAGGGAATCCTGACTGATCTTAGGACTGGAGAGGGAGGGGGAGGGGTGAGGAAGGGGGAAGGAAATGGGAGGAGGGGAGGATGTGGAAATTTTTAACAAAAAAAAATCTTGAGAACATTAGGGGCAATGGATCATGATTATTCAGGTGGGCAGCATTTTTATTAGAATAAATTACTTGAAAATAAAAATAAAATTGAAAAGCAGTTAAGAGCTACTGCTTACATCCAGGATATGAGAATTACCACTGAACCCATTGTGTTACTGAACTGGTCTTTCAAGTTTATAGGTGTCATAACTGTATTGGACTGTTAGTTGCTTCTCTCTAAGGAAGCTTATGCGTTCATAGGATTTTTAAATAGTATTTATCCTTGCTTGATTTGATGTTTTATAAACGTTAACAAATAAATACAACAACATGTAAATGAGTTCCAGATGCAACATCTCTCTTTAACCCTGCTCAGCTTTAACTAACTAGGAAGTCCAGATTCATCTCTTTTTTTGGGGAGGGGGGGCTAGGACATTTTTAACAGCTTTTTTAAGGTACAGTTGTCATCCAGGAAATTGCACATATTTAAAGTTTGTACAGTAATTTTGACATGGGGTTATGTAAATCAACATTAGACTTACCCAAAGATGATAAATATAGCTAGGTGCTGGGTATGTAGCTCAATCATAAAGCATGCACTGTAGAAGGCTCTGTAGATAGCTGCTCCACAACACAAGATAAAGATTCACCTCTTTCTTCTCTCCCATTCCCTTTTTTTCTCTCATCCCCATTCTATTTCTTGTGTTTTCTTTGACTCATTCTTGTTTCCATATTATCACTGATTTCAGTGGATGTTAACTTTTATGTAGAGCAGAATGAAATTGTCAAAGTGATGGAGTCAGGTAAAATCAAGAAGCAAATTCATTTTTTACTACCAGGTTAATTTCCATAGTAGTATAGTCATATAAAATTTAAGTGTAAATGAGTAGACTAGTATTTACTGTGACTAGGACATTACTAAGTTGTCTTGGCTGATTCTGTTCTACAATTGTTTCTTCCCTTTTCATAATAATAGTTTGAGTTAGAAGAATAATTCTTTAGTATCAATAAAAATGTTTCAGGATGACATTTAAAGGATTTTTCAACAGACATTCTTGCAAAAGTTTAAAAATCAAATGTAAGTTGTTTAGTAAAACTGTAATACATGCTTATATGTAATTATATTCCTAGATGCATCTAATATGTTAGCATATTAAGAAATTAAAAATTAATACAAATTTTACACAAATTTGTAAAATTTAGAATTTTTAAAATTTCCATAATTCAAATTTTATACAAATTTGATCTGTGATTCCATAAGTAAATTTCACTTAGGTTTTAATAAAACGCTTGTCACGTTTAGATACATCTTATAATTCTGTTTTGTTCTTTGCCTGAGATATGCTACAATTGTTGTCAGCATCATGTTCAATTCATTCAGATTTTGCCTTTTCTGGTATCTTGTGGCTGCCTGCATTCCTATGATGGTTCCTTTCACCTTTTGAATGTTCTGGGAAAAAAAAACCTACCTTTCTTTATGAATTCTTTTCCTAGGTTAGTCCTCCTGTGACTTGAATGTCTGCCTAAATTTCCCTGTTTTAAAGGGACCTGTGATGATGCTGATGCCACTCAAATGACCCCAGGACAATTTACACTCAAAAAATGCAATATGAATATGCTGACAAATTCAGTTTTCTGTGTTTGAAAACTGAATGTGTAAGATTTTGGTATTAAAAGAGTTTAAATTGCTTCTTTTATGTTTTTGGTATTGTAATTACATTCCCTTTCCTTTTTTTCCTTACAAATCCTCCCATATATTACTCTCTCTTTCTCATATATATATATATATATTTCTCATATATATCATATATATATATAGAGAGAGAGAGAGAGAAAGAGATACACATAAACTCATATATTATTTCTAAAAGGAACGTGCTCAAATAATGTCACTTATATGCCTAATACAATGATACCTAAGGCCCAAGAACTAGAGGGGAAGAGGGGGTAGAAAGATTGTAAGAGTCAAAGAGTCAAGGGGATTGCTCTAAAATTCTAGGGATATTAGAAACACTTCTAAGTTGTCACCAACATGATAATCTAAAGATGAGCTGAACAAAGCAATCAATAGCCAGGGAAACTCTACAAGTCCTAAACTATACACAAATAAAAACTTCAGGAAACAAGCAACTAAGGAATACTGACAGTGGGAGAAATAGTCTTCCTTAGTCTTTTTTTTTTTTGGTATGGTCATTGTGCTTATCTCACAAGTTATGTCTTCCATCTTCAAATATTGCCATAATTTCTTATATTTAAATCTAAGCAAGAAGATGACTTTCTACTAATTTCAATGAAGTGCATAAATTGAACCATAAGTAAATAGCAGATGTGAAGGATTTAAGTGCAGTACTAAAATAATAAGTGTCCAGTCTTTTCAGTTAAGAAATAGAATGCTTTGACTCTCGTGTGATGGCACAGGCTAGATGAGGAAGGAAAACTGCCATGACTTACAGTTCACCTGCAATCACAGTAACATTTAATCTCCAAAACATAAACAGAAAAGAAAATAAAAATAAATATTATACTGTTAGGATAATTAAAGCCTATTATATAGCTATGCCAAATCATGTACCTCTAAGCTATTCATAGTTACAAACAATTATGTGGTAAATTAAGTAGTACATATATCATTTTTATTTTACTTTTAGTGCATGCATATACAAATATTAAAGTCTTTTAATTTGTTCATTTTTATTTATTTATCCATGGCAATTTACTTTAAATAGCAAGATTTTCTGGATTTATTCATAATGATATTCATAGACATGTTCAACTTACTTTGTGGTTGTATCTTTTATATGTGAAGGTATTACAACTTGTTTAACTGTTCTTACACTTAATCATTTTTGACATTTTCTTATTCCCTTACTAACATGAACAAAATGTGTATGTGCTTTCTCTGATGTTAAAAATAAAGATTCCTTAAAGACAAAAAAGTATGAAATTCTTAAATGAGATATGAAAATTTATTTTATTCGGAAATAAATATGTGGTGTTTAACAAAGAAGAGTTGAATTTTCTGAAACTGTCTTCTAATGACAAACAAACAGTAGTTTACACTTATTACCTCGCCTGCTGTTCATCTTGCTCTGATGAAGCACTGTCATCACAGATATCAATCGCGAGGTTTTCTACTACACTGAAGAGAAAGAAAATACAAAATAAGTTGTCTATGGAATTTCTAGGCATCCTAGACAGGAAACGTACTTTTAAATCCATCATGTGTGTACAAGTGAGATTAAAACAGGTATGTGCCTGGGGATATTTTAGTTAGGCATTTGTACAAGCTTCCAGGGTTAAAGTAATTTTAAATCTTTCCAGGAGACAAGCTGGAAGTGAGGATGGCTTAGGCTAGGAGTCCTGAAGTTAGAAGATCAAGGGGGAACCTAAAGTCAACAAACCAGTTTGGGATACATAGAAATACCCGTTTTCAGAATTGGAAACATCCTGCAATCTGAAGCAATAATCCTGGGCCTGAACTACCCTTATGCACCACCTGCCAAGAGATCAGTCAAACTGTCCCCTGGGGTAGGTGCAGCCTTTCACAAAACCCTCTGATTGTACCTAGCCTTTGGGGAACACTGGACTTCAAGTCATCATCAAATTGAGAATCGGGAGAATCCCTCGGGCGCTTTGGAGTTTTGCTTGTAGACTTCTTCTCCTTGGATGGCATGTCTATTGTGCCCCGGTTTTTGTCCCAACTCCTAAACCTTGCGATTGCAACGACATACAAAATTCCCAGTAATTAAATGAGAGTCACAGAAACAAGTACCAGGGTCCATGGGAAGAGAGACAGGGCATCGTCTCTCTGTGCTGGAGCAGGGAGGTTCATGGAAGATTACAATGGTGTGGTACCCTATCTTGTCTCTTCTCCACTGATGAATGTGAAGGTGACTCTGTCCTGCACACCTCCACTTCTACCGCTTCTGCTGGGTTCCTGCGTTTGGAAGGGAGTGGGGGCAGGCAAAATAGTAGCCTAAAGACCCATCTCTGGCCAGTCCTGGCCTAGCTGTTTTTTTGGTGGCCATCTTGGAGTGTGGTGCACTGTATTTCCTTTAATTTTGCTTTGGAAAGGGCAGAGGGAGTGCACCCATGACCTGTGACAGTTGGCCTTCTCGGTGTACTGCTGCCATCAAGCAGCATTGTTTCTCTGCCCGCAGCTCCCCAGTGCTTCTGCTGACATGGCTGAGGGCTGGCTAAAGAGTAGCTCCCATAGTGCCCCCACTGTGCCTAAGCCAGTCTCCTGCAGTCTCTGTGACCCATGAGTGGTGTGGGAGCAACCGGACCCAGGGGAACTGCGTATCCACCACAGTCCTTGGTTTGCTGGGCAAGGGAAGCACAGCCTCTCAGGTTCTGAAGTCACCATGTCTGGCAGGGTTAGAGAACCTCCCTGCAGGGGATTCTGCATCCTGGGTTGCCTCTGGGTTCCTTTGGAGACCTTGTGGAGCCTGCCAGCCCACATCATGTGCACAAGCCCGCCCAGGGAACCTCTAGCTTTTGGCACAGTCTCCCTAGCAGAACACACAACTCCTTCCCTGAAACCACACACACAGCCCAGAATATCTGGCCAGGTGCTCAGGGTCTCAGGGCCAGGTAACCATTATGGCAAAGTGTCTGTCATCCACATAAATCCCTCCCTGTCATCCTCTCTCCTCTCTTTCTGCAGGGCCCTCCTTTCTTTCCTTTGCTTTCTCTGAGAAATGGCTTTCCCCTTGAGCCATGCTGTGCTTGCAATTCAGGGACCTGTACCTGCCAGAAGATGTTTCTGATCTACAGCTACATCTCCAGAACCCTACAAGGGGTCTGACAGAAGGCACCTGCCACCAACATCATCATGTACCTCCTTCTTGTGTGTACCTAGTGGGTACCAAGCTCAATGTGGTGTGGTGGCTTAGGGTGAATCCAAGTAGAAGTAGCCAGATCAGGATGTGGAATGTAGGATGCCCAAATTGACCAGGCAGGCCTCTGGGTACCATCCAGGCCAGGTTTCACTGCCCTTGCCACCCCTGACAAAGCTCCTCTCTTTGATACGGGGCACCCATGCAGGTGGCATATACTTGCTGTCTGCTGTCTAGGCCACCCTACATAATACCCAGGGAGAAGTCACAGGGTCAAGGATTCAAAAGCCCCTTCTCCTGCTCTGTGTTGTCTAGGCATCATCTCAGCTACAAGAATATGATGGGGGAGAGTCTTCTGTTTTGTATTAATTTCTTTGGTTAAATACATACACTGCCTTGGCCCTAATAGGACAGAAAATTAGGTAGGTGGAGTAGACAGAACAGAATGCTTGGAGAAAGAAGCCAAGTCAGGCAGTGGCCATGATTCTCCCACTCGAGACAGACGCAGGTTAAGATCTTTCCAGGTAAGCCAGCTCGTTGTGCTACACAGAATATTAGAAATGGGTTAGATCAATATGTAAGAGCTAGCCAATAAGAGGTTAAAACTAATGGGCCAAGCAATATTTAAAAGAATACAGTTTCCATGTAATTATTTCGGGTAATGATGTGGGAGTCTGCTGTTTTGTGTTGATTTCATTGGTTAAATAAAGAGACTGCCTTGGCCCTTTAAGAGGACAGAAAATTAGGTAGGCGGAGTAAACAGAACAGAATGCTGGGAGAAAGAAGCTGAGTCAAGGAGTCGCCATGATTCTCCCACTCCAGACAGATGCAGGTTAAGATCTTTCCTGGTAAGCCAGCTCGTGGAGCTACAGAGATTAGAAATGGGTTAGATCGATATGTAAGAGCTAGCCAATAAGAAACTGGAACTAATGGGCCAGGCAGTGTTTAAAAGAATATACTTTCTCTGTAATTATTTCGGGTAAAGCTAGCCGTGCGGGCAGCCAGGTGCCAGGGACGCAGCCCACCGCTCCTATTACAACAGGGTAAAGCTAGCCGGGTGGCAGGAAGCAGTCCACAGCTCCACACAATAAGAATACTCAGAGAAGGCTCTGAAATTAACAGAGGGTAAGACCTAGCCTCCTTGAACTTTAAACTCGTGTGTGTGTGTGTGTGTGTGTGTGTGTGTGTGTGTGTGTGTGTTTGGTTTGGTTTATACTTTATCCCTGGCTTGGAGACAAGTCCTGGGAGAGACCATAAGAAGTTCCTCAGAGGTATGTAACAGTTCTGTTGGTCAGCTCAGGGTTAAAGACATATGGCACATTGGCACATAGGTGAAGACTTTTAAGGCTCCATCCTTCAGTTCCAGCTCATAAGCATGGAGTGGTCCAGTACATGGTGCATGTTTGTGGGGTGGCAGGTATATTTACATGCAGCTTGATGGATGAGAGAATTTTGTAGGAATCATATGGAAGTGGCAGTACCCTCGTTCTGACTGGCCTGCTTGGCATTTCTAGGAACTCAGAGCCCACTGCCCAACACAGACACCCCCCAATATATCCTGACAGACACACACAGAGGATAACTTAAGCTAGATAATCCCTCAAAGGCATGCACATAGGCTCCTTTTATTTATAATAGGTCCTGTTGGCAATCCACATAAAACATCACATCATATAAAGTAAAATTATCAAAGAAATGCCAGATCTGGACTTGATGATACATAGATTAGATTTAACACATACCTAGAGACTACTTTAGTAAATTGGAAAGGCATACACATTCTTCTTGGCACCCCATGGAATCTCTTTTTTTTCCATTTTTTTATTGAGAAAAGGAGAAAAAAAAACAAGTTTCCACCCCCTCCCAGCCTCCCATTTCCCTCCCCCTCCTTCCACCCTTCTCCCCCTCCTCCCACCCTTCTGCCCCTCCCCCCACTCCTCTCCCTCTCCAATCCAAAGAGCATTCAGGGTTCCCTGCCCTGTGGTAAGTCCTAGGTCCTCCCCTCTCCGTCCATTTCTAGGAAGGTGAACATCCAAACTGGCTAGGCTCCCACAAAGCCAGCACATTACGTAGGTTCAAAACCCCGTGCCATTGTCCTTGGCTTCTCATCAGCCCTCATTGTTCGCCATGCTCAGAGAGTCCAGTTTTATCCCATGCTTTTTCAGTCACAGTCCAGCTGGCCTTGGTGAGCTCCCAATAGATCAGCTCCACTGTCTCAGTGGGTGGGTGCACCCCTCGTGGTCCCGACTTCTTTGCTAGAGTGGCTCCCAGATGCCCAAGCCAAGGTCCCCAGTTAGTTCCTTGGGCAGCTGAGGATAGGGAACCTGAAATGACCCTATCCTATAGCAATACTGACGAATATCTTGCATATCATCATAGAACCTTCATCTGGTGATGGATGGAGATAGAGACAGAGACCCACACTGGAGCACTGGACTGAGCTCCCAAGGTCCCAATGAGGAGCAGAAGGAGGGAGAACATGGAATCTCTTTTAAAATATACCACATGTGTTGGTTTTCTCTACAAATTAAATCTTAACAAATGCAAAATAATACAGTTTGAGGAAATAAAAGTAAAAGTTAAAAAAGCGCCGAAACTATACAAATATGCAGATGATGAACATACACATACTTTATGAGGCTTAAAAGTTAGCAAAGTGATATTCATTATGACATTTTTATTCCCTCCCTTTTATTATTTATTTTTATGTGTATGGGTATTTTGCCTGCACATATGTCTGTGCACCACATACATGCCCGGTGCCTGCAAAAGTCAGAAGAGGGTATCATATCCCATTAGGAATGGAGTTACAGATAATTGTGAGCCAACATGTGAATCTGGAAATCAAACCCAGGTCCTCTGGAAGAGCAGCCAGTTCCTTTAACTGCTAAGCCATCTCTCCATTCTTCCCTTTTCCATGTTGTTCTTACTCCTGTAGTGACATCCTAGATCCCATGACTCCCTCCTACTGGTTCATTGCTTCTCTCAATAGTCATCCTGTGCTGGTGTGAGTGAGTGACATGTCTCCTACAGTCTCAGGCATTTCAATACTTGGTCCCTAGTTTTTGGCTGTTTGTGGGTATTTTAGGAGGCATGACATTTCTAAAGGAATTATGTCCCTAGGGGTATGTTGTTTTGAAAGCTGAAAAACTCACACCCTTTCAAGTTCACTCTCTCAGTCTCTTACTTGTGGTTTGAGATAAGAGCACTCAGCTCCTATTCCAGGTACCATATTTGCTGATTGCTGCCATATTTTCCCACCTTGATGGACTCATTTCCCTCTGGAACCATAAGACAAATAACTTCTCCATTCCACAATTGCCTTGGTTAATGTCTTTTATATCAGTAATAAAACAGTAACCAGTAAGCACCCCTTTATGTCATATGTATTCTATTACACTTCTTAATTTTACCCCTGTAGATCTCTTTTCTCCTCTCTTGCTTCATTATTTAGTTTTATGTCCTATACCATATACTCACACATATGTATACTAATATATAAAAATTAAGTCTCAATTCCACATATGAGAAAAAAAAACTCTGATAATTCTCTCTTTCCAAATCTGTACTTCTTCACCTAACATAAAAACCTGCAATTCTGTTTCCCTCCAAATGCCATGATTTCAACAATCTTTCCAGTAGAATAAAATTCCATTGGGGATTTTACATTTTATCTATTCATCTCATAATGGAAAGGAATGGTTCCATTTAACTATTGTGAATATTATGGCAATAAACATGAATTGCAAGTATGTCAGAAGTAAGACTTAGGGTCTTTTGAGTATTTGTCTAGAAGTATTTTAGTTAGGTCTTATAATACTTCTTTTTTTATTTTTGAAAACCTATGTCCTGATTTATTCAGTTGGCACCAGTTTACATTCCACCGGGTATACAAACAGGAAAGAAAGAAGCCAAATTTTCCCTATTTATAGATAATATAATCTATCCCTTAAAGTCTTCAGCAGAAAACTCACATACAGACACTTTCAGCAAAGTAGCAGGATACAAAATCAACATAAACATCAGAAGCTTTTCTATAGAACATGCTAGGAAAGTAATAAAGGAAATAAAATCAATTTTAATAGCATTAAAAATAATAGGTACTAAGAGATAATTCAGTGTATAAAGCACTCGCCACACATATAAACAAGTGTTAAACTTTGCAGTACCCAAATAAATGGTAAGTGTGGCTGCTTATCTGTACTTTAGAGACCAGAAATCACAAGGGACATACTAACTAGCTAGACAAGCCAAATTATGTTTGTTTCAGTAAAAAAATAATGTGTAGAGTCTTCAATGACAACCAAAATCAACATAGGGTCTCTACATGTGCATACACACATATGAGCATATACCCATTCACATGTGCACCTACATATATAAAAACACACTACACATTCATGCCAATAACACACAAATGCAGGTATGCTCATGTGCATATATACACACGCATACATGAACACACACACACACAAGGTGGGGTTAGAGGAACATAAGTAGGCAGGGTAAATGAAGGCAGGCTACCTTAGATGGTGTCTTCTTGTTCCCAAAAAGATCCTGCCAGGAGAAATAGCATGAAGGCACACAGGTGTGCTCTAATTGAGAAAAAGTGGCTTGTGTGAGAAAGATGCCATGCGACAAGCTCAGGTAGAGGGTTTTTTTAATTGGAGGAAAGTGAATGGGAAAAGAGGGAGGGGAGAGGGGGAGCCTGACTTCTGGGGACAGGAGTAGCAGGCAGAAGAGAAGAAAGAGGGGGGGACTGATGGACAGATGAAGACAAAGAGAGAAAGAGAGAGTTAGGAGGTTGGCATGGTCCTTTTAAAAAAGAATGTTGTGAATGTGCACAGAAGGAGCTCTGAGTGACTACAGCTGAAGACATTTACCCCAAGCTCAGGCCAGTACACATACCTGAATACTAACAGGTGGGTAGTTAGACAGGACCAATACTGGAAAGGAAAGTACCCAGGGGGCCTAGAATACATCCTTGCTAATAATAAAAGCATATGTATGAAACTGCTGTAGTGAAACACACACACACACACACACACACACACACACACACACAATGTGTAAACTGAGACAAAGCAATTGCTTAAGGCCATAAGGGCTACACTAGGGAGTCCAACTGTGTCTGTGTTCTGAATTGGTGAACTTAACCAAAAGCAGATAAAAGTATTTGAAAAACAACTTGCTTTTGTACTATAAGAAGATTATTTTTCTTATCCTTATTTTCATATATATATATACACACACATATATACTAACATTTATATAATTATAGCACTGCAATAAGTACTATTAAGCAGTCTAGAGGTGCATTTCAGCATAAAGGATGACGTTGTCACCAATTTACTAGAAAATCCCAGGATAGGTCATCCTTAAAATGCAGAATACCATTTGTAATATCAGTTCCAGACATCCTCTGCTCTATTCAAGCACTATTACTTATTCTTTCCCTAGCACAACCAGTGATTGCCTGGCCTTCACAGTCTCTGAGAAGCAAACTATCCCTATCCACCATAGAGGTTCTGGGAGGAACCCAATGTGATCAAGTGTCTATGGGGCAGTCCATATCTTCCCAGGCATCCCAGAAACCTCCCCCTTTGGCTGAAAGGAAAATCAAACATGTCTCCCTTTCTAGAAGGGTTTTCAAAAGTCCATCCTCTAGCCGAGGGGTCACCAATCATTCCAATTCTCCACCAAAGAGTTTTAGATAAGCCCCTTCTGATCAAGGGGGCCTACAGCAGGCCCCATTAGACAAAGACAGCTCCACATGTTTTTCTTCAAAAGGGGTGCTCACTGATTTTTCATTTTCCCATAATGAAATATTTCCTAACCCCTTTTCCCAGGGGAGTTTAGCACCATTGAAAGCTGCCAAAGATGACTGGAGAGCTATACACTCTCATGAAGAGAGCCAAGGTTGTTTCCCTCTCCCCAGAATGACCCTAAGAAATCCATATCGGCTGAAGTGAGCTTGAGTCATGCCTCCTCTGACCAAAGGAATTTTATAACTTCCCAATTAAAGCAAGAGGGCTTTAAATGTCCTCCAGCAGTAAATGGGCTTGGATCTTCCCTTACAGCACAGAGGGGACCAAGCCCTATCACTGCTCCCCAAGTGAGCCTCACACCACTCATGCCTACCCAATCAGAAACAAAACTATCTACATCTACATCAGGGATTCCAGAACCTTAGCCATCTTCAGAAGGGGCCCTAGAGAGTTCCACATATCTACAAGAGATGGTAGGAACTCCCAAGTCTACCCAAGGGACCCTTGTACCTTCTCAACATACACAAAGGTCTCTTGCACCTGCATCAACTTCCCTAGGGGTTCTGAGTCCTTCCGTATCTGTCAAGAGGACTCCAGAATTGTCTACATCTAGAGAAGCAGGTCAAAGACCTATTCTCTCTCACAAAGGGAAATTCAAACCTAATTCAGATATGAACACGGACAATGGATATCCCCACTATAGCAAAAGAGAAGGACAGATCCTCCTTCTGAGCAAGGTGGATTTCCAGTGTTTCTATCAGACCAAGAGGGATCTAAATATACCCTGCCAATCAAAAAGGCCCTTCTGATTCATCATTGGAAACAAAATAACCAGAGATATGCCAAGAGAGTTCAAGTGAGCCATGCACATTCCACAACTACCCAAAGTGATAAGACAATACAGCCTTCCCTTCTTCCTCAGGAGTCTCTAGGACTTTCCACATGTGTAGGAGAGGCTCTTGAAATTTCTACATATACACCAAGATTACCAGGTCGTTTACAACCAGTCTAGGATGTTTTGTGTTCTACCATATGTGATAAAGTGACTGGGGGACAGGATACATCTGCAGAATGGGTTCCAGAGTCATCCCCATCCTTAGAAATGGCTCTTGGATGTGACACATGAACACAAAAATTTGTAGCAAATTTCACATTGAGAGAAAGATATTCCTCAGATTCTACCTGCCCATAAACACCCACAGGACCTCTCCACTCTTCACAGGAGGCTGGGGAAATTTCCCCATCTCCTCAAGGGTATCAGCAATCTGTCAGAACTACACAAGAGGCTATAGGCCATTCCCCATCCGCACAAAGGGATGCTAGTCTTTCCACACGCCTACAAGTGACTCCAGAACATCTAACAAATACACCAAAAATACTGAATTCTACCTTATCTTCCCAAGAGCTGTTGGAACCTGTTTTGTCCATCCACCTGTCTCTAGAATCTAACATCTCTATACAAAAGGCTTTATTACATTCTTCTCCTGAAGAAAGTGTTCCTAAAACTTCCACATTTAGACAAGGAGCTCCAGTAACTTTCTTAGCTGCCCATGAGTATTTTAGACCTACTACATATGCACAGGAAACTTTAGAGGATATCACATATACACAGTTTCTAGAAATTTCCCCTCATTCTGAAGCTGTAGTAAAAATATGCACATGTACACCTGACACAATATCACCTTCACCTTCTGAGCAAGAGGCCCAAGGATCTACCATATCTCATGAAGGCACTTTACCGTCTTCCCCATCTACACAAGAGAGTTTTATGCATATCCCTTCTCAGGAGGGAAATAGTAAACATGTTCCCTCTACCCAAGTGGGCCCTGGGTGTTCCATTTCTACCAAAAAGAGATTGAGAGATGATCCTTCTGATGAAGGGGACTTCAGAACTCCCTCATCTAAGGAAGGCAATTTTATACTTCTCCCTTCCTCAAAAAGGGTATGTGCATCTTCTACTGCTCCAAAATGTAGGGATAGGTCCCGCCCCTTGGGGGGCGTGTTCGCCTCGGGCTAATGTCTGCCTATAAATTTGGCGAGCATGCTCCCAGCCTTCTCTTCTGCTTTCCTGGTCTCTGCTGGAACGGTGGTTCTGTAAGTCTATTCCGCCATTAAAGATATAGATATATATTTTTTTACAATCTGTCTGCATTTGTTTACGCCGTTACATTTTGGCGTCCAACGTGGGCTATTTTGCCCGCGACTCAAGCGGGTAGCCCGCTAACTAACACAGCACCCTCCTGGGTGCTGTTTTTTAGTTCGTGACTCCGGCCCCAGTGCCGAGTCCGAGACATACTCGGCCACACCGGCCCATTCTGCCTGCCTTGGCTAAGTTTGCAGCGGAACCCCAATGCCTGAATTAGCAGAAGCTCAAATACCTGCGGTTTTGCAACAAAAGCTGCCACAGCGGCAGATTTGGTCTTATACAAAGTGACTTGGCCGGGCAGTGGTGGCACAAGCCTTTGATACCAGCACTTGGGAGGCAAAGGCAGGTGGATCTCTGTGAGTTTGAGGCAGGCCAGGCAGTGGTAGCGCACGCCTTTAATCCCAGCACTTGGGAAGCAGAGCCAGGCGGATCTCTGTGAGTTTGAGGCCAGCCAGGCAGTGGTAGCACACGCCTTTAATCCCAGCACTTGGGAGGCAGAGGCAGGCGGATCTCTGTGAGTTCGAGACCAGCCAGGCAGTAGTGGTGCACGACTCGGGAGGCAGAGACAGGCAGATCTCTGTGAGTTCGAGGCCAGCCTGGTCTACAAGAGCTAGTTCTAGGACAGGCTCCAAAAACACAGAGACCACCACTGGCAGGAACCGATCATTGCAGGTAAAAATTTTTCTTTTATAAATAAAATGTCTGAACACATTAGTATTCAAGAATTTAACAGTTTTTTTAATTGTACCATGTGGGAGATTTTACAAGAGGTGTCTATCACCCCACATCTATGGATCCTTCTGGGATTTGTAGTTTTCATTGGCACTAAATGGTTTGATAATAGAAACATGATAAAGTCTTTACAAGACGAATCCAGGATTCTTAAGGCAGAGATTGAACGCTTAAAAACAATTGAGAATGACAACAATCTTCTCAAGAATCAGTTTGAAGTACTCCAGGCTGATGTTAAGGAGAAATTCATTACTATGGAAGAGGGAACAGCTGATCTGGATGGTAAGCTTCAGTCCCTTTCTGTAGGAAATGAAACATTAACTGAGAGAATCAAAACTGCTGAATGTGACAATCGGATTTTGTCTAAAGCTTATGACAGATTGACGGAAAGATTGTCAATACAAGAAGGCACGGTTTATGCCATAAAAATTATGTCCAAAGATGAGATGTTATCTCTAACGGACAAATTTCATACTTTAGAATCCTCAGTGAAGGCTTTGGAACATAATTCTGGACAGGAGATTCAGACATTGCAGAAGGCAATGGTGAATAGAATTGAAAAGATTGAGGAATTTCTAAATTCTGATGAAGAAGAGCAAAGGGTAGAAAGGCAAATTTTAACTACATCTGTGGGTAAATCTCTCCGGGACAATTTCCACAAAGTTCTACCTACAGCTCTACCTGCCTTTCCAGTAATAACAACAGAGAAGATGATTGGTTCCAAAAACCCTAGGGTCATCAAGTAGACTACATGGGAGCCTGTCCGTATGAATAATCTCAAGGAAATAAAACAGGCTGTCATGACTTTTGGGATGCAAGCCTCTTTTGTTAAAGAGATGCTAAGATCTTGGGCCACGACAAGCAGAGCAACCCCCTCGGACGGGCTCCAGCTGAGCTCTGCGGTACTCGAAAGTGGACCACAATTGAAATTGAAATGCTTATTCAGGCAAGAGGCTAGACTCTTAGACCAGCAGGAAAAAGCGAAGGGAATTGACATTTCCCTAGATCAAATTCTAGGTGAAGGGCTCTTTTCCGACCCTCAGGAACAAGCTAATTTGGATGAAAACACACTCTCCATGTGTACTACAGCAGCCTTAAGGGCTTGGGACAGGGTACAAGACCCAGGACAGAGAATGGAATCATTTGTCAGAGTTAAACAGGGTCAGAGAGAACCCTTTAGTGACTTTTTACAAAGATTAACTAAGGCTGTACAAATAGGGATATCTGACCCAGAAGCAAGACGTATAATGATTGAGTCTTTGGCTTATGAAAATGCAAATGTGGAATGCAAAAGGATTTTGGGCACTTTAAAGCTCAGATCAGCGCCCTTGGAAGAATGGGTCTTGCATACACTCAATGTTGATACATTTGATTATGGCACTGAAGCATGGGTAGAAGAAGCAGTTTCCAATGGTAAAAGGAGACACCAGAATACCAAATGTTTTAATTGTGGCAAAATGGGTCATATGAAAAGGAATTGTAGACAATGGATTTTCAGAAATAATAAGAGTAATAATGCATCTTTCAGAAATAATAATAATAATGCATCTTCTAGAAATAACAGAAATAGGAGGACTCAGCCTTCAGGTTTATGTAGAAGATGTGGAAAAGGCAGACACCGGACGAATGAATGCAGGTCCAGAAGAGATAGACAAGGCAACCTGATACAGTCGGGAAACGTGAGAGGGGGGGGCCTCACAGGCCCCCATGGCAAACATGGTTCAGTCATTTCCAGTTTCTGCAGAGAACGTGCCTCATCAGGACAATTAGGAAGCCCCATGCCTACCGTTACAAGCAATAATGATCAGAAAGATAAGTTACATGTGTTTTGGCAAACTTCTATAAATGATCAAAGACCTAAACTGAGAGTGTGTGTAAATGGCATGTTTATTACTGGCCTGTTGGACACAGGTGCTGATGTAAGTATCATTACCCCAGAATCTTGGCATCCGTATTGGCCTCTTCAGAATATAAATGTTCAGGTCCTGAGTATTGGAACCCTATCTCGAGTAAGGCAGAGCACGAGATGGGTTGAATGTATAGGGCCAGAGGGACAAATAGGAAAATTAAAGGCATATGTAACCAATATCGCAATGAATTTATGGGGTCGTGACCTATTACAACAATGGAATACCGAAATTAACATTCCTGCGACTTCTAGAGCCTATATTTCTGAAAATAATATTAAAAGATATTACAAACGGAGAAAACTGGCCATTAGGGCTGTGCAAGAACAAACAATTGATGTCCCTTCAGAGATACCAACAGCCTTGCCTCTAAAATGGTTGACTGAGAAACCAATATGGACAAAGCAATGGCCTTTAGTTGAGGAAAAGTTACAGGCTTTAGAACAGCTGGTACAAGAACAATTAGATGCTGGACATATAGAAGAATCTACCAGCCCTTGGAATTCTCCTGTATTTGTGGTTAAGAAAAAATCAGGTAAATGGAGAATGGTGACAGATCTCAGGGCCATCAACAAGGTTATTCAACCTATGGGCCCTCTGCAATCTGGAATTCCTTTGCCCTCTTTATTACCAAAAGGATGGCCTCTCATAGTTATTGATTTAAAGGATTGTTTTTTCACTATACCTTTGCAAAAAGAAGATAGAGAAAAATTTGCCTTCACAGTGCCTACTTATAACAATTTTCAACATTCGAGGAGGTACCACTAGGCCGTTCTCCTCCAGGGTATGTTAAATAGCCCCTCCCTGTGCCAATATTTTGTGAACCAACCATTGCATATAATATGCAAGAAATTTCCCAAATCAATAGTATACCATTACATGGACGACATTTTGTTTTCTGATTCAAACATGGATACCTTGAACAGACTGTTTGAAGAAATAAAGATACTTTTACCTAAATGGGGATTGCAAATCGCTCCTGAAAAGATTCAGAAGGGAGATTCTGTTAATTATTTAGGTTATAAAATAGGTTTGCAAAAAAGTAAGACACAAAAAGCACAAATTAGGAGAGATCACCTACGGACTCTTAATGACTTTCAAAGACTGTTAGGAGACATTTCCAGTCTACGACCAGCTATTGGAATAACACCTGATCTAATAATTCATTTGAACAAAACCTTGGATGGTGATAAAGATTTAAACAGTCCCAGAGAATTAACAGCTGAAGCAGAAAAGGAACTGATAATGATTGAGGAAAAATTACAACAGGCACATGTGGACAAGGTGAATCCAGAGCTCGATTGTATTCTTGTCATACAACCATCAAAAATTTCTCCTACAGGAATTTTAATGCAGAGAGATGATATTATTTTGGAATGGATCTTTTAACCATTTAAACCAAGTAAGAAACTGAAAACTTATGTGGAAAAAGTCTCTGAGTTAATTATAAAAGGCAAGCTGAGACTTCGTCAACTAGCAGGCATAGACCCAGCAGAAATTATAGTGCCTTTCACTGCTGATGAACTAAAGAAATTATGGGAAGATAATGAACCATGGCAAAGAGCTTGTGCTAATTTTTTGGGAGACATTAATAACAACTATCCAAAAAGCAAGAGGCTTAACTTCATAAAGAGAACTTCTTGGATTCTTCCTTGAATCGTCCGTGATGCTCCAATAACTGGAGCCCGTACATTCTATACTGATGCCAATAAATCAGGGAAGGCAGGTTACAAATCAGAAGACTTGGGTAAGGTGGAACAAAGTCCGTATAATTCTGTCCAGAAGGTGGAATTATATGCCATTCTTATGGTGCTAAGGGATTTTAAAGAACCTATTAATATAGTCACTGATTCACAATACGCAGAAAGAGTTATTTTACATATTGAAACTGCTGAATTTATACCTGATGATACAGAACTAACCTCATTGTTTCTCCAGGTTCAAGATTTGATCAGGAACAGGCTTTGTCCTATGTACATAACACACATCCGGTCACATACGCGTCTGCCAGGTCCTCTAGCACAAGGTAATGTAGTAATTGATCAATTATTGATTGGTAGTGTGCTACAAGCCTCTGAATTTCATAAAAATCATCATGTTAATAGCAAAGGTTTGAAGAAAGAGTTTTCAATTACATGGCAACAAGCTAAGGAGATTGTAAAGGAATGCCCTACTTGCTCTTTCTATAACCAAACGCCACTGCCTGCAGGGGCTAATCCAAAGGGCACCCAAAGGAATGAAATCTGGCAGATGGATGTGTTACACTTTGCAGAATTTGGCAAATTAAAATATGTTCATCACACCATTGACACTTATTCAGGCTTTCAGTGGGCAACTGCTTTAAGTTCAGAAAAAGCTGATTCAGTAATCACTCATATATTAGAAGTCATGGCTATCATGGGTATACCTACACAAATAAAGACGGATAATGGTCCTGCTTATGTCTCTAGGAAAATGAAACGGTTTTTTGATTATTACAATATCAAGCATGTTACAGGTATAACATACAATCCTACAGGTCAAGCAGTCATAGAAAGATCCAATCGAACTATAAAGGATATGTTGACCAAACAGAAAGGGGTGGAAAACACCCCCAGAAATAGGTTACATAATGCTTTGTTAACCTTGAATTTTCTCAACGCTAATGAGAAGGGAACAACGGCTGCAGAAAGACATTGGATAATGGAAAAGTCTACTGAACTAAATCAACCAGTTTATTTCAAGGATGTGCTGACCTCACAATGGAAGCCAGGAGATGTGCTACGTTGGGGAAGGGGTTTTGCTCTTATCTCCACAGGTGAGGAAAAATTGTGGATACCATCAAAATTAATAAAGGTTCGGTTTGAAGAAGAGAAGCCACTTGGAAAAGATAAATAACAATTCTTGCATAAGGATGGCAAGCATACTGATGGTAAGAAAGACAGATAGGTTGGAGGCAGGGTTCTTTTCTTATCTCCACAGGAAAATACTCATCTTCACAGAAATTGAGGGACCCTGAATATTTAATTACTGATGGATGGACACATTTTGTAAGTATTAATTTTTATATATATGTCTTATTAAACATTTCTTTATAAATATATAGAGCTGGTTTTGAAGTTGGACTCTGGCTCAGTCCCTCTCCAATTCCAAGCCTGTTAGTAAGAGAAAAACCCAGAGTTTCTGGAGTTTCTGTCTCATGTCAAGAGCCATGATATGGGACAGAAAGAAATATGAGTTTAGAAAACATCTTTGCTTTTCTCCATATCTATCATACTTTTCATTGAATATATCTATCATGTCTTTCATTGAATATAATATGTATGTCTATATGATTAATGTTTAAGTTTTTCACAATGAACAATGAGTTTTTCTTGAAGTGACATTTGAAGTTTCGAGGAAGAAGATGGGGCCCCACAACAACAACTCTACCTGGTTGATATGACGTCATGATACTGATAGCACTACTACAAGACCTGTTTTGGATACCAGCTGCACAAGACGATCCCAACTTGGTTAGCTGAAATGGTGCACATCTTGTACAACATTCTTGCCAGACCTCCACAAAATACTCAGAGACTATTTGCAATTTTAAAAGACATTGATCTTGAAATTTAACCATCATTTTACTTTCACAGGATCCCCCAGAAAGAACATCATCCCCGTGACAGCTGGAAGTAATTCTAGAGGACGAGGTCCCCTCTCCCAGTAAAATTTACCCCTGGGTTTAGGGACATCATTTAGGGGTTGGGAGGTTGGGGGAGGAATTTTATAAGCTCAGGGATCATTTTGAAAAAAAAAGGAGGGAATGATGGGATAATAGATTTATAATTGTGAGTTACTGCTTTTAGACAAATATATTGGTATTGATTCTTGTATATTGATACAAAGTTAAATTATATTGACTATTGTATGCATGTATGTTTCTATCTCTGTTTAAAACATTTTTTATGTATTGACATATATTGTATTGATAAATATATATTGTATATATTTACCATATTGCAGTGTACATTTCTACCTCTGATTAAGAAACTTATATAATGTTTGTGTATTGATATATATTTACCATATTGCAATGTATATTTGTACAGTGTTTATATTTGGAGGTCATTATCCTCATTTGTTACACAGTTGTTTATTGTCTTTGTCTTTAAGTTAGATAGATATTGAGAATTATATAGATAAATAGTCATCTAAGTTTGTCATTTATAATTAGACTAATCAGGTTCTCTAGATATATAGAGATTATACTCAGTATAGATAGATAATCTTCAACCTCTTCAAAGAGCTGTAGAAAATGGCCTTTAATCTAACTCAGAGTTTCGTGATAGTGAGACACAATTGCTCCTGGCAGCACAGCTCTATTCCCGAGAGAATGTTGAGCACCAAAGACACTCCACCTCAAGCCTTTCTATTTGGCAGAACTGGCCTTGGGGCAAATAAATGCCCATACCTCAACCACTGACCGAGATACAGAGCGTGCATCAATGGATAAAACAGGACTGTCATATCCTGCCAAGACAGGGTAAGATAGTTTTGAAAAGTTCCTTGCCTTTAATAATGGTATGTCAGTTATGTTAGGCCTTAGAAAAAATTGGTTGACTCAACATTGCAAATGAGACTTTGGGTGATTACCCAGGTAGTCAGTTGTCTCTGTCAATTGTTGCACATTTTGGATATATCTCATTTGTTGAGTAGTGTTTATTCCCTTCTCAGATCTTTGACGGAGTTGAAGATTATATAATTGTAGTTACTCTCTACATTATTTGGACTCCTTGAGATAGAATGTTTAGCAAAGCTTTTGTTCTCAATATTGTTTGTTATATTTATTATTTGTTGTTATTGTATATAGTTGTATTTGGTTTGGTTCTGTCTTATTTAAACAAAAAGGGGAGATGTAGGGATAGGTCCCGCCCCTTGGGGGGCGTGTTCGCCTCGGGCTAATGTCTGCCTATGAATTTGGCGAGCATGCTCCCAGCCGTTGCTTCTGCTTTCCTGGTCTCCGCGTGAACGGTGGTTCTGTAAGTCTATTTCTACATTAATGTTATAGATATATATTTTTTTACAATCTGTCTGCATTTGTTTACGCCGTTACACCAAAAGAAACATCAATAACTACAAGTACTCCTCAGGTAAGACCTACGCCTTCTATATCTGTCCAAAAGGACCTGCAATGTTCCACATCTGAACAAAAGACTGTGGAACCTTGCTATTCTAACCATGGGCCTCATGAATATTCCAATTCAACCCAAGAGGCCCAAGGGCCTTTTTATCTGTCCCAAAGGGTCTATGTCATTTACCATCTGTCCCAGGCCTTCAGGGACATTCTCCATCGCTGTCAAAGGCTCCAGAAAATTCTACCTATACCCAAGCAGATCTGTCAATTTCTAAATCTGACTTAGGAGTCTTGAAACCTTCCTTATCTGCCAAAGGGTCTAAGGGGAAGGCCAAATGTAAACAAAAACATATTGAATCTTTGCCATTAGCACAAGAGGACCTGACATCTCCTATGTCCTCCAAACCATCTAAAGATCCCTGTGCCTCCTCCTGCCTTCTTGATGCAGAACACTTTCCATCTCCCCTAGGGTCTCCAGTGTCATCAACATCTGAGCAGTGGTATCTAGAAACTTCACCATCTTGCCAAGGGTTTCTTGGACATTCACCATCTGCCCCAGGAGACCTGTGTTGTTTCCAGGCTGCCCAGGAAGCAAAAGAACTTTTGTCATCTGCCCAAAGGCCTCAGGAAAGTTTTCCACCTTCATTAAGTTATTCAGGACATTTGCCCAACCTCCCAAGAGATCAGGAAGATTCCTCACTAGAACAAGGGATTTTAGAACATGTCCCTCCTGCTCAGGGCTCTCTGGAAACTTCATGCTCACCTAGGGTGTCTTTGCAAAGGCTCTTGTTGTCCCTACAAAGGCCTCTGGATCTTTCCATATCTACTCGGGAATGCTGGTACTTCCCAATCTGCACAAGGGTTGCAAAGATTTCTACCATCTATACACGAATATCTGGAAAATTCCCCTTCAGTCTTTGCGTCTCTTGAGCACTTACCAGTGGCTCCAAAGGCTCAAGAAGTTTTAACTCTGTATCAGGAAACCCATTTCCCATTGTTGCATGATCATGAAATTCTAGAATTACCTCAATATGGCTCAGTGGCCCTACCATCAATGCCATCTGTACAAGGGCTTCAGGGAAGTCTCTCATCCTCAGAAGGTAGCATAGCCCCTGTGCTCCCCATCCAGGGGTCTGTGGGACATTCCCTATCTGCACAAGAGCCTATAGATTTTGCAAATCCACAAAAGCAACTCCAGGGCATTCTCTGTCTGCTCTAGATGATATGTTAGCTTTCATATCTTGCCAGGAGACCCTGGGACTATTGTCCTCTGTAGAAGTGGATGTGGGAACATATTCACACAACACAGGATCTCCAGGACAATTGAAAAATATCTCAGGGTTTCCAAGATCTACGATATCTGATCATGATCCTGTTGTAATTTCCTTACCTGCACAGGGAACTCTCAGACATTTGCCATCTACTCAAGAGGATGTGGGACTTTCCCTGTCTGCCCAACAAGCTCCAGAACTGTCCACATTGGAACAAGGGTCTATCCAAGATGTGGAAGCAGCAAAAGTGGCTCTGGTAATCCCATCATCTCCCAAAGGGGCTATCGGAAAATTTCAGTGTGACCAATATGCTTTAGAACACTTTCCACCTAGTGAAGGAGCTCTTGAACACTCTTCAACCCACTAGGGGACTCAAGAAAGTTTGAAATTTTCCCTAGAGTCTCTGGAAATTTTGTCATCTAACTCTGAACATGTCAAAAATTCTCTCCCTGCCGCAGGTGGTCTGGAATCTTTTCTATGTGATCCAAGGGTTTTTGGACATATGCTAGCTGACAAACACCATGAACAACATTCTATATATGCACAGGAGTCTCTGGGTAATTCACTGTCTAACCAAGAGGCTCAAGAACACTTAATACCTTTAATAGGGAATTTGAAACCTTGCCAATCTGCCAAGGAGGGACTCAAAACTTTGATACCTTCACAAATTGTTCTGGAAAGTACTTCAAATATTTCAGAGGGTCTAGGAGCTTTATCATCTGATATGGAGCATATGGGACTTGCCTCATTAGCAAATGAGTCAATAGAGAACTCCCAATATGTTGAAAGTGTTGTGGAATCTTCTTCTGCCACTGGAGCTCTAAGAACTATGTTTGCTCAAAAGTCTTTGGAAAATCCTTTACCTGGAAAAGGGATTAGGGAAACATTATTATCTTCCCAAGGGGCTTTGGAAATATCATCCACAAAAGGGAGAGTGGAAAATGTATCATCTCCTGATAGGTCAGTGAAACCTCCGACTTCTTTACAGGAGATTTTGAGACCTTCTTCATTGATCCAAGGTCCTCACCAACATCCACTATCTGCACAAGGGCCTCTAGGACCTCCCAAAACTGAATCTGGCATTCAAGGGTCTTTATCAACTCCAGAGGCTGGAGGAAATTTATCAAGGGAACCAGGTTCTTGGAAAGCTTTCCCATTGACCCCAGAAACTCTAGATCATTTGGAATCTGCTGAAAGACCTGATGATCTGTCCATATCAGCACATGGAATGTTTGATTCTTTACCATCTACCCAGGGGACTCTAGGAATTTTGGTATATTCTCCAGGGCTCATGGAACCATCAGAATCAGAACATAGGAAACTTGGGCATGTGTCATCTGTGGGAATAGATGGAGAAATTTCTCCATTTGAGAAACCAGCCAAATCAACTTTCCCATTGACTCCATATTTACCATTGATTACCGAGGTTTTGGAATCTTCCTCATGTGGTCTGGAATCTCTGGGGTCTCTGTTATCTGTCAGAGAAGATGCAAAAGGCACTCCTTCTGCACCACATGCACAGGAAAGTTCTTTATCTACTTCCCAGGCCCTAGAACATTTTGTAACTATCCAAGGGCGTCTGCAAATTAACACACTTGATGAACAGACTCTGTGCCCTTTGCCATCTACATTAGAGAATGTAGAACATTCCTTTTTTTTCTCGAGGGTTTCCAAGACGATTCCAAATGCTCTCAAATATTCTTGCCCATCTGTCCAGTAATGGTGAGTCTGAGGAATTTTCTATCTCTGCTCCAGGAACTAAAAACATTTCCTTACTTGCTCAAGAGCCTTTAGAACATTCCTCCCTACATGATGCAACTCAAACCATTTCCCCTTACCCTCAAGAGTTGGTGGGATCTTTGCTATCTGAACAAGGGTCTTTGGGACTGTCTCCATCTGATCATGGTTCTCTGGGACCATTATCCTCAACATTAGGAGCTGGGTGCCTTCCCTATCTGAAGCAGATTCTACACAGCTATCTGCATCAGCAACAGTGACCAAAGTACGTTTAACCTCTTCCCTTGGGCCTTCAGCATTTAAATATTATGACAAGATGAAGTGGGAGTTTTGCCAGCTCTCCATGGAGATCTTGAATCTTCTCAGTCTGATCAAAGGACTCTGGAAGTGATCAAGTTTGCAGAAGGGGTTCTACAAAATTTATCAGTTGCTCAAAGAAGTACAAAACTTTCAACTCATTCCCAGGATGCTAACAATTCTTCTCTATCTGACCAAAGCTATCTATTACATTCACTATATGTCAAAAAGCCTTTGATACCTGCTCTATCTGATCAGGAAATTGAAGAATCATTGTTATCCCACTTAGAAGATACAGAACATCCATTGTCTTCAGCTTGTATTCAGATGAAGGAACCTTCTCTATCTACCCTAGGCCTCAAGACTCTTTGCTAACTAAACAAGAGTCCCTGAAACTTTCTATATCTCTGTGCAATTTTCTGTGTCCTTTTCCATTTTCCCATGAGTCTGAGACTGAGACTGTAGCACTTTCCACATTATCTCCAAAGTACCTGGAACCATCCCAATCTGCACAAGGGGAACTAGAATATTTTTCAACTGTAGGACAGTGTAAAGAATATTATTCAACAGCCTCACAATCTACAAGAATATTGTCCTCACTCCAAGGGTTTGGAGAGCATTTATCATCTGCCCCAAGTGTTCAAGAACTTTTCCAATCTGGCCCAGTGGATCTAGCAAATTTGCTTTCTTCCCAAGGGCCTCAGAAACCCTTTAAATTGACCCAAGGGTTGTTGCATCCTTCAGCATCTGCTCAAGAATCTCAAGAACCTTCTGAATCTTCCCAAGATGTTGTGGGAAATCATGAATCCTCTGAGAGGATTCATGGATATATTTTCCCTAACGTAGTGCCTGTGGAAACTTTTACATCAGTTTCAGAGACTACAGTAACTTCACCATATACTCCACAACCTCTGGAACTTTTTTCATTAATACATGTGACTTCAGCAACTTCTCTAACTGACCAAAAGGTAGTGGGACCTAAACCACCTTCACAAATAACTCTAGAAGTGTTGTCATTGGCACAAGTGTCCCTAGAACCTTCGGCATCTGGCCAAGGGAATGAGAGAAATTCTCAGTTAGAAAAAGGTACTTTGGAACAGTCTTTTTCAGCACAAGGCATTTTTGGATTACTGCCATGTACAACAGAAGTTCGACAATCTACATCATATGCCCATAAACTACCATAAATATTGCCATCTACACAAAAGGACTCCCTGTCTTCTAAAGAATCTTTGGTACTGCCCATATCTGCAAATAGGACTCTTGAGAATTTGCAATCTGATCATGAACTTACAAAGCATTCCAATTCCTTTCAGGAAGCTTCTAGACCTTCTTTGTTGGTCCAAGATCCCCTGCAAGATTCATCATCTGCTTCAGAGACTCTGAGACCATCTTCTAACCAGGATTTCAAAAGTCTTTGTTGTATTCCTTACGTGCAGTGAAACCTTCATCATCTGCACCAGATGCTAATAAACTTCCCCAAACTACTCTAAGGAATCAACCAACTCGCCTATCTAATCAAGGGCATCAGGAAAATTCTATGTCTCTCCAGGGTACACTGGGTTCTTTCTCATCCAAATCAGGGCCTTTAGAACATTCAACATCTTCCCCACTGATTATGGGTCCACCGGTATCTTTCCAAAGTAAGCTAGGACACTTGTTTTGCACAGATACATCACCATCTTACCAAGGGCCTACAGGGCCTTTTTCATTTCCTTCTGGGACTACAGAACATTTACAACATGTCACAAGATCTCATGAATCTTCTTTATCAGCATCCAAAGATCTAGCACATTTTCTATCTGACCAATGTTACAGATCTACTCAGGGAACTCTAGCTTCTTCACCATATAGCCAACAATCACCACAATAGTCAGCATTCCAAGGAATGTTGGAACTATCCAAGTTTGACCAGTGTACACATAGCCATTTGTCTTCTGTCCCAGATGATTTTGGAATGTCTCTGTTTGTCCCAATGATTACAGGCACATTGCCACCAATCCCAATGACTCCAGGACTTTCCTCACTAACATAAGCAAGTCTAGTTCTTTCCTTATCTTTTCAAAAAGATGATGAATTTTGCCTATCTTCACAAGCAACTCTGGAATTAAACACATCAAGGCAGGAGACACTGAATCCTTTCTCGAGTTCTTGAGAAAGCTTCTATTTATACAAAACCCAGTTTGGTAAAACCCACACAGGCACAGAGTACTGAAGGACATCCAACTTCTAAGTCAGGGACTAATCAAAGTACCAAGAAGGAACTAGGATTTTCTCCACCTGCCCAAATGCCACTGATAATTTCCTTATCTACACAATGAACTCCAAGATCTTGTTCATTTGACCAAGGGGATCTGGGGACTTCTCTATCTGTCCAAGGGTCTCTAAAACTATCTACTCCCACACAAGTAATTGTAGAAACTGTGCCATCTGTGCAAAGTACGTTGACACATCCCACTTCATCCCAAGTAGCTCCAAGATTTTCTCCATTGGCCCAACATGCTGTACAAGATTCAGCATCTTCCCCAAGGACTACAGGATCTTTCTTATCTAGACAAAAATGTTGAGGATCTTTTTTGTCTTCTCTGGAGGACATAGAACATTCACCATCTATTCCACATGCTCAGGAACAACGTCCATCTGTTCCAGGGACTTTGCAACCTCCACTATCTTGTGAAGGATGTAAGAAACTCTCCAAAGCATCAGAGAGAACTTCACCTGTTCAAAGTTCTTTGTCATCCATCCAGACTTCAGGGATTTGGGGACAATACCAATACTCCCACCGTACATTGGAGCATTTGCCTCATGGAAAAAAGGGCATCGAATCTTTTCAGTCTGCTTCAGGGATTATAGGAGATTTGCCATCACCTGTAGTGCCTGTAGAACATTCAACTCCTAACAAACAAGGTGCAGAATCCTTTCTCTCTGGTCAAGGGTATCTAGAAACTTTGAAACCTGACCAAGGATCTCTGAAACTTTCCATGTCAGCCCAGTCAATACTAAAGGAATCATGATATACTAAAGGGGCTCTATGACCTTCAGCATCTTTCTCAGAACTTTCAAAACCATACAAAGTTTTCCCACCTACCCGAGGGACTGCAGGAGATTCCCATCTGGGTCTCTCTGTATCACCATCACAAGAAAGTCCATTTTCTCATTCTGATGAAGGAGTTGTGGAACCTTTCTTTTCAGAACAGGGAACTCTAAAATTGTCCAAATCTGTACAAGGGACTCTAGGGTCTCTCCCGTCTATTCAGTGCACTGAAGGTCATTTCATATCTTCCCAAGGCACAACAGGGCAGTCCACATCTGAGAAGCCTTTGACATCAACTACAAAACCTCCGGGGTCTACCCACAATGTCCATGTCATATTAGGATCTGGGCCATCTTATCAAAGCCTCTGAGAATTATTTTATCTGCCCAAAAATTTCTAGGGCCTCCACAATCTGCACTAGGGTCTATAAAGCTATCTACACCCACACAAGGAGATGTAGGAATTCTGTCATCTTCTCAAAGTACTTCACAACATAAAATTTCTTTCCAGGAGTCTCCAAAATTTTCTTCATCTGCCCAACATAATGTCCAAAGTTCAGCATCTTCCCCTAGGACTACAGGACCTTTCCCATCTAGCCAGAAACCTCAAGCATCCTTTATGTCTTCACTATCACACATCGAAGAACATTTGCCATCTGCTCCAGGTGCTCAGGAAAATACTTTATCTAATCCATGGACTCTAGGACCTTTGCTATCTTCTAAAGTGCCTAAGGAACTCTCCACAGCTATAGAGGAAACATTGCCTGTCCTAAGTTCTTTGCCATCTATCCAAAGGTCTTCAAAACACTCAGTATATTCTTCAGGGGTTTTGAGACAACACCAATACTCCCAGAATACCTTGGGGCACTTGTCATATGTGAGAGAGGGTGTGGAATTTTCTTAGTCTGCTACAAGGACTATAGGAGCTTTTCCATAAACTCTAGTGCCTAGAGGACATTTTACTTTGAGCCAAGGATCTGCAGATTCTTTCCCTTCTGGCCAAGGTAATCTAGAACCTTTGAAACCTGCCCAAGGGCCTCTGAAACATGTTATGTCATTCCAGGGAATGCTGCATTCAGCACGATATCCTGAAAGGACTCTGTAACTTTCAGCACCTTCCCAAGCAGTTCCAGAGCCATATACAAATTCCCCATTACCCAAGTGACTAGGTGAAATTTTCCATCTGTACCAGGGCATCCAGATCTCTTGTCATCAACACAAGTGACTTCACTATTTTCTCATTCTGATGAAAGGACTGTGGAAACATGCCTATCATCACCAGGAACTTTGAAAGTGTCCAAATATGCACAAGGGACTCTAGAGTCTTTTTCTGATTCCCAAGGCATTGGTGAGTTTCTCTTATCTGCCAAAGGCACATTGGGAAATTCAGCATCTGCAAAAGAGATTGTAGGACCTTTTGCTTCCATGAAAGAACCTCTGGGGTCTATCGAAAATACCAAAGGATCTTTGCAATCTGGTCAGAGTTCTCTGGGGGTGTCTCAGGCTGCAGAAGGGCCTGTGGATCCTTCATTATTTCCCAAAGGGTTTCTGGACTTATCTGTGTCTGCCAAAGGGACTCTAGCAACATTGCTATGTAATCAAGTAACTAGGAAACACCATGCTTCATCTATAACCTGTCAGAAAATGTCTCAGCCAGCACAAAATTCTCCACAACATCCACCATCTCTTTTAGGACTTCCAAATCCTTCCTAATCTGAATAGCGCACACTAGGTTCTTTGTCCTCTCCTCCCGGTACTGGAATATCTGCCTCAGGTTCTCAGGAAATGTTCCAACTTTCTGCAATTCCAGAATATCCTGAACCTTTGCTATATTTTGGATTGCCTCTGGAACTTTCTGTGTGTGCACAAGGAACTCTGTGTCCTTTTTCATCTCCTCAAGGAGAACTTGATTCTTTACATTGTTTCTCTGCTAATCTGGAAACATCTCAACCTGCCCAAATGAATCTTAGCCATTTGTCATCTGTCAGAGAGCCTGTGGGAAACTCTCCATCTGTCCCTGGTCCTCAAGAGTTTTCACTATTTAACAAAGAGACTAGAGAACTTTCTACACATGTCCCAGGTAATCCAGCACCTCCGCCCTCTGCTCATCTCCCTCTAGAACTTAATGTATCTGTCCAGTGTTCGCTGAGTCCATCAGCATCTTTAAAAGGAAATCTAGAGTCCTCATTATATACTGAAGACATCCAAGGAATAATCCAAAATACACATAGTTATCATGGGCAATTGCCACACGTAAGAGAAACATTGGATACTTATCCATCTCATGTAGGAAGTTTAGTATATCTACCTTGTCCTCAGGAAACTCTGGGACATTCCTCTTTAGACCAGAAGAGTCAAGCAACTTCTTGTTGTGCTCAAAAAGCTGTGGGTTCCTGCCTGTATATACAAGGGTCAAGGGGACTGTCCACATCTGCACAAAGGAGTCTAGTACATCTTCCACCTGCCCAAGGGATCTCAGGAAGTTTCTCACATAGACAACATACGTGCTCACAGTCCACTTCTGCACGAGCACAGTGGCATATTCATCATCTACTCCAATGTCTCAGGGATATAGCCAGCATGCCAAAAAGATGGTAGAAATTTTGAATTCTGTCCCAGGGTCTCCAAGAATTTCTGTCACAGCACAAGGGTCTGTAGAACCTTGGCTACCTCCCTGGGAGTCCCCAGGATATTCATCATCTGCACTAGGTGCTCACAAAACTTCTATAGCTACCATAGGACATTTGGTATCTGATGATACGCCTATGGAACAATCCATATCTTCCCAGGCAAATATGAGTCCTTTCCTTTCTTCCCAATGCCCTTTGGAACATTCCCTGTGTGTAGAAGGGACTTTTGGTCTCTCTACACCTAGGCATGACACTGTAGGACACTCGGTTTCATCCCTGGGACCTGTTGGATCTTGGCAGTCTGCCCACAGGGTTCAACAAACAGCTTCAGACTCTTCAGGATCTATGTCTTCTTCAAAAGGGAACAAAGATATTACTTTATCTGGACTAGGGAATCTAGGACATACATCATCTTCCCTAGGTCCTTTGGTAATTTCGTTATCTGTCCAACTGAGTTCATGTCCTTTAGTATCTTCCCAAGATGGGGGAGAACCTTGCCTGTCTTCCTGGGGGACTCTGGAAGGTTCTACCTGCATGCATGGCAATCTAGGGATATCCAATTCTTCAAAGGGAGAATTGGGAACTTCCCCATCTTATGCAGGGACTTTAGGATCTTCTCCATCTGCCCAAGTGGATTTAATAATGTCTCCAACTGTGTCATGGACTCTGAGACCACTCCTGTCTGCCAGGGGTAGTCTAGGAACATTGACATCTGCCCAATGGGCTATGAAACTTTCATCAAATACTCAGGAGAATACAGAACCTTTGGCATATGCCCAAGATGATCTACAACTGAGGTCTTTTTCCCAGGAAAATCAGGGACCTTTGCAATTTGCCCAGGAAGCATTAAAAGTATTGCTATCTGCCCAAGAGGGTTGCAAAACTACTCTGTCTAATTCAGGGCCAGTAGAAAATTTTCTATCTGCCTTGGGAACTCCTGGCCTTTTCAATTCTGTACCGCAAGATGCTGGAGGCTCTTCCTTATCCTCCCAAAATAAGGTGAGACTGTCCACATCATCACAGAAATGTGTAGAATCTGTACCATCTCATCAAATGTATCTGAAACATTCTCCATATTCTCAAAGGTCTCTGAGAACTACCCATCTTCACAAGGTACTCTTGTAGATTCCTCAGAAGACACAGTGTGGCAGAATTTATTTGCTCCTGCCAAAGTGACTCTAGGACAGTCACCACATCAAGAGAGTTATGAAGGAAATATTTCATCTACCCAAGGAACTGTGAAATTGTCTCCATCACGACAAGAGTCTCTTGGACATTCCTCATTTTCTCAATTGTCTCCAGAATCATCCACATCTTCCCCAAAAGTTCTAGGTCCTTCTTATGACCAATGGGCTCTAAAACAGGTTCCATCTGTCCCAGGAGCTGGTCATTCTCTCTCTTGTCATGAGATACTCCAAAATTTATCATCTTCCAAAGTTACTCTAGAAACATCATCTTCTGTCTAGAGAGCTGTAGAAGCTCCATTAGATGAACAGGGTGTTCTACCACTTCAACCTCATTTCCAAGGGTGTCTGCGACCTTCCCAATGTACTCTAAAGACATCAGAATCCTTGCCATCTCACAAAACAGTTTTGAAAATTTAGAATCTTCATCAGGATCTCTAAGAACTATGACACCTCTCCCAGCAACTCTGGGAAATTCAATATCTGCTCATGATGCTTTGTGCCCTTGTGATTCTAACCAACAAATTCAGGGATCATCATCTTCTCTCCAGGAAACTCTTCAATTTTCTCCATCATCTAAAGGTTCACTGGGACCTCCTCCATCTGTACTAGAGACTTTGGAATATTTATTGTCAGACCAACTGTGTCCAGAATTGTCTATAACTACCCAAGGGTCTCTAGGACCTTTACCACCTCAGCAAGGGTATTTAGGAGATTCACTGTTTACTCAAGAATCTCTGGGATCTTCTGTATCAGTACCAGAGTATGTACAACATTCAAACCCTAACCAAGAGACTCCAGAAACATCTCCATCTTCCCAAGAGGATCTTGGCCTTTCTTTAGCCCAAGAGATTTTAGCATATTCACCATCTTCTCCCAGAGATTACAGATTTTCTCAAACTTCAGAACATTCTCTAGGAACATCACCATCTACCCATCATCATCTACCCATGATGTACTAGACAGACATCATCATCTGTCCATGAGTCTGTAGAACCAGCTCCATCATCTCAAAGTGTTCTAGGAATTCAGGCTCCTTGGGAGGGACCTCCTGGTCTTTCTGAATGTACAGTAAAGGCATCATAACCTTTGCCATCTTACCAAGAGCTCTATAAGACTTTAAAATCTGTCTCAAGGTTTTTAGAAACTTTTGTCTCTGTCCTAGAGTCACTAAGACTTTCAACATCTGCCCAAGGTGCTGTGGGCTCTTCTATATGTGACCAAGGGATACTGGGATCACTAACATTTTCCAAAGAAACTCTGGAATGTTCTCCATTTGAACAGGGATGTGTGAAATCTGCCCCATGTCAAATGGGGCCTATAAGACATTCACTAACAGAACAAGGTTTAGAGCAAGTGTCTTCAGGGGGGAAAGTAACTCTTTAAGATTCACCACCTCAGCAAATTTATTTAGAAAATGTGTTGTCTACAAGAGGGGACCTGGGACTGTCCACATCTGCAAAGGATTCTCTTGAACATTCGTCATATTCTCAAGGGTCTCTGGGACATTCAGGATATGCCCGGTATTCTGTAGAACCTTCTGTTTCTGAAAATAAAATTTTAGGACCATCGATATCTCCCGAGGAAACTCTGGAACTTTTTTCTCTTGACAAATGATCTCTGAGGCCCACTCCACCTTCACATGGGACTATGGTACCCACTCCCTCAGAACATGGTTATCAGACAATATCTTCAAGTGTACAAAGAGCTACACAATCTCAGCATAGTTATGTAGAAATTTCATCCCATTTGCAAGAGGGTCTGGGAGTGTCCAATACCAGTGAAAGGATCTCTTGGACATTCACCATCTGCTCAAGGTTTATCAGATATTTCCTTGTCATCCCAACATGCTCCATGCCCTTGTCTGTATTCAGGGCCCTTAGGACATTCATCAGCTGATTCAGGAGAAGTTGGAATTTCTGACTCTTTCCAGGGGACACCAGAAATTGCACCATTTACCAAAAGTACTCTAGAAAGACCATCTTCTGCCAATGGGATTATAGAAGCTTCACCAACTTCCCAAGATGATTTAGGATTTCCACCTTCTTCAGTACAGACTCTGCAATCTTCCCCACTTAGCCCAATGAGAACAGAAACATTGCCAGCTACAAAAGAGGTTTATAAGCCTTCAAGGTCTGTATCAGGCACTCTAGAATCTTTTCCATCTGTGCCAGGGGCTTTTGGAGTTTTAAAATACAACCAAGGAGTTCTGGGACCTTTGGTATCTGACAAGGGGAATCTGGGACCATCAACATCTCTCCATCATACTTGGGAACATCCCAAAGGAGTCCAAGGGGCTCTAGAATCTGTGCCATTTACCCAAGAATCAGTGGGCCATTGCTTTTCAACAGAGTTTCCAAGAATGTTCATTTGTGCCCCTAGCAACTTTATTCCCAATCCTCATGAAGACTCCCTGAGACATTCCTATTTTCCCCAAATAAGCTCTAGACATTCTAATAAAACAAAAAAAAATGTCAAGACATATCCCATTTCCTGAAGTGGATAACAGATATTCACTTTTGGGGCTTGATGGCTTAACATCTTTTCCTTCTGTCAAAAGTAGTCTCACATCTTCTGTATATGTCAATAAAGACTCAAGTTGTACCTTTATTCCTGAAAGGAACATCCCACCCCCAATATAATCAGACTTGAACCTATCTAGTTCCCCTGATAAAGGAGATCTCAGACTTTCTCACTCACCATGAGGTGGCTCCACACATTCTAAACTGAAGAAAACAAAATCAAAACATGCTTCAGAAGAAGCAGTCCTCAAATCTCTCCCATCAGAAGATGAAGACTTGAAACTTCACCATTCTTCCAAAAGGGGGAAGAGGTTCCAATTCTGACAAATGCAGTGTGAGCCTTAAAACTGAGCCCCAAAAGACCCTCACTACTTTTCCCTCTACCAAGGGAGGCTGCATATCCTCACAATCTCATGAGGAGGGACTCAGAAGTTCTTTGTCTCATGATGGCATCATTAGACACTTCAAATCTATGAAAACTAAATTGGAACAGGTCCCCTCTAACAAAACAGATATTCCTGTTTCTCATTCAGAACATGAGCAATGTAAACAATCCTCCCTGTCAAAAATAGGATCCAGACATTCGTCTTCCAAAAGGGACCAGAAAATAAAAGCTACTCTACATGAGGGCATAGAACCTTCCATCTCTAAGGGAGGCTGCAGATCCTCACAGTCTCATGAGGATGGCCAAATATGTTCTCCATCTCTCAAGGCAGCCCTAGACATTACAATTCTACCAAAACCAAATTGGAACAGGTCCCCTCTAACAAAGCAGATGTTCATGCTTCCCATTCAGAACACGAGGACTGCAAACTACGCTCTTTGTCCAAAATAAGGTCCAGACATTCATCCTCCAAAAGGGACCAGAAACCAAAAGCTACTCCTCAAGAGTGCACAGAACCTTCCATTTCTAAGGGAGGCTGCAGATCCTCATGATCTCATGAGGAGGGCAGCAGAAGTTCTGCATCTTCCCAAGGCAGCCATAAACATTCCAGGTCTATCAAAACCAAATTGGAATAGGCCCCCTCTATTCAAAGCACATGTTCATTCCTCCCCCTCTGAAGATGAGGGCTTCAACCAACCCTCTTGGACAAAAAAAAGGGTCCAGACATTCTTCTTCCAAAAGGGAGAAAAAATAAGTTACTCCCCAAAAGAAAAAGAGAACCTGCCATCTCCAAGGGAGCCTGCAGATCTTCAGGATCTCTGGGTGGCTGCAGAAGTTCTCCATCTTCACAAGGCTTCCCAAGACATTCCAAATCTACCAAAACTTAATCAAAAAAGGCCCCTTCTGGAAAAGCAGATGTTCATGCTTCTCATTCAGAACACAAGGGCTGCAAACTTTCTGCTTTGTCAGAAAGAGGGCTCAGACATTTTCCATCTGCCAAAATGGACCAGACAGCAAAAGCTAATCCTGAAGAGAACATAGAATGTTCCATCTCTACAGAAGTGAATATGGAAAGTACTCCCTCTCCTGAAGAGAACCTCAGACATCCCACCTTTCCCCATGAGACTTACATCCTTACTTCTGCTACTTCTACCAGGACAAGACTCAGACATTCCCCTTATACTCAAGAAGCAATCAAAACTTCCCCACCAGTTAAATAAAGTTTCAACTCATCTCTGGATGGAGACAGCTACATTGGGAATGCCAAATATTTCTCATCACCACAGAGCATTGATATCTATGAAGGAGGTCTTTAGACATGCTCTTTCTGTCCACGAGGGACTAAAAATTCCACTAGTGTCAGAGAGGATTGGGGGGCTTTGCTGAATATTCAATTGGGACTCATATATTCACTAGGTCAAAAAGAGAATCCCGCAACATTCCCTGTTGTCCAAAAAATATGCAAATGCCCCATCTCAACCAGAGGTCCAGGGATCTTCCCTCTTACCCTGGGGGAGGCACAGCTATCTAGTATGAACATGGGGCCCCCATATGTGACTCTTCTCTCCATGGAGACCACAGACATCTGTGGTCAGTCCCATGTAGTCTCCAAAGAATCCTGCTTCAAAAACAAAACTGGGCTTCTAGCCTATCTTCTCAAGGAGTTATCAGGCCATCTCAATGTAACCAAAGGGGCCTCAGACTTTCCAATGGCTACCCTGTTCAAAGCAGCCTTGGAATGTTTAAATCTGAAAGAATGAGCATCATACATAGCCCATCCAACCCACTGAGCCCCAGGTATGCTCCTTGTGACCAAATGGAATTCAGAAATGTACCTTCTACTCAAGAATGATCCAAAACCTCAACTTCTGCCTTAGCAAGCTCCCAACATACCCATTGTGCCCATGAAGGCTTCAGAACCTACAAGTCTGTCAAAGTGAAGTTCTAGAGATGCTCATTTCAAGAGTGGAGCATGGGCCCTATTCTCTCTTATGACATTTTTACATCTTATCTACAAGTGGATTTCATCTTTTCCCACTCTGTGTCCCACATGACCAATGGGAGTTTAGAACTTTTACTTGTCATCAAACATCTATGAAACCTTTGACTTCCATTCCTGACTACCTAAGAATCACACTGAGGTAACACCTAGGCCTCAGAAGGTAGGCATTTCCCTTTTAATTAAGAATATGACACAGCTTCTACCTAGAACATGCTATACAATCTGTGACCCACTGAGAATAGCATATGCTCCTTCTGACTAATGTGGCCCAAGACTGACATAATCTGACATAGCAGGTCACAGAACAACTCTCACTGTTCAAGATCTTCGGAGTGTTTGCAATTCGAATCATCTGACTTTATGACCTCTGTCCAAAATTAAAGTGACCCTGGTACCTGGAGTCCTAGGACATTAGAGCATCCAGCAGTGCCCTAAAGCCAGTATATGTGCCTTAACTTGACCAGCAGAAATAAAGAAGCTACACCCTTCATGTTCAGAAGTAGGTAGCTGAATTTGTCCAGAGACATAGCTGAAAACTGCCTCCTAGGATCTTAGAGACTGATCACACTGCTGCCTGTCCTGCATAATATGGTTGCTCTAGATTCTCATGAAAATTAGAAAAGGAAATAGTCAGGCATTCTCTAATCTCCAAATTGACTCTTGTTGTTCCCCTGCTCCCTTCCAGACCCTTTGACTTTTCTGTTCTCCCAAACACAGCATGAGACATTCTGTCTCAAATTCTCTGTTTTTCTGTAGATGCTTCAAATATCCTCACTCTGTAATAGTGTTTTGAAAATTGGGTTTCTGACAAAGGGATCTCAAACATATTCCTTCAGACCCAGGAGTATTTACTCATACTTTCCCCAGTGACTGAAGTGGAGTTCAAACTGCTGTCAAGGACTCACAGGGTGCTAAGGCACATCTCTTCTGAACCAGGAAGCAGAATGCAACATTAATTCTCAAGTAGGCTATAGCCCTACCACTACAGAACCACAGATATTCCAAACTCTTGTTTGGATAGAGGGGGCTTCTGACCTGTCCTTCAGAACCAGAGATTCTCAGATCTTCTGCAATGGCCCAGGTAGCCTCAATCTTATCTGTCTAGAACCAAGGGGGTTTGGTTCTAGGCAAAGGGGGTATCAAACTACTATTCCCTCAATACCAAAACTGTCCTTCAGCCATTTAACATTGTTCAAAGGTACACTGACACTATTTTCCCTTGAGATCCAGGAGGTCAAAGACATTCGATGATTGCTAAACAATCTCATTCTTACAATGTCAGAACAAGGGTGTCACACACATTATCAATGACTGAAGAGGACCTGGGACATACAACATGAGAAGCAAGTGGACTCAGACAACTCCAATGTTCCAAGAAAGTCACAAATACAACCCCTTTAGAAACAATGAACCATAGAATTTTGGCAAAGTCACAATGTGTCTTTAGACTTATCCTTCCAGAACCAGGACAATTCATGCCTTAGTTAAAATCTCCATCAGGTCTTAAATATTCCCCTCAGAAGTAAACTAACTCACTAATTCCGGGAGCTGACACCTCTCTGAAATATCTTCTGAAGAGAGATTTGGACGTATTTTCCCAAACCACAGTAGCTCCTAACTTTCATCATATGCCAAATGGAGGCTGCAGTATCATACATTCTTTGAATAATACAACTTTATCCTTCCTCTGTCTGTATTGATGAAGCAGTCTACAGAACTGGCGCTGTGGCTGATGAGTGTGTCTCAAATATTTAGACCTGACTAACAGGTACTTTAGACTGAGTCCTATTAACAATAAAACATAAGGGCTTCTCTTTGTGTTCATGGCCAACTCAGCTCTATCAAACAACTAAGGGAGATAAGAGCTTTCCCCCAAGCCAAAGTGGTTATTAAATACACTTTTGACCACCAAATGAACCTCAAGGAACTCTAGATGGGAGTCACATGGCACAAAAATATAATCATCACCCTGAACCCAAGGCCATCTATTTTCACGCTACTCATCAGAAAGGTGCCTGTCCTCCATGTCCACACCTGTGCAGGTTATTATGAGTTTAAACAGAGAACACACCTAGGGATTGTGACTCAACTTTTCAGAGAAACCCTCTGATTGTTCTCTATCCTCAAAAGGAGTTCTCAGATATAAGGATTTTCCACAGTTCACTGAATATTTGGAGAATACTAGGGAGTGCCTGGACCTCCTCATCTCAGGAAGGTAAGCAGTCACATTCCACTTCACCCAACAAGGTCTTGCATCTGTCTTCTTTTCCATACCTTATTGTTCTTTTTGCACTGATGACTTGGGCCTTAAAATACCCACTTTGTACCAAATGGCACTTAGAAATTTCCTTTCTGAACAAGGGCACATGTGATATTTCACCTATGACCATAGGACATGGGTCAAACCACTTAGAGTTCACAAGAGTCAAGAAGTGTGAGCAAATCTTGTAATCCATGCCAATTCCTTGAGTAAAATCATCCTTTACTGGGTGGCCTCCTGAGTCCCACCCAGATCTGGGACTCCCACCCAAGTTCTTAATGAATCCTGGATTTAATGCTTGATCACTTGCAGATTCAGCTAAAGATATGGACATCCTAAACTGGGAAGAGGAGTTAGATGGTGAGGCAATGCTAGGACCATATGAGGTATGGTAGTCAGTTGAATTTACTCTTGGAGTTATATGTAGTGATATGAGTGGCAGGGCTGCATCCCCAGCACCCCGGCCGCCTGGCTAGCTTATGCCCCAAAATAACAACACACAAACTGTATTCATTTAAACACTGCTTGGCCCATTTCTATCTAGCCTCTTCTAGGCTAATTCTTGCACCTGGACTAGCCCATTTCTAATTATCTGTGTAGCCCACGAGGTGGCTTACCAGGGAGATTCTAACCTACATTCATCCTGGGTTGGAGCGTCATCACGTGTGCCTCAGAGAGCAGAGCTATCCTGCGTCCTCCCAGGAGAGGGGAGCATGGCGTCTCTGCTCCAGAGAGCAGAGCTGTCGAGTCTGAGCTCACTTCCTCTTCCTCCCAGCATTCTGTTCTGTTTACTCCTCCCACCTATGTTTTAACCTATGAGGGACAAGCAGTTTCTTTATTGCTTAACCAATGAAATCAACAGATTGATATATGACACTCCCACATCAGTTATATGGGATTTTCACACTCTGACCATATCTTCTTTGCCACATAGGCCTCAGAAACTCCTTTCTCCCCAAGGGTACCTACTCCTTCTCCCTTTGATCATGAAGACATATCTTTCCCTGAAGAAAAGGGAGCCCTGCATCTTTCCAGTTTGTCTTAATGGGGCTTATATATTCATTTTGTGTGAGGGGGCCACATACTTCCTGATATTACAGGGTGGGCTTCAGACATTCTTCTTAAAAAATGAGTCCAAGATTTGCCTTTCAGTCCAAGATAAACTTTAGGCCTAATACTTATCTACAAAGAACCTCTGACTCTAAAGTACCTGCCAAGGAATGTGGGTACAGTCTACTTACCTTAGACAAGGTGAGTTTAGACACACCATTTTATTTCAAGGTGACTAATACAAACTCCTCTGATCAAGAGGAAACAGATCAGATCAGTGACATGAAAATTTGGTCATATGTTCACCAATTTCTCATGTGTGCTTCAAATAAATAATCCCTGACCTTGACATTCTCAGAGAAACCACTTCTATCTGTATAAACCTCAGGTCTGAGAAGGTCTCAATCTTTCCCTTCTTATCTGGGTGTCCATGCATGCCAAGATGACTAAAAGGATGTCAATTCACACTGAGCTGGTATCCTAGGACAAAAGAGGAAATATATGCTTCTTCTAATTTTATGATTCTCACCAGAAATGAAGCGGTCCCATCTTGTCTCCTATGCCTGTGCTGCTGATGAAAGGTTTGTGGAGGACACAGAACCAGGGATCATCAACCATCCAGTAGGAATAAAAGCCACTATGATTGCTGGGATGGAAGTCTCAGAGTCTTAGAAAACATGGGTATTCTATAGTGTGAGGACATTTGTATCTGAGAAGGAATTGCTTGCACCATTGTTCAAATCCCAAGGTAAGCTGTGAGCTTCACCTTCTGCCTGAGGGATTCTGTATCTTTTGGTTTTTATATCCTTCCAAAACTTTTTCTCTTTCAACAATGGGTCCTGAGGTACTAGACAGATGGCTCAGAGGTTAAGAGCACTGACTGATCTTCCAAAAGACCTGGGTTCAATTCCCAGCACCCACATGTCAGCACACAACTATCTGTCTGAATCTCTAGTTCCAGGGGATTTGACACCCTCACACAGAGGCACTGCAGGAAAAGCACCCATATACATAAAAAACATTTTTTTAAAAAAGAATAGGACCTGAAACCTTCTATGAATGGCCAAAAGTAGTCAGTTCAATGCTTTACATCAAACCAACAATATGTAAGCCCATGAAAGATTCCATAAACAAGGGATGCCAGTCCTCTCTGGTGAGATGTCCCATAGGTCAAGTTTAGCAATCTGAGCATAGAACCCCATGATATCTGCCTTTAGACCAGTCCATAGAAATGGAATGACTTCAACATCTCTACCTAGATATGAACAGCTGAACACAAAATAGATGAAGAACCCCAGTCAGGGACAGTTATCTAGGCCTCCGGAAGAAGACCTAGGCTATGTTGCCTTGTCTCTCAAAGAATGAACACAAACTATGAATAAGAGTTGGAAGCTCATGATCAGTGTTGGGAACATTCTCCACTGTATAATGTACCGAGGATATTCACCTTCAAAATAAGTGTGTACTACACTTTTACACTCTGACAAAAGGAGAGATACTGTCCTTCACATTTTTTTCAATGGGGCCTCAGAGGTTTATTTTCTAATTTGCGACTCAGCGATTCCATTTTTCTATTATTATTATTGCCATTATTATTAATTTATTCCTTCTTTGTATATGGAACAGAATGTCAGAACTCTCCTAAGACTGATTGCCCTCAAAATCACTTGCTTAATGGGGCCTAAAACATTTATTTTGTGTTACATGATTATTATGTATTCCCTTTCTTACCACACTGCACAAACAAGTATTAGGCATTTCCGATCTTTCCAAGAGATAGGTGGGCCAATTATGTATGATCAAACAACAAAAGGATGTCAGACATTCAGTTTCTGCAAAAGGAAATCTGGGAAATCATCTTCTATTGAAAGGACAATCAAAATGACCCATATATGCATGCGATGTCTCAGACCTGCCACCCTCTGCTCTTCACCACTTTAGTCCACCCTAATGACTAAAGAACCATCAGGCTTCCCTTCTTTGCATTTTGACCTCACACATTGCCCTATTATCTAAGATTGATTTTAGAGCTGATCCCTCTTACCAAGATATGCAACCAATAAGATCTTACAACTTTCTGCTTTTAGAACATAGAGCAGAAAGACAGAAGGAGGAAATAAAGTCATCTGCCTCAAAAGTTGGTTATCAAAAATGCACTGTTTCTTTTATTCACAGATATGTACGGTTGAATACAACCTTAAGGAAACATCAATGCTCACATAATCATTTATCCTTTTGGAAGATTGTTATGAGATTTGCCTTAGACTCTCAAAGATTTGATACATGGTATGTGTGTTTGCATTGGGGAAAAGAATTGGATGCTAGCAAGACAGAGCCAGGAGCATTTTTTTTTACTCAAGGTAGCCTGGGACCTTCCTCTACTGACCCTGGTTGAATTGCATATTCCTATTTGACCAAATATATCTTGGGACCTCCTCCCTGTGAACAAGGATGTTCAGGATTTCTCCTTTGCTGAAGATGGTCTCATAACTTCCCATTCTGAGAAAAGCTTTTCAGAACTCCTGTGGTTTCAGGAGACCTTACACTTTCCTAGCTTAGGGAAGTTGTCATGAGAACTACCCTGGGCCAGACTGTTCTTTGGTCCTTCCCTCCATTAGCAATGTGGCCTTAGATGTTGCCCACCTGTACAAAGAGGGATAGCAACCAGTGACTTTGACCCTAAGAAACCCAAGTATTCTTTTTATTCCAAAGGTGACATTAGAGATGTTCTTTTGAATAATATTGCATCATGTCTTGTCATTTATTTCACCAATCCTCAAGCATCCCTCCTGTTTTGAAAGCATCTCCAACATGTGCTATTCATGTGCTATTCTAAATAAGAAAACTTCGAACCTTTCACCTTTGACATTGGTTGCTAAGGAAAGGGATTGCTGTACTCTGTTTGAGGGCCCAGGTCCAAAGTGTAGAACTTGAGACTGGATCTTAAGCTATGCACTTCAATCTAATCAATAGAAGTCAACTTGTCCAACCATTGTTGCCTGTATATGAACTGTGAAGACAATCTGAAAGAAGAGGCATCATTGCCAGGGACAGCCATGCAGGTTCATTGAAGAGGGCTTTGGTTGCTCCCGAACTATGCAAGACTCAACTGATGATGTGGGAACTCTAAAGAATAGCTGGAAGTTGAAGTGCAGTGAATAAGGTAGCAGTGACATTCACCTGCAACACAATGTTGCATGGCACTTACCACCTCTGCTCAAGGGGTTTTCAATTCACACCCTTAGCCAACCAGGGCTCAAAATTTTCCCTTTTACACAAAGGCCCCAGTGTTTCTCTTCTTCACAAGTTACCTCACTCTTACGTCACTGAAGAGAATATCAGACCTTCCTCCTTAGGACGGAACCTACTCTAGACCTTCCCCATTTGCTCAAGTTGGTTTTAAGTACTCATTTTGTGGAAAATACTCTCAAATTTTCTTTTTTTGAAAGTGTGATCCATGTACTTTCCAAAAGATTAAAAAGTCCTCAGACCACGTATTCCTTACACCACTTCTGATTTATAAGTGGGAATCAGATCAGCCCACATTACTCCAGTGTAAAGCAAAGGTCTATGAGTATGCCCTTTAACCAAAAAGGCTACAGAGATCTAATTATTTGCACAAGGATTCCTGCCCTATGCCATAATGATGAATAAGATTTCATAATTGGCTTCCGTGACCAATCAGGTATCATTTCTTCATTCTATATTCAGATCTAGCCTCTGACACTGGGAGGGCCTAGAGCAACCCCTTCCTTTCATGGGCAACATTCTCTGGACCCTTGGACTCATCTTACCTTTATTCCATCCCTACAACCAAGTTTGCTAGCAAAACACTTGCAACAAATGGGACCTCTGAAGATACTAGGTTTAGATCAGAAGTCAAAATATAGAAAGCTAAAACTAATAGTCATGTCATCTGCCCAGAAGTTAGTTGTCCTGAATGCAATGTTTGCATCTTTCATTGATGTATAAACAAAGAACAATACAACCTTTAGAAAGCATAAGGTCCACAGAACCACTCAACATCTTGGAAGAGTGTTGTATTGCTTCTTGCATTCTTCTCAACAGGCTATGTAGTATACAGATCATGGGAGCCAGGCAGAACAGTTGGAAGCAAATGATGCAGAACCAAACCATTGTACCATCACCTAAGGTAAGCTAGGCCTTTCCCTTCTGCACAATGGGGTGAGTGGGTCTTGCTATTTGGTTAAACAGGGCCTGGCACTTTCTATCTAATCAATGCATTTCAGAATGACCTCAGAAGCTTCCCTTCTGAGAAGAGGCTCTCCAAAATGTCCCTATTCTCAAGGCATCTCACACCATGCCCTTTTGATGATGGGTTATCAGAACTTTCCATGGGTTAAAGTCGTCATCAGTCCTTTCTGCTATGATGAACAACAGTGAAGAACATCCCTCTCTGTTCAAGGAAAGTCAAAAGATTGACTGGTTTTTATTTAGTCATCTCTGAATTTCCATTTTGCTCAAGAGGACAAGGATCAGAGGGTCCTCAGAGCATGTGCTCATGTACCTCAGAATTATCCCATTAATGGATGACCTTAGATATTTTCCTTCTAACCATGACCACTAAGAAAATACATGTGTGACCCAAGGGACTTCACCAAGCTCTGCTTTGAGTTCATAAAACCTAAGGCTTAGGTCATATTTCCTTCTTTATAGTCACCAGAATGAAAAGGCCTCATCCTTCATGCACACACCAGTGTAGCTGATGATAAACTTCAAGAGGACTTAGAACCTGAGCCTGCCAATCATGACTGACAGATGATGCTCAGAGCTCAGATTGCTGCCAGGCTTGACACAGTGTGCCTGAAGATGTGTATCTTCTAAACTGTGATGGAGTCCTTCATCCACTGCAGAAGGTAGACTGGGACACTCTCTTTCCACTAAGTGGTTTGTGACTTTGCTACTCTCTCTAAGTCTACTGAGGTCTTCTACTCTTAAACACCATCAGTTTCTGTCTATTAGACCTCAAATGCACACTCTGTTACCAAGATGGCCTGATATCTAACCTGCATAATCAAGGGGGCTAAACAGCATATCTTCCTGTCCAAAGCTCCGTGAATTTCCAATTCCAGTCAAAAAGGCCTTCAAAATTAACTCTCTCTTATGAAGGATTAAATATTTTTCTTTTTGTTGAAGGAGGGCTCAGGCATTCCACTTCTCCTTATATATGTTTCAGCTCCAATACATCATCTGAGAGGGACTTCATTATGCTCCTTATGTTCAAGGGCCCTCAAATTCCTGCCCTCTGGTCCATATGTCTGAAAATGTTTTTCCTTCACAAAGGGGATTCAGAGCCTGTCACTCTGCCTATAATAGACTCCAAAACTCCACATCTATTCATAATTACTTGGTTTCCTCCCTCTATATGAGGGAAAAATAAAACTTTCTCCGAAAGACCTAGGTGACCTGAACTATATCCTCGTTTGCCGAAGGGGGACTAAAGGCTACAACCTCTTCTATTAGACCCATAGATTTTTTTCTATTAACTATGTATGTCTTCTGTATTCTAAAATGTCTAGAAATGCTTCTAAATTTCTTCTTGCTGGGTATAATCTAAGACACTACTCCTCTGAGCAAAGGAGCCGTAGGCTCATCTTACATCACCAACTGCTTCGTAGACAGAGGTTAACCATCAAACCACTCAGAAAATGTGCAACGATTACTGCCAGGCCTTCCACTCAGCCCAAAAATGGTATGGATATTCTAAATACTGAAAAAGACTTGGAAGCTGATCAAGCGGTACTGGACCTTCCTCTGTTCCACAAGGTATCTACTTTTTGTTCAATGTGATATTGCATTTCCTATTTCATTGAACATTGCCATAAATTTATACCTCTGACAAATATGTGTGGACTTTTACCTTTGCACAAAATGTCCCTGAAATACAAGTTATGACCTAGGGTGCATCAACATTTCTCTTTAATCCCATGGAGTCTGCCGCATTACTTCTTTGATAAAGTGCATAATAATCTTTCCATTTCTGTTCCAAGGTCAAGAACTGTCTCAATCTTACAAGTGAGACTGAGATATCCACATCAATAAAGAGTGCTTCTTACCCGCCTTGTGTGATTAAGGAAAGTCCACAGTTGATTCCTTACCAATAACTTATAATTTGTGAGACCTGGGAAATACTTTCCTGAGTAAAAAGATCTCAGTGCACTCTGAACTGAGGTACTTGATCACAAGAACAGCAAGATAATGGTAACTGAGACTACTTTCTTCACTCTGGCTTATTAAACAGAGAATTCCTGTCATACATGAAGAGGAATGTGTAGATGGACCTTTACTAGATGAAGACACTGAGCCAGAGACTACTGTTATGCAGTCTCTTAGAAGATTTCTATGACTGCTGACATGCCTGACATGAACATTCAGAAGATGTGTATTCCAGGTTGTGATTTCAAGTTTGGTGCTGATGGAAAAGTGAGTGCCTAGGACTTTCTCTCTTTCTCAGGGTACCATTTGACCTTCAGATTCTGTCCAATAGAGCCACAGACATACTACCAAGAGAGGATGAAAATATTCCATCCAATCCTGGGGAGCTCCTCTCTCCTCCTTTTAAGTTAGAGGGTTTATAAAGCATATAAACTTTATGTGCAAAACTATTTCCTCTGTGGCGTTAATTTTTCCACTGGATGCTAGGTTAATTTTATGCAATTTGGAAACTTTATTTCTTACTGATGTGTCTTAAAAAGATATACCTTAGCAAGATTATGCTTTACCGTACAACTAATATTTACTTAGAAGTGTGTTCATACCATGTTTGTCTTTCTGGGTCAGGATTACCTCACTCAAGATGATTTTTATCTTGTTTCATCCATTTGCCTAAAAATGCTGTGATGCTGTTGTATTTAAATAATGAATAATACTCCATGGTGTATTTTTGTTTTTAGTTAGGTAGTAAGAACTTTGTCACTACCTATTATCATTGTAATATTGTGGTTCATTGATCATTTTATTTTGCTAAATTTCCCCCTTTGTTTATAAAACTTTATATTTTAAACATCTTAGAGCTGAGGGTGTACAATGAAATAAATATCAGCAGCAGAATAAAAATCTTCAACAGTATTACTCTCTAGTGGATTAGAAATATCAGTTAGCACACAGTAGTAAATGAATTAAGACCAAAGTCTGAGGAAGAGATCAAGGGTGTAATTCCTGACAAGAGTCAGAAACTAAAGAAAGCCCAGTTACTAATCACATATTTGTGCATCAAATGGACATTTTGTGTTTTTGGTATGTGTTTAGAAGACTTTGTAGTTTAAATCCTCATTCTTTGTGTGTCAAATGGGAGTAGTAGTTGATGCTCAGTGTGGGTCTGAGTAGAGCACTATATTTTTGTGTTTAGTTTATTATATATAAAAATGTGTTTGTACATTTGTCTACCATGTATACGTGCGTGTATGTATATATGTTGTTATCTAAGTATGCAATGATGCATGCATCCATTCTTCTATACATACTTCCAACAGTGTATTTATTTATCTTTTTATCTATCTAGTTAGTGAACAGTGCATAACATATATATGGAAATCAGAATTGCAGGTTGAACTGTCTTCTCATCCTCTTTCCATACACGTCTGGGGATTGGAACATTGGCTATCTAGCATTTCTTTTACCATGCACATCTTGAGGAAGGAGCATAGCTGCCATTATCACTTACTTACTTAAACAGTTCCAATGCTATGTTGTAAATCTTTGTTAAAGAATTATATAAACTCTTATTACCAGGTACACATTGTATCGTCATTATTATTCCAGCTACCCAGTAAATGTGAACTCTTAATTTGACTGTGATTCCTCTCACCCAGCATCCATGAAAGTCAACTAGTTCAGGGATAAACTGTGGGGCCCTCGGAACCCTTCTGCCAAAGAAAACAACTTATTTTTTTCTTTTAATGTTTAAAATAGATTCTTTTCTAATAGAAAATATCCTAATTACAGTTTCTCCTCCCTTCTTTCCTCCCAGTTCTTTTTCCAACTTCTCTCCCCTCGGGTTCTACTCCATTTCTGTCACCTATATGAAAAGAATAGGCGTCCAAGAGTTAACAACCAAATAACAATATAAGCTATAATAAGAAAAAAAAACAAAAATTATCACATTGAGGCTGGACCAGTGTAGGACAATATTACACAGGCTACATATTTCTTTAATAAATTTATTTATTTATTAAAGATTTCTGTCTCTTCCCCGCCACCCAAATCCCTCCACCTCCCCCTTTCAAGTCCCCCTCCCACGTCAGCCCAAAGAGCAATCAGGGTTCCCTGCCCTGTGGGAAGTCCAAGGACCACCCACCTCCATCCAGGTCTAGTAAGGTGAGCATCCAAACTGCCTAGGCTCCCACAAAGCCAGTACGTGCAGTAGGATCAGAAACCCATTGCCATTGTTCTTGAGTTCTCAGTAGTCCTCATTGTCAGCTATATTCAGCGAGTCCGGTTTTATCCCATGCTTTTTCAGACCAAGGCCAGCTGGCCTTGGTGAGCTCCCAATAGAACATCCCCATTGTCTCAGTGTGTGGGTGCAACCCTTGCAGTCCTGAGTTCCTTGCTCGTGCTCTCTGTCCTTCTGCTCCTGATTTGGACCTTGAGATTTCTGTCCTGTGCTTCATTGTATGTCTCTGTCTCTGTCACCTTTCATCGCCTGATGAAGGTTAATATTCAGGAAGATGCCTATATGTTTTTCTTTAGGTTCTCCTTATTTAGTTTCTCTAGGATCACTAATTATAGGTTCAATGTCCTTTGTTTATGGCTAGAAACCAAATATGAGTGAGTACATCCCATGCTCCTCTTTTTGGGTCTGGCTTACCATACTCAGGATAGTGTTTTCTATTTCCATCCATTTGCATACAAAATTCAAGAAGTACTTGTTTTTTACTGCTGAGTAGTACTCTAATATGCATATATTCCATACTTTCTTCATCCATTCTTCCATTGAAGGGCATCTAGATTGTTTCCAGGTTCTGGCTATTACAAACAATGCTGCTATGAACATAGTAGAGCATATACTTTTGTTGTATGATAAGGCCTCTCTTGGGTATATTCCCAAGAGTGGTATTGCGGGGTCCAGGGGTAAGTTGATCCCGAATTTCCTGAGAAACCGCCACACTGCTTTCCAAAGTGGTTGCACAAGTTTGCATTCCCACCAGCAATGGATGAGTGTACCCCTTTCTCCACAACCTCTCCAGCAAAGCATCAACTTCTAATGGCTCAAAAGGATCCAAAGAAGGTAGATGTATACGTATAGGAATGAATGATCTAAAAGAAATTAAGCAAGCACTTGTACCTTATGCTAAGCATTATGCATTTGTTAGTAAGATAATAAAGACATGGACTTCAAACGTTAAAGCAATGCCACATGATTGGATTCAGTTAGTTTCAGCAGTCCTGGATGATGGGCCTCAATTAATGTTTAGAATTTATGACAGACAAAAGACAAAAATTTTGACCAAAAGGGAAAAGGAAAAGGCCTTGAGACTTTCTTAGACCAAATTCTTTGTGAAGGCCCTTATGCTGACCCACAGGTTCAAGCACTTTATGATGAACAAATCTTGCTCCTATGACCACAAGGCAGTCTTAAATGCTTATGACAGGATTTAAGAACTAAGAAAAAGAATTGAATCAAGTACCAGGGTTAAACAGGGCCAAAAAGAAGCCTTTACTGACTTTTTGCAAAGATTAGCCTTGAATTTTCTTAATGCTAAAGAGAAAGAAACAGCAGCAGAGAGACAATGGATAATAGAAAAGTCTTCTGAATTAAATAGACCAGTTTATTTCAAGGATGTGTTAACCTCACAATGGAAGTCAAGAGATTTGCTACGTTGGGTAAAGGGTTTTCCTTGTTTCCACAGGAGAAGAAAAACTATGGATACCATCAAAATTAATAAAATTTTGGTTTGACCGCACAAAGATTCAACCAAGAAAGAGAATTATAGACCAATCTCACTCATGAACATAGATGCAAAAATCCTCAACAAAATACTTTCAAACCGAATTCAAGAACATATTAGAAAAATTATCTATTATGATCAAGTAGGCTGCATCCCAGGGATGCAGGGATGGTTCAACATACGAAAATCTATCAATGTGATCCATCATGTAAATAAACTGAAAGAAAAAAACCATATGATCATTTCATTAGATGCTGAAAAAGCATTTGACAAAATTCAACATCCCTTTATGATAAAAGTCTTGGAGAGATTAGGGATACAAGTGTCATACCTAAATATAATAAAAGCTATATACGGCAAGCCAACAGCTAACATCAAATTAAATGGAGAGAAACTCAAAGCCATCCCACTAAACTCAGGAACATGACAAGGCTGTCCACTCTCGCCATACCTCTTCAATATAGTGCTTGAAGTTCTAGCAATAGCAATAAGACAACATAATGGGATCAAGGGGATTCGAATTGGAAAGGAAGAAGTGAAACTTTCATTATTTGCAGATGATATGATAGTGTACATAAGCGACCCCCAAAACTCCACCAAAGAACTTTTACAGCTGATAAACACCTTTAGTAATGTGGCAGGATACAAGATCAACTCCAAAAAATCAGTCGCCCTCTTATACACAAAGGATATTGAAGCAGAGAGGGAAATCAGAGAAGCTTCACCATTCACGATAGCCACAAACAGCATAAAATATCTTGGGGTAACTCTAACCAAGGAAGTGAAAGATCTATTTGACAAGAACTTTAAGGAATTGAAGAAAGAAACTGAGGAGTATACCAAAAAATGGAAGGACCTCCCTTGCTCTTGGATTGGGAGGATCAACAAAGTAAAAATGGCAATTCTACCAAAGGCAATTTATAGATTCAACGCAATCCCCATCAAAGTCCCATCAAAATTCTTCACAGATCTTGAGAGGACAATAATCAACTTTATATGGAAAAACAAAAAACCCAGGATAGCCAAAACAATCCTATACAATAAAGGATCTTCTGGAGGCATTACCATCCCTGACTTCAAACTCTATTACAGAGCTACAGTAATGAAAACAGTGTGGTACTAGCATAAAAACAGAGAAGTCGACCAATGGAATCGTTTAGAAGACCCGGATTTTAACCCACAAACCTATGAACACCTCATTTTTTGATAAAGGAGCTAAAAGTATACAATGGAAGAAAGAAAGCATCTTCAACAAATGGTGCTGTCACAACTGGATGTCAACCTGTAGAAGAATGAAAATAGACACATATCTATCACCGTGCACAAAACTCAAGTCCAAATGGATTAAAGACCTCAATATCAGCCTGAACACACTGAACCTGATAGTAGAGAAAGTGGGTAATACCCTACAAAAGATGGGCACAGGAGATCGCTTCCTATGTATAACCCCAGAAGCACAGACATTAAGGACAACATTGAATAAATGGGACCTACTAAAACTGAGAAGTTTCTGTAAAGCAAAGGACACTGTCACTAAGACACAAAGGCAACCTACTGACTGGGAGAAGATCTTCACTAACCCTGTAGCAGACAAAGGTCTGATCTCCAAAATATATAGAGAACTCAAGAAACTAGACTTTAAAATGCTAATTAACCCAATTAAATATGGGACACTGAACTGAACAGAGAATTCTCAACAGAAGAAGTTCAAATGGCCAAAAGACACTTAAGGTCATGCTCAACTTCCTTAGCAATCAGGGAATGCAAATCAAAACAAGTTTGAGATATCATCTTACACCTTTCAGAATGGCTAAAGTCAAAAACACCAATGATAGCCTTTGCTGGAGAGGCTGTGGAGAATGGGGTACCCTCATCCATTGCTGGTGGGAATGCAATCTTGTGCAACCACTGTCGAAGTCAGTGTTTCGGTTTCTCAGCAAATTCAGGATCAACCTACCCCTGGACCCAGCAATTCCACTCTTGGGAATATACCTAAGAGATGCCCTATCATATCACAAAAGCATTTGTTCAACTATGTTCATAGCAGTATTATTTGTAATAGCCAGAACCTGGAAACAACCTAGATGCCCTTCAATGGAAGAATGGTTGAAGAAAGTATGGAATATATACACATTAGAGTACTACGCTGCGGTAAAAAACAATGACTTCTCGAATTTTGCATGCAAATGGATGGAAATAGAAAACACTATCCTGAGTGAGGTATCCCAGACCCAAAAAGATGAATATGGGATGTACTCACTCATAATTGGTTTCTAGCCATAAATAAGGGTCACGGAGTCTACAATAGGTGAACCTAAAGAAGCTAAGTAAGAAGGTGAACCCAAGGAAAAACATACAGTTATCCTCTTGGGTAAAGGAAGTAGACAAAATTGCCGGGGAGAAAATTGGGATCTTGGGGGTGGGGTGGTATGGGGGTAAGGGGAGATGGGGAGAGAAAAGTTAGAAGGGAAGGAGGGGGGGACTTGGGGAAACAGGAGGATTGGGATAAAGGAAGGTTGGACAGGGGAGCACGGAACCACAATTCTTAGTTAAGGGAACCACTTTAGGGTTGGCAAGAGACCTGACCCTAGAGGGGCTCCCAGGTGCCCAAGCTGAGGTCCCCAGTTAGTTCCTTGGGTAGTTGAGAATAGGGAACCTGAAATGACCCTATCCTATAGCAATACTGACGAATATCTTGCATATCATCATAGAACCTTCATCTGGTGATGGATGGAGACAGAGACAGAGACCCACACTGGAGCACTGGACTGAGCTCCCAAGGTCCCAATGAGGAGCAGAAGGAGGGAGAACATGAGCAAAGAAGTCGGGACCACGAGGGGTGCACCCACCCACTGAGATAGTGGGGCTGATCTATTGGGAGCTCACCAAGGCCAGCTGGACTGTGACTGAAAAAGCATGGGATAAAACCGGACTCTCTGAACATGGCGAACAATGAGGGCTGATGCGACGCCAAGTACAATGGCACGGGCTTTTGATCCTACTGAATGTGCTGGCTTTGTGGGAGTCTAGCCAGTTTGGATGTTCACCTTCCTAGATATGGACGGAGGGGGGAGGACCAAGGACTTACCACAGTGCAGGGAACCCTGACTGCTCTTTGGACTGGAGAGGGAGGGTGAGAGGAGTGGGGGGAGGGGGAGCAGGATGGGAGGCGGGGGAGGGAAATGGGAGGCTGGGAGGAGGTGGAAACTTGTTTGTTTTTTTTCTCCTTTTCTCAATAAAAAATAAAATAAAATAAAATAAAATGCTAATTAACCCAATTAAAAAATGGGGCACTGAACTGAACAGAGAATTCTCAGCAGAGGAAGTTCAAATGGCCAAAAGACACTTAAGGTCATGCTCAACCTCCTTAGCAATCAGGGAAATGCAAATCAAAACAACTTTGAGATATCATCTTACACCTGTCAGAATGGCTAAAATAAAAAACTCCAATGATAGCCTTTGCTGGAGAGGCTGTGGAGGAAGGGGTACCCTCATCCATTGCTGGTGGGAATGCTATCTTGTGCAACCACTTTGGAAATCAGTGTTTCAGTTTCTCAGGAAATTCGGGATCAACCTACCCCTGGACCCAGCAATACCACTCCTGGGAATATACCCAAGAGATGCCCTATCATATGACAAAAGCATTTGTTCAACTATGTTCATAGCAGTATTATTTGTAATAGCCAGAACCTGGAAACAACCCAGATGCCCTTCAATGGAAGAATGGATTAAGAATGTGTGGAATATATACACATTAGAGTACTACACTGCGGTAAAAAAACAATGCCTTCTCGAATTTTGCATGCAAATGGATGGAAATAGAAAACACTATCCTGAGTGAGGTAACCCAGACCCAAAAAGATGAATATGGGATGTACTCACTCATAAATGGTTCCTAGCCATAAATAAGGGTCACGGAGTCTACAATTGGTGATCCTAAAGAAGCTAAGTAAGTAGGTGAACCAAAGGAAAAACATACAGTTGTTCTCTTGGCTAAGGGAAGTAGACAAAATTGCCAGGGAGAATATTGGGATCTTGGGGGTGGGGTGGTATGGGGGTAAGGGGAGATGGGGAGAGAAAAGGGAGATGGGGAGGATGGGGGGAACTTGAGGAAAAAGGAGGATTGGGATAAAGGAATGTTGGATAGGGGAGCACGGAAGCACAATTCTTAGTTAAGGGAGCCCCCTTAGGGTTGGCAATGGACTTGAGCCTAGAGTGGCTCCCCGGTGCCCAAGCCGAGGTCCCCAGTTAGTTCCTTGGGCAGCTGAGGATAGGGAACCTGAAATGACCCTATCCTATAGCAATACTGACGAACATCTTGCATATCATCATAGAACCTTCATCTGGTGATGGATGGAGATAGAGACAGAGACCCACACTGGAGAACTGGACTGAGCTCCCAAGGTCCCAATGAGGAGCAGAAGGAGGGAGAAGATGAGCAATGAAGTCGGGACCACGAGGGGTGCACCCACCCACTGAGACAGTGGAGCTGATCTATTGGGAGCTCACCAAGGCCAGCTGGACTGTGACTGAAAAAGCCTGGGATAAAACTGGACTCTATGAACATGGTGAACAATGAGGGCTGATGAGAAGCCAAGGACAATGGCACGGGGTTTTGATCCTACTTAATGTGCTGGCTTTGTGGGAGCCTAGCCAGTTTGGATGTTCACCTTCCTAGATATGGACGGAGCGGGGAGGACCTAGGACTTACCACAGGGCAGGGATACCCTGACTGCTCTTTGGACTGGAGAGGGAGGGTGAGAGGAGTCGGGGGAGGGGGAGTAGGGTGGGAGGAGGGGGAGAGAGGTGGAAGGAGGGGGAGGGAAATGGGAGGCTAGGAGGAGGTGGAAACTTGTTTTTTTTTCTCCTTTTCTCAATAAAAAAAATTTGGTTTGAAAAGTAGAACCCCTTGAAAAAGAGAAATGACAGCTCATCCACAATGGTGACAATCATACAGGTGATAAGGAAATAATATATGGTTGGGGCAGGGTTCTTTTCTTGTCTTTGCAGGAAAATACTCATCTTCAATAATTTGAGAAACCCTGGATGTTTGGACCCTGAGAAGGAAAATTAACTATCCACTAAGTATCATTGAGGGAAAGGAATCTGATTTATGATATCGAGTAATTGATAGACATATATTTAATCCATATATATATAATATAATAATATAATATAAATATAATATAAAAACATATATTATATATGGTTTCAATATATAAATCACACACACACACACACACACACACACACATATATATATATATATATATATATTTAGAGAGAGAGAGAGAGAGAGAGAGAGAGAGAGAGAGAGAGAGAGAGAGAGAGAGAGAGAGAGATCTGGCTTTGGAGTTGAACACTGGCTCTGTCCCTCTCTAAATCCAAGCATGTTGTTAAAATAAAAATTCAGAGTTCCTATCTCATGTCATGAGCCATGATATGGGACAGAAAGAAAAAGAATTTAGAAAAAAATTACTTTTTTCATATCTATTTTTGTCTCTATTATACCTTTCATTCAATATATATGTCTGTATATGTCTATATAAATTATGTTTAAGTTTTCCACAATGAGCAATTTTCCTGCAGTAATCTTTGAAGTCCCCAGGAAGAAGATGGGGCCTCAGAACAACTCCACCTGGTCGATAAGATGTCATGTTGTCGATAGCACTACTACAAGACCTCTTTTGGGAACCAGCTGCTCAAGATTGTTCCAGATTGGTTAGCTGAAATGGTGCACTTTTTTACACCATTCTGACCAGAACTCCAAATAGGAAGCCCAGAAAAAACCTACCAAATACTCACAGACTATTGGCAATTACACCAAACAGTGAGCTTCAAATTTAACCATCATTTCACTTTCACAGGATTTCATAGAAAGAACATTGCCCTCATGACAGCTGGAAGTAATTCTAGAAGATAACGTCCTTTTTCCCAACAAAGTTTGTACTCATGGTTAGGGGCCTCATTTAGGGGTTGATTATAATTGGCAATGGGGATGGAGGTTGGGAGGAAATTTTGTAGGCTCAGTGATCTCTTTGAAAAAAAAGGGAAAATTGGATTAGATAATAGATTAGTATGAGCTTACTTACCCTATAATAATAGTGAGTATTAGAGTGAATACTTGTGAGTTATTATTTATAGGTGATTACATTGGTATAGATTCTTGTATATTGATACAAATTTAAATTATATTGAATATTGTATACATGCATGCTTCTACCACTGCTTAAAAAATTTTATATATTGATATGTATTTATCATATTGCAATGTACATTTCTACCTCTGACATTTTGAGGTCATTGTCCTCATTTGTTATTTGGTTGTTTATTGTATAATATTCTAATATGAAATCTTAGTATTTAAGCTATATAGGTATTAATAATGATAGATCAATGGTCATCTATGTTTGTCATACTTATAAATAGACTAATCAGTTTCTTTAGATACATAGAGATTATATTCTGCATAGGTAGGTAACCTTCAACCACTTCAAAGGGCTGTAGAACATGGATTTTAAATAACTTAGGGTTCTGTTGAAGTAAGACACAATTGCTCTTGAAAGCACCGATCTTTTCACAAGAGAAGGTTGACCACCAAAAGCACTCCATTTGGAGCTTGTTTTCTTCTTGGGAAAACTGGCATTTGAAAAAAAAAAACTGCCTCTGCTTTGGCCACTGATCCAGAAATGGATAAGCAGGACAGTCAAATCTTGCTAAGACAGGGTATGACGGTTTTAAAATTTTTCCTGCCTTTGTAAATGGTCTGTCAATTATTCTAGGCCTTAGCCAAAGTTGGTTGCTTCAACGTTATAAATGAGAATTTGGGTGATTGCTCAGGTAGTCAGTTGCCTCTGTCATTTGTTACACATTTTGAAGGTTCTTGATTGCAATTCCTGCTTCCCCAAGTCATATTATTTCCCTTCTCGTGTCTTTGATGGGGCTAAAGACTAGATAGTTGCAGTTACATTCCTCTCATGACTTGGCCAAGTTATTAATTATACAAGAGTTAAACTAGTTAGGATAGGATAATTATTAAATATATTTGTTCTCATTGTATATAATTTTATATTAGGCTTAGAACTGTCTTATTAAACAAAAGGGGGAAGTGTTGTAGGAAGTCTTTTTTTAAATATTTATTGCAATAAATATTTTATGCAATAGAGGAGAGTAGGCCCCATCTTGACTTGCTCTGTAGTCAGACTGATGAATGCCTTAAATATAACCATAAACCTGGAAACAGAGTCGGAGACACACATCAGAGCAATGGACTGAGCTCAAAGGCCAGTTGAAGAGTAGGAAGAGGAATGAGAATATGAGCAAAGGAGTCAAGACAATGTTGGGTTCACCCACTGAAAGAGTTTACCTGAACTAATGGGAGCTCACCAAATCCAGCTGGACAGGGAAGGAACAATCATAGGACCAAACTAGTCCCTCTGAATATGGTTGACAGTTTCATGGCTGGGACAGACTGAAGGGCCACTGGCAGTGGCACTAGGATTTATCCCTACTGCATGTACTGGATTTTTGGGAACCTATTCTCTTTGGATGTATGCCTTGCTCAGCCTAGATATACTAGGGAGGGCCTTGAACCTCCTACAAAGCACTGTGCCTTACCCTCTCTGAGGATTGGAGGGGGTGGGTTGGGAGGGTGTATGTAGGGAATGGAAGGAGGGAATGGGAACTTGGATTGTTATTTTTTTAAAAAAATCTAATAAACTTTTAAAAAAAGAAAAAGAAAATGGTAGCTAAAATAGAATCCAATATCAATGGAAATTATAAAGTATTATTCCAGTAAATGCCACAGTTTTGGTAAAATGATGGCTCAATCATTTCCTGGGTTGGTAATACCCTCTGGGGTAAACTTATACAAGTGTGATACATTACTTTTATTATCTGCTATTGTTATTTTTTAAATTTATTAATTTATTACGGATTTCTGCCTCCTCCCCGCAACCGCTTCCCATTTCCCTCCCCCTCCCCCGATCAAGTCCCCCTCCCTCATCTGCTCAAAGAGCAATCAGGGTTCCCTGACCTGTGGGAAGCCCAAGGACTGCCCACCTCTATCCAGGTCTCCTAAGGTGAGCATCCAAACTGCCTAGGCTCCCACAAAGCCAGTACGTGCAGTAGGATAAAAAACCAACTGCGATTGTTCTTGAGTTCTCAGTAGTCCTCATTGTCCGCTATGTTTAGCTAGTCCAGATTTAACCCATGCTTTTTCATACCTAGGCCAGCTCGCCTTGGTGAGTTCCCGATAGAACATCCCCATTGTCTCAGTGTGTGGGTGCACCCCTCGTGGTCCTGAGTTCCTTGCTCGCGCTCTCTCTCCTTCTGCTCCTGATTTGGACCTTGAGATTTCTGTCTGGTGCTCCCATGTGGGTCTCTGTCTCTGTCTCCTTTCATCGCCTGATGAAGGTTAATATTCATGACGATGCCTATGTGTTTTTCTTTGGATTCACCTTCTTATTTAGCTTCTCTAGGAACATGAATTATAAGCTCAATGTCCTTTATTTATGGCTAGAAACCAAATATGAGTGAGTACATCCCATGGTCCTCTTTTTGGGTCTGGCTTACCTCAACTTTATATGGAAAAACAAAAAACCCAGGATAGCCAAAACAATCTTATACAATAAAGGATTGTCTGGAGGCATTACCATCCCAGACTTCAAACTCTATTACAGAGCTACAGTATTGAAAGCAGCTTGGTATTGGCATAAAAACAGAGAAGTCGACCAATGGAATCGAATAGAAGACCCTGACTTTAACCCACAAACCTATGAACACCTGATTTTCGATAAAGGAGCTAAAAGTATACAATGGAAAAAAGAGAGCATCTTCAACAAATTGTGCTGGCAAAACTGGATGTCAATCTGTAGAAGAATGAAAATAGATCCATATCTATCACCATGCACAAAACTCAAGTCCAAATGGATTAAAGACCTCAATATCAGTCCGAACACTCTGCTATTGTTATTAATAATAAATCTTGCTATCAATGAAAAAAAGAGAAAATTCCCTACAGGCTTGTTTAAAGCCAGATCTTATGGGTTATTTTATTGAGCTTGCCTGATATCTCGGGGTCTGGATTGCATCACACTTAGCAATTTTTTTTCTATTTGCCTATAAATTTAAAATTAAGATCTATTTACCTATAAATTCATGGTGTCATTTAAAAAAAATTATCATTTATTTTAAAGAATCTTTTATCATTTTATATACCAGTACCAGTTCCGACTCCCTGCCCTTCTTCACTTCCCCAAACTTTTCCTTATCCAACCCTCCATTTATTCGTCAGAAAGGATAAGGCAGGTTTTCCATGGGGAGAAAAGAAACTAGAGCACATCCATTTTTGGCAAGACCAAGGGCCTTCACACTATATCAAGGCTGAGGAAGGTATCCCTCTGAAGAGATTGGGCTCCAAAATCCAGTTCATGCAGTAGGGATAAACCCTAGTCCCACTGACAGTGGCCCCACAGACTGCCCCAGCCATACAACTGTCACCAAAAACCAGAGGGCCTAGTTTGATCCTATGCTGGTTTTCCTGCTGTCAGTCGGGAGTCAGTGAGCTCCTACTAGCTCAGGTAAGCTGTTTTAGTGGGTATCTCCATCATTGTTTTGATGCCTTTTCTCATATTATAGTTCCTCCCTCTCTTCGACTGGATTTTGGGAGCTCAACCCAGCAAAGCTCCGGGCCCCTCCCACACCTACCTCAGGTTCACTAGCCACTCTGCAGGAAAGCCTCCTAAAGGCAAGTTGCTCCAACACTGCCCCCGTTGATTAGAACCTGTAATCTACAAGTCCAGCTATGCCCCTAAACTAACAATCGCCTGTGACCTCATGATACGATTTTTATTTAATTTACTTATTTTACATTCCGACCAAGTTTACCCTCCCTTCTCTTCTTGATTCTCTCTCCCAATTCCACTCCCCCTTAATCCACTTCTCTTCTCATTCTGTTCATTAAGGGAAAGGACTCACATGGATATCTACAAAGCATGACATATCAAAAATGTGGTAGACTAAGCACCTCCCCTGTTATTTAATCTGGGCAAGGCAATCCAACATAAGGAATAGTTTTCAAATGGCCAGCCAAAGCATTAGGGACAGCCCCTGCTCACATTTTTAGGCATCTCATAAGTAGACAAAACTACACAACTGTCGCATCTATGTAAAGGCCATAGGTTGTTGGTTCAAACTCTATGAGTTCTGTGAACAAGGTTAGTTGTTTCAATAAGGTTTTTCTATGATGTCCTTGACCTCTACTCCTACACTGCAATCTGCCCTCCTTCTCTTTAGTGGGATTCCTCGAGTTGGGCCTAATGTTTGGCTGTGGGTTCATGACGCCTGTGTTTAAAAAGGTGAGTAATACTTGAATACCCCAAATGTACTACATTGTCTTCATTAATTTTTCTGTTGAAGAAAACCTGGATTGTTTTAAATTTTTGGGGCTTATGAATAGAGTATCTTTCATCATGGCTGAGCAAATGTCTTGATGTAGGATGAAGTGTCCTTTGGGTATCAACCCAAGACTGGTATAGTTAGGTTTGAGGTACACTGATTCCCAGTTTTCTGAGTAAATATCACACTGATTTCCATATTGGTTCTATGAGTTTGCTGTAGGTATAAGTCCCACCCCTTAGGGGGCATGTTTGCCTCGGGCTAATGTTTGCCTATAAATTTGGCAAGCGTGCTCCCAGCTGCTACTTCTGCTTTCCTGGTCTCCGCGGGAACGGTGGTTCTGTAAGTCTATTTCGCCATTAAATCTGTGTATATATTTTTACAATCTGTCTGCATTCATTTACGCCGTTACATTTTGGCGTCCAATGTCGGGCTATTTTGCCCCCGACTTAAGCGGGTAGCCCGCTAGGTAACATAGCACCCTCCTGGGTGCTGTTTTTAAGTTTGTGACTCCGGCCCCAGTACCAAGTCCGAGACACACTTGGCCACACAGGCCCATTCTGCCTGCCTTGACTTAGTTTGCAGCGGAACACCACTGCCTGAATTAGCAGAAGCTCAAGTACCTACGGTTTTGCAACAAAAGCCGCCACAGCGGCAGATTTGGTCTGATACAAAGTGACTTAGCCGGGAGGTGCCTTTAAACCCAGCACTTGGGAGGCAGAGACAGTCGGATCTCTGTGAGTTCGAGGCCAGCCTGGTCTACAAGAGCTAGTTCTAGGACAGGCTCCAAAAACACAGAGACCACCACTGGCAGGAACCGATCATTGCAGGTAAAATTTTTTTTTTATTAATAAAATGTCTGAACACATTACTGTTCAAGAATTTAACAGTTTTTTTAATTGTACCATGTGGGAGATTTTACAAGAGGTGTCTATCACCCCACATCTATGGATCCGTCTGGGACTCGTAGTTTTCATTGGCACTAAATGGTTTGATAATAGAAATATGATAAAGTCTTTACGAGACGAATCCAGGATTCTTAAGGCAGAGATTGAACGCTTAAAAACAATTGAGAATGACAACAATCTTCTCAAGAATCAGTTTGATGTTTTCCAGGCTGATGTTAAGGAGAAATTCATTACTATGGAAGAGGGAACAGCTGATTTGGATTGTAAGCTTCAGTCCCTTTCTGTAGGAAATGAAACATTAACTGAGAGAATCAAAACTGCTGAATGTGACAATCGGATTTTGTCTAAAGCTTATGACAGATTGACGGAAAGATTGTCAATACAAGAAGGCACGGTTTATGCCATAAAAATTATGTCCAAAGATGTGATGTTATCTCTAACAGGCAAATTTCATACTTTAGAATCTTCAATGAAGGCTTTGGAACATAATTCTGGACAGGAGATTCAGACATTGCAGAAGGCAATGGTGAATAGAATTGAAAAGATTGAGGAATTTCTAAATTCTGATGAAGAAGAGCAAAGGGTAGAAAGGCAAATTTTAACTACATCTGTGGGTAAATCTCTCCGGGACAATTTCCCCAAAGTTCTACCTACAGCTCTACCTGCCTTTCCAGTAATAACAACAGAGAAGGTGATTGATTCCAGAAACCATAGGGTCATCAAGGAGGAAACATGGGAGCCTGTCCGTATGAATGATCTCAAGGAAATAAAACAGGCTGTCATGACTTTTGGGATGCAAGCCTCTTTTGTTAAAGAGATGCTAAGATCTTGGGCCACGACAAGCAGAGCAACCCCCTCGGACTGGCTCCAGCTGAGCTCTGCAGTACTTTAGAGTGGACCACAATTGAAATGGAAATGCTTATTCAGGCAAGAGGCTAGACTCTTAGACCAGCAGGAAAAAGCGAAGGGAATTGACATTTCTCTAGATCAAATTCTAGGTGAAGGGCTCTTTTCCGACCCTCAGGAACAAGCTAATTTGGATGAAAACACACTCTCCATGTGTACTACAGCAGCCTTAAGGGCTTGGGACAGGGTACAAGACCCAGGACAGAGAATGGAATCATTTGTCAGAGTTAAACAGGGTCAGAGAGAACCCTTTAGTGACTTTTTACAAAGATTAACTAAGGCTGTACAAATAAGGATATCTGATCCAGAAGCAAGATGTATAATGACTGAGTCTTTGGCTTATGAAAATGCAAATGTGGAATGCAAAAGGATATTGGGCCCTTTAAATCTCAGATCAGCGCCCTTGGAAGAATGGGTCTTGCATACACTCAATGTTGATACATTTGATTATGGCACTGAAACATGGGTAGAAGAAGCAATTTCCAATGGTAAAAGGAGACACCAGAATACCAAATGTTTTAATTGTGGCAAAATGGGTCATATGAAAAGGAATTGTAGACAACAGATTTTCAGAAATAATAATAATAATAATAATAATAATAATAATAATGCATATTTCAGAAATAATAATAATAATGCATCTTCTAGAAATAACAGAAATAGGAGGACTCAGCCTTCAGGTTTATGTAGAAGATGTGGAAAAGGCAGACACTGGACGAATGAATGCAGGTCTACAAGAGATAGACAAGGCAACCTGATGCAGTCAGGAAACGTGAGAGGGGGGCCTCACAGGTCACCATGGCAAACATGGTTCAGTCATTTCCAGTTTCTGCAGAGAACGTGCCTCTTCAGGACAATTAGGAAGATCCAAGCCTACTGTTAAAAGCAATAATGATCAGAAAGATCAGTTACGTGTGTTTTGGCAAACTTCTATTAATGATCAAAGACCTAAACTGAGAGTGTGTGTAAATGGTATTTTTATTACTGGCCTGCTGGACACAGGTGCTGATGTAAGTATCATTACCCCAGAATCTTGGCATCCGTATTGGCCTCTTCAGAATGTAAATGTTCAGCTCCTGGTAATTGGAACCCTATCTCGAGTAAGGCAGAGCACGAGATGGGTTGAATGTATAGGGCCAGAGGGACAAATAGGAAAATTAAAGCCATATGTAGCCAATATCGCAATGAATTTATGGGGTCGTGACCTATTAAAAATGGAATACAAAAATTAACATTCCTGCTACTTCTAGAGCCTATATTTCTGATAATAATATTAAAAGATATTACAAATGGAGAAAACTGGCCATTCGGGCTGTACAAGAACAAGCAATTGATGTTCCTTCAGAGATACCAACAGCCTTGCCTCTCAAATGGTTGACTGAGAAACCAATATGGACAAAGCAATGGCCTTTAGTTGAGGAAAAGTTACAGGCTTTAGAACAGCTGGTACAAGAACAATTAGATGCTGGACATATAGAAGAATCTACCAGCCCTTGGATTTCTCCTGTATTTGTGGTTAAGAAAAAATCAGGTAAATGGAGAATGGTGACAGATCTCAGGGCCATCAACAAGGTTATTCAACCTATGGGCCCTCTGCAATCTGGAATTCCTTTGCCCTCTTTATTACCAAAAGGATGGCCTCTTATAGTTATTGATTTAAAGGATTTTTTTTTCACTATACCTTTGCAAAAAGAAGATAGAGAAAAATTTGCCTTCACAGTGCCTACTTATAACAATTCTCAACATTCGAGGAGGTACCACTAGACCGTTCTCCTCCAGGGTATGTTAAATAGCCCACCCCTGTGCCAATATTTTGTGAACCAACCATTGCAAACAATAAGCAAGAAATTTCCCAAATCTATAGTGTACCATTACATGGATGACATTTTGTTATCCGATTCAAACATGGATACCTTGAACAGACTGTTTGAAGAAATAAAGATACTTTTACCTAAATGGGGATTGCAAATCACTCCTGGAAAGATTCAGAAGGGAGATTCTGTTAATTATTTAGGTTATAAAATAGGTTTGCAAAAAATTAAGACACAAAAAGCACAAATTAGGAGAGATCACCTACGGACTCTTAATGACTTTCAAAGACTGTTAGGAGACATTTCCAGTCTACGACCAGCTATTGGAATAACACCTGATCTAATAATTCATTTGAACAAAACCTTGGATGGTGATAAAGATTTAAGCAGTCCCAGAGAATTAACAGCTGAATTAGAAAAGGAACTGATAATGATTGAAGAAAAATTACAACAGGCACATGTGGACAGGGTGAATCCAGAGCTCGATTGTATTCTTTTCATACAACCATCAAAAATTTCTCCTACAGGAATTTTAATGCAGAGAGATGATATTATTTTGGAATGAATCTTTTTACCATTTAAACCAAGTAAGAAACTGAAAACTTATGTGGAAAAAGTCTCTGAGTTAATTATAAAAGGCAAGCTGAGACTTCGTCAACTAGCAGGCATAGACCCAGCAGAAATTATAGTGCCTTTCACTGCTGATGAACTAAAGAAATTATGGGAAGATAATGAACCATGGCAAAGAGCTTGTGCTAATTTTTTTGGGAGACATTAATAACAACTATCCAAAAAGCAAGAGGCTTAACTTCATAAAGAGAACTTCTTGGATTCTTCCTTGAATCGTCCGTGATGCTCCAATAACTGGAGCCCATACATTCTATACTGATGCCAATAAATCAGGGAAGGCAGGTTACAAACCAGAAGACTTGGGTAAGGTGGAACAAAGTCCGTATAATTCTGTCCAGAAGGCAGAATTATATGCCTTTCTTATGGTGCTAAGGGGTTTTAAAGAACTTATTAATATAGTCACTGATTCACAATATGCAGAAAGAGTTATTTGACATATTTAAACTGCTGAATTTATACCTGATGATACAGAACTAACCTCATTGTTTCTCCAGGTTCAAGATTTGATCAGGAACAGGCTTTGCCCTATGTACATAACACACATACGATCCCATACGGGTCTGCCAGGTCCTCTAACACAAGGTAATGTAGAAATTGATCAATTATTGATTGGCAGTGTGCTACAAGCCTCTAAATTTCATAAAAAAACATAATGTTAATAGCAAAGGTTTGAAGAAAGAGTTTTCAATTACATGGCAACAAGCTAAGGAGATTGTAAAGAAATGCCCTACTTGCTCTTTCTATAACCAAATGCCACTGCCTGCAGGGGCTAATCCAATGGGCACCCAATATCACGCATGTTACAGGTATACCATACAATCCTACAGGTCAAGCAGTCATAGAAAGATCCAATCAAACTATAAAGGATATGTTGACCAAACAGAAAGGGGTGGAAAACACCCCCAGAAATAGGTTACATAATGCTTTGTTAACCTTGAATTTTCTCAATGCTAATGAGAAGGGAACAATGGCTGCAGAAGGACATTGGGTAATGGAAAAGTCTACTGAACTAAATCAACCAGTTTATTTCAAGGATGTGCTGACCTCACAATGGAAGCCAGGAGATGTGCTACGTTGGGGAAGGGGTTTTGCTCTTATCTCCACAGGTGAGGAAAAATTGTGGATACTGTCAAAATTAATAAAGGTTCGGTTTGAAGAAGAGAAGCCACTTGGAAAAGATAAATAACAATTCTTTCATAAGAGCATACTGATGGTAAGAAATACAGATAGGTTGGAGGCAGGGTTCTTTTCTTATCTCCACAGGAAAATACTCATCTTCAAAGAAATTAAGGGACCCTGAATATTTAATTACTGATGGATCAACACATTTTGTAAGGATTAATAATATATATATATATATATATGTGTGTGTGTGTGTGTGTGTGTGTGTGTGTGTGTGTGTGTGTCTTATTAAACATTTCTTTATAAATATGTAGAGCTGGATTAGAAGTTGGATTCAGGCTCAGTCCCTCTCCAATTCCAAGCCTATTAGTAAGAGAAAAACCCAGAATTTCTGGAGTTTCTGTCTCATGTCAAGAGCCATGATATGGGGCAGAAAGAAATATGAGTTTAGAAAACATCTTTGATTTTCTTCATATCTATCATACTTTTCATTGAATATATCTATCATGCTTTCATTGAATATATATATATATGTCAATATATGTCTATATGATTACTGTTTAATTTTTTCAATGAACAATGAGTTTTTTCTTGAAGTGACATTTGAAGTTTCCAGGAAGAAGATGGGGCCCCATAACAACAACTCTACCTGGTTGATATGAGTCATGATACTGATAGCACTACTACAAGACCTGTTTTGGATACCAGCTGCACAAGACGATCCCAACTTGATTAGCTGAAATGGTGCACATCTTGTACAACATTCTTGCCAGACCTCCACAAAATACTCAGAGACTATTTGCAATTTTAAAAGACATTGATCTTGAAATTTAACCATCATTTTACTTTCACAGGATCCCCCAGAAAGAACGTCGCCCCCATGACAGCTGGAAGTAATTCTAGAGGACGACGTCCCCTCTCCCAGTAAAGTTTACCCCTGGGTTTAGGGACATCATTTAGAGGTTGGGAGGTTGGGGGAGGAATTTTATATGCTCAGGGATCATTTTGAAAAAAAAAGATGGAATGATGAGATAATAAATTTATAATTGTGAGTTACTGCTTTTAGAGAAATATATTGGCATTGATTCTTGTATATTGATACAAAGTTAAATTATATTGACTATTGTATGCATGCATGTTTCTATCTCTGTTTAAAACATTTTTTATGTATTGACATATATTGTATTGATATATTTACCATATTGCAATGTACATTTCTACCTTTGATTAAGATACTTATATAATGTTTGTGTATTGATATATATTTACCATATTGCAATGTATATTTGTACAGTGTTTATATTTGGAGGTCATTATCCTCATTTGTTACACAGTTGTTAATTGTCTTAGTCTTTAAGTTAGATAGATATTGAGAATTATATATATAGACATCTAAGTTTGTCATTTATAATTAGACTAATCAGGTTCTCTAGATATATAGAGATTATACTCAGTATAGACAGATAATCTTCAACCTCTTCAAAGAGCTGTAGAAAATGGCCTTTAATCTAACTCAGAGTTTCGTGATAGTGAGACACAATTGCTCCTGGCAACACCACTCTATTCCCGAGAGAATGTTGAGCACCAAAGACACTCCACCTCAAGCCTTTCTATTTGGCAGAACTGGCCTTGGGGCAAATAAATGCCCATACCTCAACCACTGACCGAGATACAGAGCGTGCATCAATGGATAAAACAGGACTGTCATATCCTGCCAAGACAGGGTAAGATAGTTTTGAAAAGTTCCTTGCCTTTAATAATGGTATGTCAGTTATGTTAGGCCTTAGCCAAAATTGGTTGACTCAACATTGCAAATGAGACTTTGGGTGATTGCCCAGGTAGTCAGTTGTCTCTGTCAATTGTTGCACATTTTGGATATATCTCGTTTGTTAAGTAATATTTATTCCCTTCTCAGATCTTTGACAGAGTTGAAGATTATATAATTGTAGTTACTCTCTACATTACTTAGACTCCTTGAGATAGAATGTTTTGCAAAACTTTTGTTCTCAATATTGTTTGTTATATTTATTATTTGTTATTATTGTATATAGTTGTATTTGGTTTAGTTCTGTCTTATTTAAACAAAAAGGGGAGATGTAGGGATAAGTCCCGCCCCTTAGGGTGTGTGTTCGCCTCGGGCTAATGTTTGTCTATAAATTTGGCAAGCATGCTCCCAGCCGCTACTTCTGCTTTCCTGGTCTCCGCGTGAACGTTGGTTCTGTATGTCTATTTCGCCATTAAAGCTGTGAATATATTTTTACAATCTGTCTGCAATTGTTTACGCTGTTACAGCTTGCATTCCCACCAGCACGGGAGGAGTGTTCCCCTTGCTCCACATCCTCTCCAGCATGAGCTGTCACTTGTGTCATTCATTGATCTTAGCCATGCTGACATGTTTAAGATGCAATCTCAAATTTGTTTTGATTTGCATTTCTCTGATGGCTAAGGATGTTTGCCGAACATTTCTTTAAGTGTTTATCAACCATTTGAGTTTTTTTTCTGTTCTATTTAGATGTGGACTCCATTTTTAATTGAGGGTATTTCTATTATTTATACCTAGTTTGTGTTTTTATATACTTTAGATATTAGTTCTTTATTGGATATGGAGTTGGTAAAAGTCTTTTTCCATTGTGTACACTGCCCATATGGACCTGTTCATGGTGTCTTGGACCTTAGAGAAGCTTTTCAGACTCATGGGATCCCATTTATTGATTTTTTTCTTAGTGCCTTCACTATCAATGTTCTACTCAGGAAGTCCTCTCCTTTGCCAATGCATTCAAGGCTGTTCTCCACTTCATTTAACTCCATATTTAGTTTGTCTAGGTTTCTGTTTAAGTGTTTGATACATTTGCAATTGAGTGGTATGCAGAGTGATAAATATGGAACTATTTGCATTCATTTACATGCAGACATAGACTTTGAGCAGCACCATTTGATCAAGATGCTTCTTTTTCCAGTGTGATTTTTTTGGAAACTTTATCAAAGACAAAGTAGTCAAATGTCTGTGTATTTATGTCTAGAACTTTAATTTCAAGAGCAACATGTCCATTTCTATGTTGTTCTTGTTTCTATACCTCTGTAACACAACTTGAATTTGGGAATGGTGAGACCTCCAGCAGTGATTTTATCGTTCATGATTGTGTTAGCTATCCTGAGGTTTTTTTGTGTTCAATATAAAGTTTAAAATTGTTTTTTGAAGACCTGTGTTGAATTTTGGTGGGGAATTGAATTGAATCTGTAGATTGCTTTACATAGGTGATGGCCATTTTTACTATGCCAATCCTTATGATTCATGAACTTAGGTGATCTTTCCAACCAAGAGGTACCTCCTTGATTTCTTTCTTCAAAGAATCAGACTTGTTATGAATCATAAAACATTGTTATGAATCATAAAGCTTGTTATGAATCATAAAACATTCCCATACCAGTTCCAGAGTATGAATAATAAAAAAGTTATTTTTTAAGGGGAAAACTTATAGATTAGTATCCTAGACAACAAGCATCTGAGCAAATAGGAACAGAGTCTAGCAGCCAGAAGCAGGAGCCATAAGCAAGAGAGTGGGCACATGGCTACCTATGCTTTTTAAAGCAAAAGAGACCATGCCCAAGTGTGCCGGTATCTTAAAGGCTATTGGCTGAAGGAGCAGAAGGAACTCCCACAGCACCTCCCCGTTTTGTTTGAATAAGAGAGTTCCAAACCTGATACAAAACAATATACACTAGGAACAGAGATCAAGTATAAGTTTAGAATTACAACCAGCATAAACAATATTAAGCAAGGAACATATGCTAAAAGTTTTCATAAACATTCTATCCTAAGGAGTCTAAGACTTGTATTGGAAATGTCTTGGTTAGATCATAAGAGGACAGTAACTATGACTATCTAATCTTCAACCCTATTGAAGGCCTGAGAAGGGAGATAACATTACTTGAGCAGTCAGGAAGTACAATCAAGTAGCTTCCAAAGTAAGCAATATATGATGGAGACAATTAGCTACCTGAGCAGTCACCCAAAGTGTCATTTTGCAATGTTGAAGAAACCATCTTTGGCTAAGGCCTAGTGTAACTGACAGACCATTATCAGAGCCAGAAAATTTTTCAAAACCATTTTACCCTGTCATGGCAAGATTTGACAGTCCTGCTTATCCACTTCTGAATACTATGTAACTTGTCAGTGGTTGAGGCATTGTCAATTACTTGCGCAAAGGCCAGTTTGCCAAGAAGAAAACAGGCTCCAAGTGGAGTGTCTTCGGTGCTCAACATTCTCTTGCGAATAGATTGGTGCTGCCAGAAGCAATAATGTATCATGTCAACAGAACTCTAAATTATTTAAATGCCATGTCCCACAGATCCTTGAAGTAGTTGAAGAATACCTACCTAGACAGAATATAATTTCTGTGTATCTAAAGAACCTAATTGATCTGACTGTATGTACAACAAACATGAACAACTATTGACCTATAATAAGAATACCTTTTCTCTCCCCCTCTCCACTTCCCCCCACTCCACCCCCACCGCCATTCTCCCAACTTTCGCCTGGCGATCTTATCTACTTCCAATTTCCAGCAGGACCTATATATGTTTTTCTTTGAGTCCACCTTATTCCTTAGCTTCACTAGGATTGCGAGCTATGGGCTCAATGTCCTTGGTTTATGGCTAGAATCCACTAATGTGTGAGTACATACCATATTTATATTTTGGGGTCTGGATTATCTCACTCAGGATAGTGTTTTCTATTTCCATCCATTTCCATGAAACATTCAAGATGTCATTGTTTTTTATTGCTGAGGAGAAACCTAATGTGTAGATGTGTCACACTTTCTTTATCCATTTTTCCATTGAGGGGCATCTAGGTTGTTTCCAGGTTCTGGCTATTAGAAATAATGCTGCTATGAACATAGTTGAACAAATACTTTTGTAGTATGATTGGGCATCTCTTAGGTATATTCCCAAGAGTGGTATTGCTGTATACTGAGGGAGGTTGACCCCCAATTTTCTGAGAAAGCAACACACTGATTTTCAAAGTGGTTGCAAAAATATTCATTCCCACCAGCAGTGGATGAGTACTCCAGTTGCTCCACATCCATTCCAGCATATGCTATCATTGGCGTTTTTGATGTTGATATTCTAAAAGGTGTAAGATTGTATTTCAGAGTTGTTTTGATTTACATTTGCCTGATAGCTAAAGAAGTTAAACATGTCCTTAAGTGTCTTTTGGCCATTTGAACTTCTTCTGTTGAGAATTCTCTGTTCAGTTCAGTACCACAATTTTTGATTGGGTTATTTCATATTTTAATGTCTAGTTTCTTGAGTTCTTTATATATTTTAGAGGTCTGACCTTTTTCTGATGTGGAGTTGGTAAAAATCTCCCATTTAGTAGGTGCCATGTTGTCTTAATGACTGAGTCCTTAGAGTTACAAAAGCTTCTCAGTTTCAGGAGGTCCCATTTATTCATTGTTGCTCTTATTGTCCGTGCTACTGGGATTATAGGTAGGAACTGGTCTGCTTTGCCCATGTATTGCAGGCTACTTCACACTTTCTTCTCTATCAGGTTCAGTGTGGTCAGATTTATACTAATTGATGTCTTTAATCCATTTGGACTTGAGTTTTGTGCAGGGTGATAGATATGGATCTATTTTCATTTTTTCACAGGTTGACATCCAATTATGCCAACACCATTTGTTTAAGGTGCTTTCTTCCATTTTATAATTTTAGCATCTATGTCGAAAGTAAGGTGTTCATAGATTTGTGGGTTAACATCCAGGACTTCTGATGTGAGAGGGTCTTCTGTTTTATGGTGATTTCCTTGGTTAATAAAGAAGCTGCCTTGGCCATTTGATAGGCCAGCCCTTAGGTGGTTGGAGTAGACAGAACAGAATGCTGGGAGGAAGAGGGAAGTGAGGCAATCGCCGTGCCTCTTCTCTCTGGTCAGATGTTATAGAGCCAGCCGCCAGGTCAGATATGCAGAATCTTTCCCGGTAAGCCATCATCTCGTGGTGCTACACAGATTATTAGAAATGGGTTAATCAAGATGTGAGAACTAGTCAACAAGGGACTAGAACTAATGGGCCAAGCAGTGTTTAAATGAATACAATTTGTGTGTTGTTATTTTGGGGCATAAGCAAGCCAGGCGGCCAGGAGCCGGGCAACAGGAATGCAGCCCACTGTTCCTTCTACAGACTTCAATTTGATTCCATTGGTAAATGTCTCTGTTTTTATGCCAATACCAAGCCGTTTTCATTACAGTAGCTCTGTAATAGAGTTTGATGTCAGGTCTCCAGAAGTTCCTTTGTTGTATAGGATTGTTTTGGCTATCCTGAATTTTTTTTTGTTTTTCCATATAAAGTTGACTATTGTTCTCTCAAGGTCTGTAAAGAATTTTGTTGGGATTTTGATGGCGATTGCATTGAATCTATGGATTTCCTTTGGTAGAATTGCCATTTTTACTATGTTGATCCTACCAATCCAAGAGCATGAGAGATCTTTCCATTTTCTGGTATCATTTTCAAAGTTTTTCTTCAAAGCCTTACAGTTCTTGTCAAATAGATATTTCACTTCACTTCCTTGGTTAGTGTTACCCTGAGATTCTTTATGCTAATTTTCCCTATTGTGAAAGGTGATGCTTCTCTGATTTCTCTCTCTGCTTCTTCATCCTTTGTGTATAGGAGGGCTACTGATATTTTTGAGCTGATCTTGTATCCTGCCACATCACTGAAGGTATTTATCGGCTTTAGGAATTTTTTGGTAGAGTTTTTGGGGTCACTTATGTACAAAATCAAATCATCTGCAAATAATGATAGTTTGACTTCTTCCTTTCCTATTCGAATCCCCTTGATCTCCTTATGTTGTCTTATTGCTATTGCTAGAAATTTAAGCACTACGTTGAAGAGATATTGTGAGTGTGGACAATTTGTCTTGTTCCTGATTTTAGTGGAATGGTTTTGAGTTTCTCTCCAATTAATTTGATTTTAGCTGTCAGCTTGCTGTATACTATTTTTATTATATTTAGATATGATCCTTGTCTCCTTAATCTCCCCGAGACCTTTATCATAAAGGTGTGTTGATTTTTGTCTAATATTTTTGGCATCTAATGAAATGATAATATGTTTTTTTCAGTGTATTTATATGACGGATTACATTAATAGATTTTCCTATGCTGAGCCAGCCCTGCATCGCTGGGATGAAACCTCCTAGGTCATAATGGGTAATTTTTTGATGTGTTCTTGGATTCGGTTTGCCAGTATTTTATTGAGAATTTTTGCATCAATGTTTATGAGTGAGACTGATCTGTAATTCACTTTCTTGGTTGAGTCTTTGTATGGTTTTGGTATCAGGGTAACTATAGCTTCATAAAAAGAGTTTGGCAAGTCCTCCTCTGTTTCTATTATGTGGAACACATTAAGGAGTATAGGTATTAGCTCTTCTTGGAAGTTCTGGTAGAAATCTGCACTAAACCCATCAGGCTCTGGGCCTTTATTTGGTTGGGATGTTTTTGATGACAGCTTCTATTTCCTCATGACTTATAGGTCTATTTAAATTGTTCACCTGGTTTTGATTTAATTTTGGTATATGGTATTTATGTAGAAAATGTCCATTCCTTTTACATTTTCCAATTTTGTGGCTTTTGTAATGAGACCTAATGATTCCCTGAATCTCCTCATTGTCTTTTGTTATGTCCCCCTTTTCATGACTGATCTTGTTAATTTGAATGTTCTCTCTCTGCTGTTTGATTAGTTCAGATAGGTGTTGGTCGATATTGTTGATTTTCTCAAAGAACCAGCTTTTTGCTTCATTGAATCTTTGGATTGTTTTCTGTGTTTCTATTTTGTTGATTTCAGCCCTCAGTTTGATTATTTCCATTCTTCTACTCCTCCTGGGTGAGTATGCTTCTTTTTTTCTAGAGCTTTTAGCTGTGTTCTTAAGTCACTAATGTGAGCTTTCTCCGTTTTCTTTATGTGGGTACTTGGTGCTATGAACTTTCCTCTTAGCACTGCTTTTATACTGTCCCATAGTTTTGGGTATGTTGTGCCTTCATTTTTGTTGAATTCAAGGAAGACTTTAATTCCTTTTTTTATTTCTTCCTTGACCCAGGGGAGGTTCAGTGTTGACTGTTCAGTTTCCATATGTTTGTATGCTTTCTGGGGTTAGAATTGTTGTTAAATTCTAACTTTACTCCATGGTGATCTGATAAGACACAGGTGATTACTTCAATTTCTCTGTATCTGTGGGTATTTGCTATGTTACTGAGTATGTGATCAATTTTTGAGAAAGTTCCATGAGATGCTGAGAAGAAAGTATATTCTTTCCTGTTAGGGTGGAATTTTCTATAGATGTCTGTGAAGTCCATTTGATTCATTACATCTGTTAGTTCTCTTATTTCTCTGTTAAGTTTCTTTCTGGTTGACCTGTACATTGGTAAGAGAAGAGTGTTGAAATCTCTGACTATTAGTGTGTGGTTTGTGTTCTAGTAATGTTTGTTTTATATTTGTGGGTGCTTTCATATTAGGGGCATTGATAATCAGGATTGAGACTTCATCCTGATGAATTGTTTCTGTTATGAGTATAAAGTGTCACTCTCCATGTCTTCTGATTAATTTTAGTTTGAAATCAATTATGCTAGATATTAGTATAGCCAAAAACACCTATTTCTTAGGTCTGTTTGCTTGGAAAACCTTTTTCCAATCCTTTACTGTAAGGTAGTGTCTGTCTTTGAGGTTGAGGTATGTTTCTTGTAAACAGCAGAATATTGGATCCTGTTTTGTATCCATTCTCTTAACCTGTGCCTTTTTTATAGTTGAATTCAGTGCATTGATATAAAGTGATATTAATGACTAGTGGTTGTTAACTCCAATTCTTTTTTTTTTTTTTGGTGGTAGTGTTTGTGTGTTTTTCTTCTTTGAGTTGTGTTGGTAGATGGTTGTCAGATGTTTGTGATATTGTGGGTGTTGTTGGCTTCCTTGGGTTGAAGTGTCCCTTCTATTACTTTCTGTAAGGCTGGGTTTGTTGATACATATTTTTAAATCTGTTTTTGTCCTGGAATATCTTGTTTTCTCCATTGATGGTGAATGCAAGCTTTGCTTGGTATAGTAGACTAGGCTTGCATCCATGGTCTCTTAGTGTCTTCAGCACATCTATCCAAGACCTTCTGGCTTTCTTGGTTTCCACTGAGAAGTCAGGTGTAATTCTCATAGGTTTACCTCTATATGTTACTTGACCTTTTTTCTTTGCAACCCTTAATAGTCTTTCTTTATTCTCTATGTTTTATGTTTTGATGTTTTTATGTTTTTATGTTTATATGGTGATGTGATTTTTTTTTGATCCAGACTACTTGGTGTTCTGTAAGCTTCTTTACCTTCATAGAAATATCATTCTATAGCTTGGTAAAGTTTACTTCTATAATTTTGTTGAATATATTTTCTGGGCCTTTGAGATGGAGTTCTTCTCTTTCTTCTACCCCTATTATTCTTAGGTTTTGTCTTTTCATGGTGTCGCAGATTTCCTGGATGTTTGTTAAGAATTTGTTAGAATTGCTGTTTTTTTTTTGATCTGTTTATCTATTTCTTCTATAGTATCTTCAGCACCTGAGATTCTTTCTTCTATCTATTGTATTCTGTTGGTTATACTTGTTTCTGTAATATCTGTTTGTTTACCCAGATTTTGCACATCCAGCAATCCCTTGGTTTCTGTTGTCTTTATTACCTCCATTTAGTTCTTCAAGTCTTGAACTGTTTCCTTTACCTGTTTGATTGCTTTTTCTCGATTTTCTTGGGAATCTTTGAGGGATTTATTCATTTCTTCTAACTTTGACTTTTTTCCATTTCTTTAAGATACTTTTCACTTCCTCTTTAAGGGTCTCCATCATTTTCATAAGGTCATATTTAAAGTTGATTTCTTCTACTTTTTCTGGATTAAGATGTTCAAGTCATTTTTTTGTTTTTTTTTGCTGGATTCTGGTTTTATCATGTTGATTTTCAGGATGTTGGAGGAATTATTGCATTGGCACTGCCCATGTCTTCCTTCAAATGAGGCCAACAGAGTCTTGGTGTGTTGGTCCAATCTTTGCTGTGGCTGAGTATGTACTTGGGAGTTTTTCTTGGTCTTCCCTGTCTTAGGTTCCCTCAGCATTGGAGCAGCCTCTCAGATACCCTCTACTCTGAAGCAGGTTGTGTTGGGGTATCCAAAGACCTCACAGATGAAAAGACAGGCTTGGGGGGCAGGGAGGTAACGGGTAAAGAAAGCGAGCTGCAGGGAATTCACCCAACCAGATGGCCAGAAAAGCTTAGGGAATTGGAAGAGGGCCTGGATTCAGTCCCCTGGGACTATTCAGCAGTGTAGCCACTTAAACACTTCTCTGGATCCCCTCAGTACAGCAGTAGGGTTTCTTGCCAGATTCTAAGCACCTTGCAGACAAAAAGGTGGACTTGTAGGGCAAGGTAGAATGGGTACAAAGAAGCTGCAATGGCAGCAACACTCTCCACTGTCTCTCCAGAATCCTCATCCCTGAAGCAGGCTGTGTTGGGGGATCCAAGGACCTCTCAGGTGAAAAGTCCCATAACTTTTTATTTCATCAGTAGCAAAAGGCATTAAAATCTCTGCTGGATCTATACCTCCTAATTGAGAGAGTTTCAATTTATCTTTTATAATTAATTCAGCGACTTTTCCCACATGTTTTTAATTTTTTACTTGGTTTATGTGGTAGAAAGATCCATTGTAAGATGATATTGCCCGTCTGCATTAAAACTCCAGTAAGAGAAATTCTGTAAGGTAATATGAAAAAAAAAGACTACAATTAAGATTTGGGCTGGGCGGTGGTGGTGCACGCCTTTAATCCCAGCACTTGGGAGGCAGAGGCAGGCAGATCTCTGTGAGTTCGAGACCAGCCTGGTCTACAGAGCTACTTCCAGGACAGGCTCTAAAACCACAGAGAAACCCTGTCTCAAAAAACCAAAAAAAAAAAAAAAGATTTGGATTCACCCCATCCACATATGTCTTCTGTAATTTTTCCTCAACAATCATCAGCTCCTTTTCTGCTTCAGCTGTTGATTCCCTGGGACTATTCAAGTCTTTATCAACATCTAAGGATTTATTTTAATGAATTATTAGATAAGGTGTTATCCCAAATGCTGGTTATAGACTGGAAATGTCTCCCAATAATCTTTGAAAGTCATTAATAGTTCGCAATCGGTCTCTCCTAATTTGTGCCTTTTGTGTTCGAATTTTCTGTAAGCCTATTCTGTAACCTAGGTAATTAACAGAATCTCCTCTTTGAATCTTTTCTGAAGCAATTTGTAATCCCCATTTAGTCAAGACTTTCTTTACTTCTTCAAACATCCTTTCTAAAGTATTTGTCTTTGAATCAGATTACAAAATGTCAGCCATATAATGATAGATTATAAACTTAGGAAAATGCTTATGTATTATTTCCAATGGCTGTCTGACAAAATATTGGCACAGGCTGGAGCTAGTGAGCATTCCCTGTGAGAGGATTGTCCATTGCTACATTCTAGCAGCCTGGGTAATATTATAAGTAGACACTGTGAAGGCAAACTTTTCTCCATCCTTTTCTTGTAAAAGTATAGTGAAGAAACAATGCTGCACACCGCAGCCCTGGGCCGCGTGCTATGCACTAAACCCCAGTTTGCAAGCTTCTGGCAAGGGGCTGGAGGTTGAGAACACAGACACAGAGACAGACCACCAAAACACAGACCTTCAAACACTGGTACCAAAAGCCCCCCTTTATTAGCACCATGTAGGCTTAAATACACTGCAGTCAATGGCCAACAGATAAAAATCCCATCCTCTCATCCTCTAAGCTAGGCACAGCTTTTAGTAACTTTAATTAGAAGGTTCTAAGAGGGGAGAGCAGCTGAAGGCCAGGACTCATTAATCCCAACATCCAGCGGAAGGCCAGGACTCATTAGTCCCCACAAAACAATACTTTATATCAATAACTATGAGAGGCCATCTGTTTGGTAATAGAGAAGGCAGAGGAATTCCAGATTGTAGAGAACCCATAGGTTGAATAACCTTGTTGATAGTCCGTAGATCTGTCACCATTCTCCATTTTCCAGATTTCTTTTTAACAACACATACAGGAGAATTCCAAAGGTTGGTAGATTCTTCTATATGTTGAGCATCTAGTTGTTCTTGTACCAGCTGTTCTAAAGCCTGCAACTTTTCCTCAGCTAGAGGCCATTACTTTACCCATATTGGTATCTCAGTTAACCATTTTAAAGGTAGGGCTGTTGGTACCTCTGAAGGTTTATCAATTGCTTTGTGTTCTTACACAGCCAGAATGGCTAGTGTTCATCATCTGTAATATTATATTTTCATCAGAAACATAAGGTTTTGGGGCTGCAGGAATGTTAATCTGGGTATGCAATTGCTACAATAGATCACAACCCCACCAATTCACTGCAATATCAGCTATATATGGCCTTAGTCTTCCTATTTGCCCTTCTGACCCTGTGCATTCAAGCCATCTCATGCTTTGTTTTACCTGAGATAGGGTTCCACTTCCCAGAAACATCTACCTCTTGAAGAGGCCAACTTGGATGTTAAGATTGTGGAGTAATGATACTTACATCCTTACCTGTGTCTAATAAGCCTTCAATAAAAATACCATTTATACAAACTCTTAGCTTTGGTCATTGATCATTTATAGAAATATATGTTTCCTCTGTCCTACTGTAGTTTTTGATGCATCCTCCATATTTAACCCATCATTCAGACCAGTATTGCTGTTAAGAGCAGGCATTGGATTTTTTAATTTTCCTGGTGAGAAAATTCCTGGTCAAACTTTCGTTATTTGCAGATGATATGAATGTGTACATCAGTGACCCCAAAAACTATTCCAAGGAACTTTTACAGCTGATAATCACCTTCAGTTATGTGGCAGGATACAAGATCAACTCAAAAAAATCAGTAGCCCTTCTATACACAAAGGATAGAGAAGCAGAGAGGGAAATCACAGAAACTTCACCTTTTATGATAGCCACAAATAGCATATGGTATCTTGGGGATACACTAACCAAGAAAGTGTATGATCTATTTGACAAGAACTGTAAGGCTTTGAAGAAAGAAATTGAAGAGGACACCAGAAAATGGAAGGATCTCCCATGCTCTTGGATAGGTAGGATCAACATAGTAGAAACGGCAGTTTTACCAAAAGCAATCTATAAATTCAATGCAATCCCTACCAAAATCCCAACAAAATTCTTCACAGACATTGAGAGAACAACAATCAACTTTATATGGAAAAACAAAAACCCAGGATAGCCAAAACAATCATATACAATAAAGGAACTTCTGGAGGCATTACCATTCCTGACTTCAAACTCTATTACAGAGCTACAGTAATGAAAACAGCTTGATATTAGCATAAAAACAGAGAAGTTGACCAATGGAATCCTCAGCTAGGTCCTTGGGCAGCAGAGTAGATGGTACCTAAACTGGCCTTGCCACACTATCACACTGATGATTATCTCAAAAATCACCATAGAGTATTCGTTCAGTGACAGATGGAGATAGAGACCAAGTCCCTCATAAGAGCAACAGATTGAGGTTCCAAGGTCCAGTTGACTTTTTTCTACTGCATGCACTGGCTTATTGGGACCCTAGTCTATTTGGATGCAAAGCTTCCTTGGCCTGGATGTGTGTGGGGGGCTTGGACTTCCCCCAGGGCAGGGTCCCATGCCCTCTCTTAAGGAGGGAGAAGGAAGGAGGAGGGTGAGCAGGGGAGCGGGGGGGGGATGGGAGGAGGGGAGAAAGTATAAATTTTTGAGTGGAAAAATAAATAAAAAATAAAACACTGCCTGGCCCATTATATCTAGCCTCTTATTTGCTTACTCTCACATCTTGATTCAACCCATTTCTAATAATCTGTATGTCACCACGAGGTCATGGCTTATTGGGAAAGATTCACATGTCTGACCTGCCAGCTGACTCCATGGTGGCTATCTCTGCCTCCCTTATTTCTCCCAGCATTCTGTTCTCTCTACTCCGCCCACCTAAGGGCTGCCCTATCAAAAAGCCAAGGCAGCTTCTTTATTCAAACAATGAAATCAACACAAATACAGAAGGACCTCCTACACCACAATATTAGGTTTCAGGGTACAGGACTGAAAAAGATGTGGAGATAGTGGAGATTCCTGTGTCTCATTTTTTACTTAAATGGGATTGTTTCAAGTTTTTCTCCATTTAGGATTTTAACTATGAGCTTCTCATATACAACTTGATTATTACATTCAGGTTTGATCCTTCTAGTCCTACATTCCTGAGAGTTTTTACCATGATGGCATATTAGATTTTGTCAAAGGTTTTCTGTATCTATTAAGATAATCATGTAATTTGTGTCTTGAAGTCCATGTGATTTATTATGTTTATTGTTTTATTTACATATTCTGATATAATGCTATCAAAGCATACTGAAAAACAATTGCATCGCTAAACCAAAAGTTGTACTTTATTTTTAAATGTTGATTAAGTGCATGTGTACTATATTTCCACTATTCTTTTGTCAATTGTAGAACATGCAAGTGGTTTCAATTTCTTAAACATTGTAAACAGAGCAGCAATGAGCAAGTATCTGTATATATGGATGTTGAGCCATTTGGGTATATGCCAAGGTGTTGAAGGAGCGGTGGGCCGCTTCCTGCCACCTGGCTCCCAGCTGCCGGCTAGCTTTACCCAAAATAATTACATGGAAACTGTATTCTTTTAAACACTGCTTGGCCCATTTGCTCTAGCCTCTTATTGGCTAATTCTCACATCTTGATGAACCCATTCCCAATAATCTGTGTGGCACCACAAGCTGGTGGCATACCGGGAAGGATCTTAACCTGCATCCATCTTGGAGAGGAGAGCTATAGCATCTGCCTCACTTCCCTTCTTCCCAGCCCTCTGTTCGGCCTACTCCGCCTATTTAAATTCTGCCCTATCAGGCCAAGCAGTTTCTTTATTAATTAACCAATGAAAGCAACACATAGAGAGAAGACCCACCCACATCATTTACCCTTTTTCTGCTTAAACAAAAAAGAAAGGCTTTAAATTTAACATATAAAATTACATATAACAAAACACTTATCAAGCAAGAATTACAGTTACAATATTTGTATCTATTTTATCTTTTATCATAACTAAGGAAAACTATAACTATCCATTCCAAGGAGTGGTATAGCTGGGTAATCTGACTGATTTAGTTTTAGTATTTTGAGACTCTCCACACTGATTTCCAGAGTGGCTCCACCATTCTGTAATCCCAGCAACAGTGAGTGAGTGTTCTCTTTATTCAACCACCCCTCCATTAATCTTTGTCATTCTATCTGTGTTAAGATGGATGACATCTCAAAGCTGTTTTAATTGGTTTTTTCATAATTACTGGGGACGATGAACAGTTTTTAGTTATTTTTAGACATTTGTTTTTGTCATTTTAGATGTCACTGTTCAGATCCCAGGCCCACTTTTTTTTATTTTTGTGATTATAATATAATTACAACATTTGTTCCTTCTGTTTCTTCCTTCCACGTCTCTCATATCCCCTCCTGACTCACCTTCAAGTTCATAGCCCAATTTTCAAATGTGTCATCTGTGTCTTTTGTTGTTTTTATGCGTTCAAAACATATTCTAGATATTAATCCTCTGTACAAAGAATAACTGGCAGAGAATTTTTTTCGTATTATTTGAGCTTCCTCTTCACCTGGTGGACTAACTACTGGCCAAAAGCGAAAAAGCTTTCATGACATCCTACTCAGCATTAGTATTTGGGCAAATAGAGTACTATTCAAAAAGATATTTATATAGTTGGTTATTCATCAGGGAAGACTGCTCAGACATGGGTTTAAGCCAATAGAAAGTCTTTACTATCAAGCTGGCAACTGTTGAGTGTTCAGGATCACAGTGTAACTGTGAGCCATACTCAGGGTGAACTTTGAAGCCCAAAAACCATGTCCTGGGTTGACATACTTCAAATAATAAGAATAATCAGTCAGAAGCAGAACTATAGAAGTAAAAATGGAAGATTAGTACATTTATAGACTTTATTAGAACTATGGACTTTAAAATATAAGGTTTTTGTTTTTTTGGTTTTTCTTAATTTATTTATTTATTAAAGATTTCTGTCTCTTCTTCGCCGCCGCCTCCCATTTCCCTTCCCCTCCCCCAATCAAGTACCCCTCCCTAGTCAGCCCAAAGAGCAATCAGGGTTCCTTGCCCTGTGGGAAGTCCAAGGGCCACCCACCTCCATCCAGGTCTAGTAAGGTGAGCATCCAAACTGCCTAGGCTCCCACAAAGCCAGTACGTGCAGTAGGATCAAAAACCCATTGCCATTGTTCTTGAGTTCTCAGTAGGTGATGAAAGGAGACAGAGACAGAGACCCATATTGGAGCACCAGACAGAAATCTCAAGGTCCAAATCAGGAGCAGAAGGAGAGAGAGCATGAGCAAGGAACTCAGGCCTGCAAGGGGTGCACCCACACACTGAGACAATGGGGATGTTCTATCGGGAACTCACCAAGACCAGCTGGCCTGGGTCTTGAAAAGCCTGGGATAAAACCGGACTCATTGAACATAGCGGACAATAAGGACTACTGAGAACTCAAGGTATTTGTTTTTGTGAAGAAGGATGCTTAAAAGAAATCCCACAGTAGCTAAGAATTGAAAGATTGATGGTTGTTTATTCAGGGGTAGACTCACAAATCAGAATCCCCTGCTTGAATGGATATCAGAAACTTAATCCAACAGCCAGAACAGAGGGGCCAGAAAAGAGAGTGGATGCATGCTCTATATCAATGTATATAGTATAAAAGGACACACCCTGATGGCCAGGTAACCACTGGCTGTAAGACTTCCTATACCACCCCCTTCTGTTTAAATAAGAGAGTTCTAAGCCTAATACAAAATTATATACAATAAAAAATATATTCAATAATTAGGCTATCCTAATGAGTTTAAGTCTTGTATAATAATTGGCCAAGTCATGAGAGGAAGGTAACTACAAGTATCAGGTATTCAAAACCATTGAAAATCCAAGAATGGAAATAATATTACTTGAGTTAGCAGGAAGTGCAATCAAGCAACTTCCAAAATGTGCAACAAATGACAGAGACAACTGGCCACTTGGGCAATCACCCAAAGTCTCATTTGCAACACTGAAGCAACCAACTTTGGCTAAGGCCTAGAATAACTGGCATACCATTTCAGAGGCAGGAAACTTTACAAAACCATCTTATTCTGTCTTGGCAAGATCTGACAGTCCGGCTTATCCATTTCTGGATATCATGAATCTTGTCAGTGGTTGAGAGATGGGCATTTCTTTGCTCAAAGGCCAGTTTTGCCAAGAAAAAAACAAGCTCCAAGTGGAGTGTCTTCATGCAATTATCCCTCATTACTGGAATGAGGCATTGCCTTGGGGCTTCTAGAGTGTTCATGGGATTCAGGGGTGGGTCCCCATGTACTCCTCCCAAAAGATGAATTGTTAGCCATCCTTTCCTTTCTTCTTTTCTTCATCCTCCCTCTACTTATCCTTGCTTTCTTTCCTTCTTCCATGCTTACATCCTCAATCTGTTCTGTGTACCTCATTGTCCCTCCTTGCCTGTCTTTCTATTTATCTTACCTTGGTACTTTAGCTGTTCTTTCACGAGTGCTGCAGGTAGCATTCAATTCCCCGTATACATAAACAAAGGGTTCAGCATGACAATCAAGTTGCCAGCAGAAATGAAGTGTTTGTAGAATAACTGAAGAATGGGGGTGTGAGGGTGGGATTTTTGTGGGGACTGGTTTATGCAGAGGAATGGAGGTATGGAGTGTAGGGTGTGTGGAGGAATCTTAGTTTTCTCAGCCGAGTCAGTTGATAGAAGTCAGAAACAGGCAGAAGATAATGTCTGAACTGGGGATATTTATGACAACCGGACAGCCTCTGAAGCCATCTGTGCTAGGAAATTCAATTAGGAAAATGGCTCCATGAGATTCATTGTTAGGCAAGCCTGTATTTACATCATTAGTGATTGATGGGAGATGGCCCTGCCAATTGAGGTGGGGCTTCCCTGGGCTGGTAGTCTTGGTTTCTATACAAAAGCAGGCTGAGCAATCATGTGGAGCAGGCCAGTAAGCAGCACTCCGCCATGGCCTCTGCATCAATTCTTGCCTCCAGGTTCCTGTCTTGGTCTCCTCCAATGAACAGTGATGTGGAAATGAAAGCCAGAAGAAAACTTCCCTCCCCAGTTGGCTTTTTGCCTTGGTGTTTCCTCACAGTAATGATAACCTTAACTAAGATAGTGTCCTATCTTACTTAGGGTCAGAGTAGTGACAAGCACAGTCCAGCAAGGAAGTTGATGTGAGGTAAAACTGGTACCCATGGACTGATTTCACTACTAAGGCCTCATTGGCTAATCCTGCCAGTTGAAAAATGGACTTCTGTGAAGGTAAGCACGTTCTGTTCTGAGGAGTGCCAGAGAACACCCAGGTTCAAGTTCAAAATTGGCTTTCACACAATGTGATGACTGTTGTAAGTGCAAGCTGGTCTGTACAACCAGAGGAATTATGAAACAAGAAAAGCCCAACTTTTCCCTTTAGTAGAAATGAGGCTGTATTGTCCTAAACTTATGAGTAAACTGTAGTGTGCTTTTGTATATTACTCTGCACATTCTCAGTGTGTTCCCTGCCGGGGATGGACGGCTATAGAACAGTGGTTTGTAGAAATAGGAGCAGCGGGCTGCATTCCCTCCCAGCTCCCGCACGACTAGCTTTATACCTGGATATAATTACACGGAAACTGTATTCTTTTAAACCCTGCCTGGCCCATAAACTCTAGCCTCTTACTGGCAAACTCTCACATCTTGATTAACCCATTTCTAATGAGTGTAGCACCAAGAGGTGGTGTCTTATTAGGAATATTCTTAACCTGTATCCATCTCGGAGAGGACAGCTATGGCATCTGCCTCACTTCCCTTCTTCCCAACATTCTGTTCTGTCTACTCTGCCTATCTAAGCTGCTGTCCTATAAAAAGCCAAGCAGTTTTTTTTTTATTAATTAACCAATGAAAGCAACAGATAGACAGATGACACACCTACATCAGTGGTTCTTAATCTGAGTCATGAACCTTTGCTGATAGAAAGACTCTTTAAATTGGGTCAACTAAGACCATTGAAAAACATAGATACTTACATTATGATGCTTGACAGTAACAGAATTAGAATTGTGGAGTAATAACAAAAATCATATTCTAGTTAGGAGTCACCACAACATAAGGAACACTGTTAGAGGGGTGCAACATTAGAACGATTCAGAAACACTGCCACAGAGTGTCCAGAAACCACAGCAAAAAATCCCATCTAAGTAAGGGTGGAAGAAAGTACCAAGCTCAAAAGTTGGGAGGCCAGTTGGTCTGAAGTGTAAGGCCTTAGGGACTCAGCCCTCAGCAGATGCACTTACTTGTGCATCTGGAATGTAGTGCTCAGGATCACAGAGTGGCATCATGTCCCTTCAAAGGTCTGTGTCATTGTTTTTGATGTAGTGTCCAAAACCGTCACTTTAAAGTGTCTGGAAGGTACCAGGCCCAGCCCAAAGGTGTGGGTGGCCTTAGGCCAGTAGAAACTTGTAGCAAGCCAGGCACAAGGGGTCTCGATTGTTATGAAAAGGGCTCTTTCACTTAAGAGACGGCAGTGACGTAGTGCATGAAAGCACTAGCAGATTTGTCTCTAGTAGAAAAAGAACGGTCTTTCTTCCTTCGGGACATTCAGAACTTCTCCACAGTAATGAAATGTCTACTGTAACTTCAGTCCTTAAGGAAAAGCAAGCTTCTGGTTGGGCTGTGAAAAGTCCATCCCTAGGGAAAATGGTAATTCCCTGGAAATCCAGAGGAGACCATACTTCAAGTAGACTTGTCATATGAATGATATTGTTAGAGATGGATTGTGTACGTGTGTATATGTGTGTGTGTGTGTCTTATGTATGTATGTGCATGTGTGTGTGTAACTCAGAGTCTCATTCTATCTCTAGTCTTAGGCCCTGTGTGGGTAGGTGTTGTCTGTCTTGTGCCAAACGCTCACATTCTTCTCTATCCCATCCACTTTTCTGTCAGGAGCATCCTGTGTGGGTGTTGGGGGGGGGGGGTCAGCTAACAATGAACATGAAGCCTAGGGAACTCGTGGTTTTCAACGTGTACAAACATGGGAATCCTGGACGGACACACATTGGTTACCCTTAACCCCCAGAGTCAGGATAGTAGCTGAGGCTCCTGCACACATGTGCCAGTTAGTGTTTCCTCCTGGGCTCTGAGGGATAAGGGCTATATTCTGCCCTGAGTTCAGTGTCTGTCCAAAGTTTTGTTTTTGTGTCTTCTCATGACTCCTGCATCGAGTGGCGGTTTTCCAGTTTCATTTTCCTTATGGAGCTTATACCTTCAGGGTGTGACATACCCTGGGTTGAAGTGACTGAATATTGTGGAGTGAGGACCCTGGTCTGTGACATCCTCTCACCTGCTGTGGTAAGGATCCATACAGATAGACTCTAAAGCCTACTTTAGGACAAACTTGTCCACCCTTGTCCTTTAGAGGAAAATTATCTCTTTTTTCCCCTCAGAGATGGCAGAGAAAAAAAGCTGGAGGGAGGAAAAACACCTAAGCATACTTGGTGCAACACTGCCATCATGCGGAACTGCTTTCGCGTTCCTGCCAATATCTCAGGGTGCACTTTCTTTTCAGGTCTTGTGATGACAGAATGAGGTTCATGGGGACTCTGTTCTCCAGACTAAGCAGCTGAAGGAGTCTCTAGCTAACAGTCCAGCATTAGGAAAATTCAGGATTTAGGTCAGTTGTGGTGTACTCCCAGCTATCCCGTAAGGTTTGTCATGCTGCAGAGTAAAAACCAGAGTGACACAGGAAGTACGGGTTTAGGTTTCCTGGAGCAGCCATTTTTGTCAGTGTTGGTAGGAGCTCTATTAGGACTCAGTGCCTTGGAGCACATATGTGGAAAAAGTACTTGTGACTCCATTATATCCACATACCAACTTCAAGGAGCAGAAATAGTGTCCCTGACTTCATGATCTTTTTTTTTTTCTGAACTGCTATCTATACCTACCCCTCATTTCCTGGAATAAGAAACAGCCATTGGGATTCTGACCTCTGGTCATGGCTTTGGAGATCCACAGAAATTTTACAGTGGTTTACATATATATATCAGTTCTTCTTTCGTTTCTTCATACCCTTCTTTCTCACTCAGCCTGTCCTTCTTCCATCCCTTTCTTCTTACCCATTCCATCCCCCTACCCATGCTCACATCCTCATTCCATTCTCTCTGCTTCATTTTCTGTGCATCCAGTATATTTCTGGTGTGAACAACATGTTACTGTGTGCATGTGCATGTGCGTGTGTGTGTTTGTGTGTGTGTGTGTGTGTGTGTGTGTGTGTGTGTAACACTACATTTCTTCTCTTGCCTACATGGACTTTATCATTTCCATGTATTCATATCCCAAGAAGAAAACAAGATGAAGGGGTAAGTTTCTTTTGAGCTTGTCTAAAATGTAATACCAAGCAAGGGACTGTCTGAGGAAAGGCTGCTGGTGTGCTGCTGTGGGAGTGGCATCCTGGCAGGAGCCAAAAGGACAATGTTCTTTGTAATGTGTCCTGGTGCCCTTAAGTCTATGTAACTATATCAGCAGCTGTCCATTGTAGGCATGGAGGGTTACAGACATGGGTACATGGCTGCAGGCACATGGCAAAGAAAGGTCCATGTACAAGACAAACTCTGTCCTTTGCAGAAAGGAAATTGTGGCAAAAATTTTGTCTGTCAGTGGCTGTGTGTGGTAGAAAGAACTACTGATTACAGACAAAGAGATCACAATGTTCTCTGGGCAGACCCCAATAGGTGATCTGGGGCCACAGACCAGGACTTGACAGGCTGGTAAAAGCTGGGATTGACTAATAGTTTCTTGATATTTTCTAGTCCCCAATGAGGGTTCCTGGGAAACAAATTTTCCATCAGAGCCTCAGGGGTCTCAACATAAAAACTCTTGTGATCTTGGAGGTAGGTGATACAAACATTTGGATGGACAGTCAAGGTCCTAGAATGAACAGGTGAGGGTCTCTGGACAAGAAGACAAAGAGTTTAGGTGACATATTTTTAATTTTTTTTTATTTTTTTAAATTTATTTATTTATTAAGGATTTCTGCCTCCTCCCCGCAACCGCTTCCCATTTCCCTCCCCCTCCCCCGATCAAGTCCCCCTCCCTCATCTGCTCGAAGAGCAATCAGGGTTCCCTGACCTGTGGGAAGCCCAAGGAACTCCCACCTCTATCCAGGTCTCCTAAGGTGAGCATCCAAACTGCCTAGGCTCCCCCAAAGCCAGTTCGTGCAGTAGGATCAGAAACCCACTGCGATTGTTCTTGAGTTCTCAGTATTCCTCATTGTCCGCTATGTTCAGCTAGTCCGGATTTATCCCATGCTTTTTCAGACCTAGGCCAGCTGGCCTTGGTGAGTTCCCGATAGAACATCCCCATTGTCTCAGTGTGTGGGTGCACCCCTCGTGGTCCTGAGTTCCTTGTTCGTGCTCCAACTCCAGTCCATGGCGCAGGAATTGGGATCCTCAACATGGAAGCTAGCTGTGTGCTTTCCATCCTCGGTACAGCCTGACCTCTCATTCTGCTTGGTGTAGATCCATTGCTGGTCCTATGGCACGTGTGTGTGTGTGTGTGAGTGTGTGTATGTGTGTGTGTGTGTGTGTGTGTGTGTGTGTGTGTATGTGTGTGTGTAGGTGATGTCTCCCTTGTGCAAACTGCCTACCTCCCTCTGTCTTATGTGCTCTCCCAGTCAGGAACCTGGTGTGTGAGTGTGAGCAGAGTGTTGGGCAACCCTGAAGTAGAAATTGGCTTGTGGAATGGCTATATAATGTTTGCACACTCTCTAGAGGACTGGGCACTCTATGGGTTACCCTGACACCCAGTTTCAAGATTCTCCCTTAGTGCCATGGACATGTGGGTCAGTTTACTTGTTCCTGGCAGGATATAAGGGGTTGTGCTCATCCCAATGTCCAGTTTCTGCCCAAGATTTTCTTTCTGTGCCATCTGCTGACTCATGCTTCTGATTTGAGGATTCCCAATTCAGTATTTCTGTATGATCCTTAGTCCTTGAGAACATGTCCTGTCCTTTTGTTGGAGTGGGGTCTGTGACTTTCCATACAATATCCATACAGGACGTTTATAAGGCTTCAAGGCCCATCTCTGGCTAAAAGAGTCCAAGATTGACAACTTGGAATCTAATAGCATATTGTTTGACTTTTTTTTTTAATCAGAGAAGGGCAGAGGGAGATACCCAGGAAACCTGGTACCTTGACCATGTTGGTGTAATACTGCCCTCAAGCGGTGTTTCTTTACTGTTCCCACCAATACCTCAGTGTTCTTTCTTTCAAAAAGTAAGGGGTGGAATTGAATGAAGAATTTATCGAGGAATCTGGTCCAAAGAGTAAAGTAACACAGGCTTCAGTTAGCCCACTCCGGCTAACGGGTGACCACCTCACCATTGCCAGAGGCTTGCTGTACTGCAGAGTAACAACCATAGCTATACAGGAAATACAGGCTTGGATTTCCTGTGGCAGTCATGTTTGTCATGGTGGGGAGGGGCTCTCTACCAAGGAGTCATCAGCCATAGTGCAGATGTGTGTACAAAGCATCCAGGCTCAGAGACAGGTTGAGCACCAGTGAGTTCATGTTCCCCTTCTTAATTATTTTTTTGTACTTCACCTGTCCTCAAGTCCTGGAATAGACACTGCCCTTGGGATCCTGGACTCTGTACATGGGCTTGGAGGGCTCCAGAAATATTACCAAGAGTTTAGCTATTTCTCAGTCAGTCCCTCTTTCATTTCTTCATTCCCTTCTTTCTCTCTCAGTCCATCGTCAGTGCATCCCTTTCTTCTTTCCTATGATCCTTTTCCACTTCCTCCATTGCTGCTGACATCCCCAGTCTGCTCTCTGTTTCATGTTCAGTTACTTCTTTGTGTCTTTCCTGAATTTCGACTTTCTTTTTGTTTCCTTTATTATCTCCTATCATTGAGGACTTCAGTTACAGCTCAGTGACATATACCTCTCTACCCGGTGTTAAACATCAATATCAGGTCTCCAGTACAACCCAAGGTATGGGGAATAATCTCAAGTATGGATTGTAGGCATTCTTGGGTGCATTGCAGGTGGGCATCTTTGTTCTGTGAGCCAAGTGAATTGAGTAGAAAGGAAAAGTCAGAGTCCTTCCTTAGTATGGAACTAAGTCAATAATGAAGGTAGATGTGAGACAGGAGAGCTGCTGATTATACTGGTTTAAATACCAGTGTCCCCTTTGCCAGGCCCAGTGGCTCCAGGATGATTTTATGAGCAGGTAGCCGCTTTTGGAGGACACAAACCATAAGACAATAATGGTTGATAGACAAGCACAAAGTAAAGGTTTGGAGCCTCAGCTCAGGGCCTGGTAGGCAGGTAACAGGTGTAAATGAGTGCAGTGTCTTCTTATGTCATTGTGTGTTTCCCAAATCAGGATTCTGGGGAGCCTCCAGTGTCAACAGAGAATGAGAATGCCTCTAAGCTATAATGTCCTGAGAGCTGTAGAAGATGGCTGACACTCTCCACTTGAAATCAGACTGGGTCTAGGGATGCAGCTTGGGTCCTTTGGACCAAATCCTCCAAAGGGTTTAAGCGGGAGCTGACCTCTGTGCTCTGACTCTTGGCCATGAAGTTATGAACTGGGACTCTCACAAAGGAGACCTCCCATATGATTTGAGTCCTCTGTCTTCCCTGAATCCTCCTTCTGTTAGGCAATAAGACATTGCTGGCCCTAGGACAGTTGGGTGAATGTCTCTCTCATGTCAATTGTCCACATCATCTGTCCTCTGCATACCTTCTGTTATCAGGCTGGAAGGCTATACAATATTGACACTCACTTGAGTACCTAGACACTAAATGTGACACTGTTGTCGCCCAGTCAGCTGAGGGCCCTGTACATGTGTGCCAGTTAGAGTGTTCCTATAAGGCTCTGAGGGACAGGGTCAGGTTTAGCGTGAAGACTAGTTTCTGCCCAAGATTTTACTTTTGGTTCTTCTTGACTCTTGCATCCTCATGATGGAGATTGCAATTTATTTTCCCTGTCTTTGCCTTATGCCCTAAGAGTGTGACTTGCTAAGAGGTCTCCTGTGCCAATGTGTTCAAGTGTACTTCCCATTTTCTCTTCTGTAATATTCAATGTGGTTGGCTTTATGTTGAGGTCTTTGATCCATTTGGACTTGAGTTTTGTGCATGGTAATACATATTGGTCTATTTTCATTCTTCTACATGTTGATATCCATTTATGCAAGCATCATTTGTTAAATATGCTTTCTTTTTCCCATTTGATATTTTTTGCTTCTTTGTCAAAAATCAGGTGTTCAAAGTGGTGTGGATAATATCTGGGTCTTCTATTTGGTTGTATTGTTCCTCCTGTCTGTTCTTATGCCAATACCAGGCTGTTTTCAGTACTGTAGCTCTGTAGTAGAGTTTGAAGTCAGGGATTGTGATGCCTCCAGAAGTGATTGTCTGCCTATGGCATGGTAGCTGAGACCTTTTGCTGAAAAGTATGTTCCAGAAGTAATTGTGAGTGTTCTCAGGTCAGTAAGAAGTCAGCCAATCATAGTGAATTCAATCGCCATCACAAAAAACATAGTAAGTGTTCCTTAAGTGCCCCTTCAGCTGGATCTTAGTAAAGATGGAGTTTTCAAACCCAGGCAGTGCTGTCTCAACAAGAAAGGGGTAGAGTCATTTTCATCTGGGCATTACAGACAGTCTCAATAATGAGATAGTGGGCCTCTGGGGGTTCAGTCCTGGACATTCTATAGGTGAGACTTGATGCCCAGTGTCAAAGGGACTGTGCTCATGTAACAGAGTGAGTCTGGTAGGACAAATGGTGCTGTATTTAGCCCCGGGACAGCTTTTGCTGAATATTTTTTCCCTCTGGCTTCTCCCAACTCTTGTATCTAGTGAAAGGAGTCTCTATTTAGTTTTCCTGTTTGGCTCTTATGCCCTGAGGCTGGGCCCTGTTTTTAGTGGAGGAGTGTCTCAGTATAGAGGTTTATTGGGTCTGAGACTTTCAAGGCCAGATTCATAAACTAAGGATCCAAACCCATCTCTGGCTATAAGGAGCCAAATTATAGCCAAGATATTTTGGAGTTTAGTGTCTTGTTGACTCTTTTCAGTAATTTTTTCCTCAGAGAAGGGCAGAGGGAGTGAATGTGAATGAAAGGTATCATTTACATTACTGGTGCTATACTGCTATCAAGCGGAACTACTTTGCTGTTCCCAAAATCAACCCAAAGGGCTTTTTGTCTGTATGTCTGAAAACCAGTAGGTGAGGAATGTTGGGGCTTCTGATCCAAATACTGAATTAACGGGGGCTCTAACTAGCTTGCTAGTTTTGGGGTAAGCCGGGGTTTGATGCCTAGGATGGGATTCAACCAGTGCTAGCCTCCAAGGCAGCATGGATTTCAAAGTAGTAAAGCCCAGAATAAGGGTTTTGCGATCTCGTGGCAGCCATATTTGCCACAGTGCTGAGGAATACTCCACCCTGGGATGCAGATAGGTGAGTAACTTGCTTGTTAAGATACAGAATCTAGACGGGTGGTGGTGGCACAAGCCTTTAATCCCAGCACTCCAGAGGCGAAGGCTGGTGGATCTCTGTGAGTTCGAGGCCAGCCTGGTCTAAAAGAGTTAGTTCCCGGAAAGGTTCCAAAGGTACAGAAAGACCATTTCTTAAAGCACAAAAATAAAAAAAAAATACAGAATTTATCCAATTTTTAGACACGCACCTGCACAAATACTTCATTTCCTGGAATCAGCCATTACCCAGGGGTCTGGTCTTTCTGCTTTAGGGTCCCCAGAAAATCAACCTAGAGGTCATAAATTTGTCAGTCCTTCTTTCCTGTTTTAATCCTTCTGTCCATCCTACTTTCCCTTAATCCCTTCTTTCTCTCCATCTTTTGTCACAAAAGTGAGATACAGGGAGGACATTATTCCACCATGAAGCTATACCTTCAAAACAGGTGGGAAATTGGCCCAGGTAAGACAACCATACCTGGAAGTAGACTTCATGGTGCACAGAGGAGAAAGGGCACACAGAATGTTGCCATTATGAGTTGCACTTCCCTAGCCATGACCAGGAATCAAAGTGGAGAGGACAGTTGCCAGTCAAACCCTTTGGTTTTCCTGTCCAGAGACCCCAGCTAACATCGCGTTTTGGCTGGTGGCATACTCAACCTCGGGTGAAAAAAGAGGCTCCCTGGAACCATGATCTGAAGATAAGAAAATATCAAAATGAAACCTTTATTTCATCTCAGCTTCAACTCGCCTACCAGCTCCTTTGAAGCAGCCCCAATTCATTTCTTTGGGCTTGTCCAGCAACAATTTTGATCTCACTGTGTGGAAACAATTGTTCCCTGTACCTGAGGCATCGATACCTGTGGTGGGATTTTGTTTGTGCTCTAATAAATAAAGCTTGTCTAAAATCAGAGGGTAGAGCTAGGAACTTGTTAGCCATAGAGGTCTGGACGTCTGTACAGGCAGACAGGAAGTAATATTGCTGGGCACAGAGAAGAATATAAGGTGGATGGAGACAAGGCTTCAGCCCCTCTTTCTGTCAAATGAGTTAGCAAGGTAAGAGTTGGCTTTGGTTTGCTCCTCTGTTTTTCTGATCTTTCAGCATATACCTCTACATCTGACTTTGGATTTTTATTATTAAAACCGATTAGAAATTATACAACAAATACCCACTCAAGATATTTGTTATTTTTTCATTTCTCCAAAGGACACAAATTCCCTCTAGGACTTGAAACTTTATTATGTGCATTCCAGCCCATTTCTAAAGCACTGTACAAAAATAAAGGAAGGATTTCTGATGAAAGTCCCCAGTCCTTTTGGTTCCTACTAGGATGCCAGCACCACAACAAATTTCCAACACTTCTTTATATTGCAATTTGGGCAATTTCAAAAGAAATGCAAGACTTGCTTTCATCTTTACACCCAGAGCACACACAGTACAGAGGGGCATCCAGGGACAAAGTGAGTATAGATATCAAGTAAAAGAAAGTGTTTTATTACCTGCCCTTGTGTAGGCATGCACATGTGTGTGTGTGTGTTTGTGAGTGTGTGTGTGTGTGTGTGTGTGTGTGTGTGTGTGTGAATGTAGATGGAGCTCACTGCATTCCTGGGGAATTATCACTTCATCTAGCATATATTCTTCACTACCCAACAAGAAGCCTTCTTGTCTTAAGGGCTGAATTTGTATAGCACAACCTCCTCATTGTTGAAACTTTGTGGATTACCCTCCCAAAGGCTAGCTTTCACGTCTTCCTCCAGAGTAATCTGCCCTTGCTTTCAAAGTATCCATGTGTATGATCTCCCAGATATGGGGTACAACATGATTTATAGAAACCCAGAGACAGACAATGGGGTTCAAGCTGAAGATCAGAGAAACAAAGCAGACAAACCACCAGAGAGACCTTCTACCTCCACCAGATTTTCAGAGCAAAGGGTGAGATTTTGTCTCCACGAAAGCTCAGACTCCACACTCCAGTGAGTTCCTGTCTCTTCCCCTTTATAGTCCCCTCTCAAACCAGCCATATCACTTCTGTCTCCACCTCCCTAGTTCTGACATTAAAGGCGTGGGACTCCCAAACACTGGGATTCAAGTTGTAAGTCAATCTACAGATTCAATGCAATCCCCATCAAAATCCCAACACAGTTCTTCATAGACCTTGAAAGAACGATACTCAACTTCATATGGAAAAACAATAAAATCCAGGATAGCCAAAAATATCCTGTAAAATAAAGGAACAGCCAGAGACATTACCATCCCTGACATCAAGCTCAATTACAGAGCTACAGTAATGAAAACAGCGTGGTATTAGCATAAAAACAGTGATGTGGACAAATGGAATCAAATTGAAGACTCAGATATTAATGCATACATTTATAAACACCTGATTTTTGACAAAAAAGCAAAAAAAGACACAATGGAAAAAAGAAAGCATCTTCAACAAATGGTGCTGGCATAACTGGATGTCAATTTGTACAAGAATGAAAATGGATACATGTCTGTCACCATGCACAAAACTCAAGTCCAAATGGATTAAAGATCTCAATATAAATCTGACCACACTAAACTTTGGGAAGCACCTTCGATGCTTGGGCACAGGACACCATTTCCTAAATATAACCCCAGTAGCAAGACACTAAGAGCATCAGTAAATAAATGGGACCTCCTGAAACTGAGAAGCTTCTGTAAAGCAAAGCAAACAGTCAATAAGACAAAAAGGCAGCGTACTTAATGGGAAAAAAATCTTCACCAATCCCACATCAGACAAAGGATTGATCTCCAAAATATATAAAGAACTCAAGAAATTAGACATTAAAATTCTAAGTAACCCAATTAAAAAGTGGTGTACTAAACTAAACTGAGTTCTTGACAGAAGAATTTCAAGTGGCAAAAAAAAAATACTTAAGGACATGTTCTTCTTCCTTAACTATCAGGGAAATGCAAATCAAAACAACTTTGAGATACCACCTTACACTTGTCAGAATGGCTAAGAAAAAAAGACTAATGATAGGTTATGCTGGAGAGGTTGTGGAGTAAGGGGAACACTCATTCATTGCTGGTGGAAATACAAACTTGTGTAACCACTTTGGAAATCAGTATGGTAGTTTCACACAAAACTGGGAATTAACCTACGTCAGGATCCAGCAATTCCACTCTTGGGAATATACCCAAAAGATGCTCAATCACACTAAAAGAACATTTGTTCAAGTAGGTTCATTGCAGCATTATTTGTAATAGCCCAAACCTGGAAACAACCTAGATACCCCTCAACTGAAGAATGGATAAAGGAAGTGTGGCACATCTATACATTAGAGTACTACTCAGCAATAAAATATAATGACATCTTGAATTTTGCATGCAAATGGATGGAATTAGAAAACATTATCCTGAGTGAGGTAACCCAGTACCCAATCAACTAATATGGTTTGTACTCACCCATAAGTGGATACTAGTCATAAACGAAGGGCAACGAGCCTATAGTTCAGGATCCTAGAGAAACTAAGTAATAAATTGAACCCAAAAAAAGCATGTATAGACACACCTGGAAATTGGAATCAGACAAAAATTTGGGAGCAGGGGGCCATGGGGTAAAAGGAAGGGGAGAAGAGGGTTTGAGGAGAACTTGAGGGAATGGGATAGTTGAAATGGAGGAAGGACAGATATGAGAGCAAGGAAAGAGATACCTTAGTTGAGGGAGACATTATGGAGTTAGCAAGAAACCTGGCTCTAGAAAAATGCCCTAGACCCCTCAGAGATGTCCCCAGCTAAGACCCTAAGCAATAGAGGAGAGGGTGTCTGACCTGACCTTACCCTCTAATCAGACTGATGATTATCTTAAATGTCACCATAGAACCTTCATCCAACAACAGATGGGGAACAGAGGCAATGACCCACACTGGAGCAATGGACTGAGCTCCCACGATACAGTTGAAAAGTGGAAGGAGAGTATGAGTAAGGAATTCAAGACCATGAGGGGGTCATCCACTGACACACTTTGCTTGAGTTAATGGTATCTCACCAACTCCAACTGGACTGGGAGTGAATGAGCATGGGAACAACAAAGCCCCTCTGATGAGGGTTGACAGTTGGGGCAGACTGAGGGGCCACTGATAGTGACACTGGGATGTGTCTCTACTGCATATACCCGCTTCATGGGATCCTATTCTCTTTGGACGTAAGCCTTGCTCAACCTAGATGAAGTAGGGAGGGCCTTGGACTTTCCACAGGGTGGGGTGCATGGCACTCCCTTAGGGTTGGAGGGATGGGGTGGAAGGGTCTGAGGAGGAAGAGGGAGGGGACTGGGAGGAGGGGAAGGAGTGGGAATTTGCATTGGAAATTTTTTAAGTAATAAAAAAATAAAAAAAATAAAGGCATGACTCACAAGCACCATGATCTCTTTTTGGACTGATTTTGTGCAAGCCCAGGATGGCATTGAACTAACAGAGATCTGTCTGCCTCTGTTTCCTGAGTCCTGGGTTTAAAGGCATGAGCTGCCACTGCCTGGCCTCTATGAGTAACTAGTGGCTTAGTTCTGAACTCTGATCATTATTTCTTTATTGAATTACAAATAAAATATCACTACATTTTCCCCGTTTGTCTAAATAAAAAGAGAAGGCTATAACTAATATAAGAAAAGCTAAATATAATAAGTATAATAACTATATAAAATATATACAGGCTATAAGTACATCAGCAATGTCTAGTCCATTTGCATTTCAGAGAATTTACTCCCTTATCTATCCTATCTTGGTGAGTCCAAATCTTGTACCTAAAATACTTTATATCATAACTTGCATTACTATCCAAAACTATCTTTTGATATCTCTCAACCTTATACACTTTAGAACTTTTCAGTGAGTTTCTTTTCTGTGTCTGATAAACAAACAAACAAACAAAAACTAAAACTATCTGGTCTTCAAATTTCTCAGAGACGAGATTGGGCGCATTCAGGGTGGTATGGCCATAGGTTGGATAGGGGAGCACGGAAGCACAACTCTTAGTTAAGGGAGCCACCTTAGGGTTGGCAAGAGACTTGAACCTAGAGTGGCTCCCAGGAGCCCAAGCCGAGGTCCCCAGTTAGTTCCTTGGGCAGCTGAGGATAGGGTACCTGAAGTGACCCTATCCTACAGCAATACCGACGAATATCTTGCATATCACCATAGAACCTTCATCTGGTGATGGATGGAGATAGAGACAGAGATCCTCACTGGAGCACTGGACTGAGCTCCCAAGGTTCCAATGAAGAGCAGAAGGAGGGAGAATATGAGCAAGGAAGTCAGGACCATGAGGGGTGCACCCACCCACTGAGACAGTGGGGCTGATCTACTGGGAGCTCACCAAGGCCAGCTGGACTGTGACTGAAAAAGCATGGGATAAAACCGGACTCTGAACATGGCGAACAATGAGAGCTGATAAGAAGCCAAGGACAATGGCACGGGGTTTTGATCCTACTTCATGTTCTGGCTTTGTGGGAGCCTAGCCAGTTTGGATGTTTACCTTCCTAGATATGGACAGAGGGGGGAGGACCTTGGACTTTCCAGAGGGCAGGGAACCCTGACTGCTCTTTGGACTGGAGAGGGAGGGGGGGAGTGGGGGGAGGGGGAGAAGGGTGGGAGGAGGGGGAGGGAAATGGGAGGCTGGGAGGAGGCAGGAACTTTTTTTTTTCCTTTTTTACAATAAAATAATAAAAAAAATTTCTCAGAGACCCAAGAAGTAAATAATATTAACTAAGTAAGCAGGAAGTATGAGCAAGCAATTTCCAAAAAATATGAGAAATGACAAAAACAACTTCTACAGTTTGGACAACATACTGTCGGCAGTTGAGGGAAGGGTATTTTCTTACCCAGTGGCTTACTTTGGCCCCAAAGAAAGTAAACTTCATGTGGAGTTTCTTCAATGCCTATTATCTTCTCTGAAGTAGATTGGGACTGCCAGGAGCAGACATGTCTTGTCATAAAAAAGAGCTTCTGTTATTAAAATATCTTAATTGCCATATTCTGTAGATCCCTAAATTGTTTGAAAATGACTTGAGTATTTAAAATATATCTGTTTGATTTTGAAAATGTACCTAAAACGTCTACAAGTTCTATTGTAATAGGTGACTAATTATTAACTTGCATTTCTTTATTTTCCTAAAGAGTAAGTAAATATAACTTTCAGTTACAAGAAATTTGTATTATATTGTTAAATAAACTATATAGATACAATACCTTGAACAAGCTTAGAAACATATGTACAGCATGTTTTATCAAAATTAGTATCAAATTTATATCCATGAACAAAATTTGTATACAATATGCAAAAGTTCAATCCAATGTAAAACATGTAAAACTGGTAGTTGCTTTTTAAAAGTAGTTTCAATAATCTACCATTTTATCTTATCAAATCTGTATTCTCCCTTTTTCTTTTCAGAGTAGATTTAATAATCTGCCCTTTTATGCTCTCATATCTGTATCCTCCATTTTTTCTTTTCAAAACAAGAACTTTGTATCTTATCTCCTTTCTTCAACTTTCTTCCTGACTGTAACCAATAACAAGTTGTAACTGAGGCCCCTAAACAATGACAAATATTCATAACCCATTCATTGAATGACCAAAAACAACCCACTCTACTACTTGGGAGTGGGCATTGTCGTCTTAAATATACTTCCTGCTATCTTGGGGTAACAGTATCTTGAGGGAAGCCTGAAAAGAAAAACTTGGGTTAATAGTCTAGTCCTGAGAAAGGTAGTTGTATTATTTGTTGTCCAGATTCTGCATAATGGGAAAGTGCAGGGCTTGTCTCAAGTCCTAGCTAGAGTAGTCTGTGAGGCTAGAATATCTCGGTTAGTCACCTCAAAATTGTTCTGAGCAATTTATAGTCCAAAGATGACCTTCAGGTGATGTTTTCAGCTTTATGGTCATGTTATGGTCCTGAAGGAATAATCATTGTGGGGCCCTATTCTCCTTTTGGAGACTTCAAAGGCATGATCATGGTTCACTGCAGAAAACTAATACAGACTCAAACATGAAATCATGCACAGATAGATAAATGAAGCCCTTTTCTAGAGTTAGTTAGTACTCTATTTGACCATTAATATCATGACAAAACCTTTAAAATACTACATATTTATCTTAAAAATTATAAATTTTGAGATAATATTTTGGTCATTAGAAAAGCTATCAAATATTCAAAATAAAACTATAAGATTATGAGACTAGTGGCAATAAAATAGTCCTTAAATTTTTATTTTTCTTCTGTTCCATATCCAGTGGCTCTTCTGACATGAGACAGAGATTTTGGATTTTCCTTTCACAAGCATGCTGGCTTTAGAGAAGGGGAGAGCCACAATCTAAATTCAAAGGCAGCTTTAATCTGTAAGTGGACTGGGACTACAAAAAGACCATTTGCATTATATGTCTGTAGAGGATGACAGAAAGAAATGTTTACAAAGATTTCTGAAATTTTATGCTCTTGGAAATATGATATACCAATAGGCCAATTTACCCTTTGTCTTGGGACATTTTTCTGGATGATTTGTCCTTTTTCTTCCTATGTCTCATTTATCCAGTGGTTTTCAGATTCCTTAGCTGGATGCCTTTATTCTCCTGAAAAGACAGACACAAATCCGTTCCCAAACCCTAACTTTTTTTTTGCGTGTGGGGGATTATCTTTTGAAAAGTTACAGCTGATCAAATGAAAAGCATTTGTTAGTTTTATATGTTAGTTGAGATTAAATGCCTATGCTGCTTGATGAACAATCATTTTTTCTACTTAAGAGATTTCTCTTGTTCAAACTGAGTCTTTTTCAATTTTGATGGTATTGATAGCTTTTCTTCTCCCATGGAAACAAAAGCAAAACCCCTTCACTACCATAACACATATACTGGCTTCCATACTGAGGTCATAACATCTTTAAAGTATATTGACTGATTTAGTTCCCTAGTTATTCTACAATCCAATGTCTCTCCAGAGTTATTGTTCCTTTCTCATTAGTATTTAGAAAATTTAAAGTTAATAAAGCATCATGCAATCTATTTCTAGGTGTCTTTATCATTCCTTTCTGTTTATTTATCATATCCTTTAGAGTTTTATTGTTTTTTTTTATAACTGAGTACCCTGTAGAATTGTGTGGCATACCTGTAATATGCTTTTTTCACAATAAGAAAAAACTGTCATTTTCTTAGAGACATATGCTGGAGTATTATCTCTCTTTATTTGTATGAATATACACATGATGGCCATAACTTCTAGCAAATGTGTGATAACCAAATCAGCATTTTCTGAGCTAAAAGCGATTGCCTATTTAAAATTCAAGTAAGTATCAATGGTGTGGTGTACATATTCTCCTTTTGGAGACTTCAAAGGTCACTGTTAGGTATGCACATGGGTCACTGTAGAGAACAAATAGAGACTCAAACCTGAAATCATGTACAGATTAGAATTAGTTAGTACTCTATAGGACCATTAATATCATGATAAAACTTTAAAATACATATATATTTATCTTATAAATTTTGACATAATATTTTTAAGAGAAGCTTTTAAAGAATCAATATATATATATATATAAAATCAAGAGATTATGGAATTAGTGGTAATAAAATAGTTTTTAATTTTTTTTTTATCTTCTGTCCCATATCAGGTGGCTCTTCTGGCATGAGACAGAGATTTTGGATTGTACTCTAACAAGGCTTTAGAAGGGGAGAGATTCACAACCCAACTCCAAAGACATCTCTAATCTTTAACTGGATTGGGAATCCCAAAACTCCATTTGCATTGGTTGTAGAGAACAACAAAAGGAAATATTTGGGAAGATCTATGAAATTTTATGCTGTTGGAAATGTGATAAACCAATAGGCCAATTTACTCTTTTTCTTGGGACATTTTTTTTCTGGATGATTTGTCCTTTTCTTTCTTATGTCTCATTTGTTTAGTGGTCTTCAGATTCACTAGCTGGATGCCTTTATTCTCCTGAAAAAACAGAAAACCCTTTCCCAACCCTAATTTTAGAGTGGTTCTCTTTTGGCAAGTTATATCTGATCAAATAAAAAGCATTTGTTATTCTTATAGTTCAGTTGAGATCAAACGGCCATGGTGCTTGATGAGCAATCCTCTCCTCTAATCAAGAGATCTCTCTTTGTCAAATAGAATATTTATCAATTTTGATGGTATCCATAGATTTTCTTCTACTGTCGAAACGAAAGCAAAACTACTTCTTCAACATAACACATATCCTGATTTCCATTTTGAGGTCAAAACATCTTTAAAGTATAAAAGCTGATTTAATTCCATAGTTGTTCTATTATACAATGTCTCTCATCAGCTTACATTCTTTTCTCATTAACATATATAAAATTAAAAATTATTGAAGTATGACCTGATGATACTCTGAATTTCCTCGGTGTCTGTTGTTATGTCCCCATTTTCATCTGTATTTTGTTAATTTGGACATTCCTTCTCTACCTTTTTATTAGTTTTAGTAAAGGTTTATTTATCTTCGTAATTTTCTCAAAGAACCAACTCTTTGTCTCATTGAATTTTGTATTGTTTTCTTTGTTTTTGTTTTGTTAATTTCAGCCTTCAATTTGATTATTGCCTGTCATCGAGTCCTTTAGGGTGAGTTTGCTTCTTTTTGTTCTAGAGCTTTAGGTGTGCTGTTAAGTCACTAGTGTGAGATTTCTCCATGTTCTTTATGTAGGCATTCAGTGCTATGAACTCTTAGCACATGTTTCATAGTGTCCCATATGTTTAGGTATGTTGTATTTTGATTTTTATTGAATTCAAAGGACTGAAAAAGGTCTTCTGAATGGGAATGACATTTGTGTGTCTTGGGCAGTTTGTGGGGCCATTATTAGTGGAACGCTTGATAGCAGAATAAGATTTATCCCTAGTGCATGATCTGGCATTTTGAAGGCCATTCCATATGGAGGGATACCTCAAGTGATATGACAGATTTTGGTGACTCTCCATGGGAGGCCTCACCCTCTCTGAGGAGTGAATTAGACATTGGAGGAGTGGGAGGAAGGGGGAAAGGGGAAGCAGTGATTACTATTTAAATAAATAATTGTTTAATACAATAAAATAACATATAATAAAGAAATTGAAAAAAAAGAAAAAAATTGAAAAAAAATGAAAAAAAAGAAATTGAAAGTTAATAAAGCATTGTGCAACCTATTTCTTGGGACTTTATTAACATGTTCTGTTTATTTAGCATATACTTTAGAGTTTGATTTGATTTTTCTATAACTGTTTTACCTGTAGGATGGTGTAGTATACCTGTAATTTGCTTTATCACAAAATAAGCAAAGAACTGTTTCATTTTCTTAGAAACATATGCTGCAGCATTATCTGTCTGAATTTATACAGTTATAACCATGATGACTGTAACTTTGAGCAAATGTGTGCTTACTGAATTAGTGTTTTCTGAACTCAAAGCACTTGCCCATTTAAATCCTAAGTAGGTATCAATGGTGTGGTTTTAATATTTTAGTTTTACAAATTCTACCAAATGGAACACATTCATCTGCCAGATTTCATTCCTTTGAGTATCTTTTTGTAGCAGAGTTTGGTTGTATAAAGAAGAAATAGGACATTTCCTTGTAATTTATTTGGCTTGTTGCCTCATGATGGAAAACTGGCTTTGTGGGAGCCTAGGCAGTTTGGATGCTCACCTTACTAGACCTGGATGGAGGTGGGTGGTCCTTTGACTTCCCACAGGACAGGGAACCCTGATAGCTCTATGGGCTGGCAAGGGAGGGGAACTTGATTGGGGGAGGGGGAGGGAAATGGGAGGCGGTGGAGGGGAAGAGACAGAAATCTTTAATAAATAAATAAACGGAAAAAATTAAAAAAGAGAAAAAATTACTATTGATATGATGTGGTTTTTCTAAATTCTCAGACTTGCAACAGATTTCCTAGGTTCACTTATTCAGGTTGTGAATGCTCCCTGTTTGACAGTGAAAAGCATTTTACAGGGAAAAGTGGTAATTTCCCAAAAATCCAGTGAGGTTTATCTTCCCTGGACACCTGTGACATGACATTAATGGTGGTGGTGATGGTGGTGTGTGTGTGTGTGTGTGTGTGTGTGTGTGTGTGTGTGCCCACCTCAAGTGGGCATGGAAAACAGACCAAAGTTCAAACATAGAAGTTAAAGTCCTTAGAGACTCAGCCCTCAGCTGAAGCACAGGTGGGCCATAGCTGGGATCATAGAGGTGTGACATCTGGATATCTGCTTTTGGCAGGGTACCTGGGACCTTTGGCTGGAAAGTTTGCGGACAATTCTAGAACCAATCCATAGTTGTGAGTGGTCTCAGGCCAGTGAGACGTCGGAGCAGACCAGTCACAGGGAGTTCAATTACACTCATCAAAAGTGCTCCTTCAGCTCCCACCTGGTAGAGATGGAGAATGTGAAAGTTCTGGCAGGGGTGTCTAGAGGAATAGGGATTGAGTCCTTTTTCTTCTGGGCAGTCCAGACTTTCTCAATAATGAAGGTGGCCTCTAGTGTCTCAATCACCGATGCACTATGGGTCACACTTGACCCTTAACGTCAAGATGCCAGCCGAGGGTCCTGAACATGTGTTTCAGCTAGAGTGCACCTGGCAAGATGAGTGGCCTAGGAACAATTTCTAGCTTAGATTTTGTTTCTGTGTTTTTTCCTGAATACTATGTTTAATAACTGGTTTCCGATTTATTTTTTCTGTAGAACTCTTATGCCTTAGTGGAGCTTCAAGAGGCTAATGTTGAGTCCTGCCACCTTGGAGTTTAGTGGAAAGATTGTTTTTACCCAGTGAAGAGTGGGGAGTGGGCCTGGCTACCTTGGCATTCTTGGTGTAACACCGCCATCAAGCAGAATGACTTTCCTATTCCTGCCAACACCTCAGTGTGCTGATTCTCAGCAGGTCTGAAGTTGAGAGTGAGGATGCTGGGAGCCTCTGGTCCCAAGACTGAGATGAAGGGCTCTCAGGCTAGCTTGCCAGTCCTAGAGTAAGCTGGGGTTCACATGACCCATGTTTGGCTCCAGCCAGTACCATCCCCTGAGTATGGCTAGACGCCAGAGCAATATATTCACCTACACAGGAAGTAGAGGCATTGAGATCCTGTAGCAGCCATGTATGCCAGGGTGGGGAGGGCTTCTCTGCTCAGGAGTCAGCACTTGGTGTGAAGATATGTGGGAAACTTGCAATGCCCTCCTAACATCATAAAGGAGAGTCTACCCAAGTGCTGTAAGAACAACAGGGTCCCTGATCCTTTGGGATTCCCCCCTTTTTTGGCTCCCAACTTAACAACTCCTCCTTAGATCAGAGTCCGGCCTCTAATATAAGCCATTAAATAATACACATATAAGTAATATTTTATGGACTAAGAAGGTTGTGTTTATACATTTAGGCCAACAAAAAAAGAGGCCATAAATTTGAGTGCTGGAAAGCAGAGAATAATGTGACCTGTTAGAGGGGTCATGGGAAGGAGGAAACAATTATATTTTAATTTCAAAAAAATAAAAGAAAGTAATGTTTTTGAAGATTGCCCTCATCAGTCTCTGGAGTCACTGTGACTCTGGGTGTGGTAAACTGAGGAGTATCTGGTAGGTCGATATCCACGTAGTCAAAGCAAAGTACTTCCATAGGAAAACGAATGTCAGATTTTTACTGATTTACTATGTGACTTAGAATCCAAAATGGTGGGTCTTAACTCATGAGAGTTGACAGCTGGTAACTCATTGGGAACGTTCCTCAGTTTTTACATTGATTAAAATAAAACAAAACAAAAACAAACAAAGTAAAGAAACATGAAGATAGGGGTCATGTTAAGTAATTCTGGATGATCTGTAATACACTATTGTAGACCAGGCTAGCCTCAGACTCATAGACCCCGCAGCCATCAAAATCCTAGGATTAAAGGATACCACACCCATCAATAAATGAGGAATCTTAAAGAAAATGTCTTAGTGATTAAATAAAAAAGAATAAAGAAGAGCTTAGTGTCTGAGAAATAGACCATATATTTGCTTTCTTCCTGACCAATTGTCTCTTTCTACTCCATTTCTACCTTCCTTCCCTCCTTCCTTCCTTCTCCATTTCCTATATTTCCCTTCTCTCCTTCCCTCTTCTGTCCTTCCCTTCCTCTCTCCCTCTCTGAAGGCTGACATGCTCACTGTGATGACTCTACATCATTTTCTATTTCTCCTTGCTTTCTGTCTTCTCTGTGTTTTGAGCTTCTTTGTTCCATTTATACATTTAATGTCCTTCCAGAGTGCTGCACCTATCAACAGCAAAGGTTCATCATTAAAGCTGAGCCTTCAGCATGACCCAAGTCTACGGGGGATAGCTACAATGATGGCATGAGGGTGGGGCATCTCGGCTGGCTTAGCCAAGTGGTGTATAGCAGCAAGGAGCAGAGGCAGTGTCCTTCTTTAGGGTGAAGCTGAGTAGAGACAACCACAGTCAGCAAGGAAGGAAAACATCAGAGGAAAGGTACCATGTGGCCAGCTTTGACTACTGGTGCCTCCCTGTGTGAAGCCTCTAGCTGCAAAAAAAGTCATGGGCAGGTCACCACTCTGCAAAGATTCTCTGTGCTAGGCTACCTTGCTGAAGACTCTCCAAGAATATGCAAGGTAAAAGCCCAAAGTCAAGATTGGCTGTCCCTTGTTGAACTGCAAGGCTCAGGTTCTCCTTCAAATGATTTCTCTCTCTCTCTCCCTCTCCCTCTCTCTCTCTCTCTCTCTCTCTCTCTCTCTCTCTCTCTCTCTCTCTCTCTCTCTCTCTCTCTCCTCTCTCCCTCCCTCTCTCTTTCTGTGTGTGTGTCCCCTGCATTAAAGGCAAGGTCATAAAGGGTGCAGAAGTCATGGCAGAGTACACTGCCTGTGTAGTCATTATGACAGACAGACTGAAGTTCAAAGCATGAATGGCTGTGGCTCCGAGGTGAAAGCCCTTTAGGGACGGTACACTCAGCAGAAGTTTAGGTGGGAACATCTGGCAGGGAGAGCAGAGAACACAGAGAAGTAGCATCCATTCTTGTCAGTGGGTGAGTATCTCTGCTTGTGACATGCTGGCCTGGACCTTGGCTGGAAAGTACATGGAAGGTAGTAGATGGCCTGGAGCCAATAAGAAGTCAGAGCATCAAGTCACATGAAACCTTAATGCCACCCTCATCGTAAGGAGGGCATGGTCAGCTTGAGGTTGGCACAGATGGAGAGTTTGAAATCACTGACAGGGCTTCTCAGTGAGAAAGGAAAGAGGTCTATTTCTTCTAGGCAATACAGAAAGTCTCGATGAGGAGGACTGCCTATGCGGGCTCATTCCTTCAGGACAGGAAGACTTATAGTGGTATAGTTAAAACCATTTCTCAAAGGAAAATGTTAATTCTACAATACTCCAGCAAGGTCTAGCCTCTATGAATATATGGGGCATGGAATCTACATTATGTTGGGTGTGTGTGTGTGTGTGAGTGTTTGCCCACTGGTAGTCATAGCCAGTCAGAAAAATACATTCCTTTGCTAACGCCTATACTCATTTAGTCCTGAGCCATGTGTCCAGATCCTGTGGAGAACATATGAAGGAAAATTGTGTTTCTGAGTTTGTCCCAGTTCTGCCACAAGTGACTACCTGATGCAGGGGTGCTGGTAGCCTGGTGTGGTGTTGATATCCTGGCAGAAATAGGAGAACTTGTATCTCTGGAATGTGTGTAGATGCCTCTCAGTCTATGTAAATCCCATTAGAGAGCTTTCCTTTGCCTGCCTCGAGAGACACAGAAATGGGTAGTTGGCTGGATGCACCTGATAAAGAAAGGTATACATACAAGAATGATTCCGCACCTATTGCAGACAGGAAACAGTGGCAAAATAGTAGTTGAAAATGAATGTGTTGGGTTAATAACAGTGATTGATTACCAAGAGTCAGGTCATAATGGCAGTTGGATAAGTTAAAAGAATTGATTCAGAGACCCAGCCCAAGGCCTAATAGGCAGTGAACACTTGGGATGTAGGAAAGGTTCTTTTGATATTTTCTTGTTCAGAAATCAGGATCCAATGGAGCCCTAACGTTCAGCAAAGGAAGAGGATGACTCAACCCAAACTCATGCATGATGTGGAACATAGCACAGAGCATCCATTTGAATGCACAGCCAGGGTGATGAAGTCAACAGGTTGAGGTCTCTACACAAGACGATCAAAGTGTTTGGGTGGCAACTGCCTGGCTATGTTGGTCCTGGCTGTAGTGTAAGGAGCTAAGGAACCAACAATGAAACTTCTCGTGTAACTCAGTCTCATTTCTCTAGATATGAATCCATCCCTAGTCTTAGGCCCTGTGTGGGTAGGTGTTGTCTGTCTTGTGCCAACGGCTCATATTCTTCTCTGTCCCATGCACTTTCCAAGTCAGGAGCATCCTGTGTACCTGTTAGGAGGAGGGGGTCAGCTAATCTTGAATGTAAAGCCTAGGTGAGTCATGGTTTTCCAGAACCTGCCCAACCATGGAAAGCCTGGACACATATTGGATACCACTGACTCTAGAGTCAGGATCTTAGCTGAGGCTCCTGCACACATGTGCCAGTTAGAGTTTCCTCCTTGGCTCTAAATATACGGGCCATGTTCCGCACTGAGTGTCTGGCCAAAGTTTTGTTTCTGTGGCTTCTCCCGACTGCGGCATCTAGTGTTGGGTTTTCCAATTTTGTTTTTCTATATGGTGTTTATGCTTTCAGGGTGTGACATACCCTGTGATGAAGTGACTGAATATTGTGCAGTGAAGACCCTGTTCTGTGACAACCTCGTCTCCCCTGCCCCTTCTCCCCCTTCCTGTTAGGGCATGGGATCCTTAGTGAAAGACTCCAAGACCTACCTGGGCAGAAATGTCCAAAATTGAATTCAACTACCTTGTACTGGAGTGGAAAAGAGTTGGCCTTTTTTTTTTCTCTCAGAAAAGGGCAGAGGGAGAAAAGCTGGAGGAAGTACACCTAAGCAGTCTTTGTGCAACACTGCCATCCAGCGGAATTACTTTCGTGTTCCTGCCAACATCTCAGAGTGTGGTTTCTTCTCAGGTCTTGGGATGAAGGAATGATGGGGCATGGTGACTCTTGTTTTCCAGACTGAGGTGAAGGAGGCTCTAGCCAACATCCCAGCACTAGGAAAATTTAGGGTCCTGGTCATCTGTGGGGCTCTCTCAAGCTATCCCCTGAGGTTTGCTATGCTGTAGAGCAATAGTCAGAGCTATGCAGGAAGTGCAGGCTTAGATTTTCTGTGGCAGCCATGTTTGTCAGGGTCCAGAGGATCAAATGCCCACGTACCAGCTTCTTTGGAGCAGATAATGTGTGAGACCAGCCTGTGACTCCTTCACATCCTCTTATGACCACCAGTGTGTGAGGACAGCCCAAATGCTGTGGGCACAATATGGTACCTGGCTTCATCATTTTTTTTTTAATTCTCATTTGTACCTACCACTTATTTCCTGGAATAAGATATGGTTTTTGGTTGTCTGGTGTCTGATTACGGGCTTGGGGAAAGCCCAGATTTCCACATGTCTTCATATTTGTCAGTCCTTTCCTTTCTTCATTTCCTTCTTTCTCCATAAGTCCTTCCTTATGCATCCCTTCCTTCTTTCACATTCTGCTTTTACACTAGCTCTTTACATCCTATGCTCCCATCCCCATTCTGTTCTCTATGATTCATTTTCTTTACTTCCACACAACGTATGCTGTGAAATACACATTACTGTGGCCGTGTGTGTGTGTTATGTATGTATGTGCGTGTATAAAATTGCATTCCTTATCAAAGGTTCACCCGTAGCCAGAGTTGTCCAAGATTGGTCTATGTCATCTTGAAGTCTAGCATCAAATCCTTGACATGCTTCTTTCTCTTTTTTTCCTCAGAGGAGGGTGGAGGGTGACAATGAGAAGAAGGGTCCCTGGCATTGTAGGAGCAATACTGCCATCAAGCAGAATTGCATTCCTGTTTTTGCAGGCACCTTGGGGATCTGTTTATTAGGATATCTGCCGGTGAGCGAGCAAGGAAAGAACACGTGAGGACTCTGGTTTAAATTCTGAGTGAAGGGGACTCTAGCCATTTGTGAGGTAATCCATTGTCCACGTAACTGCTATGGCTGTTCCCTTGTAAGCCTCTGAGGATCACCCTGCCTCACAGCAATATCCAGAGCTATATGGGAAGTGTAGGCTTGGATTTCCTGTGGCAGCCATGTTTGTCGGGGTAGAGAGGAGTTTTCTTCCTGGGACTCAGCACCCTAAGAGCAGACATGTGGACCACAGCCTTTTAAATCCTTCAAATTCTCCTACTGTCATGAAACAGAGACAGCCCAAGTACTTGTAGGCACAGCAGGGTTTCTGGCTTCATGATTAATTTTTTATAACCTCCCCTGTAACTAGTGCTCCTTTCCTGGAATCAGACATTGACTTAGGGTTTGTGGTCTCTGTACATAGAACTGTGTGGTGGATCCACAGAAATTCTACCAAATAGTCTCAGGTACATCAGCATTCATTTCTTCCATTCTTTTCTTCTTCCTGCCTCCGTTTTTCCTTGTCCCCATTCCTTTTCCATGCTTACATCCTCATTCTGTTGTGTGTGTGCTTCATTGTGCCTTCTTGTTTCCCTGTCTGTTTGCTTTGATTTCTACGTTTATCTTCCCTTTGTAATTTTGCTGTCATTTCAGGAATGCTGCGGTAGCATTCAGTGTCTTGTACATGCAAGCAAAGGGTTCAGTATGAAAATCAGGTCCCCAGCACAAACCAAGTGTATGTTGCCTGACTGAAGGATGGGAGTGTGAGAGTGGGCTTTGTGGTGGAGTAGGGTATTGGGGGGAATGGAACTGTGAACTGTGAGGGTGTGAAGGTGTGGAGGATTCTTCCTTTTGTCAGCCAAGTCAATTGGTAGTAGTCAGATGCAGGCAGAAGATGGTGTCTGAACTAGGGAGCTTTATGTCAACTTGAGAGACACTAAAGTCATCTGTGAGCAGGGAATCTCAATTAAGTAAATTCCTCCATGAGCTGGGCGGTGGTGGTGCTCCCCTTTAATCCTAGCATTCTGTAGGCAGCGGTAGGTGGTTCTGTGTGAGGTCAGGGCCATCCTGGTCTACAAGAGCTAGTTCCACAATAAGCTCCAAAGCTACAGAGAAACTCGGTCTCGAAAAAAATCAAAAAAAGAAAATTCCTCCAGAAGGTCCGGCTGTAGACAAGTCTGTAGGATATTTTCTTAATTAGTGATTGGTGGGAGATTGCCCTGCCTATGTGTGGATGAGGCATTTCTAGGCTGGTGGTCTTGGGTTCTATAGGAAAGCAAGGTGAGAATCAAGGGAAGTGCACCAGTAAGCAGTACTCCTCCACAGCCTCTGCATCAGCTCCTGCCTCCAGGCTCCTGCGGGTTGTGTTCCTGTCTTGGTTTCTTCCAATGATGAACAGTGATCTGGAAATGGAAGCCAGAAGAAAACTTCCCTCCCCAGTTGGCTTTTGCCCTTGATGTTTCCTCACAGTAATGATAACCTTAAGTAAGATAGTGTCCTACCTTACTTAGGGTCAGAGTAGTGACAAGCACAGTCCAACAAGGGAAGTAGATGTGAGGTAAAAAATGTATCCTTGGACTGGTTTCACTACCAAGGCCTCATGGACTAATCATGCCAGTTGAAAAATGGACTTGTATGCTGGTCAACACTCTTACAGGATTATCCTCTGTTCAGAAGAGGCCAAGAGAACAGCCAGGGTCAATTTCAAAAATGGCTTCCACAAAATATGATTACTGTAGTAAGTGGAAGTTGGTCTGTACAACCAGAGGAATTATCTGTCAAGAAAAGCCCAACTTTTCCCTTTAGTAGAAATGAGTCTATATTGCCCTAGACTTAGGAGTAAGCTGCAGTGTGCTTTTATATATTAGTCTGCACATTCATAGTGTGTCCCCTGCCTTGGATGGAAGGACATAGAACAGTGGTTCTCAATCTGATTCATGATCCTTTGCTGATAGAAAGACTCCTTTAATGGTCTTTTTTCCTTCGTGCTGTTCAGACCTTCTCAACAGTAATGGAATATTACCTATAAGTTCAGTTCTTAAGGAAAAGTTGGCTTCCATTTTGGCAGTAAAACGTACAACCCGGGCTAGAGAGATGGTTCAGCTGTTAAGAGCATTTCCTGCTTATCCAAAGGTCCTGAGTTCAATTGCTCGTTATTGTTTGAGCTACAATCCATGCAGCTCCTTAGGTGAGACTCACAGACCCTGGTTGTGAAACATAGCCTTGTACTTATTTTTATCCATTAAAACTCTGTATAAGCTATCATTATTATTATCAAATTAAATAGTATAGCTTAGAGATGAGTCATCTTCCTCACAATCCACAGTAAAACTAGTAAAACTGCCTAGTTGAATGAGATGTTTCCAAGAGAAAAAATCCATTATATTACAGGCAGTAGAGATCTCTCCACATCTACTCACACCATGCTAGATACAAGATAAGGAGAGCTGCAGCAAACATGTAAAGGCACAGCAGAATCAAAAGACAGCCCAGGGGTCTGCAGTCCTTTGACCTTGTCTGATTGAAATTGGCCCAACAGTGTGTTGCCTTCTGGGGGCTGACACCTGGAACTTCCATTGCAACTCACTGCTCCTCTGGCACAGCAACTTTTTCTTAGTGAGTATCCTTGTTTTTGTTATAGAGTTTTCAAGTGTGTTGTTAAGTCACTAGTGTGAAATTTCACCATGTTCTTTATGTAGGCACTTAGTGATATGAAATTTTCTTTAAGCACTACTTTCATTGTGTCCTATAAATTTAGGCATGTTTTGTGGCCATTTTCTTTGAATTTTAGGAAGCCTTTGATTTCTTTATTTTTTCCTTGACCTTTGGGTGATTCCAGTGAGCACTCCTTAATGTTTATGTTTCTGTGGGATTTTTGAAATTAGTGTTGCTGTTGAATTCTAGTTTTAGTCCATGGTGATTTTATAAGATACATGGGGTTATTCCAAGTTTATTTGTGTGGTGAGAGTGGGGTGTTAAAGTCTCCCACTATTAGTGTGTGGGGTTTGATGTGTGATTTAAGCTTTATTAATGTTTCATTTACAAATGTACATGTCCTTGTATTTGGGGCATAAATGTTCAGAATTGAGACTTCATCTTGATGGGCTTTTGATGTGGGAGTGTCATATATCAATCTGCTGATTTCATTGGTTAAGCAATAAACTGCTTGGCCCTCATAGGTTAAAACATAGGTGGGAGGAGTAAACAGAACAGAATGCTGGGAGGAAGAGGAAGTGAGCTCAGACTCGACAGCTCTCCTCTCGGGAGCAGACGCCTCAGAGAGATGCCATGCTCCGCTCTCCCAGGCACATGTGATGAAGCTCCAACCCAGGATGGACATAGGCTAGAACCTCCTTGGTAAGCCACCTCGCGGGCTACACAGATGATCAGAAATGGGCTAGTCCAGTTGCGAGAGTTAGCCGAGAAGAGGCTAGATAGAAATGGGCCGAGCAGTGTTTAAAAGAATACAGTATCCGTGTAGTTATTTCGGGGCATAAGCTAGCCAGGTGGCCGGGGTGCTGGGGATGCAGCCCGCCGCTCTTATTACTACAGGCTTTTCCTGTAGTGAATATAAAATTCCTTCTCTATCTCTTTGGTTTTTAGTTTGAAGCCTATTTTGTTAGATATTAGGATAGTTACACCCACCAGCTCATTTGAGTTCCCTCTGATTAGAAAAATCTTTTCCTAACCCTTTACTCTGAGGTAATGTCTGTCTTTGAAATTGAGGTGTGTGTTTCTTGCATGCAGCAGAAGGATGGGTCCTGCTTTTGTATCTATTCTGTTAGACTGTGTCATTTATAGGCAAATTAAGTCCATTGATACTAAGGGATATTAATGACCAGTGATTGTTAATTCCTGTTATTTGGGGGTTTATTGGTGGTGGTGGTACTGTATGGTGTGTTTCCCACTTTGGGATTTGCTGGTGTGAGCTTATCTATTGTCTGTGTTTTCATGAGTGCAGCTAACTTCCTTGGGTTGGAGTTTTCCTTCTACTACTAGAAGTAGGGTTGAATTTATAGATAGGTATTGTTTCAATTTGGTTTTGTTATGGAATATCTTGTTTTCTCCTACAAGGGTGCTTGAAAGCTTTGCTGGGTATAGTAGTCTAGATTTACATCTGTGGTCTCTGCAAAATGTCTATCTAGGACCTTCTGGCTTTCCTAGTCTCCAGTAAGAAGTCCAGGGTAAATCTGATAGGTCTGCCTTTATATGGTATGTGACCTTTTTCCTTTGCTTAATATTTCCTTTCCTTAATATTCTTTCTTTATGCTATATGTTTAGTGTTTTGATTATGATGTGGCAAAGGGACATTTTTGAAGGGTTCAGTCTATTTGGTTTTCTATAAGCTTCTTGTATTTTCATCAGCATGTTCTTAAGGTTGGAAAATTTTCTTCTATGACTTTGTTGAATATATTTTCTGTGTCTTTGAACTGTAGTTCTTCCTTCTATCCCTATTATTCTTTGGTTTTGTCTTTTCATAGTGTCCCAGATGTCCAGAGTGTCTTAAGAATTTATTAGCTTTAGGAGCCAATGACTTCCGCCAGAGCAGGCCTGAGCCAGCAACCTCCACAGGAACAGGTATGAGTGAGCAATCTCCCAGGCCTCAGCCAGTGGCCTCCACAGGACTGGGCCCCAGCTAGTGATATTTGCAGGAGCAGGCCTGAGCCAGGGGAGGCCTGACCTCTCTGGGACAAGGCCGAAGCCAGCAACCTCTGCAGAAAGGAGCCTGAGCCTGAGCCAGTGACCTGTGTGGGATCAGACTCAAACCAGCAACCTCCATAGGACTGGGACCAAATCAGTAACTTTCACGAGAGCAGGACCAAGCCAGAAACATCTGTGGGAACAGGTATGAGCAAGAGACCTGCAAGGGAGCAAATCTGAACCAGCGACCTCTGTGGGACCAGCAACTTCTATGGGAGCAGACCAGAGCCAGTGACCTCCATGAGAGCAGGCCCAAGACAACAACCTCCTTGAGAGCAGGCCCAAGTGAGTGGAAACAGGCCTGAATGACCTCCTGGATTTCAGAGAGAACTGCAGGAGTGCTGAGTGACCTACGGGAATGCCAAGCGACCCCTGGGAATGCCAAGAAACCATCTGAGGTGACTGAAATCATGGCCCTGACTCCACTATGAGGAGCAACCATCTGAGCCTTGGCTCCACAGGAACCTGGAAGAGAAATCACCAGAGACATAATGCCAACTATACCAATCAGAGGAAAAGATGGGTAGACAACAAGGTAAGAGCATACTCAATACCACAAAGACCAACATGGCACCAGCAAAAACTACTAGCTCTATAACAGCAAAACTTGAACAAACCAATACAGATGAAGTAGAAGAAATTGACCTAAAAATAACTTTAGGAGAATGTATGAGGCCCTTAAAGAGGAAATGAAAAATTCTCCCAAAGAAATCAAGGAAAAGGCAATCAAAAAATTGGAAGAAATAAAAAAAAATCTTAAATAAAACCAGGAAAAAGAAATCAAACAATCAAAAGAAATGATTCAAAATTTGAAAACTGGAAAAGAAACAATAAAGAAAACATAGTATAAGGGAAATCTGGAAATGGAAAATTAGGAAAATGATCAGGAAGCACAAATGCAAATATAAACAGCAGAATACAAGAGACGGAAGACAGAATCTCAAGCTTTGAAGATACAATAGAAGAAATAGGCTCATCAGTCAAAGAAAACATTAAATCTAGCAAAAGCATAGCACAAAATATACAGGAAATATGGGACAACATGAAAAGACCCAAACTAAGAATAATAGGGGTAGAAGAATGAGAAGAAGTTTAACTCTAAAGCACAGAAAATATATTCAACAAAATCATAGAAGAAAACTTTACCAATCTAAAGAATGATATGCATATGAAGATAAGAAGCGTACATAACACCAAATAGACTGGACCAAAAGAAAAGGTTCCCTTGCCACATAATAATCAAAGCATTAAACACACAAAATAAAGAAAGAATAAAGAAAGAATATTAAGAACTGCAAAGAAAAAAGGCCAAGTAACATATACAGGTAGACCTATTAGCATTGTATCTGATTCTCAATGGAAACAATGAAAGCAAGAAGTTCCTGGTCAAGCATTATGCAGACATTAAGAGACTATGGACGCCATACCAGACTAACATACCCAGCAAAACTTTCAATCACCATAGATAGACAAAGCAAACATTCTCTGACAGAACCAGATTTAATCAATTCTTAGCCACAAACCCAGCCCTACACAAAGTACTAGAAGAAAAACTCCAAACCAAGGAAATCATTTACATCCACAAAAACACAAGCAATAGATGATCTTACAGCAGCAAGTCCCAAAGAAGAAAAAAAATACACACACAATAACATCACCAAGTCAAGCGGTGGTGGCACGTGCCTTTAATCCCAGCACTTGGGAGGCAGAGGCAGGTGAATCTCTGTGAGTTTGAGGCCAGCCTGTCTACAAGAGCTAGTTCCAGGACAGGATCCAAAGCTATAGAGAAGCCCTGTCTCAAAAAAAACAAACAAACAAATAAATAAACGAATAAATAAATAAATAAATAACATCACCAACTATGAAAACTAAAATATCAGGAACTAGCAATCACTGGTCATTAATATTCCTTAATGTAAATGGACCCAATAGCCTATAAAGAAACACAGGCTAACAGATTGGATACAAAGCAGAATTCATCCTTCTGCGGAATACATGAAACATACCTCAACCTCAAAGACAAACATCACCTCAGAATAAAAGGTTGGGAAAATTTTTTTCAATTAAGTATACCTAAAAAACAAGCTGGTAAGCTATACTAATATCTAACAAAATAGACTTTGAACTAAAATCAATCAAAACACACAAAGAAAGACATTTCATATTTGGCACAGGAAAAATCCATCCAGAGGAAATCTCAGTATTGAACATTTATACCACAAATACAAGGGCAGCCTCATTTATAAAAAAAAAATACTACTGAAGGTGAAATCATATATTAATCCCCACATACTAACAGTGGGAGACTTCAATACTCCACTCTCACCACTGGACAGGCCAACCAGACAGAGAAATAAAGGAACTAACAGATGTTATGATTCAAATGGATTTATCAGACATCTGTAGATCATTCTATGCAAACATAAAAGCATATACCTTTTTCTCAGCACCTCATCAAAGCTTCTCTAAAATTGACCACATACTTTGTTGCACCAAAAACCTCAACAGATAAAAAGGCAAAACCCTATGCATATTATCAGATCACTATGGATTAAAATTAGAATTCATCAGCAACACTAATTTCAGAAGACCTACAGAAACATGAAAATTAAATAATGCTCACATGAGTCACCAATGGTTCAAGAAAGAAATTAAAGACTTTCTAAAATTCAATGAAAATAACCACGCAACATACCCAAATTTATGGGACATGATGAAAACAGTGCTAAGCTAAGAGGAAATTTCATAGTACTAAATACCTACATGAAGAACCTGGAAAAATCCCATACATTTAGCATAACACCAGAAAACTCTAGAACAAAAAGAAGTAAACTCACCCAGGAGGACTAGACAGTAGTCTAAGATAACCTCCCCAGTAATGGATCTCTTTCATTTTAATTAATACATAGACCATTTAGATTATATTTCAAGTCACAGTCTATTGACTGACTGTAGCTTTAAATATAACAAATACCTTCCCAAGGATTCAGCTATCTTCTCAGATTTTTCATGATGATGCTTGGATAGAAGAGTTGATTTCCAGAGATTTGGAGAAAAATAAAAATGTCAAGTGTTTCAATTGTGGCAAATAAAGATACCTTGAAAGGGACTGTAAGTAGGGCATTCCTAGAAACAATATTTTTTCTAAGCATAATCCACTGAGAACTTCCCACTCTTCTGGATTACGCAGGAGGTGTGGCAAAGGCCTGCATTGAACTAATGAGTGTAGATCAACAAGGAACATTCAAGGCAAACCTCTGCCATCAAGAAACTCCTTCAGGGGCCTCTTGCAGGTTGCCAGGTCAAATTTGGTTGAGTCATTTCCTATCATCATGGAGGAAACTACTTTCCAGCACAATTAAAGAATGTAATGCCTATTGTATGAAACCATGCTGCTCTGGATAGTAGAACAGCTATAGGAGAAAGATCAAAAAATTCAGGAGAAACCATAAAGTGAGTATTTTGGCAAGCTTTTTATAAATGAACAAGGACCAAAATTAAAAATATGAATAAATGACACTGTCATTGAAGGTCTGGTAGACACAGGAGCAGATTTAACAATAGTTGCACCAGAATCTTGGCATCCTTTTAGTCTCCTCAGGAGGTAAATGTTCAGGTTTTGGGGATTGAAACTTTATCTCAGGTAAAAAAGAGCATGAGATGGGTCAAATGTATGGGCCAGAAGGACAGAGAGGAAAATAAAAGCCATATGTGGCTAACATAGCAATGAATTTGTGGAAATGTGATTAGTTACAACAATGGAATGCTCAGATTAACATTCCCCCAATCTCAGAAACAAATCATAAATTAACTTAAGTTTCTGAGAAAACTATTAGAAGGTATTACAAAGAACATTCACTGGCCATTCTGGTTGTACAAAACAGGATCCAACAGCTGCTGGTTTTTTAAAGGCACCAAAGATCCTAGCTTTAAAATTGTTGACAAACAAAGCTGTAGGAGTTGCACAATGGCCATTAACAACAAAGAAACTGCAGGCCTTGGAACAGGTGGTAAAGGAGCAGACAGATAGTCAGCATATGGTAGAATCAACCAGCCCTTGGAATTTTCCTGCATTTGTTATTAAAAAGAAATCTTGAGATTGGGGAATGGTGACAGATGTAAGGGCTATTAATAAGGTGATTCAGTCAATGGGCTAACTACAATCTAGAATTCCTTTACCTTCTGTGTTGTCTAAAGGATAGCCTCTTATAGTTATTGATTTAAAAGATTATTTCTTCACTATATCTTTACAAGAAAAAGACAGAGAAGAATTTGCTTTCATGGTACCTACTTAAAAAATTCTTAGAGATATCAATGGAAGATTCATCCACAGGTAATGTTAAATAGCTCCACCCTGTGCCAATATTTGTTATGACAGCTGTTGGAAATGATATGTAAGCAATTTCCTCAATGACATCTTACTATCTGATTGAAATGTAGATACTATAGAAAGAATGTTGAAGAAGTCAAGAAAAATTTTGCCTTGTTAGAGATTAGAAATTGCTCCTGAAAAAAATACAAAGAGAAGATTCTACAAAGTCTTTAGGCTAATAAGATAGCTTACAAAAATTAGGTTCAAAAGTTACAAATAAGGAGGGAACAATTACAGATTTCTAACGACTTTCAAGGATTGGTAGGAGACATTTTCTATCTATGGCCCACTATTGCAGTAAATTCTGATGAACTGAGTAATTTTTTCAAAACCTTGAAGATGAAAAGAAGTGAAATAGTCCCAGAAAACTATCAGCTGAAGCTGAGAGAGAATTGGTTTTGATAGAAGAAAAATTTCAAGATGCACATGTGGATCATGTGGATCTGAAGTTTAACTACATTCTCATTCTGGTCATATTACTCTCTAAGCATCATCCTACAGGAATTTTAATACAGAGGAAAGATATTCTCTTAGAATGGATCTTTGAACCACATAAACTGACTAAAAAATTAAAAACATGTGGAAAATTCTCTGAGCTGATTCTAAGAGGAAAATTGAGACTTCATCAATTAGCAGGAATAGAACCATCAGTATCTTTTAATAATGATAAAATAGCCAAACTATTGCAAGAAAGTGAACCCTTGGCACAGAGCTTGCAGTAACTTTTTGGGAGAGATTAACAACAAATATCCCAAAGCTAGAGAATTCAATTTATATAAAGAACTACGTGCATTCTTCCTCATATTGTAAAGGGAACACCAATATTTGGCATCCCAACATCCTGTACTGATGTAAATAAATCAGGAAAGGCAGGTTACAAATCAGAAAATTTAAGTAAAGTAGATCTAAGCCCTTACGATTCTGTCTAAAATTCAAATTTATATGCTATTCTCATGGTATTAATGGATTTTATGAAACCTCTCATCATAGTTATTGATTTGCAATATGCAGAAAGAGTTGTTTTTAATACTGAAACTGCTAAATTTACACCAGATGATATAGAATTGGCTTTTTTATTTATCCAGTTACAAGAAATAATCAGGAATAGGAATCATCACATATATAAGACACATCTGATTCCATACAGGCCTGCCATGTCCTCTAGCACAAGGGAATGAAGAAATCGATTAATTATTGATTGGAAATCTGCTGGAAGCCTCAGAATTTTAATAAAACCCATCATATCAATAGGAAAGGTTTTTAAAAAAGAATTTTCCATCACATGGCAACAAGCCAAAGAAATTACAAAAAAAGTCTTACTTGTTCTTTATACAATCAAACTCCATTGCCAGCAGGAAGTAACCCAAAAAGTATGCAAAGGAATAAAATCAGGCAGATCTCTGAGTTTGAGGCCAGTCTGGTCTAAATGACAGTCAAACTTAGGCAGTGAAGGAAAACAGAAAGCTGGTGAACACGTAATGAAACAAATGGGCCATATTCCAGTACCAGCAAGCAACAGAACTTGGCAGCTTCAACCATGTGTTTCTAGCTTTAGAGTTAAGAGTAGATAAAAGGAGTTATGGACCTGAGGCTAGGCATGTGTCAGGGATGTCCTTGAATGGAGGCCTAGTAGGGAGGTCACTGCATGAAGCTGTGAAGATGAAGCCTTGGATAACCAAAGATGTTAGAGATGCCAGATTCATGGGATTATCTGCTGAGGAGAGCTGCTAACCAGGAGTGTAACCAATTCCCCACCCCCACCCTCAAGAAGAAGTGTATTACAGTCAACACATCTGAATTGGAGACCTGAAGGTCATTTTGCATCATATATGGAGATGCAGAGTTTAGAGTTTACACGGCTGGTTTTTGGTCTTGATTTTTTCCCAGTATTTCCGTGCTATGCTTCCTTCCCTGCATTTTGGAGTGGTAATGCATAACCTGTGACATTATAAGTAAGAAGCATGTGATCTGATTTTTATTTTTGATTTTTACAGCTGATTAGAGTTAAGCGATTGCCATGTCGAGCACTGCGCTGAGACTTGCGGAAGAAAGGGAGGAGGGTTATACGACCCAGGGGGTTCATGATGGAGGAACCCACAGAGACAGAGGACCTGAGCTTGCAAGAGCTCACTAATACTGGAACAACAGTTAGGAAACCTGAATGGGACCAACCTAGGCTCTCTTCATGTGTGTAACAAATGTGTAGCTTGGTCTCTTAGTAAGGCTTCTAACAGAGGGACAGGACCTCTCCCAAGCACTTAGCTGACTTTTGGTAACCTGTTCCCTATGCTGGATTACTTCACTCTGCCTTGACATAAGAGGAGGAACCTGGAACAACCTGAATTGTGTCATGTTTTATGCAAGCCCATGGGAGGCCTGCCCCTTTCTGAATGGGGATGAAGGAGTGGATGGGGAGGAGGGTAAATAGGAAAGGGGAGAGGATGAGAGGAGAGGAGGGAGGGGAAACTGGTTGGTATGTAAAATAAATTTAAAAATATTATTTAAATAAAGAAATTTAAAAAGATATTATCATGTATCTCAGAATAGACTTTGGACTTCGGACATTGAAATAAGTTTGAGACTGTTATAGACTATGGAAATTTCTTGAATGCATTTTTGCATTATATGTCTATAAGCCTTTGGGGATCAGGGAGTGGAACGTGGTGGTTTGAAAGAAAATGGTCCCCAAAGGGAATGGCACTATTAGGAGGTGTGGCCTTGTTGGAGTAGATGTGGTCTTGTTGGAGGAAATATGTCATGTTTTGGAAGGCTTTGAGGTCTTTTTCTCAAGATTCACTCAGTGTGACTGTCGGTCAACTTCCTGCTGCCTCTGATGAGCATGTAGCCAGCACCACAACTGTCTGGTTGCTGCCATGTTTCCTGTCATGATGATAATGGACTGAGCCTCTGAAACTGTAAGCCACCACCTCAATTAAATGTTTTCTTTGTAAGAGGTGCTGTGGTCATGGTGTCTCTTCACAGCAATTTAAAAAACCCAAGACATGTAGATTCCCAGGGAATCACTATCATGCATTGGGAAATACTTTTCACTCCCCGACAAGAAGCTTTGCTGTACTTAAAGAAAGCATCTCCACAGGATTCTCTCTTCATTGTTGAGAATTTCTCTTCATTCTAATGAAAAAGACTATTGCCCCTATTCCCTCTAGACAGCCCTGTCAGGGCCACCACATGCTCCATTACTATATTTATGGGCTATATTAATTACATATTAGTGGGCTGTCCATCTGAGGGAGCCCTTCTCATGCTGGCAATTGAGCCCCTGCTCCAATTTTTCCCTAGTCTGAGGCAACATCAGTCCTGGCACTTTCCATATACATACTTTCCTGCAAACTCCCCCTTAGGTGAAGGAAATCTCATTCTCACCACGTGCCAAGGTTGGGTTCTGTTCTCCCAAATATTCCACTGGAGGGACAGTCATCACAAAGGTGGAGGGCGACCTTTTAAAAACTGACCTTTGGTGTTCTCTGGGACTGCTGAGCAAGGTAGCTACAGAAAGAGACACCTTTAAGAGCAGTGACTTGCTTGTATGTAAGTTATGTAAGTTTTTACAGCTCAGTTAGTTTTGCTAAGCAGGCTCTGTCAGTGAAATCAGTTGAAGTGGCCTCTTTTGCAGCTCACATTGGCTTGACTGTTGCTGTCTCTACTCAGATTCACCTTGAGAAAAAGCACTGCCTTGCATTTCTTGCTATTACACACTCACTTGAATCCCAATACAAAGATACCTGGCCTGATCCCCATATCTGTAATTATTACCTGTATCTGTGGGCTGTATTGGGTACTTAGTTTTGTTAGTGAACCCTTGCATGACAGGTTCTGGATGGAACTCTACCTGCCACAGTCCTTTGGAGCCCCCTTCATTTCTGTATTTGGGCCACAGTCCCAAGCATTCCTCATCCCCTCACCCAGACTTGCTGAGAAAAATCACATTAAGGTTTTGTCAAAAGTAGCAACACATTTTTGATGGATGGCCATATTAGACAAAAAACATTGCTTTCTTTGGGATGTCAGTGGTGGGGGGGGGGACATTGCCAAGGTAGACTCTTACCAGGGCTGCTCCCTCTGTCCTGCCATGAATGAGAACAAGAGAAAAAAAGAGAGATAGAAAGAGATGGTTGAAAAAGGTATAATAGAAATGATAGAGAAGGAGGTGATAGAGATGATAGAGAAAGAAAAGATAGAGAAAGATGATAGATCTAGAAGACAGTGATGATAGGGAAAGAGATGGTAGGTAGATGATAGAGAAAGAGATGATAGAAAAAAAGATGATAGAGAGAGAATATAGAGAAAGGTGATAGAGATGGTAGAGATAGGTAATAGAGATGACACAGAGATAACAGAGAGATGATAGATTATGATGCTAGAGATGCTGAAAAGAGATGACAGAAAAATATCGAGAGACAGAGATAGAAACAGATGGAGTGAGAAATATATATAAAGAGATAGAGAACAGCAAGCAACATGCCATGCTACCTCAAGGTAATGGAGTTCTATTCTGGCCGCTTTTGCCAGATATAGGTCTGGGAACCTTACCCTTGAGATCTGGCCTTCTCTGTTTCACTGCACTGAGATACTCTTCCACAAGGACAGGGCCCTCTCGCAAGGCATAAGAGGCACACAGGAAAACTAATTTAGAAGTCTCCTCACTATATACATGAGTCAATAGAAGCCACAGAAACAAATTATTGGGTACAGACTGGTTCTAGGGCTAATCAAAGTATCCCACATATCCACCAGAAACATTTTAGATGGCACATGTATGGAGGACCCTCAGCTGTCAACTTGACTGGGGGCTCAAGACTGATGTACAGAGAATATAAGACTGAACTTCCAGAAACCAACCTCCTCATGATTGAGAATTTCTATACTGCCAGACAAAGAGGACTCTTCCCCTTTAATTCCATAAAGTCCCGACAGAGCTTTCAAGCTCTCCATCTCTGCAAAGCTTCAGATAAAGGAGCACTTTAATAATGGAAATTGAACCCTTTGTGACTGGCCTGATGTGACCTCTCACTGACCCGAGGTCACCCACACATATGCACTGCTCCTGGCACCTTCAACATATATACTTTCTAGACAAATGTCCCAGGAAACATATCACAGACAAAGATATCCACCTCATGAAAAGACTATATTTGTTCCTCTACAATGCCAGGATTTCTGGATAGATGCACCTACCTGTCCTGAGGCCCGGGTGCATAAAGAGCTTATGGGTCAAACCATCAGCCTTCAAGAACTAGTAGATACAAGATACTCTGCCACCATGGTGTCTGAACCACTATGGTAATGATTCTTCTGCAGGGTAAACACTTTTAACATACAAACCCACACATATACCACCTTAAAGTATAGTGAACCATAGCCAATTCACCAACTGCCAAAAGAGGTACCTGCTTTACCCGTAATGGAGTCAAACCTGCTTCCCACTTAGGGCAGTCTTCAATGGGAAAGAAGAATGTTACTTAAGATTTAACCAGGAATTTTATGGGACTTGGTGCAACGTGTCTAGGAAGGTGGCCTTCCAAGAGTGGTGACCTCCTTATAAGACAGTCTTGCAGCCAGTGGGTTTGGTCAAGGAGGCACTGGTAGTGAAAGCAGTCCACATGGCAGCTCTCCTGTCTCACATCTGCCTTCCTTGTTGACTGAGCTTCCTACTAAAGAAGGACTTGGCCTTCACCTTCTTCTTCCTGCTCATTCATTGGCTCACAAGACAAAGATGCCCACTTGCATTTCAACCCCTCATGCCTGCAATTCACATGAGTTTATTCCCCACACCATAGATTTTGCTGGGGACCTGGTTTTGATGCTGAATACTTGACTGGGAGTTTTAGCACACTGAGCTGTAACTGAAATCCTCAGTGACAGGAGATAAGAAAGGAAACAAAAAGAAAGTCGAAATTCAGGAAAGACACAAAGAAGTAACTGAACATGAAGCAGAGAGCAGACTGGGTATGTCAGCAGCAATGGAGGAAGTGGAAAAGGATCATAGGAAAGAAGAAAGGGATGCACTGGCGATGGACTGAGGGAAAAAGAAGGGAATGAAGAAATGAAAGGACTGACTGAGAAATAGCTAAACTCTTGGTGATATTTCTGGAGACCTGCAAGCTCATGTACAGAGTCCAGGATCCCAAGGGCAGTGTCTATTCCAGAAATTGAGGGGTAAGTACAGGTGAAGTTCAAAAAATATACAAGAAGAAGGGGAACATGAACTCACCGGCGCTCAACCTGTCTCTGATCCTGGATGTTTTTACACATGTCTGTACTATGGCTACTGACTCCTGGGTAGAGAGCCCCTCCCCACCATGACAAACATGGCTGCCACAGGAAATCAAAGCCTGTATTTCCTGTATAGCTATGGTTGTTACTCTGCAGTATAGCAAGCCTCTGGCAATGGTGAGGTGGTCACCCGTTAGCTGGAGTGGGCTAACTGAAACCCCTGTGACTTTACTCTTTGGACCAAATTCCCCAGTGAATTCTTTCTTTCTTTATTTATTCAAAATTTCCACCTCCTCCCATTTCCCTCCCACTCCCCTACTCCCCCCTCCCTCTCCAGTCAAACCTGACTCTCTGAATGTGGCTGACAAAGAAGCCAATGGTAATGGCACTGGGTTTTTTTTATTCTATTGCATGAACTGGCTTTTTGGGAGACTAGTCTGTTTGGATGCACACCTTCCTAGACCTGGCTGAAGCAGGAAGGGCCTTGGACTTCCCACAGGGCAGGGCACCCAATGAACTCCTCATTCAAATCCTCCCTTCACTTTTTGAGAGAAAGAACACTGAGGCATTGGTGGGAATAGTAAAGAAATACCACTTGAGGGCAGTATTGTACCAACATGGTCAAGGTACAGGATTTCTGGGTATCACACTCTGCCCTTCTCTGATTAAAAACTAATAATAATAAAAGTAAAACAATATGCCATTAGATTACAAGATGGGTGAGTTCAATCTCGGACTCTTTTAGCCAGAGATATGCCTTAAAGCCTTAGAATCTTACTGTATGGATATTGTCTGGGAGGTCACGTACCACAGAGTTTCCTCAGTCCTACTCCAACACAAGAACAAGAACATGACACATTCTCAAGGACTAAGGACCATACAGGAAAACTAAATTTGGAATCCTCAAATGAGAAGCATGAGTCTAATCAATGCACAGAAAAAAATCTTGGGCATAAATTGGACATTGGGCTGAGCACAACCCCCTATAACCTGCCAGGAACAAGCTAACTGACCCACATGTCCATGGTGAATCTTGAAGCAGGGTGTCAGGGTAACCTATAGAGTGCCCAGTCCTCTTGTGGGTGTGCAAACATTATATAGCCATTCCACAAGCCAGTCTCTACTTCAGGGTTGCCCGACCCTCTGCTCACACTCACATACCAGGCTCCTGACTGGGAGAGCACATAGGACAGAGGGAAGTGGGCAGTTTGCACAAGGGAGACATCACCTACACACACACACACACACACACACACACACACACACACACACACACACACACGCCATAGGACCAGCAACGGATCTACACCCAGCAGAATGAGAGGCCAGGCTGTACTGAGGATGGAAAGCACACAGCTAGCTTCCATGTTGAGGGTCCCAATTCCTGCGCCATGGACTGGAGTTGGAGTAAAAAAATAAATGTCACCTAAACTCTTTGTCTTCTTGTCCAGAGACCCTCACCTGTTCATTCTAGGACCTTGACTGTCCATCCAAATGTTTGTATCACCTACCTCCAAGATCACAAGAGTTTTTGTGTTGAGACCCCTGAAGCTCTGATGGAAAATTTGTTTCCCAGGAACCCTCATTGGGGACTAGAAAATATCAAGAAACTATTAGTCAATCCCAGCTTTTACCAGCCTGTCAAGTCCTGGTCTGTGGCCCCAGATCACCTATTGGGGTCTGCCCAGAGAACATTATGATCTCTTTGTCTGTAATCAGTAGTTCTTTCTACCACACACAGCCACTGACAGACAAAATTTTTGCCACAATTTCCTTTCTGCAAAGGACAGAGTTTGTCTTGTACATGGACCTTTCTTTGCCATGTGCCTGCAGCCATGTACCCATGTCTGTAACCCTCCATGCCTACAATGGACAGCTGCTGATATAGTTACATAGACTTAAGGGCACCAGGACACATTACAAAGAACATTGTCCTTTTGGCTCCTGCCAGGATGCCACTCCCACAGCAGCACACCAGCAGCCTTTCCTCAGACAGTCCCTTGCTTGGTATTACATTTTAGACAAGCTCAAAAGAAACTTACCCCTTCATCTTGTTTTCTTCTTGGGATATGAATACATGGAAATGATAAAGTCCATGTAGGCAAGAGAAGAAATGCGGTGTTTTACACACACACACACAAACACACACACACACACACACACACACACACACACACACACACATGCACATGCACACACTAACATGTTGTTCACACCAGAAATATACTGGATGCACAGAAAATGAAGCAGAGAGAATGGAATGAGGATGTGAGCATGGGTAGGGGGATGGAATGGGTAAGAAGAAAGGGATGGAGGAAGGACAGGCTGAGTGAGAAAGAAGGGTATGAAGAAACGAAAGAAGGACTGATATATATGTAAACCACTGTAAAATTTCTGTGGATCTACAAGGCCATGACCAGAGGTCGGAATCCCAATGGCTGTTTCTGATTCCAGGAAATGAGGGGTAGGTATAGATAGCAGTTCAGAAAAAAAAAAAGATCATGAAGTCAGGGACACTATTTCTGCTCCTTGAAGGTGGTAAGTGGATATAATGGAGTCACAAGTACTTTTTCCACATATGTGATCCAAGGCACTGAGTCCTAATAGAGCTCCTACCAACACTGACAAAAATGGCTGCTCCAGGAAACCTAAACCCGCACTTCCTGTGTCACTCTGGTTTTTACTCTGCAGCATGACAAACCTTACGGGATAGCTGGGAGTACACCACAACTGACCTAAACCCTGAATTTTCCTAATGCTGGACTGTTGGCTAGAGACTCCTTCAGCTCAGTCTGGAGAACAGAGTCACCATGCATCCCCATTCCCTCATCCTGAGATATGAGGAGAAACAACACACTGATGTGTTGGCAGGAACACAAAATCAATTCTGCTTGATGGCAGTGTTGCACCAAGTATATCCAGGTATCTGTCCTCCAGCTCTTCTCCCTCTGCTCTTCTCTGAAGGAAAAAAGGTAACAAGTAGCCACTAAAGGACAAGGGTGCTTGAATTTAATCTTGGAGTTTTTTGTGTAAAAGTAGGTCTAAGTGTCTTTCTATATGGATCTTGACCACAGGGTGGTATGTCTGAGGACAAGATTGTCACAGAGCAGGGTTCTCACTCTACAATATTCAGTAACTTTATTCACAAGGTATATCGCGCCCTGAAGGCATAAACACCATATAGAAAAACAAAATTGGAAAACCACCACTAGATGCAGGAGTCATGAGGAGACATAGTAACAAAACTTTGGACAGACACTGAACTCAGGGCAGAATATGGCCCCTATCCCTCATAGCCCAGGAGGAAACGCTAACTGGCACATGTGTGCAGGAGCCTCAGCTACTATCCTGATTCTGGGGGTTAAGGGTAACCAATGTGTGTCCAGGATTCCCATGTTTGTACACGTTCTGGAAAACCACGAGTTCGCTAGGCTTCACGTTCATTGTTAGCTGACCTCCCCCTCCTAACACCCACTCAGGATGGTCCTGACAGAAAAGTGGATGGGATAGAGAAGAATGTGAGCCTTTAGCACAAGACAGACAACACCTACCCACACAGGGCCTATGACTAGGGATGGAAAGAGAGACCCTGAATTAAACATACACACGTGCATGCATACACACACACACACACACAGAGAGAGAGAGAGAGAGAGAGAGAGAGAGAGAGAGAGAGAGAGAGAGAGAGAGAGAGAGCAGACTGGGGATGTCAGCAGCAATGGAGGAAGTGGAAAAGGATCATTGGAAAGAAGGAAGGGATGCAATGATGATGGATTGAGGAAGAAAGAAGGGAATGAAGAAATGAAAGAAGGACTGACTGAGAAATAGCTAAACTCTTGGTGATATTTCTGGAGACCTGCAAGCTCATGTACAGAGTCCAGGATCCCAAGGGCAGTGTCTATTCCAGAAATTGAGGGGTAAGTACAGGTGAAGTTCAAAAAATATACAAGAAGAAGGGGAACATGAACTCACCGGTGCTCAACCTGTCTCTGATCCTGGATGCTTTGTACACACATCTGCATTATGGCTGCTGACTCCTGGGTAGAGAGCCCCTCCCCACCATGACAAACATGGCTGCCACAGGAAATCAAAGCCTGTATTTCCTGTATAGCTATGGTTGTTACTCTGCAGTATAGCAAGCCTCTGGCAATGGTGAGGTGGTCACCCGTTAGCTGGAGTGGGCTAACTGAAACCCCTGTGACTTTACTCTTTGGACCAAATTCCCCAGTGAATTCTTTCTTTCTTTATTTATTCAAAATTTCCACCTCCTCCCATTTCCCCAGTAAAACAATATGCCATTAGATTCCAAGATGGGTGAGTTCAATCTTGGACTCATTTAGCCAGAGACAGACCTTGAAGCCTTAGAATCTTACTCTATGGATATTGTATGGGAAGTCACAGACCCCACTCCAACACAAGGACAGGACATGCTCTCAAGGACTAAGGATCATATAGAAATACTGAATTGGGAACCCTCAATGAGAAGCATGAGTGAGAAGAAGGTACAGTAAGAAAATCTTGGGCAGAAACTGGACATTGGGCTGAGCACAACCCCCTATATCCTGCCAGGAACAAGTTAACTGACCCACACATCCATGGAACTCAGAGGGAACATTGAAGCTGGGTCTTAGGGTAACCCATAGAGTGCCCAGTCCTCTTGCGGGTGTGCAAACATTATATAGCCATTCCACAAGCCAGTTTCTATTTCAAGGTTGCCCGACCTCTCCTCACACACACACACACACACCAGACTCCTGACTAGGAGATCACATAGGACAGAGGGAGGTGGGCAGTTTGCACAAGGGAGATGTCACCTACACACACACGCCATAGGACCAGCAACGTTAGGGCTCCACCGGATCCTGATTTCTGAACAAGAAAATTTCAAAAGAAGAACCTTTCGTCCATCCCAAGTGCTCCCTGCCTAATAGGCCTTGGGCTGGGACTCTAAATCATTTCTTTGGACTTATCCAGCTGCCATTAAGATCTCACTATTTGTAATCAATCACTGTTATTAACCCACACATTCATTTTCAACTATTATTTTCCCAATGTTTCCTGTCTGCAATAGGTGCAGAATCATTCTTGTATGTGTACCTTTCTTTATCAGGTGCATCCAGCCAGCTACCCATTTCTGCATCTCTCCAGGCAGGCAAAGGAAAGCTCTCTAATGGGATTTACACAGACCGAGAGGCATCTAGACACATTCCAGAGTTCCTAGTTCTATTACCTCTACCAAGATGTCAACACCACACCAGACTACCAGCACCCCTGCCTCAGGTAGTCACTTGTGGCAGAACTGGGACAAACTCAGAAACACAATTTTCCTTCAGATATTTCCCCCGGGATCTGAACACATGACTCAGGACTAAATGTGTGTAGGTGTTGGGAAAGGAATTTGTTTTTCTGGCTGGCTACGACTACCAGTAGGCAAACACACACACACACACACACACACACACACACACACACACACACACACACACACACAACATAATGTAGATTTCATGCCCCATGTATTCATAGAGGCTAGATCTTGCTGGATTATTGTAGAATTAACATTTTCCCTTGAGAAATGGTTTTAACTATGCAACAGGAAGCCTTCCTGTCCTGAAGAACTGAGCCTGCATAGGCTGTCCTCCTCCTTATTGAGACTTTCTGTATTGTCTAGAAGAAAAGGACTTCTTTCCTTGCTCACCAAGAAGCCCTGTCAGTGATTTCAAACTCTCCATCTGTGCCGACCTCAAGCTGATCATGCCCTCCTTACGATGAGGGTGGCATTAAGGTTTCATGTGACTTGATGTTCTGACTTCTTATTGGCTCCAGGCCATCTACTACCTTCCATGTACTTTCCAGCCAAGGTCCAGGCCAGCATGTCACAAGCAGAGATACTCACCCACTGACAGAAATGGATACTAGTTCTCTGTGTTCTCTGCTCTCCCAGCCAGATGTTCCCACCTAAACTTCTGCTGAGTGTACCGTCCCTAAATGGCTTACACTTTGGAGCAACAGCCATTCATGCTTTGAACTTCGGTCTGTCTGTCATAACGACTACACAGGCAGTGTACTCTGCCATGACTTCTGCACCCTTTATGACCTTGCTTTTAATGCAGGGGACACACACACACACACACACAGAGAGAGAGAGAGAGAGAGAGAGAGAGAGAGAGAGAGAGAGAGAGAGAGAGGCAGTTCATAATCATTTTAAGGAGAACCTGAGCCTTGCAGTTCAACAAGGGACAGCCAATCTTGACTTTGGGCTATTACCCTGCATATTCTTGGAGAGTCTTGAGCAAGGTGGCCTAGCACATAGAATCTTTCCAGAGTGGTGACCTGCCTGTGAGTGTGTATAGCTAGAGGCTTTACCCAGGGAGGCACCAGTAGTCAAAGCTGGCCACATGGTAACATTCCTCTGATGTTTTCCTTCCTTGCTGACTGTGGTTGTCTCTACTCAGATTCACCGTAAAGAAGGACACTGCCTTCTCTTCCTTGCTGTTATACACCACTTGGCTAAGCCAGCCGAGATGCCCCACCCTCATGCCATCATTGCAGCTATCCTCTGTAGACTTGGGTCATGCTGAAGGCTCGGCTTTAATGATGAACCTTTGCTGTTGATAGGTGCAGCACTCTGGAAGGACATTAAATGTATAAATGGAACAAAGAAGCTCAAAACACAGAGAAGACAGAAAGCAAGGAGAAATAGAAAATGATGTAGAGTCATCACAGTGACCATGTCAGCCTTCAGAGAGGGAGAGAGGAAGGGAAGGACAGAAGAGGGAAAGAGAGAAGGGAAAAATAGGAAATGGAGAAGGAAGGAAGGAGGGAAGGAAGGTAGAAATGGAGTAGAAAGAGACAATTGGTCAGGAAGAAAGCAAATAGATGGTCTATTTCTCAGGACACCAAGCTCTTCTTTTATTTTTTTTTTTTATTTAACCACTAAGACATTTTCTTTAAGATTCCTTATTTATTGATGGGTGTGGTATTCTTTAATTCTAGGATTTTGACAGCAGCTGGATCTATGAGTCTGAGGCTAGCCTGGTCTACAATAGTTTATTGCAGAATATATATATATATATATATACATATATATATATATCCAGAATTACATAACATGGCCCCTATCTTCATGTTTTTTTTGGTTTGTTTGTTTTTGGTTTGTTTTAATCAGTGTAAAAAGTGAGGAACAAGCCGGGCAGTGGTGGCACACGCCTTTAATCCCAGCACTCTGGAGGCAGCCTGGTCTTCAGAGCTAGTTCCAGGACAGGCTCCAAAGCCACAGAGAAACCCTGTCTCGAAAATAAAAATAAAAAAAAAAATAAAAAAAAAAACCAAAAAAAAAAAAAAGTGAGGAACGTCCCCAATGCGTTACCAGCCATCAACTCTCATGAGTTAAGACCCACCATTTTGGTTTCTAAGTCACATAGTGAGTAAAAATCTGACATTCATTTTGCTAAGTAAGTACTTTGCTTTGGCTCTGACCTATGGGGATATCGACCTCTCAAAGATTCTTCAGTTTACCACATCCAGAGTCAGTCTCAGTGACTCCAGAGACTGATTAGGGTAACCTTCAAAAACATTACTTTCCGGGGGCTGGAGAGATGGCTCAGAGGTTAAGAGCATTGCCTGCTCTTCCTAAGGTCCTGAGTTCAATTCCCAGTAACTACATGTTGGCTCACAACCATCTGTAATGGGGTCTGGTGCCCTCTTCTGGCCTGCAGGCATACACACAGACAGAATATTGTATACATAATAAATAAATGAATAAATAAATATTTAAAAAATCATTACTTTCCTTTATTTTGAAACTTAAAACTAATAAACTATAATTAAATTGTTTCCTCCTTCCAGTTCCCTCTCTAACAGGTCACACTATTCTCTGCTTCCCAGCACTCAAATTTATGGCCTCTTTTTTTTGTTGACCTAAATGTATAAACACAACCTTCTTAGTCCATAAAATATTACTTATATGTGTATTATTTAATGGCTTATATTAGAGGCCAGACTCTGATCTAAGGAGGAGTTGTTAAGGTTGGAGCCAAAAAAGGGGGGAATCCCAAAGAATCAGGGACCCTGTTGTTCTTACAGCACTTGGGTAGACTCTCCTTTATGATGTTTGGAGGGCATTGCAAATTTCCCACGTATCTTCACCCCTAATGCTGACTCCTGAGCAGAGAACCCCTCCCCACCCTGACATACATGGCTGCTACAGGATCTCAATGCCTTTACTTCTTGTGTAGGTGAATATATTGCTCTGGCGTCTAGCCATACTCAGGGGATGGTACTGGCTGGGGACAACATGGGTCATGTGAACTCCAGATTACTCTAGGACTGGCAAGCTAGCCTGAGAGCCCTTCATCTCAGTCTTGGGACCAGAGGCTCCCATCATCCTCACTCTCAACTTCAGACCTGCTGAGAATCAGCACACTGAGGTGTTGGCAGGAATAGGAAAGTCATTCTGCTTGATGGCGGTGTTACACCAAGAATGCCAAGGTAGCCAGGCCCACTCCCCACTCTTCACTGGGTAAAAACAATCTTTCCACTAAACTCCAAGGTGGCAGGACTCAACATTAGCTTCTTGAAGCTCCACTAAGGCATAAGAGTTCTACAGAAAAAATAAATCAGAAATCAGTCATTAAATAGAGGATTCAGGAGAAAACACAGAAAAAAAAAATCTAGGCTAGAAATTGTTCCTAGGCCACTCATCTTGCCAGGCGCACTCTAGCTGGAACATGTGTTCAGGACCCTCTGTTGGCATCTTGATGCTAAGGTTCAAGTGTGACACATAGAGCATCGGTGCCATCTTCATTATAGAGAGTCTGGACTGCCCAGAAGAAAAAGGACTCAATCCCTTTTCCTCTAGACAACCCTGCCAGAAATTTCATATTCTCCATCTCTACCAAGTGGCAGCTGAAGGAGCACTTTTGATGAGTGTAATTGAACTCCCTGTGACTGGTCTGCTCCGACGTCTCACTGGCCTGAGACCACTCACAACTATGGATTGGTTCTAGAATTGTCCGCAAACTTTCCAGCCAAAGGTCCCAGGTACCCTGCCAAAAGCAGATATCCAGATGTCACACCTCTATGATCCCAGCTATCGCCCACCTGTGCTTCAGCTGAGGGCCAGGTCTAAGGAATTTAACTTCAGATCAACAGCCCCCTCTATCTTTAAACTTAGATCTGTCTAACATGCCCACTAGAGGTGAGATGCTTTGCCATGGTTGCTGGACCTTTAATGACCTTTCTTGTCTGCAGCTGACACCCTCAGAATAACCTCTCTTACATGCAGATGCACACACCAGCATACCATCAAGTCCAGAAAAAGCATAGTCATCCTCTACTACTTGCTAAAGTTGAGCCTGAATGTACCCATAATTTCTCTGGTTGATGACAGTCCTGCTTCCCATTTTTGACAGCCATCACAGACTATGTGTGGGGAGGAGCTTTCTTGATCTTGATCCTGGATATTCTCTGGCACTCCTGAGCAAGTTGACCTAGGAAAAAAAAAGCCTCCAAGAGGGGTAACCTGCTTTACGTCCATTTTATAGCTAGTGGGTCTGGTCAATGGGTCACTGGCATTGAAACCAGTCATCATGGCACCTTTTTGTCTCACAACTACCTTCGTTTTGACTCAGAACCACCCTAAGGAAGAGCTCTGCTCTCCCCTTTCTCTTACATAATCAGTTGTCTCACTGACAAGAATGCTCCACTTGAGTCCTATCCTTGCAGTTATTTCCCATACAGTTGGATTGTGCTGGGGTCCTGGCTTTAATGGTGAACTCTAAGCTGATAGATAAAGGACATTGGATTCTCAGTGCAGAATTCCTGGAGACAGCAAAGTACAAAGTACAAAGGAAATGAAAAGAAGGTCAAAACACAGAAAAGATGGAAACAAGGAGCAACAGGGAGGAAAGGAGGCAGAGAGGAACAGCTGAGGGAATCAGAATTGGGAGGCAGGGAGTGAGGGAAGGACAGAAGGAAGGAACGGAAGAAGGGAGAGTTGGAGGGAGGGAGGAAGAAAAAGGAAAGAAGGATTAAAGGTCTGACAGACAGATGACCTCTTGGTGGCATTTCTGTGGGTCCCCCAAATCCAGGAACAGAGATAAGATCCTCAAATATTGATTCTGATTTCAGGAAATAGAAGCAAATAGAGTTGAGAGTTCAAAAACTGTCAAGAAGCCGGGGACCCTGTTGTAACCTTGCGCCTAGAGACAGACTCTGCTCCTTGATGCTAGGAGGATATGAGAGAATCGGAAGCAGGTTGTTCACATATCTGCTCCAAGGCCACTGACTCCTGGGCAAAGAGCTCCTTACACCTTGACAGACATGGCTGCCACCGAATATCTAAGCCTGCAATCTCTGTGTCGCTGTGATGATTGCTCTGGGATACAACAAGCCCAGGGTCTGGCAATGGTGAGGCCCTCACTCATTAGCTAAACTGGGATAATGGGAAACCCCTTTGGTTCTGTCTTTGGAACATAGTCCCCATTTATTCTGTACTCCCTTACCCCTAGACCTGCTGAGAAAAAGCACACTGATGTGTTGGCAGAAGGAAGAAAACAATTTTGCTTGATGGCAGTGTTATACCATGAACACCAAGGGACCCTTCTTTCAGGGTTTCTTCCTCCAGCCTTCTCTGAAGGGAAAAAGGTCAACAACTTCTCACGAGATTCCAAAATGACAGTTAAGTCTTGACATCTTTTGATCAGAAATAGGCCTTGAAGTCTTATTATATGAATCCTGGGCATGGGGGGGCAGGGTTGGTTCACAGACCTCACAGGGTCTTTAACCCCATTGTATGAAGATCATTAAGCACCAGAGGCATGGTCTAACCTCAAGGTCTAAGTGCCAGACAGGAAAACTAAACTTGGAACCCTAAAACTGGAAGCAAGCATCAGGAAAAGCCACAGAATCAAACCTTGGGCAGAAAATAGGCCCAGGGATGAGTACAGGCCCTATCATAGCTTGCCAGGAATAGTATAAATGGCAAATGTGTGCAGGGCACTCTGATACCAAGGTTTAAGCGTAACCCATACAGTGTACAAGTTTTCTAAGGATGTGCAGACATCGTATTTCCATGACACAACAAGGCTTCAATTTCAAGGCTACCTACCCCATATAAGACATAGGAGTAAATGGACAGTTGGCACAAGGAAGATAACCTCCCAGTCACACAGGGCCTAGACTCAGCATTGCATTTGTACGTAGCAGAGGGGACTCATCCTTATACAGATGACAAAATAGTACAATTTCCACTTTGAGAGTCTCAGTTCCTCAGCCACAGATAGAAATCAGGATAATGAGGAAATTTGCCACCCTTTGATCTTTTTGTCCAGAGACCCAACCTGTGCATTCCAAGACCCTGTCTGTGCAATCAAGTGTTTCTCTGCTGGCCATTTTGCAAACTCATGTGAGCTTTTGTGTTGAAGCCCCTTAGCCTCTGATGGAAGATAAGGTTCTCAGGGACCCTCATCTGGAGACTTGAAAATATCAAAGACAAAATATTAGTACATCCAGCTGCTACCAGCCTGTCAGATTCTTGGCTGTGGCTCCAATCACCTCGTTGAGCTTGCCCAGCCAGTGTATGATCTCATTGTTGGTACACAATTGTTCACCTTTTCCACACAGCTGCTGGATGTCAGGACAGAGGTTTGTTTCCTTTCTCCAAAGGTCACAGACTCTGTTTGGTATCTGGGTCTTTTGATCACCTGTATCCACATCCAGTCAGGTAAAGATGTCTGTAACCCGCCATGGATGCAAAGAAGCCTGTCTAGTGGCATTTACACAGTCTGAAAGGAACTCCATGTAATAGAGAATCCAGGCTTCTTGGTTTCTTTCAGCATGTCAACACCACACCAGTACACCACCACACATTCCTCAGGGTATACTCCCTTTGTGCTGCAATTGGGTCATATTCAAATGGAGCCTACAATTTACCATCTTTTCTCTCAGGAAGCTAGACACATGACCAAGGACAAAGTGAGTGTAGTTATCAGAAGAAGGAATTTGTTTTAAAACCTGACTGTCACCACAAGTGGGCACACACACACACACACACACACACACACACACACACACACACACATTCATACCAACATTAATGTCATGTCACAGGTGTCCAGGGAAGATAGACGTCACTGGATTCTTGGGAAATTACCACTTTTCCTTGGAAAATAGTTTTCACTATCAAACAGGGAGCCTTCACGGCCTAAATGACTGAACCCGTAGAGGCCCCCATCCTCTTTGTTGAGACTCTTTGTGATGCCCAGGGGGTGGTGGGTATGGCTGGTCTCTGTTCTCCAGAAAACCCTGTCAGTGCTTCCACACTCTCCATCTCCATAAACACCCAGATTAGGGAACCCTTCCCAGGATGGAAATGGTCTTCTTCCCCTGTGACTGGCCTACTCCAAATTCTGACTGGCCCCAGGCTACCCATATCTATGGATCAATCAGTCCTGGCACCTTCCACATAAATATTTTCCTGCCAAAGGTCTTGAGAACCGTATTGTAAGAACAGACCCCTACTTCCTGACAAGACTGCATGCCACTACTCTGTGATCCCAGCACTTTCTGCCAGATGTATCCACTTGTGTACTTCTGCTGAGGGCTTACAAAATTCATGCCAATAACTTTTCCAGGTTTGAAATGAATGGATGTGTTACAAACCTTCTAGAGGCAGGGCGCTCTACAATGGTTTCTGTACCCTCTATGGCCTTGCTTCTAACATAGAGGAAACAAAGAACTACATGTGTGCACACACGCACACACACACAGGCAGAGAGAGAGAGAGAGAGAGAGAGAGAGAGAGAGAGAGAGAGTCAGAGAGACAGAGAGAGAAAGAGAATATATAGAATATACCAGCTAACTGCCAAGTTGAGTAGAACCATAGATTCATCTATTGCCACATGCCTATGTTGGGCCATGATCTACATATTATTCCACTACCTGATCACAGACCAGCTTCCTAACTTCTATTATCTAATAGGCCAGCTATCACCTGGGAAGGGGCAGGGAAACTTTTCTTGACCTTGTCCCCGAGCACTCTCTGGGAATACTGTGGGCTAGTGCGGAGTACACTCCAAGAGTTCTGAGCTGCTTTGAGTCAGGTTTGTTGTTAGTTGGTTTTCCAGGGAGACTCAGGTAGTGAATCCTGGTCATGTGGCATGTCACCTCTCAACTCTACCTTCCTTCCGTGACTGAGGCTTCCTCTGCTCAGGCTCACCATGAGGATGGACACATTGCACTCTGCTCCTTGCTGATACGTACACAATAGGCTCACACAACCAGGAGGTTCCAAGTACATACCTCCATTGCAGTAACACCCCATACCCTGTGATTATGCTGTGGATATAATTTTTATAGCAAAATCATAGACTGATCAGTAGAGGACACTCAACTCCACCTGCAGCAGTCCTGAAGAAGAGTAAAAGTCAAACGGAAACAGAAAGAAATGAAATGGAGAAAAATAGGAAGACAAGATCAAGAGGAAAGCAAAGTGAATAGGCTAAGGTTGTCAGTAAGCAAATGAGCAAGGGAGGATGAAAGCAAGGAAGGGAGGGAGGGAGGAATCAATGGCCAGATGAAAAGAAGGAATGAACTAAGAAAGGATTTACAAGTCAATGACCTCTGGCTGGAATTTCTGGGGACCCCGAGTTCCTGAGAAGAAGCAGTGTCCCTGGTGCAATATCTGGTTCCAGGAAGGGAGGTGTGGGTATAGGTAGAAGACAGGAAAAACAATCAGTCAGCCAGGGACACTGAGTGTGGCCACAGGTACTTGGACAGACTCTGTCCCTTGCTCATAGGAGGACACGAAGGAGTCACAAGTAGTCTGTCCACACACCTGAGCCCCATGTGATGATTCCTCGGTAGAGAACTCCTCTCATGTATGTCAGCCATGGCTGCCACAGGATCTCCTTGTCTGTACTTCCTGTATAGTTGAGGTCTGGTGCTCTAGAGCCTTGCCTTCTTCGGGAGCTAGACTGGCTGGTGCTTCACATGGGTCACTGGTACCCTGGGTACCCCTAAGGTTGGCAAGCCTGCTGGACCCTCCTTTCTTGCACTGTTTGGACTAGAGCCTCCCTCCTTCCCATTTCCTCACCCTCGCCCCCACCCAGACATAATGAGAAAACCTGGAGTGTTTGGTACAAACAGCAAAATCATTCCACTGGATGGCGGTATTGCACTTTGAATGCCAAGGTGCTCTTGTCCCAGGGCCAGTCCCTCTGCCCTTCTCTTGCTACCAGACTCTAAAATGGCTGTCTACTCTTGTAACTACTTCCTGTTACAGATGGGTCTCTTAGCTGAACTCCAGGGATCTGACTCCACATGATCCTCATTCTCGCTGCCAAATTGAGACATTAGCTTCCAACCATTGTACCCTCTCAAGGTACTAGGACCCTTATCGGAAACTAGATGAGTCAGGGTAAACCACAGAACCCAAACTTCCTGAGCCTATGACTAACCATTGCTCCCTCTCTGTAAGGGACATTGATCAACCTTTCAGCAGGCCTCCTCAGAGTTCTCAGAAGACCTCAGCTGCCCACTTGTCAACATAGCCTGCCACATTTCACATAATTTCTTGCTATTTGTCAACAGCTTTACCATTCCATAGCAAGGGCTGCCCAGCTTACAACCACTGGACTAAGCCAACCCACTATGAATGTTTGTTCCTCCTCCAGTGTTAAGTCTCAAACCCTTGGTCAAATGGCTGAGGGGCCAACCTAACATATTAAAGTGGACAATGGCCACCAGGTTCTCCCAGCATCCCTCAGACTCTACCTGGCTGGCCCCTTATCCATAACTATCCAGCCCAGGGCTGGGCTGCCCTTCTCCCAGAGGCTCTTCCCTATATAAATCAGCCATTTTGGTTCCCCTCTCTCCCTTTTTCCTTTCCCTTCCTTCTCTGCCCATATGGCCCAGCTCAGGCTGGTCATGTGCACTCTGAACTCTCCCAGATGTCCCTGCCTCTGGCTTTGCTCTCCCTTTTGTCTACAATGAATTTTCTCCTCTACCATATTTAGGGGAAGTCATGTCCTTTCCTTTTTTATTTCTTTTTTTCATTCCAAAAAAAACCTTGCCATCCTTTCTCAATCAGCCACAGAACCCACAAAAGTCCTGTTGTAGTCAGGTGGGTGTCCATGTCCTTTGTATTTTGTCCTGAAGTGCAGGATGATGTGGGATTCCCTCCACATGCTGTGAATATGTTTCATTACCTTCATTTGCAGCAGGATGCTGGCTTGAAGTTCTAGAGGCTCATACCAATCTTACGTGGTTCTATCAACTAGAATCTCACTTCCCAGCTTTTTCTACTAGCCGTGGTTGAAACTACACAAGATAGTATACTACTGCTCCATTCAAGATCCAACTGCTTTGTTATCTTCTCCACAAGCATGCCCATAGAATCAGACAGAGTACTTACCTGGAACCCCAGGATGTAGTGATGATCAGAGACTGTAGTGGAAGCCTTTGTCACACTGTTCACCCTGGAAGGAAACAGCAGAATATCTTTCAGTTCATGTGGGACTGCCAAAAAGATGGTCAAAATGTGACATTATATTTCTCGCTTGGCCAGACTAGAGAGGAAATTCAGGTTATAACATCAGGTTTCAGGTACAGTATAGTTTTTGAAGAAAGTATGCCATGAAATACAATTCTACTCATCCTTTGGAAACCTCACAAGTATTAAGTTCAGGTTAAATAATTTAATCTTTAAGGGTTATTTTCTATCTTTCCCTATCTTATTTATTCTTCACCGACCCTCCACCTGATCCCTCCTGTTTCCATCCCCACCCAACTTAGTCTATCCTCAAAAATATTACTCACGTTTTAAAAAAATATCATGAAAATTGCAGGCAAAAGAATGGAACTAGAAAATAAATCATCCTCATGGAGGTAACCCTAACCCCAAAAGACAAACATGGTATGTACATCCTTATAAGCAGATGCTACTTGTTAAGTAAAGGTTAGCCCATGAACCAAAACAGGTTAAGTATCAAGGAGGCCTCAAGGGGGGAAGCATGGATCTCCCTGGGAAAAGGAAATAGAAGAGATACTTTTTAAAGAACATTAACAAGCAGCATTCATGAAAGAGTCCACTTTGGGGTATATATCCAGAGGACGCTCAATCATGCCACAAGTACATGTGCTTAACTATGTTCATAGCAGCACTGATTGTCAAAGCCAGAACCTGGAAACAACCTAATTGCCTCTTGACTGAAGAACTGATAAGAAAAATGTGGTACATTTACACAATGGAGTACTATACAGCAGAAAAAAATAATGACATCTTAAAATTTGCAGGCAAATGGATGCAGCTAGAAAACATCATACTGAGTGTGGTAATCCAGACCCAGAAAGACAATTATCATATGTACTCACTCATAAGTAGGTTTTAGACTTAAAGCAAAGAAAACCAGCCTACAAATCACAATCCCAGAGAACCTAGACAACAATGAGGACCCTAAGAGAGTCATACAACATGGATATAATCTACATGGGAAGTAGAAAAAGACAAGATCTCCTGAGTAAATTGGGAGCATGGGAACCATGGGAGAGGGTTGAATGGGAAAGGAGAGGTAGGGAGGGGAGCAGAGAAAAAAATGTATAGCTCAATTAAATCAATAAAAACAGAAAAAGAAAAGAGAGTCCATTGAAAGCTGAAGGATGCTCTCTTCTAGGATCACTTTCTGGAGAATGAACCTTTCATCTTGCCACTTACAGTACTCTTTTTCTTAGACTGACAAGGTGGATCAATGAGTAAAAGTGTTTGCTATACAATCCTGAATACCTAAGTTCAATCTCCAGAACCCATGTAATGGTAGACTTTTGACAAGGTGAAAAATGTAGCTTTCACCTTAAAGAAAGTAAGACATAGTTTACTCTGGAGCCAGTATAAATGATCATGGTTTGGTAACACAGTTTTAGGCCACACCAAATTCCATGTAGGTAAATCTAGATACAGCAACCATCAGACAATGTTCTGTGTTCCCTTTATTGCAATCACCAGCCATACTGCAACCTGGTCTTACCTAGGAACTTAGATTGCGCAAGACTGCCACAGTAATCTCTACCCAGGGTCTCCATAGGTCTACCAAACCTCACAAGCCTGGAAGAGTCCTTTCTTATTTATTTATTTATTTATTTATTTATTTATTTATTTATTTAGGATTTCTGCCTCCTCCCCGCAACTGCTTCCCATTTCCCTCCCCCTCCCCCGATCAAGTTCCCCTCCCTCATCTGCTCGAAGAGCAATCAGGGTTCCCTGACCTGTGGGAAGCCCAAGGACCGCCCACGAAGAGTCCTTTCTGTGTCTTTCTTGAACCAGAATCCCTCCCAAGCAGGCCAGACTTCCCTAGAAAAGTACAGGGAAGTGTTTGCAGAATCTACAAAGCAATTCTCCTTGATGGTTGTATTGTAACAAGAATGCAAAGGTAGCCACGTTTTAGGGCCATTCCCTCTACCCTCTGATGAAGGGGAAAAGCCAATCAGTTGCTACCAGACTCCAAGTTGGTTTCTCACTATCTAGGTCACTTCTGGTATGACAGACTGAGTCAGTGAATGTGGCCTGTGGTGTCTTCAATTCCGCTGGACTGAGATAGTTCACTACTGGGACATGGTACCCTCTCGATGCACAAAGACCATACAGGAATCCTGAAGGAACTTCATTCTATTTTGGAGAGAGATCTAAAACCTCTGCAACAAAACCATCAACAATGGCTCCCTGGGATGAGCCAAGGCCCTTTCACTGCCCAGAAGAAACATTCTGACTTGGGCATATACACAGAAACTTTAGAAAACAAGTTCTAGGAAAATCACTGGTCAATGGCAGACTTGGGGGGTGGCTGAATGATAGCTGCAGAGAACACACTTCCACTTCTAGAACCATCTAGGCTTTGTCATCTTCATCTTCATCATCTGGTTCTTGTTTTTTTTTTTTCCCCCGTGTGGTCATTCTTAATCTTTGAGTAGAAGTCTCCTGAGCTTTCCTTACTGTATCAAGGGGATGAGAAATGCATTTGCCTCTTACACTGCACTTCCTTTTTAAGCTATGATCTTATGCTTACATTGTCTCACTTTGTTCTGGGGTGGGTGACTGAACAAGTTACAAGTTGTCTTTATTTTTAAGAACAGAAAACAGATTTTTAAAATAAAGTGAGGAAGAACTCCCAAAAGTAGAAAGGACTCCAAAGAATTCACTGACATTCATTTTTAAAAAGTTTCTGTATTACATTTTAATTGTGCACATATGTGTGTGTGTACATGCATATAGGTGTAAGGTGCCTCTGGAAGGCAAAGGAATCAGACCCCATTGTAGATGGAGTTACAGGTGGTTGTGAGCCACCCAATGCAGGTGCTGGAAAATGAACTCAGGTTCTCTGTAAGAACACTATGTGCTCTGAGCCATCTCTCCAGCACTTTAATGGCGTATTAAATATGTTTAGATGATGAAGTCCTACATTTTTGGCTGTTTTGATGATTAAGGCTTGATATTATATAACTCTTACTGGTCTTCTACTTAAAGTTATAAGTTTTATAAAGTATAGTCAAGTTTGTGTGTGTGTGTGTGTGTGGCAACATGAGTGTGACTCTGCGTGTGTAAGCATGCATGAGAACATGTGAGTAACTGTGCCTGTGCTTTTGTGTTTATGTATGTGTGGATGCAGGGTCTCTTCATTGGCCTGAAGATCTTTGGTTAGTTTAGACTGGCTAGTCAGGGAGCGCAAGGATTTATCTGCTTGCCTATGCTTCCCTAGTTCTGGAATTGTAAGTGCATGTACCGTGCATGCTTGGCTTTTTAAAATGTGAGTTCTAGGTACTGTACTCACCCAGTTCACCAACTGACCTGTGGCTCCATACCTGCTTTATTGGTTTATAATTTAAATTTCCTCTCTCTGTATCATGTCTTGTGGGTTGTTTTTCCCTCAAGGACTGAATTATCGAGTCATTTCTCAAATCTGTGATGTGGTCAGTATAAAATTGAGTGAAATATCATTGTTCAGATCTGGCTAGATCTGGTTTTTCCCAGGGCCTGAATAACTTCTAACCAGAACATTTTGGTTTTCATCACAAAGACAGAGTTCTGAGCCTTTAGAAATAATGTGCAAACAAAGAAATGTGTCTATGACCACTCATGGGGTAAAGGGTCCCCAATATGCAGAGTGGGAAAAAGAAACACCAGCTCCACCACCTGACAATTTTTGGTTAGAGTTCTGGCTATAATTGGCAAAGAACAAGTTCCAAAATATTTTTTTTTTCTTTGGGGCTTTCAAAGTGTTAAGAAATTGAATGTACATCACACGTACAACCTTCTTTCCCTATGGTCTTTATTTGGTCATCTCTTGCTGTCTTCGGATATGCTGTATCTCATTTCTATGGTATGTTTGGCAAATGCTGTGTAATCGAGTTCTCCACTCCTTTCTGCCCTCCTCCTTTTTTTGATGTGGAGTCTCATATATCCCACTCAGTCTAGCCTCAAACTTGCTGTGCAGCCGAGAATGACATTGAGCACCTGATCTTCTTCCTTTCCATCCCAAGTGCTGGAATTATAGGTGTGTGCCACCATGCCTGGCTGACTCTCTTATTAGGAACACCATTTAGTCCCTGCTGTATTCATGTTTCATTTTCTACCCAACAATGTAAACTTTGAATTATTGATGAGACAGGATTTCACTCTGTAGCATTGGCTAGTCTAGAATTCATTATGTAACCCAGGTTCACCTGGAACTTTGGACAAATCTGTTTCAGCCTCACAACTGTTGATATTATAGGTGTGAACTACCATGCCTAGCAGTGGCAAGTAAACTTGTTGGAGGAGGTATAGCTTGTATTTCTTTTCCTAACTTTATGAACCACTTGTTCAGTGATTGACATAAAGAAATAGGCACTGATAAATTTTAAGCTAATCATTCGAATAATTTTATTCTTGTCTGAGGAGCTAGGCTGTCAGCTACAGTGTTAGGAAGACTGATGTCGTCTTTCAGCTATGGTGCCATTCTGATTCACACGCAAACTGCTGGAATTTTCACTTAATAAGAAAGTCATCAAACAAATAATGAAAAATATTAATAACACAATAATGAGCTGTCAATCATGACTCTAGTCCGGGGGAAAATTTTAAATTCCATAGGTGTTGAAGTTAGCTCGATAGGGAAATAACCAGGCTAGCTAAGGGATACAACAATTCTATTCTTATTTATTATAAGGAGAAAACTCATGAAACAGGAACGATAAATCCAGGCTCAGCTGTGCCCCACCTGAATCACATGGAGAGAACGCACCTGGGCAGTGCAGATGTTTTCCCCGCTAACAAGGTTTCTCCATCACATAAGGAAAAAAATCCAGAACTGACTTTGTTAGATTGCAAAAGTTTATTTCTTGAAGCAAAGAAATAGTCATAGCCAATTGTTCCTTTTTATTTTTAAAGAATATTCTAATAAGAAAATATGAAGATAAAGGAAATGTGCTGGATGGCTAATTTTGACAGCAGATTTTTTCCTGTGCAAGCCAGAACTAAGGTCAGATTGGTGCAGCTCCTCACTGACTCCCTTCTAAACAATTTCTTAGCCAGATGCCCCTGCTAATCTGCAAACTGCTCATTGTATTCTCACTTCTGAAATGTTGCTGTCTTGAGATAATACAACATTGCCTTCTACCAGATCCTCTATGATGGTCTTCCTCACACTTATCTTGCTTGAAACTGAAAATCACAGGACTAGAAGGGCCCTTGGGATGCTGAGCAGGAAAAGTTAGTTGCTGCTATGTCTAATGAACTGAGGTCAGTACCCCCATCTCACATGGTAGGAGAGAACCAACTCCAATAAGTTGGGCTGTGTCTTCTATGCTTGTGCCATGGCTACAGAACTCTTAAACACATGCGCGTGCACACACACACACACAGACACACACACATACAAAAGTAAATTGTAAAGCAAGTTTCATCAAAGCATATGGACTGAATAAAAGTGAAAGACACAGACTAGGAACACAAATAGGATGGAAAAGAAAAGAAATTAAGAAGGCACAGAAAAAACACATGGACATGTTTTTATAAAACCTTTTGTAAAATAATTTTATTCCTAGCTCGAGAAAAATTGTTATAGGATGACACCTCTTCCCAATTGCCTCATAAATTAAAACTAGTCTTTCAAGAGGTAAAAATTCTTATTCATCTTCGCTGATTGGTTTGTTTTTCCTTAGTGAAAACCCAATGAATAAATAAGTAATTTAAGGAAAATAACATTAGCCACAGAATCAGAAGTACTGGGGCAGAAATCAGGGCTTATGCAAGAATTATCTCAAAGTGGTTGGAGATGTGCATTCCTTGGAAACTGAGCCTCTTTGGGGCTAATTTCTACTGAAGGCACAACAGATGAAGGAGAATGGAGAAAATCCAGACTAGGATATACAAGAGCATTCTCCACTGCCGACTTTATCTTCAATAGGCTCACATCTGATCAGATTAAAAAACTTTTGTTTTAGGTCTTAAACTGAAGTCAATGTTTCAGGAGCTTGAGAAATGAACAGATTTACCATTTGCTCAGCACAAACCACTATATGAACTGAGTCCCTGGGAACAGAGTGTGGGGGAACCTTCCAAGGTTACAAAAATTCTGGTACCTTTCTGTCTCTCAAACCAGGACCTTTGGCACTGGCATGTGGGGGAGAGAGCGGTGGGGGTTACTTGCCTCTTAGTTTAAAGAGGAAAGCCACTCTCTAGGTGACTCTAGGCAAACTGTCCAGATCATAAACCTCAGCGAGCACCTCCATATTCAAGATGCTGGCTGACCCAGGAGGTCTTCTTAGGAGTGAGGTTTGCCAGAAGCTTACCAAACCCGGAGCTCGCTTGCAGTGCCGGCCATATTGCAGCTTCTGTTGCTTTTGCAGCAAAGAGTTGCCTCCTGGAAAAGTGTAGCCATAGCTAGCAGCTAGCCTATGACCATGGAGATACCCTGGGAGCAAAATATTGCCTCCTGTTTGCCAAAACAAAAACAAAAACAAACAAAACCAAAAACAAACAAACAACAACAACAACCAAAACAGTTAAGGAGAAAAATGGCTTGAGAAATTTACCAGGCTGAAAAGGGGAGGCAGGGACTATTAATTCATTTGCTTTGCTCTGCCCCAGCCGAAGTACAGGAAAGCTGTCTTAGTCAATCCTACCTGCTTTCAAGGTCACTGGATTTAAGTTTTGGATACACAGGCACACAACAATTCATCCTTAGTGGGTACAGAGGAGAACTTTTTTTTTTTTTTGTTTTCGGAGGGACTTGGGCAGTAAGCAAGTGTCCTAGGGGAACTATCCCAGAGCTTTTGAGGATGTGCCTCCCTTGGTGGCTGAGCCTCTCTGTGGCTAATTCCTACTGAGTACACAACAGATGAAAGAGAATGGACAGAAGGCAGTCTAGCACTTCCAACAGCTTCAACCACTTACCAATTTTATCTTCAGTAGGCACATATCTAGTCAATTTTAAAACACTCCTTTTTAGATCCTAATCATTCATAAGTTTTCAACAAGCCAGGACAGGGAATGGATTCCCTGCTGGATATTCAGGAGACTCTCAGTGCATACAAGCTCATGGGGGGAGTCTCTGTCATCAAAGAGTGTGGGGATCCCCCCGCAACAAGAATCTAAGAATTCAAGTAATTGAATTACTTGTCAAGTTTTCTAGTCATTTCAAGTGGAAAGTCACTGTCTAAGGAAGTTCTAGCCATGCTGTCCACAACCTTAGTGAGCACACCTAAACACTCAAGAAGCTGGCTGACCCAGGAGTTCTCTCTTAGGAGGGAGATTTAGCAGGAGCTTAGTGAGCCTGGAGTTCGCTTGCCATGGAACATATTGCAGGATCCATCCCATTTTCCACAATGAGTTGCCTCCTGGGAAAGAACAGCTGCAGCTAGCTACTAGCCTACAGGCATTCAAATGCCCTGAGATTAAAAACATTTTACCATGTTGCAAAAAAAAAAAAATGAGAAAACTGGCTTGAGGTACTTACCTGACATAACTGACATCTTACAGTAATGGATTCTTTGTGCTCTTAATGAACTAGCCACCTGGAAGAAACTCCACACGAGTGTAACCCACCTGACCCCAACTGTAAGCCTGCAGGCTCCCAGTTTAAATTGTCAGGATTCCTCTTTTCCTCTACAAAAGGTTCCCATTTGCTGGCATTGGGGGAGCAATGCATATTAAAGTAGGTGGGTTATGGGGGTGATGAAAACCCACTTACAGTGGTATCCTCCCCACCCAAGAGGAAGTTTGAACACCATGTGATCATCCTGTCTCTTTAAAAAGGCTTGAGTTTAATTGTGGGATAGCCAGGTGCACAAAAGCTCAACACTGCAGACTACACAAAAGAACTTTATTGGCTTTCAGAGGAGTTCCCTGCTATTAACAACAGTAAGAACTGACAAAATCAAAAGTGACAAACAGAAAACGTAAATTAAACATAAGGAAATGGAATAAATGGACACCATGTCATCTTTTCTCAAATAATAATGCCCATAGATGAAGACTCCTATGTCTGGGGTTATTAACTAAGGGCTTGTCCTTGCTGTATTTGTTTCATCAGAGATGAAGGAGCCTCAGTTGAGGAAATAGCTCCATGAGACCCTGCTGTAAAGCAGTTTTTCAATTAGTGGTCAATGGGCAGGAAGCAGGGTGGGGGTTGCTACTCTCGGGGTGGAGGTCCTGCATTATCTCTCTGTATATGTATAAAGATACTGGTTGAGCAAGCCAGGGAATGCAAGCCAGTATGAAGCACCCCTCAATGGCCAATGAGTCAACTCCTGCCCTGTTTGAGTTCCTGCCCCATTCTTCCAGGAACGATGTAGAAGTACAAACCAACTAAACACTTTCCTCCCCAATTTGCTCTTTGGTCATAATGTTTCATTGCAGCAAATAGAAACCCTAATTAAGACAGGCCTTGATTGCTTCCTGAACAGGTGAAAAGCAGGGACACAGGGCCACCACTCCTACATATTACCTTGGAACACCTTGGTCAGTTGTTCTAAGTCTTCCTGATGTGACTCGGCAATACAGTTCTTCATTTGTGGAGACCACACCCCAATGATAAAGTTACTTTGGTAATACTTCATAACTAAGTTTGGTACAGTTATTAATCTAATGCAAATACTTTGAATGCAGCCTTTAAAGATGTCCTGACCTTAGGTTGAGAACTCTTCCTATAACGTGGTTGTCATCTTCTCTGGCTGCCCACAGTTCCTTGGTGACTCTGGGATGAGAGAGTTCCCAGAGAATACCACAGACAGTAGTGTTCCCCTAGCACACCCAGGCTATACTCTAATATTACCATCCCTTCAAACACTGTCCACCTCCTCTAGCAATGCAATCAATGAACAGGTGAATGGGGTCAGCTACACCTTACACAAGAGCAGAGAAACAACCATTGAACACATGCGTTACACGATTTCTATCTTTAAATCCTACAGACCCCGTATCTCCCACTTCAGGCCTGCAGGGGTAGAGGGAACTAGGTACAAGTAAGTGTCTTCAAAACATCTGGCTCCTCTCTGCTGTAACCTTTCCACTATTAGGATCCTGAACAATTCATACAGAACCATTTCTGTTGCTTAGGTTGTTTGTGCATGATTGCACTCCCATCCCTTGTGAGGTGAAGACATGAAGATCTATCTCAAGGTTGTCCTATGAGAGAAAGCAAGTTGGAGGCACCTGCTACACAGAGTAGAATCCAGCATTTTACGGGGAAAACCTTCTGTTAGTACTCAGCTTGCTTTTTAAAATGTTCCATTCATATTTTCCCTTTCCCAAATTCCTCCCAACATCTACCTTCATTACCCACCAAACTGTGTAACTATTTTCCTCAGAACCTCCCCCCCCCAAAGAGAAAGAACAAAAGGACTAAAACACATAAACATAGAAAGCAAACAAAAAGCCCATGGTGTTTTGTGTGAGTGTGTGTGTGTGTGTGTGTGTGTGTGTGTGTGTGTGTGTGTGTTGGGGCATTCTGGGCAGGGGTCGATTGCTGGGATGTTACTTATATATTCTTTGCTTGAATATGTTTTTATATGAGGCCTCAGTAGACCTAGAGATCTAGATATTCATGCCTCTGAATTCATACAGAAAGATTATTCATGTTTAACACCAAATCTAGACTGACTTGTTGCCTATTTTGGCCTTTCCATTTTTGTCATATGCTTTGAAAATTTTCTTCATTATACAACATTTATTTAAAAATTCCCTGCAAATAAACCACACTTACTCCTCCATTTTAGCAGGCTCAATGTATCTCAGCTCGTGTAGCCACCCCATTGAATTTTAGAGTTCACTGTTGAATAATTTTATACATCCATCATCCAAAACAAACAGACTCAGAACTAGAAAAACAATTCACTCTAAGGCCTCATTCAGGACTCAGGTAGATCACTTAACTCAGTTTTCCCTACTCCCTTATATTCAGACATCCCTATTTGCTACTAAGCATTTTATTTGTTTCATTATATATGTATATGATTGACGAGTCCCAACATTTAAGGGAGAATATTCATCATTCATTTTTTGAGATTGTTCCACCCCAGTTTAACATCCCATCTCCAGGCCCATCCATCTGGCAGGCAGTGTCGTAATTTTACATTTCTTAGAGCTAAACAACAATATGAAAATTGCAGGAAATGGATGTATTTTCATAATCCTTAAAGAAAAATAAAAGCTTTCCCAATGCAAAAGAATTTCAGTATCAACCATGCTAATACTGTTGCTAGGAGATTTTTCAAAAGAAATAGCCACAGGGAAAATGCACTGGCGTATTTTGATGAAGTCATTCGTAAATGCTGTTGCGTCTAGCTCTAGAAATAGCTCTAGATTTTTTGTTTTTTGGATGACATCTCTTTAAAATCATTGTCTTTAAAATCATTTTTGAAGGGGTAAAATCATTTACTGTTTGTTGTTTGGTTTCCTGTTTCTTAGTGAAACACCAATAATGAAAACAATAATTGAAGGAATATAATATTAGCCAAAGTACCATACGTACCTGGGTAGCAAGCAGGTTTCCTGACAGAGTTACATCGAAGTGGTTGGAGATGTGCCTCCATTGGACACTGAGCTTCTCGGGAGCTAATTCCTACCGAATGAACAACAGATGAAGGATAAGAGAGAAAAGCCAGGTGAGCATTTGCAGCAGGGAAACTCACTGCCTATTTTATCTACAGTAGGCTCATATCTAATCAACTAAAAATCTTAAGTCAAAGTTTCAGGAGCCTGGGAAATGGACAGATTCACCGCTCAGCAAGTTTAGCATTCGCTTACCACAAACAACTCTATGAACTGAGTCCCAGGAAGAGTGTGCAAACCTTCCAAGATTCCAACAATTTCAGTCTCTGTCCCTCAAACCAGGTCCTGTGTCGGATGGGGGAGGGGAAGGTGGGGGTTACTAGTCTCTTAGTTTAAATTGAAAAGCCACTCACTGGGAGGATCTAGACATGCTGTCAAAATCCTAAACATCTGTGAGCACCCCAAAATTTAAGATGCTGGCTGACCCGCGAGGTCTTCTTAGGAGTGAGGTTCGGCAGGAGCTTACCGAAGCCGGAGCTTGCTTGCGTGCCAGGGCAGCCATACTGCGGCTTCCTTGGCTTTCGTGGCAAAGAGCTGCCTTCTGGGAAAGAGCGTCAGCAGCTAGTTGCTTCCCTAGGAGGACGGAGTTTCTAGAATCAAAAATTTTGCCCCGTGTTTGCCAAAAAAAAAAAAAAAAAAAAAAAAAAGTAAGGAGAAAAATGGCTTGAAAATTTACCAAGCAGAAAAGGGGAGGCAGAGACTGTGAATTCATTTGCTGTGGTCTTGCCCCACCCAAAGGACAGGGAGCTCCCCTAGTCGATCCTGCCTGCTTTCAGGGCACTGGATTTAAGCTTGCGCTGTAACAAATCATCTTACAGGCTGCACAGCAGGACCTTTTTGTTTTTCCGATGGGCTTGGTCAGTAAGCCGGTTTCCAGGCAGAACTATCTCAAACTGCTTAGAGATTTGCATTCCTTGTTGGCTGACCAACTCTGAGGCTAATTGCTACTGAAGTCACAAGAGATGAAAAAAGAATGCATTTGCGACAGCTACTACCATTACCTATTTTATCTTCACTAGGCACACATCTAATCGATTTTAAAACATTTTATTTTAGGTCATATTTTTGGTATCGTTCTGCGACCTAACCCAGGCAGTCTCTCACAGGACGGAGATTTGCCAGAAACTTATCAAAATAAAAGTCTGCTTCCTCTGGAGGCCTTACAGCAGGATCCATGGTTTTTGCAGAAAAGAGCTGCGTCTTGGGGAAAGAGCCTCAGGAGCTAGCTGCTACCTACAAGCATGCAGATGCTCTGGGCTTAATGATTCTGTACCATGTCTGACGAAAAAAGGTAAGGGGAGAAAAGAGATTGAAAAACTTACCTCGTACATTAAGAGATTATTTGTGCTCTTAAGAAATGGATGCCTTGAAGGAGCTTCACGGGTGCAACACATTCTGCCCCTAGTGGTGACCATGCAGGGTGCCAGGTGAAATTGTCAGGATTCCTCTGTACCTAGGGCCAGGTCCCCATTTGCTGGAGTTGGGGGTGCATTGCATATTGAATTTAGGAAGAAAATGCAGGTGATGAAAACCCATTTGCAATAAAGTCCTCCCATCCCAAGAGGGAGTTTGAACAGCAACAGACATCCGGTGTCTTTGAAAAGGCTTGGGTTTAAACTTGGGATAGCCAGGTGCACAAAAGCTCATCCCTGCAGACTGCACAAGAGAACTTTATTGACTTTCACACAGACAAGTTCACTGCTATTAAGAACATCAAGAGTCGACAAACTCAAAAGTGACAAACAGAAACTCTAAATTCATCAGCAGGGAATGGGAAAAACAGACTCCATGTCCGTTTTTAAGCTGTAACGCTCACAGTTGAAGATTCCTATGTCTGTAGTTATTAACTAAGGGCTTGTACATGCTGTGTTTGTATCAACTTGACACAAGACACAGTCATTAGAGATGAAGGAGCCTCACTTGAGGATATGCCACCATGAGACCCAGCTGTAAAGCAGTTTCTCAATTACTGATCAATGAGTAAGAGCCCAACCAATTGTATGTGGTGCAATAACTAAAGTGGTATTCCTGGATCCTAGAAGAAAGCTGGTTGAGCAAGCTGGCTATGCAAACAAGTAAACAGCACTCATTCTTCAGTAGCCTCTGCATCAGCTCCTGCCCCCAGGTTCCTGTCCTTCTTGAGATCCTTTTCTGACTTTTCCTGTTGGGAGCTGAAAAGCTAATTGGACGTATAAGCTGACTAAACTCCAACTTGAGTTGTAGTCATGGTGTTTCGTTAGAGCAATAGGAACCCTAACTAAGACAGGCCTTGACTGCTTCCTGTCCATGTGAAAATTGGGTACCCAGAACGTCATGACCTTTCCCTGGGGAATCCTTCCTGGTGGTTTAAAACCATCCTAATGCTGTGATCCAGAAAAAGAGCTCCTCATGTGAGTTGAAACCATGCCCCAACCATAAAACTATTTGTTGCTACTTTGTAACTGCAAGATTGCTACTGTTAAAATTATAATATAGATACCTTATATGCAACCCTAAAGGGGTTGTGTCCTAGAGGTTGAGAACCCTATCTCTAACGTGGTTGTAATCTTCTCTGGCTTCCCACAGTTCCTTGGTGACTCTGGGATGAGAGAGTTCCCAGAGAGTACCACAGACACTAGTGTTCCCCTAGCACACCCATGCTATACTGTAATATTCCCATCCCTTCAAACACTGTCCACCTCCTCTAGCAATGCAATCAATGAACAGGTGAATGGGGTCAGCTACACCTTACACAAGAGCAGAGAAACAACCATTGAACACATTCCTTACACAATTTCTATCTTTAACTCCTACAGACCCAGTATCTCCCACTTCAGGCCTGCAGGGGTAGAGGGAACTAGGTACAAGTAAGTGTCTTCAAAACATCTGGCTCCTCTCTGCTGTAACCTTTCCACTATTAGGATCCTGAACAATTCATACAGAACCATTTCTGTTGCTTAGGTTGTTTGTGCATGATTGCACTCCCATCCCTTGTGAGGTGAAGACATGAAGATCTATCTCAAGGTTGTCCTCTGAGAGAAAGCAAGTTGGAGGCACCTGCTACACAGAGTAGAATCCAGCATTTACGGGGAAAATTTTCTATTAGTACTGAGCTTGCTTTTTAAAATGTTCCATTCATATTTTCCCTTTCCCAAATTCCTCCCAACATCTACCTTCATTACCCACCAAACTGTGTAACTATTTTCTTCAGAACCTCCCCCCCCCCCCAAAGAGAAAGAACAAAAGGACTAAAACACATAAACCTAGAAAGCAAACAAAAAGCCCATGGTGTTTTGTGTGAGTGTGTGTGTGTGTGTGTGTGTGTGTGTGTGTGTGTGTGTGTGTGTGTGTGTTGGGGCATTCTGGGCAGGGGTCGATTGCTGGGATGTTACTGATATATTCTTTGCTTGAATATGTTTTTATATGAGGCCTCAGTAGACCTAGAGATCTAGATATTCATGCCTCTGAATTCATACAGAAAGATTATTTATGTTTAACACCAAATCTAGATTGACATGTTGGCTATTTTTGCCTTTCCATTTTTGTCATATGCTTTGAAAATTTTCTTCGTTTAATAACATTTATTTAAAAATTCCTTGCAAATAAACCACACTTACTCCTCCATTTTAGCAGGCTCAATGTATCTCAGCTCGTGTAGCCACCCCATTGAATTTTAGAGTTCACTGTTGAATAATTTTATACATCCATCATCCAAAACAAACAGACTCAGAACTAGAAAAACAATTCACTCTAAGGCCTCATTCAGGACTCAGGTAGATCACTTAACTCAGTTTTCCCTACTCCCTTATATTCAGACATCCCTATTTGCTACTAAGCATTTTATTTGTTTCATTATATATGTATATGATTGACGAGTCCCAACATTTAAGGGAGAATATTCATCATTCATTTTTTGAGATTGTTCCACCCCAGTTTAACATCCCATTTCCAAGCCCATCCATCTGGCAAGCAATGTCGTAATATTTAGTTTCTTAGAGCTAAACAACAATATGAAAATTTCAGGAAATGGATGTGTTTTCATAATCCTTAAAGAAAAATAACAGCTTTTTAAATGCAAAAGGATTTCAGTATCAACCATGCCAATACTGTAGTTAGGAGATATTGTTGTGCCCAGATTATGACCCCCAGAGAGAGACCACCAGAGAGGCCAGACTGTATTAAGCAAGATTTAATCAGCATAATACAAACATATTTGGAACTCATCTCCATCCCTGTTACAACAAGGTAGAGAGGAATTCTATCTCCTCTGTGGGGTAAGCTTTTAAAGACATAACTACAAAGAGAATCTTTGAAGATGCTTTGGCATGGGTACAAGGAATTTTGCTCCTTCCCATTCTGGTAAGTCAACTTTTTCCTTGTTTTTTAGAGCAAGGCCAATGTTCTTGAGTTAGGCCATCTTTATCAGCCTGTATCAGGTGGCTGGCTGGGCTGAGCTAAGTGACCTTGTGCTTGGAATCTCCTGGGTGGGAGTGGGGAAGTCCACTATCTTCCTGGGAAAACATTCTGCTAGGAAATTTCTTCTTGCCCCTTTGAGAATAAGGGGTGAGGGTCCCACATTCCCCACTCCTCTTGGTCCTAAGAATCAGCTTAATCATGAGCTGGTTTTGCTAACTTTGGCCAAATTGTCTCTTAAAATTAGAGTCTTTTACTTCTTTGGTCAGGGTTACCCCAAGATATTTTATGATATTTGTGGCTATCATGAAAGGGGATGCTTCTCTGATTTCCCTCTCTGCTTCCTTATCCTTAGTGTATAGGAAGGCAACTGATTTTTTGGAGTTGATCTTGTATCCTGCCACATTACTAAAGGTGTTTATCAGCTGTAGGAGTTCTTTGGTAGAATTTTTGGGGTCACTTATGTACACTATCATATCATCTGCAAATACAAGAACTATAAGGCATTGAAGAAAGAAATTGAAGAAGACACCAGAAAATGGAAAGACCTCCCTTGCTCTTGGATTGGGAGGATCAACATAGTAAAAATGGCAATTCTACCAAAAGCAATCTATAGATTCAATGCAATCCCCATCAAAATCCCATCAAAATTCTTCACAGATCTGGAGAAGACAATAATCAACTTTATATGGAAAAACAAAAAACCCAGGATAGCCAAAACAATCTTATACAATAAAGGATTGTCTGGAGGCATTACCATCCCTGACTTCAAACTCTATTACAGAGCTACAGTATTTAAAACAGCTTGGTATTGGCATAAAAACAGAGAAGTCGACCATTGGAATCAAATAGAAGACCCTGACATTAACCCACAAACCTATGAACACCTGATTTTCGATAAAGGAGCTAAAAGTATACAATGGAAAAAAGAGAGCATCTTCAACAAATTGAGCTGGCAAAACTGGATGTCAATCTGTAGAAGAATGAAAATAGATCCATATCTATCACCATGCACAAAACTCAAGTCCAAATGGATTAAAGACGTCAATATCAGTCCGAACACACTGAACCTGATAGAAGAGAAAGTGGGAAGTACTCTACAGCACATGGGCACAGGAGACTACTTCCTACGTATAACCCCAGCAGCACAGACACTAAGGGCATCATTGAATAAATGGGACTTCCTGAGGCTGAGAAGCTTCTGTAAAGCAAAGGACACTGTCACTAAGAAAAAAAGGCAACCCACTGACTGGGAGAAGATCTTCACCAACCCTGCAACTGACAAAGGTTTGATCTCCAAAATATATAAAGAACTCAAGAAACTAGACCGCAAAAGGCTAATCAACCCAATTATAAAATGGGGCACTGATCTGAACAGAGAATTCTCAACAGAAGAACTTCAAATGGCCAAAAGACACTTAAGGTCATGCTCAACTTCCTTAGCGATCAGGGAAATGCAAATCAAGACAACTTTAAGATACCACCTTACACCTGTCAGAATGGCTAAAATAAAAAACACCAATGATAGCCTTTGCTGGAGAGGTTGTGGAGAAAGGGGTATACTCACCCATTGCTGGTGGGAATGCAAACTTGTGCAACCACTCTGGAAAGCAGTGTTTTGGTTTCTCAGGAAATTCGGGATCAACCTACCCCTGGATCCAGCAATACCACTCTTGGGAATATACCCAAGAGAGGCCCTATCATACAACAAAAGTATATGCTCAACTATGTTCATGGCAGCATTGCTTGTAATAGCCAGAACCTGGAAACAACCTAGATGCCCTTCAACGGAAGAATGGATGAAGAAAGTATGGAATATATACATATTAGAGTATTACTCAGCAGTAAAAAACAAGGACTTCTTGAATTTTGCATTCAAATGGATGGAAATAGAAAACACTATCCTGAGTGAGGTAAGCCAGACCCAAAAAGAGGAACATGGGATGTACTCACTCATATTTGGTTTCTAGCCATAAATAAAGGACATTGAGCTTATAATTCATGTTCCTAGAGAAGCTAAATAAGAAGGTGAATCCAAAGACAAACACATAGGCATCCTCATGAATATTAACCTTCATTAGGCGATGAAAGGAGACAGAGACAGAGACCCACATGGGAGCACCGGACAGAAATCTCAAGGTCCAAATCAGGAGCAGAAGGAGACGGAGCACGAGCAAGGAACTCAGGACCACGAGGGTTGCACCCACACACTAAGACAATGGGGATGATCTATTGGGATCTCACCAAGGCCAGCTGGCCTAGGTCTGAAAAAGCATGGGATAAATCCGGACTAGCTGAACATAGCGGACAATGAGGAATACTGAGAATTCAAGAACAATTGCAGTGGGTTTTTGATCCTACTGCACGTACTGGCTTTGTGGGAGCCTAGGCAGTTTGGATGCTCACCTTAGGAGACCTGGATAGAGGTGGGCAGTCCTTGGGCTTCCCACAGGTCAGGGAACCCTGATTGCTCTTCGAGCAGATGAGGGAGGGGGACTTGATCGGGGGAGGGGGAGGGAAATGGGAAGCGGTTGTGGGGACGAGGCAGAAATCCTTAATAAATAAATAAATTTAAAAAATAAAAAAAAAAACAAAACTGCAAAAAAATGTAATAAAAATTACTGAAGGGAGTTATCATAAAAATAAAATGGGTTTTTTGTTAACGAAAAAAAAATAATATATTTATTTGTGTCATAAAAAAATAAAATAAAATAATAAAAAAATTAGAGTCTTTTTATGTTTCTTTTGACTTAGCATTTTAGCCAGGGATTATTGGATGATGTATTCTTTTAACTTCTTCCAGCTGACTTTGGGGCGTCGTTGTCAAGGGTTAACAGAGGTGAAATGCTAGTCAAAAAGAGAAAATTTTAGAAACATTTGGTTTGTGGACTTTGTTGAAGAGCCAGGGAGCATTTATATCGGCTAGATTGACTGGTCCACATCACTTTTTTTTTAGCTAGTCCACGGTCCACAGTCATTTGGAGCAGGTTGTAGTCAGCAGTTAATGTTTGTTTGTGTCTGCCAACCAAGGGGAAACGTGGTGAGACAAATTTAATCTAGGAACAGAAGTTAATGCATTTGAAACTTTTAGGCTCATATTAAAATCTGTATTATAGAAATAGCAAATAACAGATATTTATAAAACAGGAAAAATAGACTTATACCTTTGAGTTCCAGGAAAAACAGAAAATCCTGAACTTGTAACATGAATAGTATGTAGTCATAGTTTTATTGTTTATTAGTACTTTCTTAAATTATTTTTTGAAACCCTTAATGTTTATGAACTTTTTTATCCTTAGACCTTTATATATAATGAGCTAACAAGCTGGCTATAGCTTTGTGGAAGGATCTGGATATCCTTCTTGCTCTTAAATTGTTATTATAGCTGGCCTATCCATTAATACAATCAGAGTTCTTAGAAGGATAAATAAATTATATTTAAGTACAGACAAAACAGAAAAATGACAGAGACATGCCCATATACAGTCATACCCAGGTCTCCATAGCATTGGAGGCAGAAGTATCAGAACAGCAGGCTTTACCAGACCCATAAGGTGATTGGTTTCTGTGGAAGAGGGACATGGAAAAGAGGACCTTATTTTGTCTAGGCAAAAGTGGTGCAATCAATTCTCCAAGGTCCTACTGTTTGTCCACAGTTTGGGCTGGGTCCTGGCAGCAGGTCATAGTACTGGGGCATTTGCCCAGTGGTCAGCATTGTCGTTATCCAGGTGGAGACATTGTGGTGTCTCATAGTCTTCTTTGGAGACCTTGGGTCACTGTTAGGGTCTCAGAGTCTGTCTAATATAAGATTTTTAAACATTATTTTAAATTCTATTTTTATAGATCTCTGAAGTATTTAAGGCTGTCCAGATATCTCTGACTAGACAGACTTTATTATTAAAAATTACTTGTTTTAAGCTTTAAAACATATATAGGGGACGAAATAATGATGGAGGAAGGTCATTGGTTAAATAAAAAGAAACTGCTTGGCCCTCATTGGTTAGAAGATAGGTGGGAGGAGTAAACAGAACACAACGCTGGGAGGAAGAGGAAGTGAGCTCAGACTCCACAGCTCTCCTCTCGGGAGCAGACTCCTCAGAGAGAAGCCATGCTCCCCGCTCCAGGGAAGATGCACGCGATGAAGCTCCGACCCAGGATGGACTTAGGCTAGAATCTTCCCGGTAAGACCGGTGCTCACTAAGACCGGTGCTCACAGATTATTAGAGATGGGTTGATCGGGATATCAGAATTAGCCAGTAAGGGCTAGGGCTAAAGGGCCAAGCAGTGATTAAATGAATACAGTTTGTGTGTTGTTATTTCGGGCATAAGCTAGCCAGGCAGCAGGGGTGCTGGGGACGCAGCCCCGCCGCCCTTATTACTACAAAATAAGGCTTATCCCTGTACTTATATCAGTACTTTGAGGATGACTGATTATTAATTTGTATTTTTAACAGTCCAGAACTATATACTATATTTTTTTCAGATTGAACCTTTAATGATTTTAGCAAAGACAATGAGGCTAAAATCTAAATATTAACAATATGAAACATTTTATAAGCATATGTGTTTTATACCCTACTTTATTATAGTTGACACTTTTGGTGACTATTACCTGGCATTGGTGGTTTTCTTTGTAGCTGTGTTTTTTTTTTTTCCTTTGGGAGTCTAATCCCAGCTATTCCCAGTGGTAACTGACATTCTTGTATATCAATAAAGAATAGCATAAAACAGTTTTAACATTATCTATATCAAAAAGACATCCAAATTTTTGTGAACCCGAATCTAATGACCAGAGTCCAGAGAAAATTAATAATACAAAACTTATAATTGCCGAAGACTAATTTTTTTAACAAAATAAACATATATATATATATTTAAGAAATAACCATGACCCTTAAACAAGACAAACAAAGCTTTTTAAAACCAGACTTAAACATTAAACATTTAGGTACAAGAAATTATAGCAAACATCTTTTGGCCTTTTATAATTTTAAGTCTGGCTCACTTTTTTAATTTTTTTATTGGTCAATTTTAGACAAACATTTTTATTATTATTATTATTATTTTAGTCTTTTGTCTTTTATGTTTTTTGGACAAAATAAAGACCTATATTAAAAACCTTTTTAGACAATATGTAAATTTTTATCAAAGTCTTTTTTTGTGATTTTATTTAGCAGAACATTGAATAAAACAAAAGCAGAAATATGTATCTTAATAAAAGGTGATAAGTATTTGTAACCCATACATTTTTTTCTTGTGGAAACAAAAGCATTTTTAAACATAATGTATCTTTTGACTTTACTTTAAAATAAACATTTTTTAAAATGACAGGTTGGTATAATTGAAAACTTTTTATAAGCAGTATCAGGACAGGAAAGTGTTAAGACGGGAAACTGCTGGCCAGAAGAGAGAGTGTTATCATACTGAAGAACTTGGCTCAGAAAAGAAAAGAGGGGCAGCAGCAGTGGGCACAGAGAGTGTCCTTGGCTGTCAATGCTTTCTTAAAAAGTTTTTTGTTAACTTTTTTCTGACTATGTTCTCATATTTTTTTTGTTTTACATTTGTACAGTTTCTTAATTGTAAGCGGTCAATTCCCTGCCACCTGCCTGTAGGTCCCTCTCTCCTGTCTAAGGCAAAGACCCTCAAGATACAGAGAGAGAACAAGAGTGAGTGGGCTGCCCTGTTCTGCTGCACCAGGCCTCTCTCAGTCACTAGCTCCACCGCCTGCCTTTTGAAGAGGCATTCCTCTGCCCTCAGCTGGGTTCATGATGATTTCGCCACCTGCTCCATCTCAGGTGTCCTTGCTCCCTGGCCTCGGAGCCCCCAAGCCCTTACCCAGATCCTCAGTCATATTGCATTTTCCGCAGTCTTCAGTCTCAGCATCCAGACAGTGTATTCTCTTGCCATCAGACCTGGCTCAGTGCTTGGGATACAGACCCTAGATGGACTGCTGTCAAGTCATCTGCATTTTACAATTAAGTTTTGTCTTATTTTTTTTTAGACCTCATCAATCCAGTCTTAAACATAATAAACAAAGAGACAACAGTTTTCTGGAATTCCCGGGGATCACCATGCAACCAATGTAGTGGCGGCCCTAAAGACATTCCAAGTCCCAGGCATGGAATCCCTACCCTCTCTGTGCCCAGTTCCTTTAGGGCCCTCTCCAAGATTTTGCCTCTCTCATCTCCATTTCTAACAGCTGGGAGGAGGGGACTGAGGATCTATAGGAGCCTTAGGACCCTTAAGGATGGAAGTCCAGAGAGAAAGAAAACAAAGCAACAATTACCATAACATAACATAAAAGGACTTTGACAAATTCCTGGGACAAGACACATTCTCTCCCATGGTGGGAGAAACCCAAACATTTGTCTCTGAGGTAGCTGCAAATGACCCAGGGCCTATAGGTAGAATGCCGGCCCCTGTCTAATGCCCCAGGAGCAAAACTCCCTGTCTGAAAATGACCCAGAGCCAGCAAAGCCCCTGTCTGAAAATGACCCGGTATTGGGAGAATTCCCATCCCTGTCTGGAAATTTCTTCTTGCCCCTTTGAGAATAAGGGGTGAGGGTCCCACAAATATTTCAAAAGAAATAGCCACAGGGAAAATGCACTGGCATATTTTGATGAAGTCGTTTGTAAATGCTTTTGTTTCCAGCTCTAGAAATAGCTCTAGATTTTTTTTTTTTGGGGGGGGGGGAGACACCTCTCATTTACCGTCTTTAAAATCATTTTTGAAGAGGTAAAATCATTTACTATTTGTTGTTTGGTTTCCTGTTTCTTAGTGAAACACCAATAATGAAAACAATAATTGAAGGAATATAATATTAGCCAAAGTACCATACGTACCTGGGTAGCAAGCAGGTTTCCTGACAGAGTTACATCGAAGTGGTTGGAGATGTGCCTCCATTGGACACTGAGCTTCTCGGGAGCTAATTCCTACCGAATGAACAACAGATGAAGGATAAGAGAGAAAAGCCAGGTGAGCATTTGCAGCAGGGAAACCCATTGCCGATTTTTTCATCATTAGGCTCACATGTAATCAATTTAAAAATCTTAAGTCAAAGTTTCAGGAGCCTGGGAAATGGACAGATTCACCGCTCAGCAAGTTTAGCATTTGCTTACCACAAACAACTCTATGAACTGAGTCCCAGGGAACAGAGTGTATGCGAAACAAAACGCCTATGGTGTTTGCTTTGTGTTGGGGCATTCTGGGCATGGGGCTTTTCCTGGGGTATTGCTGATATATACTTTGCTTGAATATGTTTACACTATGAGGCCTCAGTAGACCTGGAGTTCTAGGTCATTATGCCTATGAATTCAGACAGAGAAATTTTTCATGTTTAACACCCAGTCTCACTTGACCTGTTGGCTCTTTTTACATTTCTATTTTAGTCATATGCTTTAATAATATCTTTATTTTATAACTTTTATAAAAAATTTCCTTGTAAATAAACAACAGGAACTCATCAATTTTCCCAGACTCAATGTATCTCAGTTAGTGCAGCTACCACACTGAATTTACAGGTTCACTATTGAATATATTTTAAACATCTATAATCCAAATCAAACAGACTTGAACTAGCAAAATAATTTTTTCTCTGGCCCCTTTCAGGACTCATATAGATCATAAGTCTTTTTCCATATTCCCTTGTATTCTCCCTTCCCTATTCTCTAATAAACATTTGTGTCTGTACATGCAGATATATTTATTTTATTACACATGCATATGATTGACTAGATCCCACATTTAAGGAAGAACATCCATTATTCAACTTTTGAAATTGTTCCAACTCAGTTTAACATGACATTTCCAATCCATCTATCTGGCAGGTAATTTTATAATTTTGTTTTTTAGAGCTAAACAACAATATGAAAATTGCAACAAAATGGATGTTTTTCATAATCTTTAAAGAAAAAAATAGCTTTCCAAATACCAAAGAATTTCAATATTACCCATGCCAATATTGACATTAGGAGGCTTTTCAAAAGAAATAACCACAAGGACAATACACAGGCATATTTTCATGAAGTTGTTCATAAATGATTTTATTTCTAGCTCTAGAAATTTTTTGGAAGCTACCTCTCATTCATTGTCTTTTAAAATTATTTTAGAAGAGGTGAAATCATTTACTGTTTGTTGTTTGGTTTCCTGTTTCCTAGTGAAACACCAATAATGAAAGCAGTAATTTAAGGAATAAAATACTAACCAAGGAACCATACATATGTGGTGTGTTTTTGTGAGTGTACTCTACTTATGTGCAGGGGTCCTGAGGGTGATATCGAAGATTGTCTTCTGGCCTTCACACATTTTTATACCTGCATACACATTTGTACCTTCAAACACATAAACGTGTAAAAAAATAGATAAAGTACTTTGATATTTATTCATGTACAACTAGATAATGGTAGATGATAGTGGCAAAATATTGAATTATAGAGGCCTTAACAATTCATAAATGGGGAAATAGTTTTATATCCTATAACACAAAACACACTAAATGACTGTCCATAGTAACAGTTGTACTTTACATATGCCATGATTTCTTAATTGATTTAATTAAAGATTTAATGTTATTTTTATGTATGTGAATGTTTTGCTTCAATTTTGCATATATTTGACAGTTTACGAACCTCTGTGGGAGGTCTCAAGAGGGGAGCAGAGGAAGATATTTGGGCCTTTAGTTTGAGTCCTCAAGTCCTTTCTCAGTAGTAGTTAGACCCACCCACTGGGCCACCTTACCAAATAGCATATATTTTTTTGGTGGGGGTGTTGAAACAGGTTTTTTTGTGTAAAACAGCTCTGACTGTCCTGGAACTTGCTTTGTAGCCCAGGATGTCCTCGAACTCACAGAGAGTGTGCCATTACTGCCCTGTACCACCAGCATGTTTTCTTAATTCTTTGAATGTCATTGCATTGAAACTTCATTGCTCTTTGCTCTAGAGCCTTGTTCTTTGCTGCACCCTCCCTGGAAAGGGACTGTAGCTAAGGCTGTGATCCCTCCTCAGTTGGGGGAGTGGAGACTTAGACTTTTGAAACATACTATGCCACAGATGCCCTACAACCCTGCATGAGCTTTGTATGAACACGACTTGTGTGTAGGCACTCACAGAGGCCAAAGGGCATTGAATGCCCTGGAACCTAAGTTACAAGCAGTCGTGAGCCACCCCATGTTGGTGGAGGGAAGTGAGCATAGATTCTCCACAAGAGCAGTAAGTGCTCTTCAACAGTACACATCTCTCCAGCGAAGGGGAATCTTTTATCCCTTAGCTATAGGAATTATTGTCCTCATTATGTTTAGCAAAGGAAATAATCTTCAATCATAAGATCTGATTCGTACCTTTTTTTCTTGGCATAAGGTATGGAGGATTCTCTTTTATAAGCATGCCAATATTCCGCTTCTGTCTGGAAGTGTTGCTGCTACCATCCTAAGAATAACTTCTTCTAAAGAGCAATTTAGCCCAGTGCCTGCACTCTAACAAGGAGATTTGGTCATAAGGATGCTCTTACTTACCTGGATTAAAGGTCAGTGAAGACAATCAATATTTAGGGGGAGGGAACTATCAAGAACTAGGTCTGCCAAAGATTAAGTCTGTGATGTTCATAAATAATATGGAGCCATTGGAATGGTTTAATTTTATGTCATGAAGGGTGGATCTTGTGCTGGGAAGTTGGCTCAGTGGGTAAAGGTGATGGCTATGCAAACACTAGGGCTTGGTTTTGATCCTTGGCACTCATATGTGTGTGATGGTATTCATCTGTAGCCCCACATCCTGTGGTACAGAGCCAGAAGGAGTTCACTGGCTAGTTAGTTTAACCATGTGATGACCACCAAGTTCAATGTGAGACCCTGTCTCAAAAGTTAAGGTCACGGTAAGTGTAATGGATTTTTGGTGGAAGGTAACCTTGGAGGGTTGGGGCCAAATGGCATCACAAAGTCACACCATGTAACAGAGCTTATATGTGAGTTTATGGGGTGGTACAGAGAAGACCTCTCAGCAAAAGCAGAAGGAAGAGAGAACAGGATGAGAGGGGCTTGCTTTATATAAGCGTATATAGCACATGAGCATAGAGTGGTGCTGAATGTCCCCCTCTTGTCTTCTGCTTTATCCTGCTAAGTCCCCAAGGGCAGGTCAATATAAAATGCCTGAATTCTAACAGAAAGTGATAAAGAAACCTGACATTAACCTCTGGCCTCCACATGTGTGCACACAATGGCATATGCAGCATCACACACATGGACCACACTTGCACACACGACCATCATCAAAAATAATTTGGCAAACCTGACAAAGCTACCCTTAAACTTGAATTCAAAGGGAACTCCTGAAGGGAGTGCCACTTAGTTACTAGTTTCTTTTACATTTCATGAATACTCTCCAGACAGTTTTCAATTATATCAATGTAGCTGCTCACCAAATAAAAGGACCAACATACTGATAGTGTCTACAGAAGGAATCTGTCTGGACAAGCCATTGCATTCAAGATTAGGGAATCTTGAATTAGCAGACTCTAATAGGCCACATGCTAGGCCATACAAACCCTAATTAGAAAAGGTGATGAGAGAGGGGTTTCCTCGTAATTAATACTAAGCTTTCTTTTCCCTCTCCTCCTCCCTCCCCACCACTCTTCAAGACAGAATCTTGCTGTGTTGTAGGCCAGTATGCCCCCAATACCATCATCCTTCTCCTTCAGCTTTCCAAATACTATATTACAGGCATGCACTATCATGCCTGGCTTAGGAATAAATTTTTCCATCCCATTTCTCTTGTTTGTTCATCTGTTTTGTTTGCTACTTTTTAGAGAAACAGGGTCTTGCTATATCAGCCAGGCTATGCTTCAACTCTTGCCTGGGATTAAGCAATCCCCTGGGTGAGCCTGCTAGGTAGCTAGAACCTCAAGCAATTTGCCACCATGCCCACTTTTATGTATCACATTTATCTATTTTGTGAGTTCTTGATGTGCCTCCTTTGGTTACCCCTTGGAGAACAGCTAGACTCCTTTGTCTCAGAAATTTTGCATGGAAAAAAAAAATCTGTCAGCTGGCCAATCACAAAAGGAGTGAGTGAGCTGTAGGCTCATTATTTTCTGAGGTTTCAGCAAGTTCTCCTTAGCTACAGTCAAGCAACACTGGCTGGCTGATTACACAGGATGGAACACTCCAGAACATGCCTGCAAGGATACCCTCTATCTGCAATTAACTTAGATAAGTGTGCCCAGTGCTCTGAGCCCTGCCTGGCCATGTTTTCTTTCAAAGAACTATCTTAATTCAGGAGAAACTCGAAGTACTAAAATTGATACTATAAAGGATTTACTAGTAATCTTGCCTGGGAACTATTAATTTACAAACACTAGAATTTGGCTAGAGGCCTCACTACTTCCATATAACTGTAAGGTAAGTAGAGAACTAACCACGTTTGTTAAAAAAAAAAAAAAAAAAAAAAACTGTGAGTAAAATTTGTTCTACAATGGGAGTTTAGGGTTGCTGAAGAAGTTTCTACTAATGTTTATGCAAGAAGATTTTCTTCCGATTAGGCTCTATTGCCATAATAAAGGAATGTCAGCTATTAAGTCTATCCCCGTAACAAAGAATATGGCAGACAAAGGGCAATGTCTCAACCATCTTTAAGTCCTGGTCTGTCATTAAGCTCCCTGTCTTACCAGGACAGCATAATTCTGCCAGGTGGGCAAGATGAACCTGGGTTACAACTATTGGGAAAGAACACTGCTGTGCTTCTTTTATTCTGTCCTGTTTGGTTGATATTCTTGGGAGAACTGCTCTTTTCTGAAGGGAATGGAGGAGTAGTGGTTCTGAGGCAGGGGAAGGACTGAGAGGAGTGAAGGGAGGGGTGGCTGCACTTGGGATGTATGTGAAAACAATAAAAGAAAACAGAAGAAGAAGAGAAAGAAATGATTCTGATAATTGTTGGATGCAGAGGCGTTGTGCAAAGATGGGGACAGACCACCAAAGTCTGATAAACCAGAAGTAAACATTAATTCAGAAACCATGCTGCAGGAAAAAATAAAATAAATAAAATTAAAAAATCTCCATGGGACATAAAAAGCTTATCAACTAGCTGAGACCACAGCCAGAGATGGATTTTGTAAGGCTGTGGCAAAGGCTGGTTTTTGAGCCCACCTTTTTATAGTAGGGACACAAAGCATTGGGAACTTTGACAATCTCGAGGTAAAACACAGATACAGATTGCCTTACTTTACCATCTCCATTAACAGAGTTTTTCAATTAAACTAGTGTTTGTACTTAATCTATTGTATTCGTTGGTACTTCGAGGCAGTGTTTACTGGAGCTGTGCTCTCCCCTTTGATGCTGCCAGTTTCACATAGTGATAATGCTTAACCCAGGGGTCATGCATCTATCTTCTAAAACTTAGCTCATATCCATAATTAATCAAGGATGGCCGGGGGTGTTAGACTCTCAGTTTGCAGAGAGATGCTTCAGCCTGGTAAATAGACCTATGGGTTGTAAAGCAGAGTAATCCACTGTTAACAGTTAATCCCTAAGCTGCTGAGAAAGCTGCTGACAGTCTGTTCTCATTCTCTTAGACTTACAACTTTATATTTCTTTATTTCTACATTCTTATTTCTGGAATCTACTTTTTTATATTCTTAATCTTGGACCCGTCAATAATATGGTTGTTTTATAAATCTTCCACCTAAGTGGTCAGACTTGTGTCTTCTGTGTCTGTTTCAATTTTTCAAATCCTGGGGTGGGGATCTGAATGAGATATAAGGATGCCAGGATATATGGAATACATAACCTAAGGTGCATATATGGTAGTAAAACCTTCTATTTATAGTTGGCTCCTCTTTGAGTGCTCGTTAGCTACTACCATACAGTTTTAGAGTTTTTAGAGAGGTACTATTAGAGAGTTTTCCTTTATTAACCTCTGTGTGCTGTGATTTCTCACTGGGAAGGCAGATAAATTCTCTAATGCTACTGGCACACTGGTACCCTGGCCTGAGAGCCTTGTTTCAGAAACTCAAAAGTTCTCTCGATAAAAAATGCAGACAACAATGCTAACACAAACACTCTCTCCTCCCTCATCTTCCTTTGCCAACTTATAGCAGTGACATTTTTTTTCATCTCTTATGTAGAGACTTTGTTGTATCACTCTTAGCGAACAGCTACCACTTTTTATACTGACTGTTCACCGGGATGGCAAAAATCTCTCGCAATTTAGGGCCCATTTAGACACTAGAACTCAACATTGTTGTGCACAACTACCCTATTAGTTTAAAAAAAGATATCTTTAGCCAGGTATTGGGGTACATTCCACTAATTCCAGCACATAAGAAGCCAAGGGTAATAAGATAATGATTTAAAGGCCAGCCTGGACTACACAAAGAATCCACAGAAAGGCTAAGAGAAATACAAAGTTCTGCAATATATAATCTGGGTTTATAGTAAGAAACTGTTCAAAACAAAAGAAAACAAAAGCTGGGAATGATAACACATCCTTTAAATCCCAGTACTTGCAAAGTTGAGGCAAGCAGATCTCTATGAACCAACCTTGTCTACATTGCAAGTTTCAGGCCAACCAGAATTAAAGTACATCATTTTAAATACAGGGCATAGAGAGAAACACATTAGGAAGATCAAATTGTCTTAAATAGCTCAACATTCTTTTTTAAATCAAGCAATTGTCAGTAACGATCACCCTGTGAATCCTTTATTTCCCTCTATAGGAAGAGATGCTCTTTCTCCTTTGCCCATGCTTGTGGGATAAACCTAAGTCACTGACTCTTCTAGGGTGTGTCCAATGGGTCAGAAAAAGAATGTGTACCTCTCCAATAACTATGCAGGGTAGTGAATGTTCAATAATGCTGCTGTTGGTTAAAACAAGGTACCAGAGAGCCTGTGCTTATATTTTGTTATTTGGGATATGTTAATTATTATAGTTATAAGACTAATCATTTCCACTTCTTCCTCCCCCAGTGTTTGGGGTGGAACTCGGGACCACATATATGCTAACTAAGCATTCCACTATTGAACTAAACTTCCTTACTTCCAACCATTTTCCTTTGAATCACTCCTGTTATTCCAAAACTTATGCTGGCTACCAAAAGTGATATTTAAACTATTGGGGATCAAACTAAAATCATAAGTCCTTCCCAACAAAGCTTTTATTTTTATTATTTTATTTTTTTAGTGATTTAGTTATTTTTATTTTGTGTACATTTGTGTTTTGCTTGCAGGTAAATCTGTGGGAGGGTGCTGGATCCCCTGGTGTAGTAATAAGGGTGGCGGAGCTTGGTCCCCAGAACACCGGCTGCCTGGCTAGTTTATGCCCGAAATAACAACACACAAACTGTATTCATTTAATCACTGTTTGGCCCATTTCTAATCATCTGTGTAGCGCCCCTAGGTGCGCTTACCAGGAAGATTCTAGCCTATGTCCATCCTGGGTCGGAGCTTAATCTCGTGTGTCTGCCCGGGAGCGAGGCATGGCGTCTCTTCTGAGGCATCTGCTCCCAAGAGGAGAGCTGTGGAATCTGAGCTCACTTCCTCTTCCTCCCAGCGTTCTATTCTGTTTACTCCTCCCACCTATCTTCTAACCAATGAGGGCCAAGCAGTTTCTTTTTATTTAACCAATGACCATCCTCCATCACCCTGGAACTGGAGTTACAAACCATTGTGAGTTGCCATGTGGGTGCTGAGAAATGAACCTGGGTCCTTGTTTTCTGGAAGAATAAACAGCCAGTGCTGTCAACCTTGGAGCCATCTCTCCAGCTCAAAGCTTTCGTTTTCAAACATGACAGATGGATTTAGAGATGGTAGAGTCTATTTATTTATTTTTATTTTTTTATTGAGAAAAGGAAAAAAAAAGAAAAAAAGTTTCCACCTCCTCCCAGCCTCCCATTTCACGCCCCCTCCTCCCACTCTTCTCCCCTTCCCCCCACTCCTCTCCCCCTCCCTCTCCAGTCCAAAGAGCAGTCAGGGTTCCCTGCCCTGTGGTAAGTCCTAGATCCTCCCCACTCCGTCCATGTCAAGGAAGGTGAACATCCAAACTGGCTAGGCTCCCACAAAGCCAGAACATGTAGTATGATCAAAACCCCATGCCATTGTCCTTGGCTTCTCATCAGCCCTCATTGTTCGCCATGTTCAGAGAGTCCGGTTTTATCCCATGCTTTTTCAGTCATAGTCCACCTGGCCTTGGTGAGCTCCCAATAGATCAGCCCCACTGCCTCAGTGGTGGGTGCACCCCTCGTGGTCCTGACTTCCTTGCTCATCTTCTCCCTCCTTCCGCTCCTCATTGGGACCTTGAGAGCTCAGTCCAGTGCTCCAGTGTGGGTCTCTGTCTCTATCTCCACCCATCACCAGATGAAGGTTCTTCTTATTTAGCTTCTTTAGGTTCACCAATTGTAGAATCCGTGACCCTTATTTATGGCTAGACACCAATTATGAGTGAGTACAGCCCATGTTCATCTTTTTGGGTCTGGGTTACCTCACTCAGGATAGTGTTTTCTATTTCCATCCATTTGCATGCAACATTCGAGAAGTCATTGTTTTTTACCTCAGCGTAGTACTCTAATGTGTATATATTCCACACTTTCTTCATCCATTCTTCCATTGAAGGGCATCTAGGTTGTTTCTAGGTTCTGGCTATTACAAATAATACTGCTATGAACATAGTTGAACAAATGTTTTTGTCATATGATAGGGCATCTCTTGGGTATATTCCCAAGAGTGGTATTGCTGGGTCCAGGGGTAGGTTGATCCCGAATTTCCTGAGAAACCGAAACACTGATTTCCAAAGCGGTTGCCATAGACTGCATTCCCACCAGCAATGATGAGGGTACCCCTTCCTCCACAGCCTCTCCAGCAAAGGCTATCATTGGTGTTTTTGATTTTAGCCATTCTGACAGGTGTAAGATGATATCTCAAAGTCGTTTTGATTTGCATTTCCCTGATTGCTAAGGAGGTTGAGCATGACCTTAAGTGTCTTTTGGCCATTTGAACTTCTTCTGCTGAGAATTCTCTGTTCAGTTCAGTGCCCCATTTTTTAATTGGGTTAATTAGCATTTTAAAGTCTAGTTTCTTGAGTTCTCTATATATTTTGGAGATCAGACCTTGGTCTGTTGCAGGGTTGGTGACGATCTTCTCCCAGTCAGTAGGTTGCCATTTTGTCTTAGTGACAGTGTCCTTTGTTTTACAGAAGCTTCTCAGTTTTAGGAGGTCCCATTTATTCATTGTTGCCCTTAATGTCTGTGCTGCTGGGGTTATACCTAGGAAGTGATCTCCTGTGCCCATCTGTTGTAGTGTACTTCCCACTTTCTCTTCTATCAGGTTCAGTGTGTTCAGATTGATATTGAGGTCTTTGACCCATTTGGACTTGAGTTTTGTGCATGGTGATAGATATGGGTCTATTTTCACTCTTCTACAAGTTGACATCCAGTTGTGCCAGCACCATATGTTGAAGATGCTTTCTTTCTTCCATTGTATGCTTTTAGCTCCTTTATCAAAAGTGAGGTGTTCATAGGTATGTGGGGTAAAATCCGGTCTTCTATATGATTCCATTGGTCGACATCTCTGATTTTATGCCAATACCAAGCTATTTTCATCACTGTAGCTCTGTAATAGAGTTTGAAGTCAGGGATGGTAATGCCTCCAGAAGTTCCTTTATTATATGAGATTGTTTTGGCTATCCTGGGTTTTTTTTGTTTTTCCATATAAAGTTGATTATTGTCCTCTCAAGATCTGTGAAGAATTTTGATGGGACCTTGATGGGGATTGCATTGAGTCTATAAATTGCCTTTGCTAGAATTGCCATTTTTACTATGTTGATCCTCACAATACGAGAGCAAGGGAGATCCTTCCATTTTCTGGTATCCTCTTCAATTTCTTTCTTCAAGGCCTTAAAGTTCTTGTTAAATAGATCTTTCACTTCCTTGGTTAGAGTTACCCCAAGATGTTTTATGCTGTTTGTGGCTATCGTGAAAGGTGATGCTTCTCTGATTTCCCTCTCTGCTTCCATATCCTTTGTGTATAGGAGGGCGACTGATTTTTTTGAGTTGATCTTGTATCCTGCCACATTACTAAAGGCGTTTATCAGATGTAAGAGTTCTTGGTGGAGTTTTTGGGGTCGCTTATGTCCACTATCATATCATCTGCAAATAATGAATGTTTAACTTCTTCCTTTCCAATTCAAATCCCCTTGATCCCCTTATCTTGTCTTATTGCTATTGCTAAAACTTCAAGCACTATATTGAAGAGGTATGGAGAGAGTGGACAGCCCTGTCGTGTTCCTGATTTTAGTGGGATGGCTTTGAATTTCTCTCCTTTTAATTTGATGTTAGCTGTTGGCTTGCTGTAAATAGCTTTTATTATATTTAGGTATGACCCTTGTATCCCTAATCTCTCCAAGACTTTTATCATAAAGGAATGTTGAATTTTGTTGAATGCTTTTACAGCATCTAATGAAATGATCATATGGTTTTTTCTTTCAGTTTATTTATATGATGGATTACATTGATACAATTTTTTATGTTGAACCAGAACTGCATCTCTGGGATGAAGCCTACTTGATCATAATGGATAATTTTTCTAATGTGTTCTTGGATTCGGTTTGCCAGCATTTTGTTGAGGATTTTTGTGTCGATGTTCTTGAGCGAGATTGGCCTGTAATTCTCTTTCTTTGTTGAGTCTTTGTGTGGTTTGGGTATCATAGTGACTGTAGCTTCATAAAAGGAATTTGGCAATGACTCTTCTGTTTCTATATTGTGAAATACATTAAGGAGTATAGGTATTAGGTCTTCTTGGAAGTTCTGGTAGAATTCCGCATTGAAACCATCTGGTCCTGGGCTTTTTTTGGTAGGGAGGTTTTTTATAACAGTTTCTAATTCTTCACGACTCACAGGTCTATTTAGATTGTTCACCTGTTCCTGGTTTAAATTTGGTGTATGGTATTTATCTAAAAAAGTGTCCATTTCTTAACCACTGAGCCAGTTCTCCAGCCTAATTGTCCATTTCTTTTACATTTTCCAGGTTTGTGGCATACAGGCTTTTGTGGTAAGATCTAATGATTCTCTGAATTTCCTCTGTGTCTGTGGTTATGTCCCCCTTTTCATTTCTGATCTTATCAATTTGCATATTCTCTCTCTGCCGTTTGATCAGTTTGGATAGGGGTTCATCAATCTTGTTGATTTTCTCTTGGAACCAGCTTTTTGTTTCTTTGATTCTTTGGATTGTTTTCTGTGTTTCTATTTTATTGATTTCAGCCCTCAGTTTGATTACTTCCCGTCTTCTACTCCTCCTAGGTGAGTCTGCTTCTTTTTTTTTTTTCTAGAGCTTTCAGGTGGCCTGTTAATCTCCAATATGTGCTTTCTCTGTTTTCTTTAAGTGGGCACTTAGTGCTATGAACTTTCCTCTTAGGACTACTTTCATAGTGTCCCATAAATTTGAGTATGTTGTTTCTTTATTTTCATTGAATTCAAGGAAGACTTTAGTTTCTTTCTTTATTTCTTCCTTAATCTAGGTATGGTTCAGTAGTTGACTGTTCAGTTTCCATGAGTTTATATGATTTCTGGGGGTAGCAATGTTGTTGAATTCTAACTTTAATCCATTTTGATCTGATAAGACACAGGTGGTTACTAATATTCTTTTGTAACTGTGGAAGTTTGCTTTGTTACCCAGTATGTGGTCAATTTTCGCGAAGGTTCCATAAGCTGCAGAGAAGAAGGTATATTCTTTCCTATTTGGGTGGAATATTCTATAGATGTCTGTTAAGTCCAATTGATTCATTTCCTCCATTAATTATCTAATTTCTCTGTTAGGTTTCTGTCTGATTGACCTGTCCATTGGTGAGAGAGGAGTGTTGAAGTCTCCTACTATTAGTGTGTGACGTTTGATGGCTGCCTTGAGTTTTAGTAATGTTTCTTTTATGTACATGGGTGCTTTTATGTTAGGGACATAGATATTCAGGATTGAGACTTCATCCTGATGAATTGTTCCTGTTATGAGTATAAAATGTCCCTCTCCATCCCTTCTGATTGATTCACGTTTGAAGTCAACTTTGTTAGAAATTAGTATGGCCACACCTGCTTGTTTCTTGGGTCCATTTGCTTGATAAGCCTTTTCCCAGCCCTTTACTCTGAGTAGGTGCCTGTCTATGGTTGAGGTGTGTTTCTTGTGAACAGCAGATAATTAGATCCTGTTTTCGTATCCAATCTCTTAGCCTGTGCCTTTTTTTAGGTGAGTTGAGCCCATTGACATTAAGTGATATTAATGACCAGTGGTTGTTAACTCTGGTCACATTTTTAGTAGTAGAGTTTGTGTGTTTCCCTTCTTTGAGTTGCGCTGGTGCAGGGTCTCTAGATGTCTGAGTTAATGTTGTCATTGTTGGACTCCTTGGTTAGTGATTTTCCTTCTATTACTTTCAGTAAGGCTGGATTTGTGGCTACGTATTGTTTAAATTTTTTTTATCCTGGAAAATTGTCTTTCTCCATTTATAGTGAACGAAAGCTTGGCTGGGTATAGTAGTCTGGGCTTGCATCCATGGTCTCTTAGTTTCTGAAGTACATCTATCCAGGACCTTCTGGCTTTCATGGTTTCCATAGAGAAGTCAGTTGTAAGTCAGTACATTTATCCAGGGACTTCTGGCTTTCATGGTTTCCATAGAGAAGTCAGGTGTAAGTCTGATAGGTTTACCTTGATAAGTAACTTGGCCTTTTTCCTTTGCAGCTCTTAGTATTCTTTCTTTATTCTGTATGCTCTGTGTTTTGATTATTATATGTCGAGGGGATTTTTTTTTTTTTGATACAGCCTATTCGGTGTTCTGTATGCTTCTTGAACCTTCATAGGTACATCTTTCTTTAGATTGGGAATGTTTTCTTCTATAATTTTTTTAAATATATATTCTGGACCGTTGAGCTGCACTTCTTCTCCTTCTTCTACTCCAATTATTCTTAGGTTTGGTCTTTTTATTGTGTCCCATATTTCCTGAATATTTTGTGATGAGAGTTTGTTGGACTTGATGTTTTCTTTGATCAGTGCGTTTATTTTCTCTATGTTATCTTCAGAATCTGAGATTCTTTCTTCTAACTCTTGTATTCTGCTGGTTATGCTTGTTTCTGTAGTCTCTATTTGTTTACCTAGATTTTCCATGTCTAGCCAACCCTCTGTGTTTGTTTTCTTCTTTGCCTCCATTTCAGTTTTCAAGTTTTGAACTGTTTCCATTATCTGCTTGATTGTTTTTCCTTGGTTTCCTAGGTTATCATTCACTGATTTATTCACTTCTTAAAACTTTCTGTTATACGTCTCATCCATTTCTATAAGCATGTTTTTTACATGCTGTTTAAGGTCCTCTATCACTTTCATAAAGTCAATTTTTTCTACGTCTTCTTCATTAAAGTGTTCATGTCCTCCTGTTGTGAGGTCGCTGGGTTCTGGTGGTTTCCTGTTGTTTTTTAGATTGTTGGGTGAATTCTTGCATTGGCGCCTGCCCATTTCTTCCTCCGAATGGTCCCCTATGGATCTTCTTTTACCGGATCAGGTCTCCTTGCCCACTCATGTACCTTCCCAGTGATGTCAGTCCCCAGTGATGGCTCTCCTGGTGCCTAGATCAGATCTCCGTGCTGCTTGGGTAGCTCATAAACAAAGGGTTTACCTTGCTTGCTGCAGGCAGTCTATTAAGACAATGGAACTACCGCCCTCCCAGTTGCCCTCCCGATTCGGATTCGGTCCCGGTCCCAGTGCCCACCAGAACAGGCTCAGCTGGGAGATGTTATGTGGCCAAAGAGAGGAGGGAGGCAGACAAGGTGGGGAGTCTGGATGCAAGCTGGGGGGGGGGGATAGGAATAGAGAGGAGGTATCGGGCAGTATAGCCCCTGCTGGATGACCAGGAAGTGTAGGAGGGATGAGGAACATCTGAGTTCCCTGTTCTGGGCTGCTGCTGCACTCACTCACCCCAATGGTGGTTCTCCCGGTGCCCAGATCAGATCTCTGTGCTGCTTGGGTAGCTCATAAACAAAGGGCCTACCTTGCTTGCTACAGGCAGGCTACTGAGACAAAGGAACTACCGCCCTCTCGGTTGCCCTCCCGATTCGGATTCGGTCCCAGTCCAAGCACCCACCCGAACAGGCTGAGCTGAGAGGTGTTATGTGGCCAAAGAGAGGAGGGGTAGAGTCTATTTAAAATTCTCCATATCGGTATTTTTCTGTAACCCATATTTTTTTCAGTAATAATTGCTGAAGAAATGCAGTCATACTTGATAATAATTTTTTTAGCTCTTTTCTTCCTCTCTGTCTATCTATCTATCTATTTATCTATCTATCTATCGATCTATCTATCTATCTATCTATCTATCTATCTATCTATCTATCTATCTATCTATATCTCTATCCCTTCCTTCCTTTCTTTTTTATGTTTTTAGAGACAATGTTTCTTTCTGTAGCCCTCGGTGTCCTGAACTTTGTGCTGTAGACCATGCTAGCCTGAAACTCACAGATCTGTCTACCTCTCCCTCCCAAGTGCTGGGATTAAATGTGTTCACCACCATAACCAGCTAACTTTTTCAATTGCCATGTGATAGTATATAGATTTATAAGGAAGACTGTGATATTTGAGACAAGTATATGCAGTGGTAAGGTAAAATCAGGGTACTGACCATATTCACCACTTCAAATAATTTTAAATACTTATTTGTTTGGTGTGCACGTGTGCACATGCACCTGCCACCATGTGTGTTTGGGAGTTGGTTTTTTGCTGCCACCTTGTGGGACTAAAGCTGAAACTTAGTTTATCAGGCTTGGTCACAAGTGTTTCTTCCTGCTAAGCCAGTTCTCATCTCAAATATTTGTTTATGTGTGTTAAGAATGTTAGAAAATCTTTTCTAGTGATTTTGAAATATGCAATGTATTTTTACCAATGGTTACCCTACTGTACAAACGGTGTAACAGGATGCTAGAAACTGTTCCTCCTATTGGGTCTGGAATATTACATCTATGGACCTATCCCTGCTGAAGTCTCTAGGGCACTATTTTACTTTGTATTTAGCTTCCTCGTAGAAGTGAGGCATGCAGGCACTCTTGGTAGTTCACATCTGAAGTTATGCTACTGTTTCATAGCTTTCAGGAAGCTATGAAAACCGCACCTCCTTTCCTGATCCCCAATTCCCTTTGCAGCAGTACTCACTTGTGGAAGTGTACCTGGGTACACTTTCACAGCACCCTGTCCAGTGCAACACATGACTTGTGCTTTCTGTAAGGCAAGTTGTGAAGAGTTTAGTTCATAGGACTCAAAGACTAGCCATTTCACAGCCAACTCAAAAGTTATTTTAGAATTATTTTGTTTTATGTGTGTGAGAGTTTTTACCTGCATGTATGGATATACTCTACATGTGCAAATACTACTTGCAAAGATTAAAATACAGTGGTGGATCCCCTGTCATTGGAGCTATGGGTGGTTGTGAGCCACCATGTGGGTGCTGTGTATAGAAATCTGAGCCCTCTGCAAAAGAAACTAGTACTTTCATTTGGTGAGCCATCTTTCCAGGTTGCACTGCCAAATTTTCATTTAGAGGTTTGATTCAGACCTGGGCTTCCATTCCATCATTTCTCTCAGATGACTTGTAATACAAATCACAGTTATACTTCATTTGGGGGACTGTTGGTTGAGATAGTTATCACTACACTGAAGCATTAAGACAGACTTGTCAAAAATGCTGACCATCTATATCCATACTTGTAAACACACCTGGAAAAACAGGGCAGTGCAGGAATAGCATCAGATGTACTAAACTATCCAAGACATGGGTGATGGAGGAAGTGCTATTCACATGTTTCATAGGATTGAGTTTAAAAGCACGGACAGTGATAGTAGTTATGTGTTGCTATGTGAAGGATGAAGGGCCTTTTCGTGTTCATTCCTGATAAAACTGTTCCACTAGGTAAACCTTTGGCTCCCCCCACCCAGTTGTAATGTACATGTCTACCTAAAAGACATTATATTTTGGCCTTCCAAAACCATAAAAAAAATCTGTCTTTTTGAAATAACCTAATGCCAAATAGCAATTTATGCTTTGGGACTTGGAAGGTGCATCCCTCTGGGAAGCAAATGTATTGGTGTTAATTTCATTGATTGATTTTCGCTTGCTTGCTTTTGTTTCTAATTATGTTTTGTTTTCAAGACAGGCTTTCTCTGTGTAGCCCTGGCTGACCTCATACTCAGAGAACTCCCTACCTCTGCCTACCAAGTACTGGGACTAACGGCATGCACCACCATCATCTGCCTGAATTTCCTTGATTGTTAACACCAGCTTTTCTTTTTTTTCAGGCAGCAGATGTGGACTGGTAATTTCTACTTTGGTCAGCTTGCTGGTTTCACTCCTAATTTGAAGATTTGAAAATCCATATGCCAGCAAGTCAGTGCTAGCCTCTAAAAAAAAAAAAAGAGCATCTTTATTTAGCCCCTGGCAAAGGTAGGGAGACTTTCATTTCTGATTGAAAGCCTACGTGGATTTAATGTCCATCAACATGGAAATTACTATGAATCTAAGTAGAAGGGTGGGTAGAGTATCAAAGAAAAAGTTTCTTTGTCAAAAAAATGTTTATTTCAGCTTTCCCAGAACTCAAATAAAGTCTCAAGACAGCCTTAAAATTTTTCCAAAATTTTTAGTCTTGTGCTGTCCTCTAGTGGCAACATTTGTTAAAGCAAGATACTATTGCCTTGGAAAGATTGAAGCAGCTACTATGGCAAAATGCTTTAGCAAGATAATTTGTAAGCTTACTGTTTTTGAGATTGGGATATCCAAACTTAGGGTGTCAGCATATTTTGTGTCTGGTGAGGCTTCTCTCTATTTTGAAGCCAGCCCCTTCTAGCTATAGTGGAGAGGGTCAAAGGGGCTTCTCAAAGCTTTCACCTACCTTCCCTTAAGGTTCTATTCTCACTCACAAGATTAGAACCCTCCATCAGGCCCTGCAATCCTACTATCATAACCCTGGGGATTTAGTTTTCTTTGGGCAGTGCAAGGAAGTCATACCATAGCATCTCTTAATATATAGTAAGGGCTGTGGGGAAAGGGGTGTGCTTTAGTATGAGAGTATGTGTCAGAATGCACGTCGAGTACACTGCTTTAGTTCTAGATATTATAGTAGGACTCTCAAGAGAAGCAGCCAATAGTACATATGCTTCTGGGTCTGTTTGTTATAAACTTGGCGTTTACCAGCCTGGGACCTACTAACTTTGACAGCCTTTTGTTGTAATAGGAGCTGCGGGGCTGCGTCCCCAGCACACCAGCTGCCTGCTAGCTTATGCCCCGAAATAACAGCACACAAACTGTATTCATTTAAACACTGCTTGGCCCATTATCTCTAGCCCTTACTGACTAATTCTGATATCCCGATCAACCCATCTCTAATAAACTGTGTAGCACCAGGAAAGATTCAGCATGTCTGACCTGGCGGCTTGCTTCATTGCGTGCATCTGGCCGGGAGAGGGGAGCATGGCCTCTGCTCCAGAGAGCAGAGCTGTTGAGTCTGAGCTCACTTCCTCTTTCTCCCTACATTCTATTCTGTTTACTCAGCCTATCTAAATTCTGCCCTATCAGATGGGCCAAGGCAGTTTTTTTATTAGCCAATGACCTTCCTCCATCAGCCTTCCAATGTTCTAATTGTGTGACAGAGAAGAGTAATGCTAAAATTCTTCAAGGGTACTAGAGATCCTGAGACATTTGTTCTTCAGTCATCGCAGAAGCCATGTATCTGGACCTTCTCCGGTGGGTATAATTACAAATGACAGGTGCATCTGAACATTTTTTTTAAATTGATTCTTATTTTTAACTGTGTGTGCACAGATGACACCCCTGTGCAGGTGCTCTGGGAGGCCAGAAGAGGGCATAGGATCCTTCTGGAGGTGGAGTTAACAGGAAATTGTGAGGTGGCTGATGTGGGTGTGAGGAGCTAAACTCTGGTCTTCTAGAAGAGAGGCAAGGACTATTAATTGCTGAGTTATCATCTCAATATGTCCTTCCCCACATTTTTAACATTTTAACTTTCTTAAGCCTTTGATTTCCTGATTCTATAATAAAGGCAAATTTGTCCTTTGTAGCATTTTCTTTTCCTGTGGACCAACTCTGGCTTCATTATTTTCTTTTCCTTATTTTTCCCCAACATAACATCCTTATCGATTATTTGTTAATTTCACACAATGCACCCCAATCAAACTAACTTCCAATTCCTCCCAGGTCCACTCTTGTACCCTGTGGCCTTCCCTCTGCATTCATTTTCAGCCAATCAAGAATTAAATGCACCTCTTTTAACCTTAAAACGTTAGCTCTTGCCAGTAAATTTAGAGTCCTATTTCTTCTACCATTGCCCCATATCCTATATACTTAGTGTCCATTTCTACAAATATTTCTCATCTTTTTTCTTTAGATAGTAGAAAATTTAAGTAATTTTTTTCTTACCTTCTTTCACTCATTTTTAGTTTTTTGAGGAAAGGTTTCTCTGTCTCTGACAGCTTCGGTGCCTGTTCTGCAACTGACTCTTGTGGACCAGGCTGGCCTTGAATACACAGAGATCTGCTTGCCACTGCCTCCCAAGTGCTGGAATTAAAGGCATGCATCACCACTGCCTGAAGGCATAAGTCACAAACAATCCCACACCAGTTTGGAATTATGATTAATAGAATGGTTAATTATTTAAAAGGGAAAACTTACAGATCACCGTCCCAGACAACAGCCCTCTACACAATCAGGAAAGGAGTCTAGTCACAAGAAGCAGAGCCAGTAGCCAGAGCTGGAAGCCAGAGCCAGAAGCCAGAGCAAGAGCAGAGGGAAGTGGCAACTTTTTTAAAGGGAGAGAGACCACGCCCCAATGGGCTGGTATCTCAGCAGCTATTGGCTGAAGGAGCGGAAGGAGCTCCCACAACACCTCCCCCTTTTGTTTAAGTAAGAGAGTTCTAAACCTACTATGAAATTATATACAATAAGTACAAATATCCTATTCTAACTAGCTTAATTCTTATTTAATAAATAATTTGGGCAAGTCATGAGTGGAAAGTAACTACATTTATAGAGTCTTCATCCCCATCAAAGATCTGAGAAGGGAAATAATGTTACCTGAGTAATTAGGAAGTGCAATCAAACAACTTTCAAAACATGCAACAAATCACAGAGATAACTAGCTACCTGGGCAATCACCCAAAGCCTTGTTTGTAGCATTGAAGCAACCAACTTTGGCTAAGACCTAACGTAACTGACATACCATATTCAAAGGCAAGAAACTTTTCAAAACTACCTTACACTGTCTTGGCAGGATATGACAGTCCTGTTTTATCCATTTATGGATACTGTGTATCTCTGTCAATAGTTGAGGTATGGGCATTTCTTTGCCCAAAGGCCAGTTCTGCCAAGAAGAAAGGCTCCAGGTGGAGTGTCTTTGTTGCTCAACATTCTCTCGGGAATAGATGGCTGTTGTCAGGAGTGATTGTGTCTCACTACCATGAAACTCTGAGTTAGATTAAAGGCCATTTTTCTACAGCTCTTTGAAGAGGTTGAAGATTATCTATTCATACTGAGTATAATCTCTATGTATCTAAAGAACCTGATTAGTCTGTTTATAAATGACAAACTTAGATGACTATTGATCTATATAATTTTCAATACCAATCTAACTTAAAGACTAAGACAATAAACAACTGTGCAACAAATGAGGACATTGACCTCCAAATATAAACAATGTACAAATATACATTCCAATATGGTAAATATATATCAATACACAAAAATATATAAGTATCTTAATCAGAGGTAGAAATGTACACTGCAATATACAATATCAATACACTATATATATCAACAAATAAAATGTTTTAAACAGAGGTAGAAACATGCATGCATCAATATAATTTAACTTTGTATCAATATACAAGAATCGATACCAATATATTTGTCTCAAAACAATAACTCACAAGTACCAACAAGTACCAATCTATTAGACCATCATCCAATTATTCCTCTTTTATTTTCAAAATAGCCCTGAGCTTATAAAATTCCTCCCCCAACCTCCCAACCCTCAACAGTATACTATTTATAATCAACCCCTAAATGATGTCCCTAGACCCAAGGACAAACATTACTGGGAGAGGGGGCATCGTCCTCTAGAATTACTTCCAGCTGTCATGGGGGTGACGTTCTTTCTGGGGGATCCTGCAAAAGTAAAATGATGGTTAAATTTCAAGATCAATGTCTTTTAAAATTGCAAATACTCTCTGAGTATTTTGTGGAGGTCTGGCTAGAATGTTGTACAAGATGTGCACCATTTCAGCTAACCAAGTTGGAACCGTCTTGTTCAGCTGGTATCCAAAACAGGTCTTGTAGTAGCGCTATCAGTATCATGACGTCATATCAACCAGGTGGAGTTGTTGTTATGGGGCCAAATCTTCTTCCTGGAAATTTCAAATGTCATTGCAGGAAAAACTCATTGTTCATTGTGAAAAACTTAAACGTTAATCATATATACATATATAGACATACATATGTTCCATGAAAGGCATGATAGATATATTCAATGAAAGAAATGATAGATATGAAGAAAAGCAGAGATGTTTTTTAAACTCATATTTCTTTCTGTACCATATCATGACTCTTGACATGAAACAGAAACTCCAGAAACTCTGGGTTTTTCTCTTAACAACAGGCTTGTAATTGGAGAGGGACTGAGCCAGAGTCCAACTTCAAAACCAGCTCTATATATTTATAAATAAATGCACATTAATCATATTTAAAGATAAGTGTAGAATAATATCACTTATGGAACTTATTCGATTTTCTTGCTGATTCTTATTGGGCTGTAAATACTTTCCATCTCTCATTATTCAAACATCCAGGGTCCCTTGAATTTTTTGAAGATGAGTGTTTTCCTGCAGAGATAAGAAGAGAAGCCTGCCTCCATTCTATATGTTTTGCTTACCACCTGTATGAATATCTTAATTGTGGATGAATTGCCATTTCTCCTTTCCAAGTGGTTTCTCCTCTTCGAATTGAACCTTTATTAATTTTGATGTTATCCACAATTTTTCTTCTCGTGTGGAAACAAGAGCAAAACCCCTTCCCCAACATAGCACATCTCCTGGCTTCCATTGAGAGGTCAGCAAATCTTTGAACTAAACTGGTTGATTTAGTTCAGCAGACTTTTCCATTATCCAATGTCTTTCTGCTGCTGTCGTTCCTTTCTCATTAGCGTTAAGAAAATTCAAGGTTAATAAAACATTATGTAATCTATTTCTGGGGGTATTTTCAGTCCCTTTCTCTTTGTTCAGCATATCATTTATAGAAAGGTTTGATCTTTCTATAACTGCCTGACCTGTAGGATTATTTGGTATACCTGCAATGTGTTTTATATTATAATAAGCAAAAAAGTCTTTCATTTTCTTAGATACATATGCAGGACCATTGTTTGTCTTTATTTGTGCAGGTATACCCATGATGGCCATAACTTCCAATAAATGTGTGATTACTGAATCAGCCTTTTCTTAGCTCAGGGCAGTAGCCCATTGAAAATCTTAATACGTGTTTATGGTGTGATGTACATATTTTAATTTACCAAATTCCATAAAGTGGAACACATACATCTGCCAGATTTTCATTTCTTTGAGTACCCTTTGGGTTACTCCCTGCAGGCAATGGTGTTTAATAATAGAAAGAACAAGTAGGACATCTCTTTATGATGTCCTTAGCTTGTTGCCATGTAATGGAAAATTCTTTCTTTAGGCCTTTACTATTAACATGATGCTTTTTACGAAATTCTGAGGCCTGCAACACGCTTCCAATCAATAATTGATCAATCTCAGCATTACCTTGTGCTAAAGGAGCAGGCAGACCCTTATGGGACTGGATGTGTGTTATGTACATAGGACAAAGCCTATTCCTGATTATGTCTTGTACCTGGAAAAACAATGATGTCAACTCTGTGTCATCTGATATAAATTCAGCCATTTCAATATGCAAGATAACGCTTTCTTCATATTGTGAATCTGTAAGTATATTAAGAGGTTCTTTAAAATCCCTTAGCACCATAAGAATGGCATATAATTCTGCCTTCTGGAAAGCATTATAAGGGCTTTGTTCCACCTTACTCAATTCATCTGACTTGTAACCTGCTTTCCCTGATTTATTTGCATCAGTATAAAATGTATGAGCTCCAGTTATTGGAGCATCACGTACAATTCTAGGGAGAATCCAAGAAGTTCTCTTTATGAGGTTAAGTCTACCACTTTTGGGATAGTTGCTATTAATTCTCCCCAAAAATTAGCAGAAGCGCATTGCCATGGTTCATTGTCTTCCTATAACTTTTTTATTTCCTCAGTAGTAAAAGGCACTATAATTTCTGCTGGGTCTATACCTGCTAGTTGAAGAAGTCTCAGCATACATTTTATAATTAATTCAAAGACTTTTTCCACATAAGTTTTTAATTTTTTACTTGGTTCATTAGGTATAAATATCCACTCTAAAATAATATCTTCCCTCTGCATTAAAATCCGTGTTGGAGAAATTCTAGAAGGCAATATGACTAGGATGCAGCTAAGATTTGGGTTCATGCTATCCACCTGTGCCTCCTGTAGTTTTTCCTCAATCATTGTCAGTTCCTTTTCTGCTTCAGCTGTCAGTTTTCTTGGACTATTCAAATCTTTATCACTATCTAAGGTTTTGTTTAAATGAACTATTAGATCAGGTGTTATCCCAACAGCTGGTCGTAGAGTGGAAATGTCTCCTAATATTTTTGGAAGTCATTAAGAGTCTGTAACCGGTCTCTCCTAATTTGTGCCTTTTGCAATTTAATTTTCTCTAACTCTATTCTGTAACCTAGGTAATTAATAGAATTTCCTCTTTGAATCTTTTCGGGGGCAATTTGTAATCCCCACCTAGGCAAGACTTTCTTTACTTCTTCAAACATTTTTTCTAAAGTATATTTATTTTAAACAGACAACAAAATGTCATCCATGTAATGATAAATTATGGACTTGGGAAATTGCTTATGAATTATTTCCAATGGCTTACTTACAAAATATTTGCAGAATGTGGGACTATTGAGCATGCCATGTGGGAGGATAGTCCATTGATATCTCCTATTAGGCTGAGAATTATTATAAGTAGGCACTGTGAAGGCAAATTTTTCTCTATCCTTTTCTTGTAAAGGTATAGTGAAAAAAACAATCTTTCAAATCAATAACTATAAGAGGCCATCCGTTTGGTAATAGAGTAGGCAAAGGAATTCGAGATTGTAGTGGGCCCATAGGTTGAATTACCTTGTTGACAGCTCTTAAATCGGTCACCATTCTCCATTTACCAGATTTCTTTTTTACAGTAAACACAGGAGAATTCCAAGGGCTGGTTGATTCTTCAATATGGTGAGCATCCAGATGCTCTTGTACCAGCTGTTCCAATGCCTGTAATTTATCTTCAGCTAGAGGCCACTGTTTGATCCATATTGGCTTCTCAGTTAGCCATTTTAAAGGTAGGGCTGTTGGTACCTCTAAAGGTTTGGTATTTGCTGTATGTTCTTGTACAGCCTGAATGGCTGGTGACCTTTTTCCATAATACCTCATCATATCCTTTCCAGAATTATGAGTTCCTGGAACTACAGGAATGTTAATCTGGGTATTCCATTGCTGTAGCAGGTCACGGCCCCATAAATTTATTGCAATATTGGCTATATATGGCGTTAGTCTTTCTATTTGTCCTTTAGGCCGTATGCATTCAACCCATCTTGTGCTTTTTTTTTTTTTACACGAGATAGGGATCCAATTCCCAGGAACTGAACATCTACCTCTTGAAGAGGCCAATTCAGATGCCAAGATTCTGGAGTAATGATACATCCGCACCTTTGTCAAATAAGCCTTCATTCTGCAACTGACTCTTGTGGACCAGGCTGGCCTTGAATTCACGGAGATCTGCCTGCCTCTGCCTCCCAAGTGCTAGAATTAAAGGCATGTGTCACCACTGCCCTGCTTTAAGTCATTATTTTTTAAAAATATTTATTTATTTATTATGTATACAATATTCTGTCTGTGTGTATGCCTGCAGGCCAGAAGAGGGCACCAGACCCATTACAGATGGTTGTGAGCCACCATGTGGTTGCTGGGTGATGTGGGAGTGTCATATATCAATCTGTTGATTTCATTGGTTAATCAATAACGAAACTGCTTGGCTGGCCCTCATAGGTTAAAACATAGGTGGGAGGAGTAAACAGAACAGAACGCTGGGAGGAAGAGGAAGTGAGCTCTGAGATGCCAGGCTCCTCTCTCCTGGGCAGACGCGATTCAGCTCTGACCCAGGATGGACGTAGGCTAGAATCTTCCTGGTAAGCGCACATTGGGGTGCAACACATATGATTAGAAATGGGCTAAATTAATATGTGAGAAATAGCCTCGAAGAGGCTAGATAGAAATGGACCAAGCAGTGTTTAAGTGAATACAGTTTGTGTGTTGTTATTTCGGGCATAAACTAGCAGGCGGTCGGGGTGCTGGGGATGCAGCCCTGCCGCTCTTATCACTACAAAATGGCACCCAGACATGTGGATAACTGAGTCCACAGAAAGCCTGAGAAAACTTGGAAAAGAATAGAGTAAAGCATGTTTCTTGTGGCAATTTCTTGGGTCTGCTCTGCTTGCTAGAGGCAAGCAAGCACTCTCATCTAAGAGAGGCTTTCCTGACTCAGCTTTAGCTGCAAAACCCTGCAGCTCATTAAGAGGTCCTGCTACGAAACACTTACACGCTGTTGACAAAAAGCTGAACACATGCTTTTCGGTTTTCAGCCGTAGCAGGAAAAAAGCTGTACCGTTTAAAAATGCCGGCATTCTGGGCCATCCTGCCAGGGCAAACTCTCGCTGTTTGAGGCAGGAGGGTTGGCTACAGAGAGAGAACTTGAGTGTTGTCTGTTGTAGCTCGCTGGCTGGCAGGGACCTTGAAACGCCATAGAGTTGTGGCTATAAACATGGCTACAGCCAGTACCTCAGCCATGAGGCTGGAAAGCTAAGGAATGGGCTACATCTAGCTGGCAAAGCCACAGCTTTAGTCCTACTGATATTGCTTGGCACATTAAAGACTCATGTGGTCAGAAAAACAGAGATGCAGTAAAGAGAGCGTCAAAGACAAAGAAAAATTTTAAATGATTTACAGTGTTAAAATATATGCAGACTAAAAGTTAAAATTCTTAAAGTAAAAAACAAAAATAAGGAAGAAAGAGAGTAGTTGTGTGTGGTAGTACACACCTTTATTCCCAACATTTGGGAGGCAGAGGGAGATTGACCTCTGTGACTTCAAGGTGTGGTAGCACACGCCTTTAATCCCAGTGCCTAGGAGGCAGGGACAAACAGATCTCTGTGAGTTCAAGATGTTGTAGTAACTTACACCTTTAATCCCAATACCTGTGAGGCAGAGACAGGCGGATCTCTGAGAGTTCAAGGAGAGCCTGGTCTACAGAGTTATTCCAGGTCAAAGATACAGAGAACCTGTCTCAAAAAGGCAAAAAATAAAAGTAAAAATAAACAAAATAGAGTTAAAATAAAGCCGAACAAAGATGGAAAATAAACAGAGAATTTTGATACTGTATGCTATTATGCTCTCTTTGAATTATTTCAATGCTGCGGAAAGAGCAACAGCTGCTAAAAGATATTTATTTATAAATGCTGCTGAACTAATCCAACATAGATATTTTGAAAATGCCTTGACTTTGAAATTTGGATCTAAGGACAAGATGCTTGGAAAGGAGTTTCTTGTTTTGTTTTCACAGAGGATGAGACCCTGTTCATTTCTTCTATTCCGATATGGTATGATGGACCACGTCCTCCTGAAGGGTTGCTGTGAACATCTTCAGAAAATTGCTTCGCTCAACTGCCAACTGAGATGAAACTAGCACACAGGTTATACCATGAAAGACCTAATTAACGATGTCCCCATTCAGCAGGAACCAGTTTGGAGAGAAAAAACTGTCCCCATGTTCCCAAATATGGTTTATAAATGTTCTTTTACATTTAAAGGGGGATATGATAGAGATATGAATAACTTACATTGATATGGATTTTGTTTTAGTGATTTAAATTTATGGTCAATTTTGTTATATGTATATGTGTTTCTGATCTTGATTAAGGTACTGTGATTGTGTAGTTTATTTCAAAATGTAATGTATAATTAGAAATATCGATTGTTAATAGATAATCATAATAGTCAAGTTTGTAGTCATGTTATTTAAGATTTTCTGGATGTACATAGATATATTTTAGATAGGCATTCTTCATATTTTTCAAAGATTATAGAATATGGCATTTTAAATGTTTTAAGAACTTAGGAATTTTCATGACAATGAGACACTCTGCTCCTGGCAGCACCAATCTACTTCAAGAAGAAGATGGGCATCGAAGAGGATCCTTATGGAGTTTGATAGCCATTTGGGCAAGAAACTGTTTCTGCCTGGAGTATTGCATAAACTGGACACAGAGAACCCGCAGAGAGAGGACTGCTAAACTTGCCTAAAGTGAGATGGTCTTTCGGGGTTCCTGATTCATGAAAGAGTCTGCAAGACATTCTTCAGGACAAGCAGATAGTGACTGCCTTTGAAATTTTCTGCTTTGTGTAAATGTCTGCTGGAAACTATGGGCCTGCAGGCTGAAGATGGATGCCCCAACGGTACAGAGGAACTTTGGGTGACTGTACAGGCAGCAAGATGTCTCTGTCATTTCTAGAGTTTTAAAAGTTGCTTTTTTCTTGTTTGCTTAGGTAATATTGTATCTTTCTGGAGTCTTTGATGGAGTTAAGAATAGTTAGTTATAGTTATAGTTTTCCTTAGTTATGATAAAGATTATTGTAATTTTTACTTGATAACTGTTTTGTTATATGTAATTTTGCTATGTTAAAGTTAAAGCCTTCCTTTATTTTTTGTTTAAACAGAAAAAGGGGAAGTGATGTGGGCGTATCATATATCAATATGTTGATTTCATTGGTTAATCAATAACGAAACAGCTTGGCTGGCCCTCATAGGTTAAAACATAGGTGGGAGGAGTAAACAGAACAGAACGCTGGGAGGAAGAGGAAGTGAGCTCTGAGATGCCAGGCTCCTCTCTCCTGGGCAGACGCGATTAAGCTCTGACCCAGGATGGACGTAGGCTAGAATCTTCCTGGTAAGCGCACATTGGGGTGCAACACAGATGATTAGAAATGGGCTAAATTAATATGTGAGAATTAGCCTAGAAGAGGGTTAGATAGAAATGGGCCAAGCAGTGTTTAAGTGAATACAGTTTGTGTGTTGTTATTTCAGGCATAAGCTAGCAGGCGGCCGGGGTGCTGTGGATGCAGCCCTGCCGCTCTTATCACTACAGCTGGGGATTGAACTCAGGACCTCTATGAAGAGAGGCGATGCTCTTAATCTCTGAGCCATCTCTCCAGCCCCAAGTCATTCTGTTTTTAAAGACACATGTAGGTTTATTTGTAATGACTCCAGGATAAACTTTTTGTTCTTCTGCAGATTTATTTATTCATTTGAGGCATGGCTTCAGGTTCCCCAGGCTGACCTTGAAATTTTCATGTACCTAACAGAAGATGATCTTGAACTCCTAATCCTGCTACCTCTACCATCTGAGTATGGAGATCACAGGTGTGTGCCAGAGCTCTTTATTTATCTTTTGCTGGAGACTCATCCAAGGGCCCAAACATATTAGACAAGTACCCTATCAACTGAATTATATCTATAGCTCCATGTTATATTTGAGTCAGGGTCTTGTGTAGCCCAGGGGGCTTCCTCAAGCTTACCTTGGAGCCACAGTTGACCTTGAACTTTTCATCCCCTTGCTTTCACCTTCCAAGGGCTGAGGATAGAGATGTGTGCCATCTCCTTGTGTCTGACCCTTCAAAATCCATCTTTAGTGGGTTGTGATGTCTTGAATCTTGTTCTAGGTTCAGAAGCAAAAAGAAGTATTAGAGTTGAGTCCTCAAAAGATTTGCAAGGCACCGTGGTGAAATCATTTCAGTTTCTTCAGGCAATTCACTTCCAATACAAGACTTAGTCTCCTTAGGATAGAATGTTTACTAAAACATTTAGCATACTTTCCTTGCTTTATATTGTTTATGCTGGTTGAAATTCTAACCTTATACTTACTATCTGTTTCTGTATATAGTTTTGTATTGGGATTAGAGCTCTCTTATTTAAGAAAAAGGGAAGGTGCTGTGGGAGTTCTTTCCATTCCTTCAGCCAAGAGCCTTTAAGATACCAGACTACTTGGGCATGGTCTCTTATACTATACTATACTATACTATACTATACTATACTATACTATACTATACTATACTATACTATACTATACTATACTATACTATACTATAATATACTTTACTTACATGCAACTGTAAAGCTTGTGTGCTCTCATTCTTGCTTCTGGCTGCTAGACTCTGTTCCTGTTCCCCATTTGTACAGAGGTCTGTGATCTGTGAGTCTCCCCTAAATAAATAACCCTTTATTATACATAATTCTGAACTAGTGTGGGATTATTTTGTATCTTCCACCATCACATCTGCATCCACATAAACCCTGAGAGAGCTTGGGAAGTAATTCTAGACACAAAAGAATATAGTTAAGAACATCTTATTGATAGCAGCATATTCTCAGATGGGCTCTGTTTGCTAGAGCCAAGCACATCTCATTTAAGAGAGGCTTCCTGGCTCAGCTTTAGCTGCAAAAACCTTGCAGCTCTTTTAAGAGGCCCTGCCACCAAACACTTAAATGGTGTTTATGAATTACTGACAGAATTCTCTATGGTGTTGTCAGGGACCTTGAGACACCATATAGTTGTGGCAATAAACTTGGCTCTGGCCAGTACCTCTGCCATGAGGCTAGACTCTTTGAAAGCTAAAGAATGGGCTGGATCTAGCTGTCAAAGCCACAGGCTTTAATCCTAGCCATATAGCTTAGCAAATTAAAGACTTGTGTTGTCAGAAAAAGAGGGATATACAGTAAAGGTAGAGTCAAAGACAAAGAAACCTCTAAATGTTTTACACTGCATTTAAAAATGTATGTAGGCTTAGGAGGAAAAGAAAAAGGATAAAGTCCTTAAAAGAAAAAAGAAAAGAGACCTTTAATCTCAACACTTGGGAGGCAGAGGCAGGTGAATCCCTGTGAGTTCAAGGACAACCTGGTCTACAGAGTGAGTGCCAGGAGAGCCAAAGATACACAGAGAAACCTAGCCTCAAAAAACATAACTTAAAAATAAAAATAAAAGCAATAGAGTTTAAAATAAAGCCATATAAAGATGTAAAATTGACACAGAGTCTGAATACTGTACATTACTGTGTTGTCTTTGAACTGTATGAATACTGAGGAAGGAACGAAAGCTGCTATATTTATTTGATTATAAATGCTGCTGGATTAATCCAACATATATCTTTTGAAAATGCCTTGACTTCAAAATTTAAGTCAAAAGGTATGCTATTTTGGAGAATAGGTTTTTCTTTTGAGGGGGAGAGGAGTGGTGGGAGGGGGGAGAAGGGTGGGAGGAGGGGGAGAAGGGTGGGAGGAGGGGGAGGGAAATGGGAGGAGGGGGAGGGAAATGGGAGGCTGGGAGGAGGAGGAAATTTGTTTTTTTTCTTCCTTTTCTCAATAAAAAAAAGAATACCTCCAAAAAAAGAAAGAAAAATCAGATTTGACCAAGGAAGAAGAACTGAGAAATCTCAAAAAAGAGTCTATGGCCCAGATGTCTGAGTTTTACATCCAGAAGAACCTCAAGGCTGCTGGCTGAGATGATCAAGCCTCACAGAATATTCCAGTCAGGACTTGATCATAATTCTAAATTTGCTTTAAGTCTCCATAAGATTATCGGCACCCCAATCAGCAGGAAGTAGCCTGGAAAACTATGTCCACATCCCCCCAAAATAGATTATGGATATTTATCTTTGTTTAGAATGTTGATTACAAGTTGTTATGGATAATGGTCAGGAGAAAAGCTAAACAAAGAAGATTTTATTCAGAGTCCTTGTTTTAAAAAAATGGGAAGTGCTGTGGGACAATTGTCTGTACCCTGTTACTTGTATTTTAAATAGAGTTTCATCGTGGTAATTCTCTGAGAGAGTCAAGTCTTCAGTTTCATCAGCATTTTACTATGCATCCTTATCCCAGCATCCATGATCCCACTTCTTCACAGTCTGTTTCCTTATGTCAACAGTGGACAGCCCATGAGAGAACTCTTAGAAGATCTGTATACATTCACATACAGATATCCACAAATACAGCCATATACTTAGAAGAAATTGGCTCACCTGAAGAGAGAAGCCAATATATTTGAAATGATGTACTTATTTATCTGGAGAGCCAGAAAATTATTGGTTCTAGCCTGTATACAAACGCCTGCGAATGGGAGAGGGAAACATATAGCTTCAGTTCGAAAGTCAGATTTCATACCCATGATGATCTGATGTTCCAGTTGGAAGGCTGGAGAAGAGTGGCATCTCAGCTCTAAGGCACACAGACAGGAGGAATTTCCCTTCACTGAATGTTTGTTACATCAGGTTTTCAACTGGATCCTATGATGCCTGCCTTATAATGAAGGATGTTATGGTTTCTACATGATTTTAATAGTCCTGTCTCTTGCCATGTGATGTCATACATTGATGGAGGAAGGTCATCTATGTGTTACTCTCATTGGTTAATAAAGCAACTGCCTTGAATTTTTGATAGGGTAGGACTTAGATAGGTGGAGTAGACAGAACAGAAGGCTGGGAGAAAAAAAGCATAGTTGAGCAGACACCATGGAGCTAGCTGCCAGGGCAGACATGCTGAATATTTCCTGGTAAGCCATCACCTCATGGTGCTACACAGATTATTAGAAATGGGTTAATCACGATGTAAGAGTTAGCCAGAAGAGGCTAGATATAATGGGCCAGGCAGTGTTTCAAAGAATACAATTTGGGGCTGGAGAGATGGCTCAGTGGTTAAGAGCACAGGCTGCTCTTCCATAGGTCTTGAGTTCAGTTCCCAGCAACCACAAGGTGGCTCACAACCATCTGTAATAAGATCTGGCACCCTCCTCTGGCGTGGGGACATACATGGATGCAGAATGTTGTATACATAATAAATAAATAAATAAATAAATAAATAAATAAATCTTTTTTAAAAAAGAATACATTTTGTGTGTTGTTATTTTGGGTGTAAAGTTAGCCATGTAGGAGCCAGGTGGGATGAAAATCAGGCCTGCTTGCCTCATCACTACAATACATCACCTCAAGACTCAGTCAGAATAAAGGCTCTCACCCAATATAGACTTCTGTCCATCAGGATGATGATAAGCTTCCTTTCAAACTCAACAATGGAAATGATGACAAAGGGCAATAATCTCATTCCAGAATACTCTCACAGGCACATATAAAATCATGTTGGACCAAACATCTTACACTTTATAGCTTACCCTATTGACAGATAAAATAAACCCTCACAGAGTGCATTGCCTTTCTTCACTACCCTTCAATTCTTTCACAATTTTTATGTTCTAGACTATTTATAGTAATGTCAAATCATTGTGGTTTATGGATGCTTCACCTCCAGCTTGTGGCATTGATGGCATCTTTAAATGGTGATACCAGTGGGACAAAGATTGCTGGGGGGCAGGGTCTTAAATGGGATAATGAGATCCCAGTCTCCATTTGTTTTTTTCTTTGTTTCCTGGCCAGTTTCTTGCTTCACCACATCCTATATTCTTCATGTACTGTCATACCACAGGCACAAAGACAGTGGGGACAATTGACCATGGACTGAAATCTCAAAGTCTGGGATAAATAATTGTTCTAAGTTGATTAAGTCAAATATTTTATCACAGCAATAAAGAGCTGACTAACAGTTTATAAACAAAAATTCTGGAATGTGATTAACATTTCATTAAGTAGATTTAGTTAAGTAAATTGCCTGATGTGGTAGTTTATTTTCCCTATGCATACATTTTGAATACAAGTTCAATTGCTGAGGCTGGAGAGGTGGCTCAGCAGTTAAGAGCTTTTCCAGGGGACTTAGGTTTAATTCCCAACCAATACTCCTAAGGCAGCTCACAAACATCTGTAATTACAGAAATCTGTCATCCTTTTCTGGTTTCTATCGGCACTACATGCATGTGTTTCACTGACATTCATGCATGGTGTGGGAGAATTGTCTGTATTCTGTCAATCATATTTTAAATAAATGCTGGTTGGCCAGGCAGGAAGTAGAGGTGGGGCAATGAGAACAGGAGTATTCTGGGAAGAAGGAAGCTCTTCCCCTATTCCAGCCCAGACCATTGAGAAGCAAGATGTAACCTACCCGACTGAAAGGTATCAAGCCATGTGGCTAACATGGATAAGAATAATGGGTTAATATAAGCTACAAGAGCTAATAAGAAGACTGAGCTAATGGACCAATCAGTTTATGATTAATGCAGACTCTTTGTGTGATTTTCCTTGGGGCTTGCTGGCTGTGGGATACTGGGTGGGATGGAAACTCCAATGAGCAGGACCTCATGTTACACATGCAGCTTGTAAAAACGCATAATATAAAATAAATAAATCTAAAAAAATTAATTTGAAGCTGAGTGATGGTGGCATATGCCTTTAGTTCCATTACTCAGGAGGCAGAGGCAGACGGATCTCTGTGAGTTTGAGGTCAGCCTAGTGTACAGAGTTGAGTTCCAGGACAGTCAGGATTGTTACATAGAAAAACCATGTCTTGAAATACCAAAACCAAAATTATTTGCCTTCTTTATTCTGTGATAAAAGCCATTTTTATGTATTCAGTTCAGTGCTCTAGATGTACAACAGTCCACATCACCCCAGTGTCTTGATTCTTCTTTGAATTAGTTAGTCTGTGCAAAACAATGTTAGCTGCTTTAAAAAAGTGAACAAGGGGTCCAATCATTGTCCCCTTATATGAGAAATGTTTAAACATTCTTTGATGCACAAATCTTTTGGGGGACTGGAGAGTTTGAGACAAGGTATCTCTGAGTAGCCCTGGCTGGTCTGGAATCAAAGGCATATACCACCACCGCCCATCTTTTAAACATATTGTTTTTTAAAAATACACTTTAGTATCCTTCAAAATTGATGAGAAATATGGCTTCTCTGAGAAAAAAAAGCAGAAAAACCCTAGAATAACATTTTGATATAGTAGATGACAAGACCAAATGCTTTGTCCTCAGGCTTTGTTTATTTCTACAATAGCTTGCATCTTTGTTCAGAAATTTGCTGAGGCTCTCAGGTTGAATAATTTTTTCCACATTTCTTCACACTCTATTGTCACTTAAAAAAATCACAACTTCCAAAAGTGAAAATTAGTTATCTGATATGTTCAATGATGTATATAGCATTATTAACTTGAGTCACCATGTTGGGTAACAGATTTCATAATTCATTTAATAACTGAAAATGTGTACCATCTGCCCAACATTTTCTTACCATTCTTCCATCCACACCCTTGGTTACCATTATTCTACCCAGTTTCTATGGTGTGTGACTAGCCTTATATAGCTTTTTTTTTTTTACCAAGACATTTATTTTCATTTTATGTGTATGCCTTCATGGATATGTACATATCATATGCCTGTCTCTGAGGAGGTCAGAAGAGGGTGTCTGATCCCTAGAAACTGGAGTCCAGAGAGTTGTGAGTTGTCATATCAGGGTTGGGAACTCAGGTCCTCAGCAATAGCAGCAAGCACTCTTAGACACTGAGCCATCTCTCCAATCTTTGTTGGAATTTTTTAATGACTGATTCAGTCTCCTCATTCATTGCTCTATTTGGATATTCTATTTCTTCATAACTCTGTTATGATTGGCCTGCTATTTCTAAGATGTTATTCAATTTGTTGATATAAAATTGACCATAGTCTTTTCTCATAATGCTTTGTATTTGTAGTATCAACTGTATTTTTCTCCCATTTTATTTATGATTTTATTATGAGTGAGGGGTAAAAATAGAGTAAATAAATAGATAAAAAAATTTCCAAGATTCAAGTCAATTGCATGCTATATATAAGAATTCACTTTATGGGGCTGGAGAGATGGCTCAGCAGTTAAGAGCATCAGGTCTTCTTCCAGAGGACCCTGGTTCAATTCCCAGCACCCACATGTCAGCTCACAACCATTTGTTACTTCAGTTCTAGGGGATGCCACATCTGCCAGAGATATACATGCAGACAAAACACCAATGCATATAAAATACAAACAAATAAATTATTAAAACTCACAAATAAATTAATAATTATAATAATTGTAATTATAATACAAACAAATAAATTATTAAAACTCACAAATAAATTATTTTCAAAAGAATTCACTTTATGTTGGACATGATGGCACCCGCTGTAATTCCAGCACAGAGGAAGCAGAGAAAGTATCACTGAAAGTTGGTTTTAAAAATAACTAAAGCAAGCTTAGCAGTGGTGGCTCATGCTTCTTAATCTCAGCATTTGGGAGGCAGAGGCAGGCAGATCTCTGTGAGTTCGAGGCCAATGTGGTCTTCAGAGTAAGTTCCAGGACAACTAGGAGGGTTATACAGAGAAACCTTGTCTCAAAAACATAAAACAGCAAAAAACCAAACATACAAAAAGTTAAATTATGGGGGACAATTGTATGAGAGGGGAGTTAATAAGAAATGAATTAATAAGGGAAAATTGTGACATCTAAATAGAATATGATAATAAATTACTTTGTATGTTAACATAAAATAAATTTTTAAAAAATTGTAAATTAATTTAGCTAATCAAACCAATAAAAAAGAATACTTAATTACTCATTTAAAGAAATAAGAGTAATTTGGAATGTGAGATGAGTCAGCAGGTAGAGAGTTTGCCTCACGATCCTAGTACATTTCAGTTCAATTTCTGGAAGCCTTGTAAAAGTGGAAAGAGACAACTCATGCAGCAAATATGACTCTGACCTTTAAGTGGGACTTGCATGTATCCCCTTCCACATCAGCATACACACACACACAAACATACACACACACACACATACACACACACATACACAGACACAAATGGAAAATAAGATGAAAAAGGAGAAATTGTAGTATGTGTGTTAGTAATAAAAAAAGGAACATAAAGACCTATTATTAAGACATTGCAAAAGTGAAAAGAAACCAATACATCCTAGAAACATACAACTTACTTAGGCAAATGGACCAGTGATTCAACACTATTGATGAATTCTATTGTATGTTCAAATAGAAATTAAGGGTTGAGAGAGATGGTTCAGTAAGTAGGAGCACATGTTGCTCAAACATGAGGACCTGAGTTTAGATAGGAGAAACCTGAAATTTCTGACTGTAGTGTGGCTGCAGTCAGACGTGCAACCCCAGTGCTATATGGGTGGAGGTGGGAGGACCACTGTGGCTTTCTCGACATAAGTCCAAGCTCCAGATTCAGTGAGAGAGCTTGCCTCAGTGGAATAAAGCTGAAGAACAAAATGATAGAGAGGGACACGAGACATCCACCTCTGGCCTTCAGGACTATACGCACATATAGATATACCAAATATACATGCACCACACTTACAAATGCATAAGTGCACATACACTAACATACCCACATAAAAAGTTAAAAGAGAATCAGGTCCAGTTCTTAAATTCTGTCAGGAAATGTCAGTAGAGGGAAACTATGTAAACTCATTTTATGATGTTGGCATAATGCTGATACCGAAGAAAATACTCTCATTAGCTTGACACATACCATAAGGAAAATACCTAGAAGTGGTGAGATGGCTCAACAGGTGACGAAGCCTGCCACCAAGTCCTAGGACCTTGCTTAGATTCCTGAAGTATACATAGTAGAAGAGAATTGACTTCTGTAGCTGCCCTTTGATCTTCATATATGTATGTATATATCCCTCCACAACAAAATAAGTAACTAAATGAACAAGATTTAAAAAGAACACTAGAGTCCAATAACACTAATGATGTAGATGCAAAAGTTCTCAATAAAATACTAACAGACTGAATTCCACAGCCCATCCAAAAGATTACACACTATGATGGGGTACAATTTATTTTGGGGATGTAATGTTACATGTCCATCAGTCAAATTGACACACCAAATGAACAGAATGAAAGACAAAAACAGCATGGTCATTTCAAGATGCTTGACAACTTTCAGTTTCCATTCATGATAAAAATTCTCAAGAAAGGAAATTTCCTCGACATAAATGCCATTTGTAACAAGTGCACCACTAACATCATATTCAGTAAGACAAATGGAAGTTTGACCTCTAAGGTCTGGTATATGGCAAGAATGTCTACTTTAAGCACCCTTATTTTTAATTTAAAGTTTTCTTCTCATTTGAGGTTATGGTTACTGATAGTTTTCCTGTGCTTCATTGGATGGCCCCACAACCTTTAATGGTTATCATATACGCAAATGACATGAAATTAGTGGGGACTATGTTGTGTGAGACATGGAGGGAGTTAGATGAAGAAAATGGGTGACAGATAATAATAATATTTCATTGTATACATGTATGAAATTCTCAATAATGAAGAAAACTTAAAAAAATTGACCTTTATTCAAATTAGTTCTGAAAATATTAAAGCAAGCAATCAGACAAGAGAAATAAATAAAATGCATTAATTTTTTAAAGAAGCAGATGAGCTGTCTATGCTGTCAGATGATATACTGCAATATGTAGAATATATGAAAAGATTCCATCAAAAAATTTATAACCAAACAATATTTTGTTGCATTTTAGGACACAAAATTAACAGATAGCATTCAGTTGCATTTCATTTTCTTCTACCGGGTGCTACCACCCACAATGCTGAAAAGAAGACTCAAAGTTTCATGCATGGTAGGCAAGCATAGAACCAGGTGAGCTACAGCCCCAGCAGATATGATGAAAATGTCAAAATCCTATTTTCTAGCATTATAAAATGCACAGAATTTTATTATTACACTTAATCGCCCACTGATGTCTTACTCTTCCCAAAAGAGATAATTACAAGATACTAACCACTAGATGAGTAAAACATTTTAACATTCACTCAAAAATAAAGGCTGCTTTAAAAAGACATTAAAAAGATACATTGTACAAATAAAAAGTATGACTTTAGGACCATTTTCACTTTGAATTGATTAAACTCAAAATTATGTATGCATGCCAAAAGTATATTTTTCATTGTCTTAGAGATTCATTATTTTCACTTGTTTGGGTGTTTTGCCTGTATGTATTGTTTGGTTGGAAGTATCAACCCAGCCACTGGCATCCACATATCCAGAGTCTGGAATGTTTCGGTGGAAGTTTCATCCCAAGCCCCCTTCCCTGGGAGTTGCCTCAGTCCAGACTCCACCTCTGAGAAAGCTCACCAAATGATGACCCTTCCCCAGAGATGCTCAAGACCACTCCCACCAGGTATTTAAATTGGACCCTAGAAACCACACATGTGGTTTTCTTCCTGTCCTGTCTCCTCACTGGGTGGCTAGAAGGCTATCCGGGAGCATTGGTATCCATTAAACCTGGTCCTTTTCTAATTAAGATTGATTTGGTCTGATTTGGATTATTGCGTCAGTGGAGAGGTTTATCGGGGTGCAGAAACTTTTCATGTATGTCTGTACACAGTGCCTTCAGAGGCCAGAAGACAATGTTGGAACCCTGGGAAATGAAGTTATGGATGGTTAGAACTCAACATTTATGTTCTGGGATCCAAACCTGGGTCCTCTGGAAGAGCAGTCGGTGCTTTTTATTCCTGATCCATCTCTCCAACCCCTCTTTTTTTCATTTTTTATTTGCACATATTAATATTGTTCAAAGTTAATTCATATAGCACTTCCATACCATGGGGGCCAGCCATGATAAGCTAAGTATGGGCAGGTCACCCAAAGGAAGTTCTTTACTTCTAACCATTATCACCTGCCAGAGAAGAACTCAGCCATCCATAAATTTATTAAGAGGCCTGAGTCTCAGTAGTTTACCCTGAGGCAATACCTGGTTGCAGGAGGAACCACAAGCTGAGATTACCTTACCACTGCCCCAAAACAGACCATTCAAAGGAAATGCCTAACATTCCAACCACTGTAGATAGGATCAGCTGCCAGTGCACATTCTCCAGGACACCCCTAGGCAAATGTCAACCAATCAGAGGTCCTGAACCTCAGAACCACCCCCCTCCCACCCCCCCCACCCCCCGTCCCACCTTTACTAATATAAAAACCCAATTCTAATTGAGCTTGGGGCTCTTCAGTTATTCCAATACTTTGAGCATGCAGAGAGACCGAGTTTGCAAACTTGATCTCTCCTTTTTTGCTTTTGCAGGGACTTTGCACATTTGGGCATAACATACATGCACAGAAGTGCTTTAGTCCCCCATTACTTTTTAATTCCTTCCAATCTGCCCTTCCTGCAATGGTCCCCCTTTTTAATTTTATAGGCTTTTGTTAGACTCAGATTCCAAATAAGACAGAAAAATGACTCTATTTGTTTTTATGGGAATGGCTTATTTTACTTAGCATCTATTTTCCTGAAAATGATATATTTTCATTCTTTATGGCCCAGACTAATTGAATAATTTTGTTCTTGTTAATTACCCAGACTTAAACAGGGGGATACAGGAGAATACAGATGACTTGCAAATCCACAGGGAGTCTAACTTCTAGGGAAGATAACCCACAGACCAAGCCTTCCAGGGAAGCAGGTGGACTCCCTCAGTTCTTCCTGATCCAATACCCAGTCTTATTCCTAGCTCTGCTGCAGAAAAAAACTGCTGAAGCCTTCCCTTCCCCAATGCTCCCATCCCTTGAGGCTCCCACAGACCTTTCCTTTCCAACAACCTTCCCAGCCCCCAACTCCAGCAGGTGCACCCTGCTAATCCACAGGCTAGGCCTGCCAGGGAAACAGGTTGGCTGACTGCAGCTATTCACCTCTCCTGCTCTTCCACATCTGTCAGTCTCATTCCCAGCTCTGTAGACCACCTGCTGGGCTCTCCCTTTCTTCTCTGACCCCATCCCAATGAATCACAAAGTTCCTTCAACCTTCCTTTTCCCAATTTATCTCACTATCCCAGTATCCAAAAATAGCAGGGATTCCTTGTGAACACACCAGCTGAGAAGATCAGGGAAACAGGTAAACTGACTACAGATCCTCACCTTTCTCTCAATCCCCAGTCTCATTCCCAGCTCTGTGGGAGAACACATGTGGCAGCCCTCCCCCAAGTCCATTTCTAGTGAATCCTAAAGACTTTCCCCTCTTAACCAACCAACCTCGTTCCCTCCACTTATTGCTTTATCTCAGCCCCCAACTCCAGCAGGCACCCTCTGCTAACACACAGGCCCCTCCTGCCAGGGAAGCAGGTGGGCTGAATGCAGAATTTCACCCTTTCTTCCCTTCCTCCGGGTCCAATCCTCTAGTCTCAGCCTTGTCTCTATAGGAGATCTTCTAGCATGACCTCTCTCCACTCTCTGCTCCAATTCCAAAGAGCCTAGATAAGCAGATCCTGTTGGAACACTCTGATTTTCTCAACCCCTAGCCTATCCCCATTCCTAAATGTCAGTTGCTAATATCCAGGAACTCATTTTACCTGGAATCCCCAGAGACTATCAGATGGACAAAAAAATTCCCACCAAGTAAGACACAGCTACCACACTCTAAAACAAGAGAGGAAGGAGAAACCAAGGGGGAAAAAGCACTCACCCAACAATACCAACCAGATTTTATCAGCATCTACAATTATATTTTTACCAATCTCTTATGTCTAGATGCCAGTATAAAAACACAGTAATCTCTAGGAAAATATGTCTCCACTAGAGTCCAGCAACTCAACCACAGCAGGCCTTGAAAATCTTAATATAGCTGAAGCACAAATAAAACCTTAAAACTGCCTGTATGAAAATGATAGAGATCACTAAAGAAGAAACTGTTATCATTCATAACACGGGTGACCCAAGGACAGTCCCACAAGGAGTGGTAGTAGGTGACCTGAGGCCTCAGGATCCCTAGTAAAAGGGAGACCGTGGCAAGTGACAGACAGACAGATGAGAGCTTGGGTATAGAGTTTATAGTGGGTTATGGAGGGAGAGGGGAAGAGGAAAAAGGAGAGACACAGAAGTTGCCTCTCCAGAAGACAGACTAAGGAAAGACTAAGGAGAGAGAGAGAGAGAGAGAGAGAGAGAGAGAGAGAGAGAGAGAGAGAGAGAGAGATTGAGAGAGAGAGAGAGAGAGAAGGATAGAGAAGAAGCCTGAGATCCCCTTGTGTTGCGGGAGGTCCTCCCACTCCTCCAGCCTATAGCTGCTGAGATACCAGCCCATTGGGGCGTGGTCTCTCTCCCTTTAAAATAGCGGCCACTTCCCTCTCCTCTCTCTCTTCACTTCCTGCTCTGCTGGTGACTAGACTTCCTTCCTGGTTGCATAGAGGGCTGTTGCCTGGGACAGTGATCTGTAAGTTTTTTCCCCTTTAAATAAATACCACCCTATTAATCATAATTCCAAACTGGTGTGACATTGTTTGTGAATTACACCTTCACCCTTGCTTTGGAGGCAGGAAGGAGGAGATTGGAGTGGACAGGGTTTGTCTTTTAAATGGAGAGTGTACCCATGTAATAGGCCATGCCAGCATATTTACTTTTACAGCAGAAAAGAATAAACATCTTAAGTAGTGCAGGAAAACACAAACAACAGAAATAAATAAATAAATCCCATTTTAAAAATATAGGAAAATACAAACAGTGGAAAGAAATGAATAAAACTATTCAGGATCTGAAAATAAAAATAGAAACAATAAAGAAAACCTAAACTGAAGCAATTGTGGCAATGAAAAAAAATCAGGAATTCAAACAGGAATTACAGAGACAAGCTACACAAACAGAATACAAGAGATAAAGTCTTAGAAATTGAAGATACATAGGAGAAATGGATACATTTGTTAAAGAAAATGTTAAATCTAAAAAAGCTCCCAATACAAAACATCCAGAAAATCTGGGACACTGAAAAGATTAAATCTAAGAATAATAGGAACAGAGGAAGGAGAAGAAATCCAGGACCAAGCACGAAACTGTTTTCAGCAAAATCATAGAAGAAATTTTTCCTAACCTAAAGAAGGATATCCCTATCAAGGTACAAGAAAGAAACTTACAAAACAACAAATAGATTGGATGAGAAAAGGAAGTCCCCTCACCACACAATAATCAATACACTAAATATACAAAACAAAGAATATTAGGAGTTACTTGTATGGCGAGGGAACTTTCTTTTCTGATCCAATCTGTTTGTATAGATAAAAGGGTTCACAGTCTTCCCAGTATATCGGATTATTGCTGATATTCAGCAGCTTTAAATGGTTGGCTTGAGGGCACTCAGCTAGAAACTTGAAATCATTATAAGAAAGTTCACAGAATGTTAGATGTAAGAAATCCAAACTGGTTGGTAGGTCTCTGCAGGGAGAAAACAGAAAATGATTTCTGAAAAATGTGGACTAGAAGAGGGAAACTATATCTGTGAAACTAGAACAAACTCTTTTGCATATCAGCAGCAAATGATGTGAGCTTTCACACAATAGTCTTGTGGGTCTGTGAGAAATACTTTACCACCCTGGCAAATACTAGTTTAACTTTTACAATATGTTGAACATATTCTTATAAAGTTGTGTGAAAAACTTAGTGAAAATACTATCAACTTAGGGAATACAACATAACCAACGGGGGAGCTAGTTCACCTGCTCAGAAGAGAGGGGACAGAATGAGCAACCAACTAGAAGCTCCCTTTGACCAGTCCATAAATAACAGCCTTTCCAGTCATGGCCTGAACCTTGGAGATTTTCCTCGTGATGTGACATTACCATATACGAGTGTATGAATATGTGCACCTGTGCCGGAACATAAAGTCTTTCAATCCCCCCTCTTTAACTCTCAATGGCCAGAGGAGAACTGCGTTGTTCTTTTGACCTCAATGTTTCTGGAATGAGCTCAGGGCCTCCATGCTCATCTGACTATGCTTTTTGTAACCCCATTTTTGTCTTCAACTATAGAACAACACCATTCCATGGCTGTTTTAAAACTCCCAGCATTGCCCATTCTGAGGTAGAAGGAGAAAGGGTTATGGGAAACTTAAGGATATCTAAGAATTATCTCTCTCATCGTAAAAACAGACTGCTATTGGAAACCCAGTATTTATCCTAGGCCGTTATCTCAACACAGTTTCAACATGATCTGTGATGGCAAAAGAATGCAAACTGAGTTCATTTAGATGGTCCATACACCTCAGCTGTGAGACACAATTCAAAACCTTTCTCATTCAAAGGTCTACAAGTGACTTTAGACAGACAAAGTCTGCTCAGGTGTCCCAACTGAGTCAAAAGGATGATGGACTCACTCAAACAGCCCTGAAGCACTGACAGGTGATCAAGGCATTTGAGATCTAAATGGTTCAGGGTGTTTCTACTATCACCCAATTTATGGATTTCCAAATCTCGGCAGCACAGGTGCAAAGAACCTAAACTCTCTTCTATTTTATTCAGAAGCAGAGCCAAATATTCACATTCCCTTAAGTTGCTATCGCTTCTGAGGGAAATGTTTACTATTAATTCCATAGTCTTATTAGAGGGTTGAACCTCAGGATCTGAACTTGCAATACGATGCTGGTCCTTGATCTTCAAGATAGAGTGCTCCAAGTGAGCACAGGAGAACAAGCATGCGGGTGACATAGTACTGATCCCCAGGCAGACAATCTTGCAGCCTGCAAGATCTAGGATCCTTAGTTTAGCGCTCCTGTAGGGAAAAGAGAACACAGAACATTAAGAGCTAGAAACATTATTATAACCAAGCTGTATCAATGACAACATGTAGTGACAAAATTGTCTTTCTTTTTCTTCTTCTTTTTGTCATTCCATACACCAAATACCAGCAAGGTTTTGTCATGTTAATACTATATCCTTTACTACTTTCTGTAATCAACTTATGTTCATATTACCTTGCTATCTCTGTTTTCATGAAACATCTCCATTTTGTATACTTGTCAGCAACAGCCTCTCTCACCTCTATAACAAAATTAAAACCCTCTGTAAGACATCATCGTTTTTAAAGTAACCTCAACTGATGTACCAACCAACTCACATTGATTTTCATTATTCACTACTACCTAACTATGAGAGATTATCTGGTCCCCACTTGCAATAAGTTCCAGGATAATGTTTTGTTACCTTACCATATACATATTATACACATTCTTATTGAAAAACTGAGTTCTTGGCAGTAAGACCGGAAGACCATTATTCATACCTTTCAGTTCCCTGTGTTTTTGTGTGCCTAATTTTCTAATGTAGAGATAAAAAAGGGTGGAGCCTTGACCATTGCTGTCAGTGTCTTCTTATGCCCATTCAATTGAGGAGACAGCAGTGAACAACAGAACAAAAATTATCACTAAACAGCACACATCATTTTTTTTTGTTTGCCACCAATCCTCAGCAACCTTAACATTTATGTCTTTCTTCTATGCAATAATAACATGATAATGCAAATATATGAACAGTGCCTTTAATCACTTACATTCCATATTCAACATTGTAAGATGATGTGGGATTCCTGTCTGTATGTTGTGAATATGTTTTGTTACCATTGGTTTATAAAGATTCTGCTTTGGGCCTAAGGCAGTGCAGAAGAGAGCAAGGTGGGAATTTCAGGCATAAATAGAGGAAAAAAGAAGGCAGAGTCAGGGAGATGCTATGTAGCTGCCAAAAGAGACAGATGACCCAGAACCTTAGCGGTAGGTCACATCTTGCTTCTTCTATGATCTGGGCAGGACTGGGAGGAATGGGTTTCCTCCTTCCTAGAATTCTCCTGTTCTCATTGCCCTGACTCTACTTCCTGTCTGGTTGACCCGCCTTTACTTCCTGCCTGGCCAATCAGCCTTTATTTAAAACATGATTGATAGAATACAGACAATTCTCCCTCACCTCTTTCCCCTCCTTTTTTTAAACAAAGAAAATTATCCATCGTCCATTTTTTTGGGAATGTGGGTGTAGTATTCCAGGCTACTTCTGCCTGGTTGGGGGCACTGATAATCTTAAGGGAACCTAAAGAAAATTTAGAGTTATGATCAAGTCCTGACTGGAGTATCCTGTGAGGCTTGATCATCTTAGGCAGCAGTCTTTTTTTTTTTTTTTTTTTTTTTTTTTTTTTTTTTTTTTTTTGGCAAAAATCATTGTTTTGTTTGTATTCTTTTTTTGACTTCCACCTACTCCCCTCCTCCCATTTCCTTCTCACTCCCCCCTCTCCCCCTCTACCCTCCCTCTCCAGTCCTAAGCGAAGTCAGGGTGCCCTTCCCTGTGGGAAGTACAAGGCCCTCCCCCCACCATCCAGGTCTAGGAAGGTATGCATCCAAACAGACTAGGCTCCCAAAAAGCCAGTACATGCAGTAGAATCAAAACCCAGTGCCATTATCATTGGCTTCTCAGTTAGCCTTAGTTGTTAGCCATGTTCAAAAAGTCTGGTTTGATCTCATGCTAGTTTAGGCCCAGTCTAGCTGGCCTTGGTGAACTCTTATTAGATCAGTTCCATCCTCTCCATGGGTAGACGCACCCTGACTTCCTTGTTCATGTTCTCCTTCCTTCTGCTTTTCATCTGGACCTTGGGAGCTCAGTCCAGGGCTCCATTGTGGGTATCTGTCTCTATCTCCATCCATTGCCAGATGAAGGTTCTATGGTGATATGCAAGATATTCATCAGTGTGTCTATGGGATAAGGCCAGTTCAGGCACCCTCTCCTCTGCTGCCAAAGGACCTAGCTGGGGACATCTCCTTGGACACCTGGGAACCCCTCTAGAGCCAAGTCTCTTGCCAACCGTAAAATGGCTCTTTTAATATAAGATATCTTCTTCCCTGCTCCCATATCCACCCTTCCTCCATCTCAACCATCCCATTCCCCCAAGCTCTCCCCAGTCCTCCCCTTCTCCCTTCTCTCTCCTCATCTCCACTTCTCCCCATCCCCCCACCCCCACCCCCATGCTCCCAACTTTTGCCTGGCAATCTTGTCTACTTCCAATATCCAGGAGGATAAATATTTATTTTTCTTTGGGTTCTGTTTCTTATTTGGCTTCTCTAGAATCACGAATTATAGGCCCAATGACCCTTGTTTATGGCTAGAATCCACTTATGACTGAATACATACCATATTCATCTTTTTGGGTCTGGGTTATCTCACTCAGTAATGTGTTTTCTATTTCCATCCATTTGCATGCAAAATTCAAGATGTCATTGTTTTCTTTTTTTTTAACCTCAGAGTAGAACTCTAATGTGTATTTGTGCCACATCTTCTTTACCCATTCTTCTATTTAGGGGCACCTAGGTTGTTTCCAGGTTCTGGCTATAACAAAGTAGTGCTGCTATGAACATAGTTGAAGAAATGCTTTTGTAGTATGATTGGGCATCTCTTGAGTATATTCCCAAGAGTGAAGTAACCTTTAAATGGTTTAGAGTGTGTTAAAAATATATGCAGGCTAAAGGTTAAAGTTCTTAAAATTAAAAAGAAAGAAAGAGAGTAGTTGGGTGTGGGGATACAAACCATTAATCCCAACTCTTGGTAGACAGAGGCAGGCAGACTCTGTGAGTTCAAGGCATGGTGGTACACATCTTTAATCCCAATGCTTGGAAAGCAGAGACAGAGTGATGGAGGAAGGTCATTGGTTAATTATAATAAAGAAACTGCTTGGCCCTCATAGGTTAAAACATAGGTGGGAGGAGTAAACAGAACAGAATGCTGGGAGGAAGAGGAAGTGAGCTCATATGCTATGCTTCCCCTCTCTGGGCCAGACGCGATGAAGCAAGCCACCAGGTCAGACATGCTGAATCTTTCCTGGTAAGCCACCTTGTGGGCTACACAGATTATTAGAAATGGGCTAATCCATGTGCAAGAGTTAGCAGAGAAGAGGCTAGATATAATAGGCCAAGCAGTGTTTAAAAGAATACAATTTGTGTGTTGTTATTTCGGGTAAAGCTAACCGTGCGGGAGCTGGGAGGGGCGAAAAGCAGGCCTGCAGCTCCCACAACAGCAGAGAGACTTCTGTGAGTTTAAAGTGTGGTGTCACATGTCTTTAATCACAAAGCTGGGAGGTGAAGGTAAAGAGACCTTTGTGAATTCAAGGTGTGGTGGCAAACATCTTTGATCCCAGCACTTGGGAGGCAGAGGCAGGTGGATATCTCTGAGTTTGAGGCCAGCCTGGTCTACAAGAGCTAGCTTGAGGACAGGCTCCAAGTTACAGAGAAACCCTGTCTCAACAAAAACAAAAACAAGACAAAAGAAGGGGCTTTTGCTTCACCTTATAACACACAGAGAAAGACAGGCAGACATAGACACATAGTGAGAGAAGTTTAGTCTGTAGAAGCAATCAAAATAGAGATCCTTTTAAAGACTGCTACTTTTAAGCAATTGGATGCTACTTTGTCACAAGTTCAGAAACATAGCCAGGCAAACATCATTTGAAGATGCATTAAATTCAAAATAGTCCTACACAGATGCAGGAATTGTGATGACCTTGTAGGGATGACTATTCAACAAACAGCTTTAGAGCTTACAAAATACTTTGTTTTCCTGGTGATTGCTTTTACTATAGATAGAACATCTTCTAATTAACAGTTTTCACTGTACAGGAAATAATGAGTTTCAATATGACATTTCCATACATGCATATCATTGTAGTTTGTTCATGCTCTTTTGTAGTCTTTCCTTTTCCTGCTAGTCCCCCTTATCTCCCCAAATAGTTAACCTCCCTCTTTTATGTCTTTTGTGTGTGTGTGTGTGTGTGTATGTGTGTGTGTGTGTGTGTGTGTGTGTGTGAGAGAGAGAGAGAGAGAGAGAGAGAGAGAGAGAGAGAGAGAGAGAGAGAGAGACATGTCAAAATTCTTTTATCCATTAATCTGTTGATGAACACCTAGGATGATGCCATAACTTGGCCATTGTGAATACTGCCACAAAAGAAACAGGGGCTCCATCATCTCTCTGTAACAGGCTGGCTCAGATTCCCTTGCAGCTATTCCCAGCAGTGCTGCAGATACATCACGTGACAGTTCTATCATCAGTGCTTTGAGGAACCTGCACTGTGATTTTCCATAGTGGCTGGATTAATTGATATTTCCACCAGGTTTCATTTTCTCACATTCTTGCCAGCATGTGATGCCACTGCTTTGTTTCTGGTGGCCATTTCGACTGCAGTGAGATGGAATCTGAATGTAGTTTTACCTTGCAGACCTACAGCTGTCTAAGGATGTTGAACACTTTTCCTACCTTTATCAGCCATATTTGCCATTCTTCTTCTAAGAATCGTTTGTTTAGTTCATTGGTCAATGTATTGATTGGATAATTTGGATATTGATATTGGAGTTTTTCCTATATTATATATATTAATTCAGTGTCAAGTATAGAGCTAGCAAGAAATTCATTCCTTCTGTATGTGGCATCTCCACTCTGCTGCCTATTCCCTTTGCTGTGCAGCTCTACAGTTTTATAAAACCCAATCTGTCAGTTGTGCCTCCTGAGCACTTGGAGCTCTTGTCAGAATGTCCTTTCCACACCTCGCATTTATTGCGACGTGTTCTCCCCATTTCAGGCTGGCAGTTTCAAAATTGAAAGCCTTCTATTAAGGTCATTGTGGCAGACCTAATTGACTTCTGTAAAAGGCGAGAGATGGTGACTTAGATTAATTCTTCTTCAGGAGAACATACAGTTTTCTCAGCACCATTCGTTGAAAAAGTGGTACTTTCTGTGGTGTGAGCTTTTGGCACCTTTGTCAAAAATTAGGTCAAATGACCACCTGCAGTTCCAGGACTTGGGAGATAGTGGCAGGAGGATCAGTGGTTCAAGACAAGACCATCCTGAGCTGCAAGGGATCCTTGTCTCAGACACACACGCCAACCTGTACCTGTGTGGATTTACTCTGAGTCTCTTTTCTATTCCTTTGTTTTTGTCTCTGTTTGGTGCTGGTAGCATGCTGTTTTTGTCTCTATGGTTCTGTATTGTAACAAATTACGGCGTTGCCATGCTTAGGATAGCTTTGGTTATATGTGATGTTTTGTGTCTCTGTGTGAATTTTGGAAGTTCTTTAGGAATTCTGTGAAGGATAACATTTTAATTTTGATAGGGATTGGACTGAATCTGTCAATTGCTTTTGGTAAGATCACCATTTTCACAATATTAATTTTGCTAATTCATATCAGAAAGTCATTCTTCAAATTGTTTCTTTGGTCATCTAAATCTTTTATTATTTATGAAAATTTATTTTATCTGCTTTGGTGTGAAAGTGTCAGATCCTCTGGAACTGGACAGTTGTGAGCTGCCATGTGGGTGCTGGGAATTGAAGCCAGACCCTCTGGAAGAGCTGCCAGTGCTCTACTGCCAAGCCATCTCTCCAGGCCCAATGTTTTACATTTTTAGTTTTGTTATTTGTTTTGCTTTTTTTTATTGATTTATAAATAATATAATTCAAAATTTCCACTTCCTCCCATCCTCCCACGCCTCTATTCATCCTCTCCCCTCCCCCTCCTAAAACAATTGCTAATTGTTGTTATACATTTTTAATTGTAGGGCTAGAGAGATGGATGAGCAGGTAATGGCATATGCTCCTAAGTCTGAAAAGCACCATTCAGTTCCTGGGAGCTATTTGGTTGAAGTTCTCCTCGGATCTCTACACACCCACAGTGATAAGTGAATGTGTATACACACACAAAGAAAGAAGTGAATGTGTACACACACACACACACAAAGAAAGAAGTGGAAAATATAATAAAATTTTAATTGCACGTGTCTTCTTTTTGATTTTTCAAGACAGGGTTTCTATGTGTAGCTTTGGAGTCTGTCCTGGAACTTGTTCTGTAGAGGAGGCTGTCCTCGAACTCACAGAGATCTGCCTGCCTCTGCCTCCAGGAGTGCTGGGATTAAAAGCATGTGCCACCACTGCCCAGCTTCATTATAATTGCAGATGCCTTTAACAAACTTTTAGCTTAAAAGTTAGGTTTATTCCTAGGCAGTTAATTTTTGACTTATTTTGTTTGTCTAATTATGTATAATTATGTGTTTTTGTGTATAGCTGTGTGTATGTGAGTGTCCACAATGGCCAGAAGATAGCACTGAATCTCAGGGAACTTGAAATGGAGGAAATTGTGAGCTGCCCAAACTCTAGTTCTCTGGAAGAGAAGCATGGTCTCTTATCAGTAGGCCATCTCTCTAGTCCAGTCTCCTAGGTATTTCTATTTTTGCAATTGCTAAAGGAATTGTTTTATTTCTCTCTCAGTAACCTCAATATTTATATAGAGAAAAAATCTAATTCTATAGGTTTATTTGGTATTCTGCTACTGTGCCAAAAATGCTTATGAGATCTAAGACTCCTTTGGATCTTTCAAGTACAGTATCTGAGAGGTAATTTGACTACTTCTGTTTTCTTTTGGCTTCTGTCTCTTGTCTTATTGTTCTGACTAAGATTTCAGCATTGCATTAAATAAGAGTGAAGAAAGTGGACTTTTCACCTTCTTATTCGAAATGAAATGCTTTCCGTTTTCTCCCATTTAGAAAAATGCTGGTGACAAGGTTGTCGTACATGGTGTTCATTATGTTTCTGTGGTTGATCTTTATTGTCACCATAACTGGATCTGGGCCTCTCAAGAAGGACATTTCTAGAGAGATACCTCTCAGGGAATACACCCGGGGAATGTGGGCGGCACCAGTCAATCGGCTGGGCTCCCAGACTGAGCAAAAAGGACAGAAGGAAAAAGCAAACTGAGCAGAGCATCATCATTCTCTGCCTTGTCGCCACTGGCACAGTGTAAAGAGCTGTCTCAATAGCCTGCCACAAGAGCTGGAGCCACTGTCACCACCATGCTATCCCAATATGATGGGCTGTATTTGCTCCAAAGTTTGACACAAAATATGCCCTTGTCTTCTGAAGGTACTTTGGTCTGGTATTTTGTCAGGACAATGAGAAATGAAATAAAACCAGAACCTTGGTACCAGGGTGGGAATAATTAATGTTATAAATGTGATCTTGCAGTCCATAGACCTTTGGAATTAGGTCATGGGGGGAATGTATAAGAGTTCCAAGTTGTTGGCTAGAGAAGTCCTCAAACACTGTACGTAAAGCTTAATGGGTGGGACATGGGCAGGCCAAAATGCCAATAGAAACATAGACCGTGAAGTCTGTGCTCATGAAGTTCCAAGGGTGAACAAGGACTCTACTGGGAACTAGTTTATATGCCATTTGTCTTACATCCTCTCAGAGAATCTGGCTGCATTCTGTCTATACCCTGAGGAACTGCAGGGACCTGCAATCACAAGTGATGGACTAACACTGGCATAGGAAATCTCAACACAGCATACTAATTCCTCTGATTAAGTAATTTTTAAATCACATATGTGTGTGATTTCTTTCTGGGTCTCCCAACATTGGAGTCTGCTAGGAGCAAAGAGTGGTGTGTTTAAATAGAGTTCTCTTGCCTTGTCTACCATTTATGTCACTGCTGATCCTGGACTAGCCAAGGGTCAGGCCTTCACCATGACCATCTTCTTTGGGAGCGTCTCTTCTTTGTATAGCAACAGCATCTACTATACACACTGTGCTTTCCAAGCCTTAGGGCTATGCAGATGCTCCCATATTCCACCTTCTCCAGAGTTTATGTTCCGGGCTCTGCCTACTTACCAAGTTGATGAGAGGCCACTGAACACTTTGAAGAGTGGGGAAGGGGAGCAAACAGAGGACTGAGATCTGAGCAGGAGGCTCAGGCTCTGTGTTTTCATAAGTCACTTCTCAGTGAACGCTCTGTGGGAGGAAGGGTCTGTGGAAATCAAACGTTCCAATGAGTCTGAGTTTCCGTTTTCCATCCTGCTGGTAGTGAAATGCATGGCAGAAAGGTACCTCTAGAAGTCAAACTTCCTGCCGACCTCAGGTGGCAGTAACAATTCCTTACACGGAGGGCTGGGCTAGAAACCACCATTCCCCTTACCACCCTAATCAGATGCCAACCTGAATGGATCAGCATGTCCATATCTGCTTTCGCGTTCCCTGTAATAGTCCATACAGCTATCTCCCACTGGAGGGCTGTAGCAGGATGTCTTCAGGCTCCCTGACTTAATCCTTGTTCTCATGACACCAGAGTAACGAAGGTCAACCCTTTGGTTCCTTCTCATGATGGTACCTAGCCACTGTGATTGGGGAAGGGCACAATGAACATCCTGTGCGATGCCAACCTATCATGAAGCAGTCACTATCTCACTAAATTCCCCAGCGTGATGCCAGCCTTGCATGAAGAGTGGGTTTGCCCTACGAGTAGGACTATCAGTCACTCTTCCCCAGGCCCACCTGTTACGCTTTGGCTGAATCATCTGCTTTCTAAATAGGACTTCCTGAGTCGTGTGGAGTAGCTGAGAAAGGGGACCTGAAATACATTCAATAGGTAAGTTGGGGTGACTTTAAGAAAAGTTATCTTGAGTGGATTTCTGTCACTGCTAGGTAACAATGGGGAAGATAATGGTTGCTTGAGCTACGTCTTAGAATGGGCTGGCTCTGGGCTAGAAGCGGGTCTCTCCCAGGCATTCGGAGGCGGGCTAGAGAGCAGGAGGCAGGCACACAGCAGCACTTAGGCATCCTTGCCGGCAGCGGAGGCGGCAGAGCCCAGCCAGTCCCCTCCTGGCCGGACCACCGAAGCTTAGTGAAGAAAACTGAAGGTCCAGTTGATTGGATTTCAGTACTATGTCATAACAGACAGATAATCCTCCATTTGTTCATCAAGATTGAAAACTCAGATTCTAGCGATCAAGGAAATGACCAATATGCAGCACAGCACAGAAGGCAAGTGGATCGCTTGGATAGGGAAGAAGCTTTCTATCGATTTGTAAATAATCTGAGCAGAGAAGACTATCGACTTACGAGAGACAACAATTTGCTAGGCACCCCAGGTCCAAGTACTGAGGAAGAGCTACTTAGAAGACTACAGCAAATTAAAGAGGGGCCACCGCCACCACCGCAGAGCTCAGAAGAAAATAGATGTGGAGACACTTCAGATGATGCGTCCAATGGTGACTTCATAATAGATTGGCCTAACTCTGTCAGACAGACTGGCAATTCAACAAGAAGTGTCAGAGAGGAAATCAGTCCGGGAGGGCAGTGAGCCACACTAATCCAAACAGGAGTGATTTCAGATTCAGTTTAGAGACAAATGTTAACCTTAATAATGGAAGCCAAATCCCAGAGAATGAAAATGAACCATCTGCTACACATCTTAATGTAGAAAACATGGACAGCAGCAGCCAAAGGCAAATGGAAAAATTCAGCACCTGAGACATCATCTGCCAGAACACCTAGGTCAGAACGCAGTTCTGCTGCAGCATTAACAGAAGTGCCTTCCACCAGAGGTCGGAGGAGGGCAAGAAGCCCGAATCCAAAACACCGGAGAAGAACCAGAGCCAGACCTGAAAGAAGTAGGTCTCTGCACTCAGCAAATGAAATTCCACGAAGATCTCATCATAGCATCTCATCTCAGACTTTTGAGCACCCTTTGGTAAACGAGATCGAGGGAAGTTCTAGAGCCCCTCACTGTGGGACTTTGAGACAGCAGATAACTGGACCTGAGTTGTTAGGCAGAGGTCTTTTTGCAGATTCTGAGTCAAGAAATTCTGCCTCTCAAGGGACAAGTTCTTCCATTGGAAGGGTACCAATATTTAAGCAGCAGGATCGGTCAAAGACCTCCAACTAGACACCTTCAAGTCAGAAGAGTTCTGCTGGGAGAATACCGGCAGGGAGATAGCATAGCTAGCAGAACTTGGTGAAGGTCTCTCAGACCCCAAACAACACAGTCACTTATGAAAGTGAACGTGGAGGTTTTATAGGCACCTTTATACTTTTTTTAAAAAAGATTTATTTATTTATTTATACAGTATCTTGCCTGTAGGCCAGAAGAGGGCACCAGATCTCATTATAGGTGGTGGTTGCTGGGAATTGATCTAAGGACCTCTAGAAGAGCAGTCAATGCTCTTAACCGCTAAGCCATCTCTCCAGCCCCCTACCTTTATACTTTCTGAACGTGCAGGTAGGAGAACCTATGTAAGTACTGACGGGTTTTCCACTCTTACAATCTTCAATCCTGGATCAAGGGAAACTACATCTGTTCTGATTCAAACCACATTAAAGCAGAGAACGACAGGATTTGGTGAGCTTCCACAGAGTGGAAGAGGGATCTCTGGTGGTAACAGCTCTCTGCTTCCAGATCCAGCTCCAACCCTGGCTCCAGTTCCAAAGGTGAAAGGTCAGAACGTAGCTCAGAAATGTTTGAAGGAGATAATAAAGGAACCCGATTTTACCACTTTAATGACAACCACCAGCCTAGAGGACTCACCAAAGAATAGATTAATAACTTGGCAATGAGAAGTTTTGGTGAAAATGATGAATTGAAGACATGTATTACTTGCATTACTGAATATACAGAAGGCAACAAATTTCATAAGCTACCTTGCTCCCATGAGTACCACGTCCACTGAATCGACCACTGGTTATGGGAGAATAACACCTGTCCCATTTGTCATAGGGCTGTCTTATCTTCCAGGAACAGAGAAAGGGTGGTGTAATGAGAACAGAACTCTCGAAGCTATGTAGCTGGAATAGTGACGGGCAAACGGAAATCGCTTGCTTTATCTCCATGTTTTTGAGCAGTGCTTAAATATAAAGTCACAACCTGAATCGAGTCATCACTTTCCTAGGGAATCGTGTCTTTTCTCTTGTTTCTCTTTGAGGATAGAAAGAATATTTCAGAAGCAACGTTTTAGGACTTCAGTGTTTGATTTCAGAACCAGATAATTGCTAACCTGTTACTGATAATTTACCCATGTACACTTGTCATTTTCCCTTTGTTACCACAAGATCTGCCTTAGCAGGGGCTCCTTTATCATGTTGTCCTCTTTTTAGGTTTCCCAAGCTATAAGAGGGGCATGAAGAAAATTCCCACTCAAGACTAAGTTCCATTATGTGTTTAGTAAGTGATTAAAACTATAACATTTTCAGTTATTGACACAAATTCAGTCACATTATCTGAGTATTGTTTGTTCACCTTTCAGATTAGGGGGTGATGGATATAACAGTGTAAATAACACTAAACAGTTAGGATCTTCTAAGTGTATTAACTGTCCTAAGGCCATCACTGTGGCACACAATCGAGTGAACATAGAGTTTCATTGAGATATTTGTCTTGTGGAAATATTAAAAAGCCTATGCTTGTGTAAGTGAAAAAAAATCACATGCATTTCAAAAGGTAAAGCTATTTTGTAGAGGCTCAGTACTTTTCCAATGCACTATTGTATTAACACACACAAAATTGTAAATTACCGTGCTTAGAAATGAGAACTGCATTTTGTGTGCTGGCATAGTAAAACAAATACACCAAACAAAGTGCCCAGCTGCTTTTGTAAGTGTGTGGGTGATGAGAGCAGAACATATCTCTATTAAATGTATTTGAGAACAGCTACTGTGACATGGAAAGAAAGGACCATGTAGAATCAAACTGCGCTAAAACCCAATGGAAATCAAAGATTTTAACCTGGATTTTGGCAGGAATTCATAGAGGGTAAGGACACTGCTCTGGAGAATAGAACATTTTCATGATGACAGTGGTATAGGCATGAACTGGTTTCGTACAGTGACAGCCAGAGCAGCTTGAGCCAGTATTTGACTTGAATAGATGAAGCAGAAAATCAACAAATTTGGCAGAGCTGTTTTTGGTTTAAAAAACAAACCGCTACCACCTAGCACAAGTTAAATTGATGTTTTTACAATCTGCTCCTCAAAAAGAGAAGGTGAAGGAAAGAGACTTCTAAACCAATTTTAAAGTAGGGATTTCAGTTGGTACAGATGGGTGTGCTTTTGGAAAAGTCTCGAATTTGCTTGTTTTTGAGATTTATCATGTAAGGTAATAGTGCACACTTGTCAATATTTCATTGCTGTACCTAGCAGATCCAACATGCCACATTTAAAAGACATATTCATAAACTGAGAGATTATCTTTATTGACAGTGAGGCATGTTGGGTTATTTGAAATTCAAATTCTAGTTGTGTTGCCCATATGTGAAGATAAGATGGCCAGCTCACATCTATGGACACGCACATCATTGTTCTTTTTTAGTGGTAAGACTAGAATGTGATAACCCCAGGACGCTTGCCTGGTTTTTCTTTTAAGACTGATTGGGGTTAAGATTAGCCTTGTTGGTTCCCCAGAGAAAGCTGCCAGGCCAGAAGAGAAGCTGGATTAAACAGGCACATCCCTGGCCTTTCACCAAATGAGCTAACTACCCAGACTAGCCCGGGATTCTAGAAACTGCTTTACCCAAATCTGCTTACCCTTACTGGTACCACCTTAGCAGTACAGATTATTTCAAAGTTCATTCTTACATGTTTTCCTCTGGCTATCATTCCTACCTAAGTGTCAAGGGAATGAAAGTGTAAATTTGATAGTTGTTTACAAAGGATATGTACTGCTCTTGCAAGGAAATAGTGTCCAAACAAAACTGATGGAGGTGGGTCTTGTATCCTATCTGTTGCTTTTATTGGTTAACTAATAAAGAAAACTGCTTGGCCTGATAGGACAGAAAATTAGGTAGGCGGAGTAAACAGAGCAGAATTCTGGGAGAAAGAAGCCCAGTCAGGAAGTTGCAATGATTCTCCCACCAGACCCAGGAATAGGTTAAGATCTTCTCTGGTAAGCCACCTCGTGGTGCTACACAGAATATTAGAAATGGGTTACATCAATATGTAAGAGCTAGCCAATAAGAGGCTGGAACTATTGGGCCAGGCAGTGTTTAAAAAAATACAGTTTCCATGTAATTATTTCGGATAAAGCTAGCCGTGTGGGTGGCCGGGTGACAGGAAGCGCCCCACAGCTCCATCAACAGAGTGGCGCTCCAACATGATGGACTAAATCCACTTAAAAACCTGGGAAGGCTTAAAAATAATGGAGAGAGAGTTTAACACAGATTTTTGCTGTTTGTTGGTGGCGTGCCATAGAGAGATTTCCTGATTCAGCAACAGCAGCAGAAAAAAAAAAGCTGCTTCATTTTAAAGCACTGCTTCCTGGGGCTGTGCCGCCAGTGCAAACTCTGGCTTTAAAGCATTTCAATGGCTTTTATGGGACTGGATGTTTGTGTTCCCACTTGGGATAGGAAGGAGAGTGCTCTGAGACCGTGAACTTGGCTCAGTGCTCCCCACTTGCACCTGAGCAGACGGCAGAATCAGGCTTAGGCAGGCAGAAGAGCATGGCAGATTCCTGCCACCATACAGAGATGTGTTTTCAGACTGCACAGTGATCTGCATGTCAGATTTGGCTGTAACTTGGATGAAAAGAGTTTCTGTGCTGCACGCTCAGTCTCAGAGTTAAACTGCTGATTGTGGCTCCAATGTAGACTTGCTGTGTGCCTGGAACTGTGTGGCTCAGGGGCACCAAATGGATCTGAGGCAGGAGCAGGCTGAACTGTGCTGACCTCAGGCAGGAATGATCATAATTACCATAACAACAGCGCAATTAAGGTTTGACTGGCAGTAAACAGGTGGTACTGTATTACCCCTACATGGTGCAACTTAAGTTTTTAAGAAGTGCTTAACATTTTAAGAAATGCTCCTGGATAGTAAAGAAATTACAGATTCACAATAGGACAGATTCAGACCACTAAATGGATCACAATGTTGGATGAGTGTACATAGGTTTGAGAGAGAGAAAAAAAAAATAGAAAGAGAATAAAGTTAATGCCTTAAAAAAAAGGTAAAGTCTTTAAAGAGACAGAGTACAGATAGTTAAGAGATTAAAGGACATAAAGAAAAATAAGCCACGTAACAATGGAAAATTCACAGAGTGTCTGGATTATGTACATTGTGTTTTCTTTAAATTTTTTGACTGTGAAGGAGCTAAGTACAGAGAGACATTTCATTATATGGGCTGCCAAGCTAAACCAGAATGGATATCATAAGGTATTATGACTTCAGAATTTGGGTCTAAGGATATGATGCTTTGGAAGGGAGTTTCTTCTTTTGTTTTCACAGAGGATGAGTCCCTGTGGATTGTTTCTATCCTAATATGGTATGATAGACCACGCCCTCCTGAAAGGTTGCTGTGAACACCTTCAGAAAATTACTTCACTCAACTGCCAACTGAGATAAACCTAGCACACAGGTTATACCATGAAAGACCTAAATAACAGCACCCCCATTCAGCAGGAAGCAGTTTGGAGAGAAAAAACTGTGCCCATGTTCCCAAATATTGTTTATAAATGTTCTTTTACATTTAAAGGGGGAAATGATATAGGTATGAATAATTTGCATTGGTATGGATTTGAAGGTCAGTTTTGTTATATGTATATGCATATTTCTAATCTTGATTAAGGTATTGTGATTGTGTAGTTCATTTAAAATGTAATGTATAATTAGGAAATATAGGTTGCTAATGGATAATCATCAATAATACTCAAGTTTGTAGTCATGTTAGTTAGATTTTTCTAGATATATAGAGATATATTTCAGTTGGATAGCCATTCTTCATATCTCTCAAAGACTGCAGAATATGGCATTTAAAATATTTTTAATAACTTAGAGCTTTTCATGACAATGAGACATGTCTGGTCCTGGCAGCATAAGCTACTTCAAGAGGAAAATGGACATTGAAGTGGCTCCTTATGGAGGTGGTTAGTCATTTGGGCAAGAAACTGCTCTTGCCTGGACTATTGCATAAACTGGACACAGAGAACCCGCAGAGAGAAGACTACTGAACTTGCCTAAAGGTGAGATGATTTTTCAGGCTTCCTGATTCATAAAAGAGTCTGTAAGACATTCTGCAGGACACAGCATAATGTGACTGAACTCTCTTTGGAATTTCCTGCTTCATGAAAATGTCTGATGGATACTGTTGGCCTGAAGGCTGAAGATGGATGCCCCAATGGTACAAAAGAACTTTGGGTGACTGTTCAGACAGTGAGATGTCTCTGTCATTTCTAGACTTTTGGATTTCTTGTTTGCTTAGGTAATATTATATCCTTCTGGAGCCTTTGATGGAGTTGAAGAATGAATAGTTACAGTTTTCCTTAGTTAGGATAAAAGATAACGTAGATATAAATATTGTAACTGTAATTCTTACTTGATAACTGTTTTATTATATGTAATTTTACTATGTTAAAGTTAAAGCCTTTCTTTTTTGTTTAAACAGAAAAACGAGAAATGATTGAGATGGGTCTTGTATCTTATCTGTTGCCTTCATTGTTTAACTAATAAAGAAAACTTCTTGACCTGATAGGACAGAAAGTTAGGTAGGCGGAGTAAACAGAGCAGAATGCTGGGAGAAAGAAGCTGAGTTAGGCAGTCGCCATGATTCTCCCACCAGACACAGATGCAGGTTAAGATCTTCTCTGGTAAGCCACCTTGTGGTGCTACACGGAATATTAGAAATGGGTTAGATCCTTATGTAAGAGCTAGCCAATAAGAGGCTGGAACTAATGGGCCAGGCAGTGTTTAAAAGAATACAGTTTCTGTGTAATTATTTTGGGTAAAGCTAGCTGGGTGGCAGGAAGCAGCCCGCCATTCCTAATACTACAAAGTAATTATTTCAGGGCATAAGCTAGCCAGGTGGCTGGGAGCTGAGTGGTGGGACACAGTGCCCCGCTGCTCACATCAATACACAAAGCTTCACCTATTTTTTTTAATATAAGCAGATTTCACTATTTATGGCTCTTTTGTAATACAGTTTTTATCTTTTAAAAGGAATTATCCAGATAAAAGTCAGGATTCCTTTATATTTGTGAGCCTCCTTGTCACCTTTCTATGGTTTTCAGATCTGCAGGATAGTCCTGATTAACTAAAAACAAATCCATTTTCCTCTCGGTAAAAATGTTTTTTTGGGGGGTGTTCATTTTCTATAGCTCAAAAACAGCTACATCATATTCTAAACATGAAGTTACTGACAACAGGTGCCTCTCTGAACTCCCCATGTGAGGATGTCTGCTTTTCGCCTTCTGTACAGTTCACTATGTTTTTGATCAATAACAAAATTGTAATTGAGTTACCTAGTAAATGGTTCTTTTCAGAAAACTGTATTTAAATGTACATTGCTGTATCACGCTTCACTTGACAAGGTCTGAGGAAAGAGTATTTCCAAGTCACAGTTTAAGCAAATAGAAACAGCTGTGACTTCAAAGAAAAACAGAAAATTTACCTTGATGCTTAGATTCATTGTCAAAGGTAATATCATTTGTTTCAGTGACTGAAGCTAAATAACCTATTTCCAGCAATGCCTGTATAGCAGTGCTGAGAAAAACCTAGATTTATATTAAGAATTCCAGGAGGCCAAGCTGTTTCTGGCATGTGGATACATCATGGAAAAACATTGTTCCTCGTTTCAGACCAAGCTTTCTAGTTACTCAGGAAGATTAATAAGACATGGGACCTTTGTTGTATGACTTCAATCTTTTTTCCATTTCCCACTTTAAGACTCTGTACTGTCTTTTTCCTCAATGTTCTCTCTGCATATTCCAAGGAACAAGTAGGCCGAGAGAGTTCCTGACGTAAAGCCATTACAACTGCTGCCTCCTTTCCTCCCTGACATTTATCTTTCCAGAAAGGCGTCCTTATGAATGGTCCCCTGAGAATTCTTTTTTTAAATTATTTATTTATTTATTAAAAAATTCTACCTACTCCCCTACTTCCATTTCCCTCTCACTCCCCCCACTTCCCTTCCCCCTCCCTCTCCAGTCCTAAGAGAAGTCAGGGTGCCCTGCCTAGTGGGAAGTACAAGACCCCCTCCAACCAGGTCTGGGAAAATGTGTATCAAAACAGACTAGGCTCCCAAAAAGCTAATATATGCAGTAGAATCAAAACCCAGTGTCATTATAATTTTCTTCTCAGTCAGTCCTCATTGTTAGCCACATTCAGAGAGGCCAGTCTGATCACATGCTCATTCAGTCCTTGGCCAGCTGGCCTTGGTGAGCTCCCATTAGATCAGTCACACCATCTCAGTGGGTGGACGCATCCCTCACGGTCCTGACTTTCCTGTTAATGTTCTCCCTCCTTCTGCTTTTCATCTGGACCTGGGGTGCTCAGTCCAGTGCTCCAATGTGGGTCTCTGTATCTATCTTCATTCATTGCCGGATGAAGGTTCTATGGTAATATGCAAGATATCAGTGTGGTGATGGGAGAAGGCCAGTTCAGGCACCCTCTCCTCTGCTGCCAAAGGACCTAGCTGGGGACATCTCTTTGGACACCTGGGAACCCCTCTAGGGCCAAGTCTCTTGCCAACCCTAAAATGGCTCTTTTAATATAAGATATCTTCTTCCCTGCTCCCATATCCACCCTTCCTCCATCTCAACCATCCCATTCCCCCAAGCTCTCCCCAGTCCTCCCCTTCTCCCTTCTCTCTCCCCATCTCCCCTTCTCCCCATCCCCCACCCCCACCCCCATGCTCCCAACTTTTGCCTGGCAATCTTGTCTACTTCCAATATCCAGGAGGATAAATATTTATTTTTCTTTGGGTTCTGCTTCTTATTTGGCTTCTCTAGAATCACGAATTATAGGCCCAATGACCCTTGTTTATGGCTAGAATCCACTTATGACTGAATACATACCATATTCATCTTTTTGGGTCTGGGTTATCTCACTCAGTAATGTGTTTTCTATTTCCATCCATTTGCATGCAAAATTCAAGATGTCATTGTTTTCTTTTTTTTTAACCTCAGAGTAGAACTCTAATGTGTATATGTGCCATATCTTCTTTACCCATTCTTCTATTTAGGGGCACCTAGGTTGTTTCCAGGTTCTGGCTATAACAAAGTAGTGCTGCTATGAACATAGTTGAAGAAACGCTTTTGTAGTATGATAGGGCATCTCTTGGGGATATTCCCAAGAGTGTAATTGTTGGATCCTGAGGTAGGTTGACTCCCAGTTTCCTGAGAAGCTGCCACACAGATTTCCAAAGTGGTTGCATAAGTTTGCATTCCCACCAACAATGGATGAGTCTTCCCCTTACTCCACATCCTCTCCAGGATAGGCTATAATTGGTGTTTTTGATTTTAGCCATTCTGACAGGTGTAAGCTGGTATCTCAAAGCTGTAAGTTGTTTTGATTTGCATTTCCCTGAACACTAAGGAGTTTAAACATTACCTTAAGTATCTTTTGGAGATTTGAACTTCTTCTGTTGCGAATTCTCTGTTCAGTTCTTTGCTCCATTTTTTTAATTGGGTTAATTCGAGTTTTAATGTCTAGTTTTTTGAGTTCTTTATATATTTTGGAGATCAGACCTCTGTATGATACAGGGTTGGTGAAGATCTTCTCCCATTCAGTAGGTTGCCTTTTTGTCATAATGACGTGTCATTTACATTACAGAAGCTTCTCGGTTTCAGGAGGTCCAATGTATTCATTGTTGCTTTAATTGTCTGTGCTACTAGGGTTATACCTAGGAAGTAGTCTCTTGTGCCATGTGTTTCAGACTACTTCCCACTTTATCTTCTGTCAGGTTCAGTGTAGTCAGATTTATATTGAGGTCTTTAAACCATTTGGACTTGAGTTTTGTGCATGGTGATAGATATGGATCTATTTTCATTTTTTTACAGGTTGACATTCAGTTATGCCCACACAATTTGTTAAAGATGCATTCTTTCTTCCATTGTGGAATTTTAGCTTCTTTGTGGAAAATTAGGTGTTCATAGGTTTATGGATTAATATCTGGGTCTTCAATTCAATTCCATTGGTCGACATCTCTGATTTTATGCCAATACCAAGCTATTTTCATAACTGTAGCTCTGTAATAGAGTTTGAAGTCAGGGATGGTAATGCCTCTGGAAGTACTTTTATTGTATATGATTGTTTTGCTAACCTCGTTGTTTTTTCCTTATAAAGGTGATTATTGTTCTCTCAAGGTCTGTGAACAGTTTTGTTGAAATTTTGATGGGGATTGCATTGAATCTATAGATTGCTTTTGGTAGAATTGCCATTTTTATTATGTTGATCCTCCCAATCCAAGAACAGGGGAGATCTTTCTATTTTCTGGTATCCTCTTCTATTTCTTTCTTCAAAGACTTAATGTTTTGTCAAATAGATCTTTCACTTCCTTGGTTAGAGTTACCCAAAGATACTTTATGCTATTTGTGGCTATCTTGAAATGTGATGTTTCTCTGATTTCCCTCTCTGCTTCATTGTTCTTTGTGTATAGGAGGGCCACTGATGTTTTGCAGGTTGACCTTGTATCCTGCCACATTAGTAAAGGTGTTTATCAGCTGTAGGAGTTCTTTGGTAGAGTTTTTGGGGTTGCTTATGTACACTATTATATCATCTGAAAACAACAAAAGTTTGACTTCTTCCTTTCCAATTCGAATCCCATTGATCTCTTTATATTGTCTTAATGCTATTGCTAGAACTTTATTTCTATAAATTGAAGAGGTATGGAAGGGAGTGGACACCCTTGTCTTGTTCCTGATTTTAGTGGAATGGCTTCAAGTTTCTCTAACATTTAATTTGATGTTAGCTGCCAGCTTGCTGTATGTTGTTTTTATTATATTTAAGTATGAGCCTTGTGTCCCTAATATCTACAAGACCTTTATCATAAGGGGGTGTTGAATTTTGTAAAATGCTTTTTCAGAATCTAATGAAATGATCACATAGTTTTTTTTTCTTTCTGTTTATTTATATGATGGATTACATTGATAGATTTTCATATGTTGAACCAGCCCTGGCATCTCTGGAATGAAGCCTACTTGATCATAATGGATATTTTTTGATGTGTTCTTGGATTCGGTTTGCCAGTATTTTATTGTGAATTTTTTGCATCGATGTTCATGAGTGAGATTGGTCTGTAAATCTTTTTCTTGGTTCAGTCTTTGTGTGGTTTTGGTATCAGAGTAACTGTAGCTTCATAAAAGGAGTTTGGCAATGACTCTCCTGTTTCTATTTTGTGAAACACATTAAGGAGTATAGGTATTAGCTCTTCTTGGAAGTTCTGGTAGAATTCTGCATTGAAACCATCTGGTCCTGGGCTTTTTTGGTAGGGAGGTTTCTGATGATAGCTTCCAATTCCTCATGAATTACAGGTCTATTTAAATATTGTTCCCCTGGTCTTGATTTAATTTTGGTATATGTCACTTATCTAAAAAAATGTCCATGTCTTTCACATTTTTCAATTTTGTGGCATACATGCTTTTGTAGTAAGATCTAATGATTCTCTGAATTTCCTCTGTGTCTGAGGATATGTCCCCCTTTTCATTTCTTATCTTGTTAATTTGCATGTTCTCTATCCACCTTTTGACTAGTTTGGATAGAGGTTTGTCAATCTTGTTGATTTTCTCCAAGAACCAGCTTTTTGTTTCATTGATTCTTTGGATTGTTTTCTGTTTCTATTCTGTTGATTTCAGCACTAAGTTTGATTTTTTTCCAGTCTTTTACTCTGCCTGAGTTAGTCTGCTTGTTTTTTTCTAGAGCTTTCAGGTATGCTGTTAAGTTTCTAATATAAGCTTTCTCCATTGTCTTTATGTGGACACTTAGTGCTATGAACTTTCTTCTTAGTACTGCTTTTATAGTGTCCTATAGGATTGGGTATGTTGTGTCTTCTTTTTTTGTTAAATTCAAGGAAGACTTTAATATTTTTTCTTTATTTCTTCCTTGACCCAGGGATGGTTCAGTAGCTGACTGTTCAGTTTCCATGAATTTGTAGGCTTTCTGGGGGTAGAACTGTTGTTGAATTCTAACTTTATTCCATGGTTGATCTTATAGTACATACATGGTTACTACAATTTCATTGTATCTGTGGATGTTTGCTTTGTTACCGATTATGTGATCAATTTTTGAGAAGGTTCCATGAGATGCTGAGAAGGAGTTATATTCTTTTTTGTTTGGGTGGAATGTTCTATAGATGTCTGTTAAGTCCATATGATTCATTACATCTGTTAGTTCTCTTATTTCTCTGTTAAGTTTCTATCTGGTTGACCTGTCCATTGGTGAGAGAAGAGTGTTGAAATTTCCTACTATTAGTGTGTGGGGTTTGATGTGTGATTTGTGTTCCAGTAATGTTTCTTTTACATATGTGGGTGCTTTTATATTAGGGGCATAGATATTCAGGATTGAGACTTCCTCCTGATGAATTGTTCCTGTTTTGAGTATAAAGTGTCCTTCTCCATCTCTTCTGATTGATTTTAGTTTGAAATCATTTTGGTTAGATATTAGTATAGCCATACCTACTTGAATCTTTGGTCCGTTTGATTGGAAAACCTTTTTCCCAACCCTTTACTTTGAGGTACTGTCTTTCTTGGAGGTTGAGGTGTGTTTCTTGTAAACAATAGAATGTTGGATCCTGTTTTCATATCCATTCTCTTAATCTGTGCCTTTTTACTGGTGAATTTTGTCCAGTGATATTAATGACCATTTGTTGTTAATTTTGGTTATTTTTTTTGGTGGTAGTGTTTTTGTGTTTCCCTTCTTTGAGTTGTGCTGGTGGAGGGTTGTCAGGTGTCTGCGTTATTATTGGTGTTGTTAGCTGCCTTGGTTTGTGGTTTTCCTTCTATTATTTTCTGTAAGGCTGGGTTTATGTGTATATATTGTTTAAATCTGTTTTTGTCCTGGAATATCTTGTTTTCTCCATTGATGGTGAATGCAAGCTTTGCTGGGTATAGTAGTCTGGGCTAGCATCCGTGGTTTTTTTGTGTCTGCAGTCCATCTATACAAGACCTTCTAGCTTTCATGGTTTCCATTGAGAAGTCAGGTGTAATTCTGATAATTTTACCTTTATATGTTACTTGACCTTTTCCCCTTGTAACTCTTTATATTCTTTCTTTATTCTGTATGTTTTGTGTTTTGATTATCACATGGTGAGGGAATTTTTTTTGATTTAGTCTATTCGGTGTTCTGTATGCTTCTTGTACCTTCATAGGAATATCCTTCTTTAGGTGGGAAAGTATTCTATAATTTTGTTGAATATATTTTCTGGGCCTTTGAGCTGTAACTCTTCTCCTTCTTCTACCCCTATTATTCTTAGGTTTGGTCTTTTCATGGTGTCCCAGATTTCCTGGATGTTTTGTGTTAAGAATTAGTTGGATTTGTTATGTTCTTAAACCAATGAGTTTATTTCCTCTATAGTATCTGCAGTGTCTGAGATTCTTTCTTCTATCTCTTTTATTCTGTTGGTTATACTTGTCTTTGTAGTTCCTGTTCATTTTCCCAGATTTTCCATATCCAGCCTTCCCTCGGTTTATATTTTTTCATTACCTCCATTTAATTTTTCAAGTCTTGAACTGTTTCCATTACCTGTTTGTTTGCTTTTCTTGGTTTTCTTGGATATCTTTGAGAGATTTACTCATTTATTCTACCTTTTTGTTTGTCTTCTCCATTTTTGTAATGCAGATTTTCACATCCTGTTTAAGGTCCTCTATTATTTTCATAATAATATGTTTAAAGTCGATTTCTTCTACTTCTTCTGGAATATGGTGTTCAAGTCTTCTTGTTGCATGATCCCTGCATTCTGGTGTTTCATGTTGCCTTTCAGGTTGTTAGGGGAATTCTTGCATTGGCATCTACCCATCTCTTCCTTCAAATGCAGCCAGGAGAGTCTTGGCATCTTGGTCCAATCTTTGTTTTGACTGATTCTCTGGGTGGATCTCCTCAGTGTAAGAGTAGGAACTATTCCTGGGCCAAGGAACTCGTGGACAATAGGGTAGGCTAACTGGAAAAATCTTCTCAGCACAGGAACATGGACTCCTGGTAGTCCAAGAAGCCGACAGACAAAAGGGCAAACGTGGGGTGAGGGCAGGGTTATGTTGAACAAAGAAGCCTCTGGCAGAAGTCTTGACTCTGTTCTGGATGTATAAGTCAGACATATGGGCCATCTGTTCCTACTGGAGATTTCTCAGGTGGTCTTCCTTGATCAAACCTGATTTTTCTTAACTCAGAATGAATCCACAGCCTCTCATTTCCTGTGGAAACAAAAGCAAAATCTCTTCTCCAAAATAACATATCTTTTGATTTCAATTTTGAAGTTTGAAGTCCAGTTATTTTCAAAATACCTATCTTCGATTAATTTGGCAGCATTTATAAACAAATATCTTTTAGCAGCTGTTGCTCCTGCCTCAGCATTCAAACAATTCAAAGAGAGCATAATAACATATAGTATCAAGATCCTTTGTTTGTTTTCCATCTTTATCTGGCTTTATTTCAAACTCTATGTTGTTTATTTTTAATTTTTGGCTTTTTGAGACAGGGTTTCTGTGTATCTTCATCCTGGAATTTCCTCTGTAGACCAGGCTATCCTTGAACAAACAGAGATCCACTTGTCTCTGCCTCTCAAGTGCTTGGATTAAATGTGTCTGCCATTACACCTTGAATTCACAAAGGTCTTTCTGCCTCTGCTTCCCAAGCTTTGGGATTAAAGGTGTGTGCTACCACACCTTGAACTCCAAGAGATCTGTCTGTTTCTGCCTCCTAGGCATTGGCATTAAAGGTGTGTGCTACCACACTTTGAACTCACAGAGATCTGTCTCTTTCTGCTCCCAAGTGTTGGGATTAAAGGTATGTACCACCACACCCAACTATTCTCTTTCTTTTTTTATTTTAAGGGCTTTAACTTTTTTTCAAGCCTGCATATATTTTTAACACATTTTAAAACATTTAGAATTTTTCATCATCTTTGACTCTCTTTACTGTATATCTCCTTTTTCTGACCACATGAGTCTTTAATTTGCCAAGCAATATGCGTAGGATTAAAGCCGTGGCTTTGATGACTGCATCCAGCCCATTCCTTAGCTTTCTGTGATTCCAGCCTCGTGGCAGATATACTGGCTTTAGCCACATTTATTACCACAGCTCTATGGCATTTTAAGGTCCCTGCCAGCAAGTAAGCTGCAACAGTGTGTCCACAAACAGCACTCAAATTCTCTCTCTGTAGTCGGACCTCCTGCCTCAAAGAGTCAGAGTTTGCACTGGCAGGACAGCCCAGAAAGCTGGCATTTTAAAACAGTGCAGCAGCTTTTTCCCTGCTACATCTGAAAACCAAAAAGCATGCGTTCAGCTTTTCATCAACACCATTTAAGTGTTTCATGGCAGGATCTCTTAAAAGAGCTGCAAGGTTTTGCAGCTAAAGCTGAGTCAGGAAGCCTCTCTTAGATGAGAGTACTTGTTTGCCTCTAGCAAGCAGAGCGGACCCGCGAAATTGCTGCTACCAAGAAAACATGTTTTACTCTATTCTTTTTCAAGCTTTCTCAGTTTTTTTGTGGATATAACTATCCACATGGACACCATTCTGTAGCATGAGGGTCAGGTTTGTTGGGCTTTATGTCCTTCCCAGTTCCCACAGCTGATAAGCCCCCAAAGACAATCATACAGAGAGTCTATACTAATGATAAACTGATTGGCCCATTAGCTCAGGCTTCGTATTAGCTCTTATAACACCTATTAACCCATTTTCCTTATCTATGTTAGCCACATGGCTCAGTACCTTTCTCAGCAGGGCTGGTCACACCTTGCTTCTTCTGTGGTCTGAGCAGGACTGGGAAGGACATAAACCCCAAGAAGCCTGGCCCTCATGCTACATAATCATCAATAATAGTAAAGCTTTTAGTCGTGTTAGTTAGATTTTCTAGATATATAGAGATATATTTCAGCTAGATAGGTGTAGGGATAAGTCCCGACCCTTGGGGGGCTTGTTCGTCTCAGTCTAATGTCTGCCTATAAATTTGGCGAGCTTGCTCCCAGCCGTCACTTCTGCTTTCCTGGTCTCCGCAGGAACGGTGGTTCTGTAAGTCTCTTTCTACATTAAAGCTATAGATATATATTTTTTTACAATCTGTCTGCATTCGTTTATGCCGTTACATTTTGGCATCCAACATGGGCTATTTTGCCCCCGACTCAAGTGGGTAGCCTGCTAGCTAACACAGCACCCTCCCGGGAGCTGCTTTTTAGTTCATGACTCGGGCCCCAGTGCTGAGTCCAAGACACACTCGGCCACACAGGCCCATTCTGCCCCGCCTGCTCGCCAGAGCAATTAACCCCTCCCTGCCTGCCTTGGCTAAGTATGGAGCAGAACCCCACTGCCTGAATTAGCAGAAACTCAAGTACCTGCAGTTTTGCAACAAAAGCCACCACAGTGGCAGATTTGGTCTGATACAAAGTGACTTGCCCGGGCGGTGGTGGCGCACGCCTTTGATACCAGCACTTGGGAGGCAAAGTCAGGTGGATCTCTGTGAGTTTGAGGCCTGCCAGGCGGTGGTAGTGCACACCTTTAATCCCAGCACTTGGTAGGCAGAGGCAGGCGGATCTCTGTGAGTTCGAGACCAGCCAGGCAGTAGTGGTGCATGCCTTTGATCCCAGCACTTGGGAGGCAGAGACAGGCGGATCTCTGTGAGTTCGAGGCCAGCCTGGTCTACAAGAGCTAGTTCTAGGACAGGCTCCAAAAACACAGAGACCACCACTGGCAGGAACCGATCATTGCAGTTAAAAAATTTTTCTTTTATAAATAAAATGTCTGAACACGTTCGTATTCAAGAATTTAACAGTTTTTTTAATTGTACCATGTGGGAGATTTTACAAGAGGTGTCTATCACCCCACATCTATGGATCCTTCTGGGATTCGTAGTTTTCATTGCCACTAAATGGTTTGATAATAGAAATATGATAAAGTCTTTACGAGACGAATCCAGGAATCTTAAGGGAGAGATTGAATGCTTAAAAACAATTGAGAATCAGTTTGAAGTTCTCCAGGCTGATGTTAAGGAGAAATTCATTACTATGGAAGAGGGAACAGCTGATCTGGATCGTAAGCTTCAGTCCCTTTCTGTAGGAACTGAAACATTAGTGGCTGATATTAAGGAGACATTCATTACTATGGAAGAGGGAACAGCTGATTTGAATCGTAAGCTTCAGTCCCTTTCTGTAGGAACTGAAACATTAGTGGCTGATATTAAGGAGAAATTCATTACTATGGAAGAGGGAATAGCTGATTTGGACCATAAGATTCAGTCCCTTTCTGTAGGAAATGAAACATTAACTGAGAGAATCAAAACTGCTGAATGTGACAATCGGATTTTGTCTAAAGCTTATGACAGATTGACGGAAAGATTGTCAATACAAGAAGGCACGGTTTATGCCATAAAAATTATGTCCAAAGATGAGATGTCATCTCTAATGGACAAACTTCATACTTTAGAATCCTCAATGAAGGCTTTGGAACATAATTCTGGACAGGAGATTCAGACATTGCAGAAGGCAATGGTGAATAGAATTGAAAAGATTGAGGAATTTCTAAATTCTGATGAAGAAGAGCAATGGGTAGAAAGGCAAATCTTAACTACATCTATGGGTAAATCTCTCTGGGACAATTTCCACAAAGCTCTACCTACAGCTCTACCTGCCTTTCCAGTAATAACAACAGAGATGGTGATTGGTTCCAGAAACCCTAGGGTCATCAAGGAGGATACATGGGAGCCTGTCCATATGAATGACCTCAAGGAAATTAAACAGGCAGTCATGACTTTTGGGATGCAAGCCTCTTTTATTAAAGAGATGCTAAGATCTTGGGCCACAACAAGCAGAGCAACCCCCTTGGACTGGCTCCAGCTGAGCTCTGCAGTACTTTAGAGTGGACCACAATTTAAATGGAAATGCTTATTCAGGCAAGAGGCTAGACTTTTAGAACAGCAGGAAAAAGCAAAGGGAATTGACATTTCCCTAGATAAAATTCTAGGTGAAGGGCTCTTTTCCGACCCACAGGAACAAGCTAATTTGGATGAAAACACACTCTCCATGTGTACTACAGCAGCTTTAAGGGTTTGGGACAGGGTACAAGACCCAGGACAGAGAATGGAATCATTTGTCAGAGTTAAACAGGGTCAGAGAGAACCCTTTAGTGACTTTTTACAAAGATTAACTAAGGCTGTACAAATAGGGATATCTGATCCAGAAGCAAGACGTATAATGATTGAGTCTTTGGCTTATGAAAATCCAAATGTGGAGTGCAAAAGGATTTTGGGCCCTTTAAAGCTCAGATCAGCGCCCTTGGAAGAATGGGTCTTACATACACTCATTGTTGATACATTTGATTATGGCACTGAAGCATGGGTAGAAGAAGCAATTTCCAATGGTAAAAGGAGACACCAGAATACCAAATGTTTTAATTGTGGCAAAATGGGTCATATGAAAAGGAATTGTAGACAACGGATTTTCAGAAATAATAATAATAATAATAATAATAGTGCATCTTTCAGAAATAATCATAATAATAATGCATCTTCTAGAAATAACAGAAATAGGAGGACTCAGCCTTCAGGTTTATGTAGAAGATGTGGAAAGGGCAGACATTGGATGAATGAATGCAGGTCTACAAGAGATAGACAAGGCAACCCCATACAGTCAGGAAATGTGAGGGGGGGCTCACAGGCCCCCATGGCAAACATGGTTCAGTCATTTCCAGTTTCTGCAGAGAACGTGCCTCATCAGGACAATGAGGAAGCCCCATGCCTACTGTTACAAGCAATAATGATCAGAAAGATAAGTTACGTGTGTTTTGACAAACTTCTATAAATGATCAAAGACCTAAACTGAGAGTGTGTGTAAATGGCATTTTTATTACTGGCCTTTGGGCAAAGAAATGCCCATACCTCAACCACTGACAGAGATACAGAGCGTGCATCAATGGATAAAACAGGACTGTCATATCCTGCCAAGACAGGGTAAAATAGTTTTGAAAAGTTCCTTGCCTTTAATAATTGTATGTCAGTTATGTTAGGCCTTAGCCAAAATTGGTTGACTCAACATTGCAAACGAGACTTTGGGTGATTGCCCAGGTAGTCAGTTGTCTCTGTCAATTGTTGCACATTTTGGATATATCTTGTTTGTTGAGTAGTGTTTATTCCCTTCTCAGATCTTTGATGGAGTTGAAGATTATATAATTGTAGTTACTCTCTACATTATTTGGACTCCTTGAGATAGAATGTTTAGCAAAGATTTTGTTCTCAATATTGTTTGTTATATTTATTATTTGTTGTTATTGTATATAGTTGTATTTGGCTTGATTCTGTCTTATTTAGACAAAAGGGGGAGATGTAGGGATAAGTCCCGTCCCTTGGGGGGCGTGTTCACCTCGGGCTAATGTCTGCCTATAAATTTGGCGAGCATGCTCCCAGCTGTCACTTCTGCTTTCCTGGTCTCTGCGGGAACGGTGGTTCTGTAAGTCTATTTCTACATTAAAGCTCTATATATATATATTTTACAATCTGTCTGCATTCGTTTACGCCGTTACAGATAGGTATTCTTCATATCTTTCAAAGGCTACAGAATATGGCATTTAGAATGTTTTAATAACTTAGGGTTTTTCATGACAATGAGACATGTCTACTCCTGGCAGCACCAATCTATTTCAAGAGGAAGATGGGCATCAAATAGTCTCCTTATGGAGTTGGTTAGCCATTTGGGAAAGAAACGGCTCTTGCTTGGACTGATGCATAAACTGGACATGAAGAACCCACAGAGAGAGGACTGCTGAACTTGCCTAAAGGTGAGATGGTCCTTTGGGGTTCCTGCTTCATGGAAGAGTCTGTGAGACACTCTGCAGGATGCAAAAGAAAGTGACTGATTTGTCTTTGAAATTTCCTGCTTCATGGAAATATCTGCTGGATACTAGGGGCCTGTAGGCTGAAGATGGATGCTTCAACAGTACAAAAGAACTTTGTGTGACTGTCTAGGCAGCAAGATGTCTCTGTCAATTCCAGATTTTTAGAAGTTGCTTACTTCTTGTTTACTTAGGTAATAGTATATCCTTCTGGAGTCTTTGATGGATTTGAAGAATGGTTAGTCATAGTTACAGTTTTCCTTTGTTATGATAATAGATAAAATAGATATAAATATTGTAACTGTAATTTGTGCTTGGTAACTGTTTTGTTATATGTAATTTTACTATGTTAAAGTGAAAGCCTTTCTTTTTTGTTTAAACAGAAAAGGGGAAAATGGTGTAGGAGCTCTGTCTGTATTTTTATTGCTTTCATAGGTTGAATAAACAAACTGCTTTGGCCTCTTGATAGGGCAGTCTTAGATAGGTAGTGTAGACAGAACAAAATGCTGGGAAGAAGGACAGTGAGGAAGATGTCACGAATCTCTGGCCTGAGATTGACGTAGTTTAGAGTCTTTCCGGTAAGTCACAGTCACCTGGTGATACACAGATTCAATAGAAATGGGTTAATCAAGATGTGAGATTAGCCAATAAGAAGCTAGAGCTAATGGGCCAGGCAGTAATTTAATTAATATAATTTCTGTATTTTTATTTCAGGGTTAAGCTAGCCTGACGATGGGACGCAGCCCACTCCTCCTTACAATAGTCAGATATCCACAGAGAATTCTTTGCAACCATTCTTGGCAATATAGATAATTATTTACAGAATAAATAGTAAAACAGCCACTTCTATTTGTAGACAAACAAAATTGGTTTGAGTGTATATTAAAATCTATTTGTATATGAATAAACACATAACTAACTTCTTTACATATTAATGCATATATACATAAGTATACATGATAAACTGTGAATTGAAATGAGCACTAATTTAGCAGAAGATAATTTTGGTCACCTAGCTACTGGATTCCTGATATTTGATCTCAATATTATATAAACCATCACAAAAGAAAAGGTAAATCTATCCAAAAGTGATCACATCATTGCTGACTTGGAAAGATAAAATGATAATACATCAAATTAACTGTGATTAAAGAAAAAAGAATTACATTATGGCCCCTGACTATAATGCTATTTAGTTTATGATCTACTAAATAAAGTTTACCTGAAGATCTGAGAGAAACCAACCACTAGAGAGCTCTTACCTTTACAAAATCTTCAGACTGAAAAGAGAGAGAGTTCTTATGTCTTTCTCCCTTATATTCCTCTTTAGCATTGGTATTAGAGGCGTGCACTGCCTCTGCCTGGCCTAGTGTGGCTGCTGGGATTAAAGTTGTGTGCCACCACTGTCTGACCTGTATGGCTGAGTAGTGTGGCTAACTTTGCACTCTGATCTTCAGGTAAGCTTTATTTGTTAGATCATCAGCAAGATATCACAATACATGACTTTTCATATTTGGTCACCTATGTGACATATGAAGACTCACCAAAACTGCAAGAGATATGCTTGAAAGAAGATGGTTAGGGTCTTCAACTTATCCCAGTCTATAGGTAGAAATACTAGTTCCAATACAATCCTAAAATACAAAAATGTATCCTAAAGATAAAGGGAGAACCACAGTTTAATGTAGCAATTCTCTGCTAGTAATATTTCCTAACATGAGCTCCCTGCCGACACAAAATTCCCAATCATGCCAAATCAAAAGAAGCCAAATTAAGAAATATCCAGGTTTAATGGGAGTTCTGTGTTCTCGGGTGGCCAGGAGGGGGAACCAGGAAGGCACAGGAATGTGAACCCTGGGAGGAAGAAAGGGAGACCATGTGTTTCTATTTTGGGAGAACACTTAAAAAGCCTGGGGGTGGGGTCAGGACCTGGCCTGCTGGGATTTGGAGTCCAGACTAGGCCTGAGGGCTGGGATAGATATGAGGGGCTGGGGCCATATGCTCTCAACTTGACATTTGGCTCCCAACCCATGATGTCCAATTAAATCCTTACATTTCCTTCTTTATGTGGACCATCAGGGACCTGCCACCTGGGACCATAGTGACATCTGGGCACAGGGTGCTGCTTATGAACATGTCAGGGTCTGTGGTCCTGCCACAGTCAGGGTTTGTATGAATATCTGTGACCCATTTTGCCACCAAAGACCACATAGATGCCCAGAGTATGGACTGCAAAAAAAAAAAAAAAATGGAAAAAACACTGACCAGTTCTAACAGGAATACAAATGGCCAATATATGGATTCAGCAGCTTAACCATCACCATTAAATAAATGTTCATCAAAAGCATTCCGAAATTATACCTTCTCCAGTCAGAGAGTGGAAAATCAAGAAAAGAAATAAGAACAAATATTGAGGTGAATGTAGGAAAAAGGAACAGATGCACAATGATGTTGAGAATTTCAAGAGATAAATATAGCATGTGTTTTCTCATATTCAGTATTAAGCTTAAATACCTATTTACACACAAATATGTAATATATAGTGTATATAGATATACACATAATGGTTCTCTACTTATATTGACTTTATTATGTTCTTTTTTTCTCCACCCATCTTGTTTTTCTACAATCCCTTTACTCTATTCAATCAGTCCTTATATAGTTTTTTTTATCACACATATACATTATATATAATGTATGTGTGTGTGTGTAAGTGTAATAAAAATTGTAGTTCTGTGTACACTACACAAATATTTTAAATGAGACATATCCAAATTGGCAGAGATTTGGAAATTATCCATGACCAGAAATCTTCAAATATGTTGAGTTTACAAAGTTCAGTTATGATTGAGGAATTGTCCTACTAGAATTGACTATTGAGAAATGATGACTAAATTCACTAGGTTATCTGAATGGAATCCTAGAATACAATGACAATTTTATTTGAATAAACCATCAAATTCAAATAAAATACATAGTTAACTTATTATCACTTCAGCAATGTTGATATATTTGTTTTTGGTAATTTTTTTAGATCCACAAGTTATCTATACTAGGCAAAGCTGGGTGAACATTTTCTTGTGTGCTTAAAATTATTTTAAAATTTAAAGAATAATAATAGGCCATCTTCGGAGATATGCATTTGTAATACCATCACTAAGGAGACAGAAACAGGCAGATCATAAAGGTCCTTGAGCTGTTACATAGTAACAGTGTCTGACAAAGTTCCAATGCATTTCCAAAGTTCCAGAGCTAATTATATTAAATGAAATCACACTTACTTATAACAATTATGAAACATAAGTATGTGAGCATGTCCTTGCTCTTCAGATGTGAAAACCAAGTTAAAATAATTACTGCAGAAAGAGAAACACACATCTACTCTACAATTCAATCCTTACAGTTTTAAAGGACTCTCATATAAAAGACATCTCAGCACGTTATCCCAGGTTGATGAAGAATTCCAAATCCTCATTCCAGAGCTGTGGAAATGCCACCAAGTCTTTTTGAGGAATATAAATCTTTGAAAAGGAGGAGGAAGGATGTATGGAGAAGATTAAAGAAGTAGTAAGGAATAGCTAGTCACATAATTGAAGCTAGCACCACCTCAGGAGAAGACACTACCACCTGAGAAATTGGCAGTTCAAAAGATACCTATGCCACATGTGACCGATTTAGAACCACTGAGGGATCATGCGGGAAGATCAAAGATTAATCCCTCTACCATGGCCATTTAACTCCAGTTTAACTTATTAAAAGAGACTACTGTAATTTACCTATAAGTGAGGATCCTTTAAATGCTTTGATTTTCAATGTCCTCAGCAGTAGCAGCCATTCACGCTCCAAGACACGTTCTTGGAGAAGGGGCATCAGAGTCTTGATGGTGAATGCCCAAAGCAAGAGTTCCTCCTCTAATTCAATGCAGCTGCTGGAGAATTCTGATTGGCTCCTCAGAAGTTAGCTGACTTATCTTTATATCCATCCGCTATGTTTCTCATTTCCAGCAGGTTGAGAGAATGTGTCCATCCACCTCCCAAGATATTCTTAGATAAGAACTTTCCCTATTAAAAATAAATCCATAAGTGAGGCATAACAATTTTCTTGCTACAGTTTCTACCAGGTCTAATCTCAAACTCAGATAATGAGAATTTAGAATTAGTGGGCACAGTAGCAAAATTTTTTCATTTAAAACTCAAGGATCACTTATTGGAAAATATGGTCCTTCTTTAGTACTCTATTTTCCATTGACAAAGAAACTTGCCAAGGTGCCTGTAGACAAAACACATTTTGGGAAGCTGGACAGGATATCTTTTTGTTTTTAGGCAAAACTGAGGACCAAGGCACACAACACTTCCAAAATTAAAACTATGCAGAACAACAGCAGACAGTAGATGAACTGAGTCCTGGACAAGGTTAAAATAAAAGGCGGCCAGATGGTGGTGGGGTGCACCTTTAGTCCCAGTACTCAGGAGGTAGGTGGATCTCTGTGAGTTTGAGGCCAGCCTGTTTTACAGAGCAAGTTTCAGGACAGGTTTCAAAGCTACAGAGAAACCCTATCTCAAAAAAACAAAAACAAACAAACAAAAAACAAAAAGAAAGAAATATAAAAAAGAGTAAAAGCAAACTCAAAATGGTATTCTGATCTCTCTGTAGATAAATTATATTATTTATCCTTAAAATTCAAGAAGGATAGACTATTCACTCATCTTAGAATATTCCTGTCAATACGGATGATAGCTCCTGTAGTGGTTTGAGTAGAAATTGTCCCCAAAGACTCAGGTGTATGAATGTTTGGCCCCTAGAGAATGGCACAATTTATAGGTGTGGTGTGGCCTTACTGGAGGAAGTGAGTCATTATGGAGGCAAGCTTTGAGGTCTCTTCTGCTCAAATTAAGTCTAGCAACAGTCTCCTGCTGCCTGCAGATCAAGATGTAGAACTCTCAGCTCTTTTTCCAGCACCATGTCTACCTGAGCACTGCTATGCTTCCTGCCATAATGATAATGAACAAAACCTCAGAAAGTATAAGCCAGCCCCAATAAAATATCTTCCTTTCTTTGTTAAGTGTCTTAATTAGGGTTTCTAGTGCTGTGAAAAAATACTATCACCACAGAAGCTCTATAAAGGAAGATATTTAATTGAGATGTTTCCTTACAATTTCAGAGGTTCAATCCATTATCATCATGGCAGGGAGCATAGCAGTGCTCAGGTAGATATGGTGCTGGAGAAGGAGCTGCTTCATATTATTATGTAGGCAACAGGAAGTAGAATGTCTCACTGGTACAGTAGCTTTAGCATACGAGACCTCAAAACCCACCTCCACAGTGACATATTTCCTACTTTCTCCAGCATAGCCACACCTACTCAAACAAAGCCACACCTCCTAATAATGTCACTCCCTTTGAGACCGTTTTCTTTTTTTAGTTTAATTTTATTTTATTAACATTTTCATTTATTTTAAATACTTACTGTAGTTTCCCTTCCTCCTCTCCTCCCATATCCTCTCCCAACTCACATTTACCCCCTCCCAATCCACTCCTCCTCCCTCTCCACTCAGAAAGGGGAAGGTCTCCCATGGGCTTGAACAAAGCATAGCACATCGAGTTGAGTTAGGACTGAGCTCCTCCCACTGCAGTAAGGTTGGCAAGGGATCAAACTCCTCCTACTGTACCAAGTCTGGGCAAGGTAATCCATTATGGGGTTTGCAAAAGCCAGTTCAGCACCAGAATCAGGTCCTGATCTCACTGCTAGTAATCTTACAAATACACAAAGCCTCACAATTTTTACATGCATGCAGAGGGCCTATGTCGGTACCATGTAGACTCCCTAACTGTTGATTAACAGTTCATGTGCTCCCATGAGCTCAGGTCAATAGTTTCTTTGGGTTCCCCCCATTGACCCCGTGGCTCATACAATCCTTCTTGCTTTCTTCAGGAGGACTTCCAGAGCTAGGCCCTGTGCTTGGTTATGAATCTCTGCATCTGCTTCCATCAGTTACTGGATAAAGACACTCTGATGACAAGTAGCTGAGTCTCCAATCTGATAACAGCAAATAGCCAGTTCAGGCAACCTCTCCACTATTGCTAGAAGTCTTAGCTGGGGTCATCCTATGGATTCTTGTGAGTTTCCTTGGAACCAGGTTTCGCCATAATCCTGAAAGGTTTCCCCCATCCCTTGCCCAACCCACCTCCCTTGCCCATCTTGCCTAACCTGTTCCCTCAAGTTCCCATCCCCCATCCCCCAACTATCATTCTCAGTTTACCCAGGAGATCTCTTCTATTTTCCCTTCCCAGAGAAATCCACGCATACCTCTTTGGGCCCTCTTTGTTATCTAGCCTCTCTGGGGCTGGTGGTGATCACATACTTCACTTCTTATATCCACTTATGAATGAGTACATACCATGTTTATTTTTCTGAGTTTATGTTACCTCACTCAGAAAGATGGGTTGTTTTCTAGTTCCATCCATTTGCCTGCAAATTTCATGAAGTCATCATTTTTGGTTTTTGTTTGTTTATTTTTACAGCTGAGTAATTCTCCACTGTGTAAATGTACCATATTTTCCTTATCAATTCTTCAGTTGAGGAGGACCTAGTTTGTTTCCAGGTTTTGGTTATTTTGAATAATGCCGCTGTAAATATAGTTGAGTAAGTATCTTTGTAGTATCATTGAGCATACTTCGGGTATATGTTCAAGATAGGTATAGCTGGATCTTAAAATAGACTGATTTCCATTTTTCTGAGAAACTGCCATATTGATTTCCAAAGTGACTGGATAAGCTTGAGCTTTCACCAGCAATGGAATAGTGTTCCCCTTACTCCATGTCTTCTCCAACAGAAGTTGTCATTAGTGTTTTGATCTTAGCCATTCTGACAGGTATAAGATGGTATCTCAGAGTCATTTTGGTTTGCATTTTCCGGATAGCCAAGGATGTTGAACAATTCTTTATCTGTATTTCGACCATTTGAGATTCTTCTGTTGAGAATTTTATGTTTAGAGTATTATAAGGACATACTTTAAAAACCTGTACCCCACCAAATTGGAAAATCTAAATGAAATGGATAATTTTCTCTGTAGGTTCCACTTACCGAAGTTAAATCAAGATCAAATAAACAATTGAAATTGACTTATAACTCCTAGGGAAATAGAAGCAGTCCTTAAAACTCCCCCAACTTAAAAAAAAGCCAGATGACTTTAGCACAGAAAAATTCTACCAGATTTTCAAAGAAGAGTTAATATCAATATTCAATCTGTCTATTTTATTGCTTATGTCATGTGATTTTTTTTCTTACTATCATCTATACTAGAGCTTAAAATGAGGGATGGTGATAGCTTTTACTATATAGGATGATTTTAGCTATCCTGGGTTTTTGTTTTATTTCGTTTTTTATATGAAGTTGAAAATTGTCATTTCAATGTCTGTCCTTTCAATTTTGATGGGGATTATATTGAATCTGTATATTGCTTCCAGTAGGATGATCATTTTTACTATATTAATCCTACTGACCCATGAATACAGAAGATCTTTCTATCTTATGATATCATTTTGGTTTTTTTATCTGTTTTTCAAGACAGGGCTTTTCTGTGTAACTGCTCTGACTGTCTTGGAACTTGCTTTGTAGATCAGACTGGCCTCAAACTCACAAAGATGTGCCTGCCTCTGTCTCCCACTGGAATCAAAAGCACAAAGGCATGTGCCACCACCACCTGGCTCATCTTCTGACATCATCTTCAATGTCTTTCTTCAAAGACTTGAAGTTTTTGTCATACAAGTCTTTCACTTGCTTTGTTAGAGATACCCCAAGATACTTTGTATTATTTGAAGGTATTGTTGAAAGGTGTTGTTTCCCTGCTTTCTTTGTCTTTTGTACATGGTGGGGGGGGAAATATGGATTTTTTGTGAGTTAATCTTATATCAGGCCTCGTTTGCTGATGGTGTTTATCAGTTGTAGGAGTTTCCTGGTGGAAATTTTAGTGTCACTTATGTATACTATCATATCATCTATAAATAAAAATATTTTTTCCTCTCTAATTTGAATCCCTTTAACCTCCTTTGGTTTTCTTATTGTTCTAACTATAGCTTCAAGTATTATATTGAATAGATATGAAGAGAGTGGGCAATCTTGTGTTCCTGATTTTAGCGGAACGTATTTGAGTTTATCTCCATTTAAATTGATGATGGCTATAGGATTGCTGTAAATTGATTTTATTATGTTTAAGTATGTTCTTTGTATCCCTAATCTCTCCAGTACTTTTATCATAAAGACAGGTTGGATTTTATCAAAGGCCTTTTCATCATCTAATGAGATGATCATGTAGGTTAGGTCTTTCTATTTGTTTATATGGTGGACTACATTGACAGATTTTCATACATTGAATCACCCTTGCATCTTTGGGAAGAAACCAGATCATGGTGGATGATCTTTTTTTATGTGTTCTTGGTTTCTGTTTGTAAATATTTTATTGAATTTTTTGCATCTATGTTCAAAAGGGAAACTGGTCCGTAATTCTCTTTTCTGAGTCTTTATGTGATTTGGGTGACTGTGTTCACATAAAATGAATTGGGCAATGTTTCTTTTGTTTTTATTCTATGGAATAATTCCCAAGGATAAATCCACATACCTAGGGGCTGGAGAGATGGCTCAGTGGTTAAGAGCACTGACTGCTCTTCCAGAGGTCCTGAGTTCAATTCCCAGCAACCACATGGTGGCTCACAGTCATCTACAATGAGACCTGGCACCCCCTTCTGACTTGTGGGGCACACATGGAAGGAATGCTGTACACATAATAAATAAAAAAATATTTAAAAAAATCCACATACCTATGGACACCTAATTTTTATAAAGAAGACGGAAATACACATTGAAATAAAAGGAAGCATCTTCAACAAATGGTGCTGATCTAACTGGATGTCTGCATGTATATGAATAAAAATAGATCCATATTTATCACTGTGCACAAAACTGGAACCTGACCTGATAGAAGAGAATGTGGGGAATGGCCTGAACTCACTGTTATAGGAGAAAACTTTCTGAACACAACACTAAGATATGTACCAATCCATGTTCCCACACCCTCCTCTCCTCCCAATTCCTCCAATTTCCCTCCACCCCACCCCTATCCACTCCTCAGAAAGGGTAAGGCACATTGCTTTGGGGAAGATACAAGGCCTTCCCTACTATATCTAGGCTGAGCAAGGTATCCATCCAAAGAGAATAGGTTCCCCCAAGGCCAGTACAAGCAGTAGGGATAAACGCTGTTGCCACTGCCAGTGGCCCTTCAGTCTGTCCCGGCCATGCAACTGTCAACCACATTCAGAGGGACTTGTTTGGTCCTATGCTTGTTCCTTCCCAGGCTGATTGGTGTTGTTGAGCTTCCATTAGCTCAGGTAGACTGTTTCAGTGGGTATCCCCATCATGGCCTTGACTTCTTTGCTCATATTCTCATTTCTCCCACTCTTCATCTGGGCTTTGGATGCTCAGTCCAGTGCTCTGATGCAGGTCTCCACCTCTGTTTCCATCAGTTGTTGGATGAAGATTCTATGGTGATATTTAAGATATTTATCAGTCTGATTACAGGGCAAAGCCAGTTCGGGCACCCTCTCCTCTATTGCTTAGGGTCTTAGCTGGGGTCATCCTTGTGAATTCCTGGGAATTTCTCTAGAGTCAGGTTTCTTGCTAGCCCCATAATGACTCCCTCAATCAAGATATCTCTTTCCTTGCTCTCATCTCTGTCCTTCCTCCATCTTGCATATTCCATTCCCTCAAGTTCTCCTTACCCCTCCTTTTCTCTCCTTTTCTTCCCCTTCCACCTACCTTTCTCGTCCAACCCTATGTTCTTGATTTTGTCAGGTGATCTTGTCAAAGATCTTCACCAACCCCACATCAGACAAAGGACTGATCTCCAAAATATGTAAAGAACTCAAAAAAATTAGACATCAAAATTCCAAATTAAAAATGGGGTACAAAACTAAACAGAGAATTCTCAATGGTAGAATCTCAAATTGCCAAAAGACACTTGAGGAAATGTTCAAACATCCTTAGGCATCAGGGAAATACTATTCAAAACAGGTCTGAGATACCATCTTATACCAGTCAGAATTGTTAATATCAAAACCACCAATGATAGCTTATACTGGAAAGGATGTGGAGTAAGGAAAACACTCATCCATTGCTGGTTGGAATGCAAACTTGTACAACCACTTTGGAAATCAGAATGGCAATTTCTCAGAAAATTGGGAATCAACGTACCCCAGGATCAAGCAATATCACTCTTGGGCATATACCCAAAATATGCTCAATCATATACAAAGACATTTGCTCAACTATGTTCACAGCAGCATTATTTACAATAGCCAGAACGTAGAAACAACCTAGGTGCCCCTCAACTGAAGAATGGATAAAAAAAAAATTTGGCAATTTACACATTGGGGTGCTATTCAGTGGTTAAAAAAAAATCACATCTTGGGGCACTGGGTCCGAATCCTCGGGGCACCCAAGTGGGCGAGAGTCCCTTTGTTTCTATGGCCTGCCTGCACCAAGCAGGGTAGGCGCTTTGTTTGCGACCTGCCCACCAGCATGGAGGCCTGATCTCTCGGCGCCAGGAGAACCAGCGTTGGGGTGAGTTTCTGGACCCGTGGCGCCAGCCTGGGAAGGGGAGCTCAGAGGTTCCTTGGCCCCCTATCCTTCTTGAGCTCTCTGCAGGGCCCCCACTCCCTGCATACCGCCTCTTTCTTCCTAGCCCACTCAGCTTCCATCCAGAACCCTCCCCAATTCGGCCCCATCGCCCTCTTTCGGCAAATAACATCACCCAGCCAAGCCTGTCTGGGCACTGGGTCTGAATCCTCGGGGCACCCAAGCGGGCAGGAGTTCCTTTGTTTCTATGGCCTGCCTGCACCAAGCAGGGTAGGTGCTTTGTTTGCGAGCTGCCCAACCAGCACGGAGACCTGATCTCTCGGCGCCAGGAGAGCCAACGTTGCTGGGAGCCAGCATTGGGAAGGCAAGGAGACCTGATCCAGTAAAAGAAGATCCATAAGGGAGCATTTGGAAGAAGAGATGGGCAGACGCCAAGGCAAGAATTCGCCCAACAAGCTGAAAAGCAACATGAAGCCACCAGAAACCAGCGACCTCACAACGGGAGGACATGAACACCTTAATCAAGAAGAAGTAGAAAAGATTGACTTCATGAAAGTGATTGACGCCCTTAAACAGCATGTAAAAAACGCCCTTATAGAAATGGATGAGAAATATAACAGAAAGTTTGAAGAATTGAATAAATCAGTGAATGATACCCTAGAAAACCAAGAAAAAACAATCAAACAGATAATGGAAACGGTTCAAGACTTGAAAACTGAAATGGAGGCAAAGAAGAAAACACAAACAGAGGGCCGGCTGGACATGGAAAATTTAAGTAAACAAACAGAGTCTACAGAAACAAGCATAACCAACAGAATACAAGAGTTAGAAGAAAGAATCTCAGATTCTGAAGAGACCATAGAGAAAATAAGCACACTGATCAAAGAAAACAGCAAGTCCAACAAACTCTCATCACAAAATATTCAGGAAATATGGGACACAATAAAAAGACCAAACCTAAGAATAATAGGAGTAGAAGAAGGAGAAGAAGTGCAGCTCAATGGTCCAGAAAATATATTTAATAAAATTATAGAAGAAAACTTTCCCAACATAAAGAAAGATGTACCTATGAAGGTTCAAGAAGCATACAGAACACCGAATAGACTGGATCAAAAAAAAAAAAACATCCCCTCGCCATATAATTATCAAAACACAAAGCATACAGAATAAGGAAAGAATATTAAGAGCTGCAAAGGAAAAAGGCCAAATTACTTATAAAGGTAAACCTATCAGAATTACACCTGACTTCTCCATGGAAACCATGAAAGCCAGAAGGGCCTGGATAGATGTACTGCAGAAACTGAGAGACCATGGATGCAAGCCCAGATTACTATACCCAGCCAAGCTTTCGTTCACTATAAATGGAGAAAATAAAATTTTCCAGGATAAAAACAAATTTAAACAATACGCAGCCACAAATCCAGCCTTACAGAAAGTATATAGAAGGAAAATCACTAACCAAGGAGTCCAACAATGACCACAATAACTCAGACATCTAGAGACCCTTCACCAACACAAAACAAAGAAGGGAAAAACACAAACTCAAAGACTAAAAAAATGACCGGAGTTAACAACCACTGGACATTAATATCCCTTAATGTCAATGGACTCAACTCACCTATTAAAAGGCACAGGCTAAGAGATTGGATACGAAAACAGGATCCGACATTCTGCTGTTTACAAGAAACACACCTCAACCACAAAGACAGGCACCTACTCAGAGTAAACGGCTGGGAAAAGGCTTATCAAGCAAATGGACCTAAGAAACAAGCAGGTGTGGCCATACTAATTTCTAACAAAGTTGACTTCAAACTTAAATCAATCAGACGAGATGGTGAGGGCCATTTTATACTCATAACAGGAACAGTTCATCAGGATGAAGTCTCAATCCTGAACATCTATGCCCCTAATATAAAAGCACCCACGTACATAAAAGAAACATTGCTAAAACTCAAGGCAGCCATCAAACCGCACACACTAATAGTAGGAGACTTCAACACTCCTCTCTCACCAATGGACAGGTCTATCAGACAGAAACCAAACAGAGAAATAAGAGAATTAATGGAGGTAATGAATCAAATGGACTTAACAGACATCTATAGAATATTCCACCCAAGTAGGAAAGAATATACCTTCTTCTCTGCAGCTCACGGAACCTTCTCAAAAATCGACCACATAGTCGGTAACAAAGCAAACATCCACAGTTGCAAAAAAAAAAGTATTAGTAACCACCTGTGTCTTATCAGATCACCATGGATTAAAGTTAGAATTCAACAACAATTCTACCCCAAGAAAGCCGACAAACTCATGGAAACTGAACAGTCAACTACTGAACCATACCTGGATTAAGGAAGAAATTAAGAAAGAAGATAAAGTCTTCCTGGAATTCAATGAAAATAAGGAAACGACATACTTAAACTTATGGGACACTATGAAAGCAGTCCTAAGAGGAAAGTTCATCGAACTAAGTGCCCACTTAAAGAAAACAGAGAAAGCTCACATTGGAGAATTAACAGCCGACCTGAAAGCTCTAGAAAAAAAAGAAGCAGACTCACCTAGGAGGAGTAGAAGACTGGAAATAATCAAACTGAGGGCTGAAATCAACAAAATAGAAACACAGAAAAGAATCCAAAGAATAAATGAAACAAAAAGCTGGATCCTAGAGAAAATCAACAAGATTGACAAATCCCTATCCAAACTAATCAAACTGCAGAGAGAGAATTTGCAAATTAATAAGATCAGAAATGAAAAGGGGGACATAACCACAGACATAGAGGAAATTCAGAGAATCATTAGATCTTACTACAAAAGCCTATATGCCACAAAACTGGAAAATATAAAGGAAATGGACACTTTTTAGATAAATACCATATACCAAAGTTAAACCAGGACCAGGTGAAAAACATAAATAGACCTGTTAGTTGCGAAGAATTAGAAGAGGTTATCAAAAACCTCCCTACCAAAAAAAGCCCAGGACCAGATGGTTTCAATGCGGAATTCTACCAGAACTTCCAAGAAGACCTAATACCTATACTCCTTAATGTATTTCACAATATAGAAACAGAAGAGGTATTGCCAAATTCCTTTTATGAAGCTACAGTTACTCTGATACCAAAACCGCACAAAGACTCAACCGAGAAAGAAAGTTATAGACCAATCTCACTCATGAACATCGATGCAAAAATCCTCAACAAAATACTGGCAAACTGAATCCAAGAACACATACGAAAAATTATCCATTATGATCAAGTAGGCTTCATCCCAGGGATGCAGGGCTGGTTCAACATACGAAAATCTATCAATGTAATCCAGCATATAAATAAACTGAAAGAAAAAAAACATATGATTATTTCATTAGATGCTGAAAAAGCATTTGACAAAATTCAACATCCCTTTATGATAAAAGAATTGGAGAGATTAGGGATACAAGGGTCATACCTAAATATAATAAAAGCTATATACAGCAAGCCGACAGCTAACATCAAATTAAATGGAGAGAAACTTAAAGCCATCCCACTAAACTCAGGAACACGACAAGGCTGTCCACTCTTGCCATACCTCTTCAATATAGTGCTTGAAGTTCTAGCAATAGCAATAAGAAAACATAAGGGGATCAAGGGGATTCGAATTGGAAAGGAAGAAGTGAAACTTTCGTTATTTGCAGATGATATGATAGTGTACACAAGCGACCCCCAAAACTCCACCAAAGAACTTTTACAGCTGATAAACACCTTTAGTAATGTGGCAGGATACAAGATCAACTCCAAAAAATCAGTCGTCCTCTTATACACAAAGGATATGGAAGCAGAGAGGGAAATCAGAGAAGCTTCACCTTTCACAATAGCCACAAACAGCATAAAATATCTTGGGGAAACTCTAACCAAGGAAGTGAAATATCTGTTTGACAAGAACTTTAAGGCATTGAAGAAAGAAACTGAGGAGTATACCAGAAAATGGAAGGACCTCCCTTGCTCTTGGATTGGGAGGATCAACATAGTAAAAATGGCAATTCTACCAAAGGCAATTTATAGATTCAGTGCAATCCCCATCAAGGTCCCATCAAAATTCTTCACAGATCTGGAGAGGACAATAATCAACTTTATATGGAAAAACAAAAAATCCAGGATAGCCAAAACAATCCTATACAATAAAGGATTGTCTGGAGGCATTACCTTCCCTGACTTCAAACTCTATTACAGAGCTATAGTGATGAAAACAGTGTGGTACTGGCATAAAAACAGAGAAGTCGACCAATGGAATTGTATAGAAGACCCGAATTTTAACCCACAAACCTATGAACACCTCATTTTTGATAAAGGAGCCAAAAGTATACAATGGAAGAAAGAAAACATCTTCAACAAATGGTGCTGGCATAACTGGATGTCAACCTGTAGAAGAATGAAAATAGACCCATATCTATCACCATGCACAAAACTCAAGTCCAAATGGATTAAAGAACTCACTATCAGTCAGAACGCATTGAATCTGATAGAAGAGAAAGTGGGAAGTACCCTACAGCAGATGGGCACAGGAGATTGCTTCCTATGTGTAACCCCAACAGCACAGACATTAAGGGCAATAAATGGGACCTACTAAAACTGAGAAGCTTCTGTAAAGCAAAGGACACTGTCACCAAGACAAAAAGGCAACCTACTGACTGGGAGAATATCTTCACCAACCCGCAACAGACAAAGGTCTGATCTCCAACATATATAGAGAACTCAGGAAACTAGACTTTAAAATGCTAATTAACCCAATTGAACAATGGGGCACTGAACTGAACAGAGAATTCTCAGCAGAAGAATTTCAAATGGCCAAAAGACACTTAAGGTCATGCTCAACCTCCTTAGCGATCAGGGAAATGCAAATCAAAACAACTTTGAGATATCATCTTACACATGTCAGAATGGCCAAAATAAAAAACTCCAATGATAGCCTTTGCTGGAGAGGCTGTGGAGGAAGGGGTACCCTCATCCATTGCTGGTGGGAATGCAATCTTGTGCAACCACTTTGGAAATCGGTGTTTCGGTTTCTCAGGAAATTCGGGATCAACCTTCCCCTGGACCCAGCAATACCACTCCTGGGAATATACCCAAGAGATGCCCTATCATATGACAAGAGCATTTGTTCAACTATTTTCATAGCAGTATTAATTGTAATAGCCAGAACCTGGAAACAACCTAGATGCCCTTCAATGGAAGAATGGATGAAGAAAGTGTGGAATATCTACACATTAGAGTACTACGCTGCGGTAAAAAACAAGGACTTCTCAAATTTTGCATGAAAATGGATGGAAATAGAAAACACTATCCTGAGTGAGGTAACCCAGACCCAAAGAAATGAATATGGGATGTACTCACTCATAATTGGTTTCTAGCCATAAACAAGGGTCACGGAGTCTACAATTGGTGATTCCAAAGAAGCTAAGTAAGAAGGTGAACCAAAGGAAAAACATATAGTTGTCCTCTTGGCTATGGGAAGTAGACAAAATTGCCGGGAAGAAAATTGAGATCTTGGGGGTGTGGTGGGATGGGGGTAAGGGGATATGGGGAGAGAAAAGAGAGAAGGGGAGGATGAGGGGAACTTGGGGAAAAAGGAGGATTGGGATAAAGGAAGGTTGGATAGGGGAGCACGGAAGCACAATTCTTAGTTAAGGGAGCCACCTTAGAGTTGGCAAGAGACTTGAATCTAGAGTGGCTCCCAGATGCCCAAGCCAAGGTCCCCAGTTAGTTCCTTGGGCATCTGAGGATAGGGAACCTGAAATGACCCTATCCTATAGCAATACTGACGAATATCTTGCATATCATCATAGAACCTTCATCTGGTGATGGATGGAGATTGAGACAGAGACCCACACTGGAGCAATGGACTGAGCTCCCAAGGTCCCAATGAGGAGCAGAAGGAGGGAGAACATGAGCAAAGAAGTCGGGACCATGAGGGGTGCACTCTCCCACTGAGACAGTGGAGCTGATCTATTGGGAGCTCACCAAGGCCAGCTGGACTGAGACTGAAAAAGCATGGGATAAAACTGGTCTCTCTGAGCATGCCGAACAATGAGGGCTGATGAGAAGCCAAGGACAATGGCATGGGATTTTGAACCTACGTAATGTGCTGGCTTTGTGGGAGCCTAGCCAGTTTGGATGTTCACCTTCCTAGAAATGGACGGAGGGGGGAGGACCTAGGACTTACCACAGGGCAGGGAACCCTGACTGCTCTTTGGACTAGAGAGGGAGGGGGAGAGGAGTGGGGGGAGGGGGAGAAGGTTGGGAGGAGGGGGAGAAGGGTGGGAGTAGGGGGAGGGAAATGGGAGGCTCTGAGGAGGGGGAAACTTGTTTTTTTTTCTCCTTTTCTCAATAAAAAAAAGTTAAAAAAATAACATCTTGAAATTTTCATACAAATGAATGGAACTAGAAAATACTATACTAAATGAGGTAACCCAGACCCAAAAAGATGAATAAGGTATGTATTCACTCATAAGTGGATACTAGCTATAAACAAAAGATATTGGGTCTATAGTTCATGATCTTAGAGAAGCTGAGTAATAAGGTGAACCTTAGGAAAAACATATATAAGTCCACCTGGAAAATCAAAATAGAGAATATCTTTACTATATTTCTATATCCCTATGCCCCTACCCTGTCAAGAGGTATTTTTTTTCAAGGCTGGTTTCTGTCATTGGAACAAGGGGACCACTCTTGCATTGTTGGTGGGAGTCCAAACTTTTATAGTCACTGTAGAAACTAGTGTGGCAATTATACCTGAAGGAGATGGGAATTGATCCACCTCAAGATTCAGCTCTACCACTCTTGAACATAAACCCAAAGGATGCTGTTGCAAATTAGGTCAGTACAATAACTAACCAGGCCAGCTCAAGAATAACAATTATATTTTAGTGGTTATAGGGGGAAACTCATGCTACAAGAGTGGGAGGTCCGACTTCCTATCTATCTAGCAGGAGCTGTGCAGAGAGCAAGAGCAAGGGAGAGCATGCATCTGGGTCCTCCCAGTTTTTCTTTCTGGGCTCCAGGTAGCCACACCTTAACTGGATGTGATTGGTTAACAGAGATTCCCCACAATTTCCCCCTTTTGTCTAAACATGATCTATCTAAACCCAATACGACTATATACAATAGGTACAGATACCAAATATAAAATTAAAAACAATAAACAATATTAAGCAAGGAACGCAAAACAAAATTTTACTAAACATTCTATTTCAAGGAGTCTAAATATTGCATTGAAATTAAGCTTGGCTAAATCATGAGGAAGGTAACTACAATTATCTAATCTTTAACTCCATTGAAGATTTGAGAAGGGAAACAATATTACTTGAGTAAACAGGAAGTGCAATCAAAAAACTTCCAAAATGTGCAACAAATGAAAGAGACAACTGACTCCCTGGGCAATGACCCAAAGTCTCATTTGCAATGTTGAAGCAACCAACTTTGGCTAAGGCCTAACTTAGCCTTTTTCAGACCATTTTCAAAGGCAAGAAACTTTTTCAAAACTATCTTACCCTGTCTAGGCAGAATATGACATTCCTGTTTTATCCATTTATGGATACTGTGTATCTCTGTCAGTGGTTGAGGTATGGGCATTTTTTTTTTTTGCCCAAAGGCCAGTTCTGCCAAGAAGAAAGGCTCCAGGTGGAGTGTCTTTGGTGCTCAACATTCTCTCAGGAATATATGGCTGTTGTCAGGAGCGATTGTGTCTCATTACCACAAAACTCTAAGTTAGATTAAAGGCTATTTTTTACAGCTCTTTGAAGAGGTTGAAGATTATCTATCTATACTGAATATAATCTTTATGTATCTAAAGATACCTGTTTAATCTAAATATAAATATGACAAACATAGATGACTATTGATCTATAATTCTCAATACCTATCTAACTTAAAGACAAAGACAATAAACAACTGTGCAATAAATGAGGACAATGACCTTCAAATGTAAACAATGTATCTTGATCAGAGGTAGTAATGTATACTGCAATATATGGTAAATATATATCAATACATAAACAATGTTTTAAACAGAGGTAGAAGCATACATGCATACAATATTCAATATAATTTAAACTTTGTATCAATATACAAGAATCTATACTAATATAATTGTCTAAAAACAATGACTCACAAGTACCAATCTATTATCCCATCATCCAATTATCCCCTTTTTTAAAGATCCCTGAGACTATAAAATTCCTCCCCATCCCTCAACCATATACCAGTTATAATCAACCCCTAAATGATGTCTCTAAGCCTGAGGGCAAACTTTGCTGGGAGAGGGAACGTTGTCCTCTAAAATTTCTTCCAGCTGTCATGGGGGCGATGTTCTTTTTAGGGGATCCTGTGAAAGTAAATGATGGTTAAATTCCAAGATTAATGTCTGGTAAAATTGCAAATAGTCTCTGAGTATTTTGTGGAGGTCTCGCCAGAATGTTGTAAATGATGCACATTTCATTTCAGGTAGCCATGTTGGAACCTTCTTGTGCAGCTGGTACCCAAAAGAGATCTTGTAGTAGCGCTAGCAGTATCATGACGTCATATCATGATATGGTGGAGTTGTTGTTATGGGGCCCCATCTTCTTCCTGGAAACTTCAAAGATTATTGCAGGGAAATTTATTGTTCATTATGGAAAACTTAAGCATTATCTATATATGTATATATATATATATTCAATGAAAGGTATGATAAAGACAAAAATAGATATGAAGAAAGGCAAAGAAGTTTTATAAATTATTTTTTACTTCTGTCCCATATCATGGCTCTTAACATGAGACAGAAACTCTGGGTTTTCTCTTAACAACAGCTTGGAATTAGAGAGGGACTGAGCCAGAGTCCAACTCCAAAACCAGCTCTATATATTTACAAATGTAAATACATTCATATATATATATGAATATATATATATATGTGTGTGTGTCTGTGTGTGTTGAATAATTTTACTTATAGAACTTATTCGATCTTCTTGCTGATCCTTATTGTTTTGTAAATTGTTTCTATCTGTCAGTATTCAAACATCCAGGGTCCCTCGAATTTTTTAAAGCCCGGCTAGCTCAGTGGGTAGAGCATGAGACTATTAATTTCAGGGTCATAGGTTTGAGCCCCAAGTTGGGCACCAGGTGTTTTGAAATAGGTTGGTACAATAAATAACCAGGCCAGCTCGAGAATAACAAGTATATTTTAGTGGTTATTAGGGGAAACTCACGCTACAAGAGTGGGAGGTCCGACTTCCTATCTGTCCAGTTGGAGCTGTACAGAGAGCGAGAGCAAGAGAAAGCATGCATCTGGGTCCTCCCAGTTTTTCTTTCTGGGAGCCAGGTAGCCATGCCTTAACTAGATATGATTGGTTGACAGAGCTTCCCATTCAGGATGCTCCATCCTACCATAAGGACACTTGCTTAGTCATGTTCATTGCAGCTTTATGTAGCATAATTATTAAAGACCCAGAGAAAGATATTGGGGTTCAACCTGAAGATCGGAAAAGCAAAGCTTCCAAGCCAATAGAGAGCTCTTACCTCTTTGAAATCTACAGACTGAAAAAAATTTCTGACTTGATGGTGTGGGATGTCCTTCTGTCTCTGTGTTGCTTTTATTTGTTAATGAATAAAGAACTGTTTTAAGCCCATGGCAAGGGCAGAACAGAGCTACATGGGGAAAACTAAACTGAATTCTGGGAGAAAGAAGGGCAGAGCCAGAGAGAAGCAATGGAGCCACCGCCAGAGTGTCTATGCCAAAATTTTGCTGTTAATCTGTGATATACAGATTAATAGAAATGGGTTAAATTAAGATGTCAGAGTTAGTCAATAAGAAGCTAGAGCTAATGGGCCAAACCGTGATTTAAATAATACAGTTTCTGTGTGATTATTTCAGAGCTAAGCGGCCAGGAAACAACAAGTGTCTTCCTTTAACACCTTTTAACAATAGCCAGAAATTAGATACAACCTAGATGTCCCTCAACAGAGGAATGGGTAAATTGCTACATTTACACAATGGAGTATTACTCAACCATTAAAAATTATATCATGAAATTTGCAGGCATATGGATGGTACTAGAAAAAAGCCATCCTAAGTAAGGTACCCAGTTTCAGAAAGAAATATATGGTATGTATTTACTTATATGTGCTCATTAGCTGTTATATAAATGATAACTATCTTGTTAGTGTTTAATTGCTGTGAAAAGACACCATGAATATGGAAACTCTTATAAGGAAAAACATTTCATTGGGGATGGCTTACAATTAGTTTCAGAGATGCAGTTTATTATCATCATGGCAGAAAGCATACAATGCAGGCAGATGTTGTGCTGAAGAAGGGGCTGAGAGTTCTACATATTGATCTTCAGGAAGCAGAAATGAATGTTACTTTAGGCCTAGCTTGAATTCCTGAGACGTCAAAGCCCACCCTCACAGTGGCACATTTCCTCCAACAAGGTCATACCTGCTCCAACAATGCCATACCTTCTAATAGTGCCACTCCTTTTGGGGTAAACATTCAAACATATGAGTCTACAGGGCCATTTATATTCAAACACATATCTAACCAAGATACAATCCACAGAATTAAAGAGGTTAGGTATAGGGGAAGTGACAGGGATAGGGATGGGGCACATGTATCTTCCTTGGAATGGGAAAATCAAATAGATCGTAAGAGTGGACTAAAGGTGGAGGGGATGGGAAAGAAATAGGGGGACTGGAATGTGAGGGTCAGCTGCGGAGGGTGATGGAATGCTGGGAGAGACAGTTAGAAAATGAGGGCCACTAGAGAGTTGGTATGGAAACCTAGTACAGTAAAAACTTCCTAAAGTATATGATGAATATCCTATTTAGCTTCCAGTTAATGGGGAAATCAGAGTCTCAACTGGCCATCTCTTGTCACCAAATGAAGCTTCCAGTAGCAGGGCTGGGTTACACCTATTTGAGTTTTTGGCCCAAGAGGTTTCATGAAAATCCCCAAACAACCCAGACTGGTGCTAAGACAACAGGTGCATAACTGCCCATAAACTGACAGACAGCAAGGCCCCATTACTAAAAACAACACCCACACAATTGATTGAGCATGGAAAAGTCAAACTAGTGGCTACACACAGAGCCTTCACTCCTATGTTCTAGTGTCTTCAGTACAGGAAAGTACTCTGCAAGCTACCAAGAGAGAAAAGTAAACACAAATTCTACCACAAACCCTTTGATCTTTGGTGTTGTCCTGTATGAAGAATATGCTAAGGCAATGGAGGCACAAAGCTGTGGAATAGCAAACCATTGTCTCCGTGAGATGGACCTCACACCTGACCAAGAACCAAGACTGGATAGTAGAGTTAAAAACAAATTCTACTGGTTTAAAAAAAACAGTATTTATAAAATGATTTTGATGATATTTTTCTATAATCATAGACCAGTGCCTTAGTGAGCTATCATTAGAGAAGCTTCATCCTACATCAGATGGGAACATATAAAGAGACCCACAATCAGACACACTTTTGGATACATAGCTCAAAATGGGATGTCTCTATCAAATCCCACCCCTCAGAGTTCAGGAAATCCTATGGAAGAGGAATCAGAAAGAATACAGGAGTCAGAGGAAATGGAGGACACCAGGAGAACAAGGCCCTCTAAGTCAACATGAACAAAGCTCATATGAACTCACAGAGACTGAAGTAGCAAACACAGGGCCTGCAGGGCCACCAGGTCCTCTGAGATAATATAACAGATTCCAGTTTAGTGTTTTTTTTTGGACTCCTGAGTATGTGAATGAGTGGGTCTCTGGTTCTTGTGCCTTCTCTTGAGCTCTTTTTCTTCTATTGGTTTGCTTTGTCCAGTTTCAATGTGATGGTTTCTTGCTTCATCTTATATTTTATCATCTCTTTAGAAGCCTCTTCCTTTCTAACAAAACAGAAAGGGAGTGGATCTGGATGGGAGAGAAGGTGGGGAAGGAACTGGGAAGAGTAGAAGTATGGAAAAGGGAAAAATATAGGAATGCAACTATATGTATGTTGATTTGATTCATTCATCTATATAACCAGGAGTAGTATAGATAAATGTAAAAAGCAATGATCTTTACTTCATACTATGCATGTTATGAAATTTGTGAAGAATCAAAATGTTTTTAGAAAGTGAAGTACTCACGTTTTTGACATTGCAAAGTCAGGCATTGTCAAGGAATGGCTGGCCACCAATTTGGTGCAAAATAGTGGTATTTGCCATCCCTAATCACAAGGAAATTCCTTCCCTCTTTCTCCCACAATTTACACTCTCTCCCAGTGAGTGACCTACCACAGTCCCTACAATAAATCCCCATCCTTCTGGTCTTGCATGATACATGGGCTTAGCAATGTAGCAGACTGTAACTTTTTAACAGGAAAGTAAACTAAAAAGCACCCTAAGTGGCAGCTGCTAGCTAGGAAAGATAGGAGTCTAGCCTAGTGTCTTTGGCTTATCTGTCATTAACTGATGAGCTCTAAATGCACTTCAAACTGAAAATGGCCATAATGGTTTATTCTTATTCTGGATTATTATAGAAGTTCTGCTTTTATCTATTATTTTTTTGAGGAACCTCTCTACAGGTTTCCCTAGTTGTTGGACTAACTTATATTTCCACCCTTAGCGAATGAGAGATATGTGGACCCTCTCTTCATAATAAGAACACTGGATACTCAAGAGTAGTGCAAGGGAGGCAGTTTATGCTGTTGTAAAGCTAGGGGCCAGTCTAGAATGGCAGATACAGTGCTTGGGTGCAGGGAATAGTTTTTTATAACTCTAACAAAAGTCCCTCCCTCCTTTTCCTCATTGGCTGAGCGATAAGGAGTTATGACTTTACACGCTCATTTTCTTTCTGCCACATTCTTTTTGTTTCTGTTTTTTTTTTGTTTGTTTTTCTTTTGAGACAGCATTTATCTGTGTAGCCTTGGCTCTATAAATCAGACTGGACTTATACTCAGAGACTCACTTGTCTTTGCCCTCCTGGTGCTGGGATTAAAGGTGTGCTCCACCACTGCCTTGCTCACCTCTGCCACTTCTGTTTGCCCTTTTCTCAACCACAACAAAACAACAACAACAAAAATTCGTGAGTTCCTCTCGCCATTTTCCTTCCTGTGTCTATTTGAAAGTTTCTCAGGTGCATGAGCTTGTCACGCCTGCAGCTTGGTATTCATGTTTGGTTCCTGGTGATTGTCCTCTGTAAACTTGCAGTTTGGGTAAGTGCATAGCTTACCAGGCTCCTAGTGTTTGCTGTTCATATGTAGCTGGAACTAGAATGACTCACAGTACTAGACCTGGATGGAGGTGGGTGGTCCTTGGACTTCCCACAGGTCAGGGAACCCTGATTGCTCTTCGGGCTGATGAGGGAGGGGGATTTGATCAGGGGAGGGGGAGGGAAATGGGAGGTGGTGGCGGGGAGGAGGCAGAAATCTTTAATAAATAAATAAATTAAAAAAACTGCAAGTTTACAGAGACATTTTCTTAATTGAGACTTTCTCCTTTCTGATAAATAGCTTCTGTGAAGTTGACAGAAAACTAACCAGTACACCCAGTGGCTTTCATGGCTCTGTACAAACTAGACAAGGATGTTCACTGGCTTTTTCTTCTCTGGGGAGTACTTTCAACTCTAGGGAGTTTGTTTCGTCTTATATATTTCTCACTTTTCTTCCATTTCTTGCTTTTCTATGCTTCTTCTTAAGAAAGCTTACATTACTCTTTGCTTATCACCACTGGAGTCCATGTCTTAATTTTCATGGATGCAGTATAATGAATTTGGAAGCATTCTAGCTCAATCTTGGGTGACCGGAAGCACTCAGCATCCCTGGTTCTTGAGTGAAGCCCATCTAGACCAAGAAAGGTACTGTTGCATACTCAAATCCCAGTATCAATGTTAGCATTCTGATTCAGGGTGAGGTGGAATCTTAACATAGTACCTATCTATTTATATTTAATGATTTTATATAATTTTCTTTTATTTTTGAGTTTATAATAAAATTACAACATTTCCCTCTTCCCTTTCTTCCTTCTAAACCCTCCCATATACCATTCTCCATGCTTGTCAAATGTATGGCCTCCTTTTTCAATGCTTGTTATTGCATGCATAATAATATATAGTCCTAAATATAACCTGTTGAGTTTGTATAATGTTACTTGTATGTATGTTTCCAATGCTGACTTTTTGGCACTGGAAAACAAATTCCTGTGCTCTTCCCGGGGAGGACCATTTATTCTGTTCCCAACTTTCCTTTATTGCCTGTAGTTCTTTGTGTAGGGTTGAGGCCTTGTGAATTTTCTCCCATTCACATTGGCATGTCTTCATTTAGTTTTATTTGCATTTCCCTAATGTTTGAAGATACTGAGCATTTATTCCATGTATTTATCAGTGATTTATATGTATATATGTGACAAATATCTGCTCATTTCAACTGTCCATTTGTTGATTAGACTATTTGTTCTTTTTGTTGTTTAGTAATTTTTTTTATCTATCCTGGGTGTTAATCCCCAATGAATAAATCTGCTGTGGGACAATGGTCTGTATTCTGTCGATTATATTTTAAATAAATGCTGATTAGCCAGTAGTCAGGCAGGAAGTATAGGTGGGACAACCAGACAGGAAGTAGAGGCGGGTCAATAAGAACAGGAGAATTCTGGGAAGAAGGAAGTTCCTTCAGCAGTCCTGTCCCAGCCACAGAAGAAGCAAGATGTGACTAACCCACCAAATAAGGTACCGAGCCACGTGGCTAGCATAGACAAGAATAATGGGCTAATATATGTTATAAGAGTTAATAAAAAGCCTGAACTAATGGGCCAATCAGTTTATAGTTAATGTAGATCTCCGTGTGATTTCTTGGAACTAAATGGCTGGGGAACAAGGCAGGACAGAAAACTCAGTCAACATAGATCTTTTTCTTTTCTTTTTTTGCTTTTCGAGACAAGGACTCTTTGAGTAGTCCTGGCTTTCCTGTAACTCACTCTGAAGACCAGATTGACCTCGAACTCAGAGGTTCACCTGCCTCTGCTACCCAAGATTAAGACATGCACCATTACCACCTGGCTAAATCTTCTTCCTCCTCCTCTTCTTCTAAATATACTATTGTTTTAGAGAAGGTCTTACTATTAGCCTAGATTGTCCTAGAAATCAAGACTCTCCTGCTTCTTCCAATATCTTAGGTATATGCCACAATGACCTAGATCAACAATTTTTATGAGACCTATTACTTATCAGTAAAAGGAATAAAGAAAAAAAGGTGGAATGATTACATTCAGTAGTCTGAAGAAAGAATTTAAAAATAAGGAGTGGATGTAGATTCTTCATTTGACTTTGAATGTGTATGTGATCAATTTCTTGGTAGTGTAACTATAGTTTCTATTATATGTTTATCCTTTAATGACTTACAACCTGTGATATGAACTTTACAACTGTATTAAAAATGCATCCTATAACTTTAGGAAGAAATTCATTATCAGAGCTATGGTTTAAATACTTACATGTACAGAACTATGTTTGTTTCATTAAAGTTAACAAGTATAAAATGTTAAATTTGTCATAGTGGCTTCAATTTGCTCACCAAACCCATAAAAAACTTACTTACTTACTTACTTTTTTGTATTTCTTTGTTTTTTATTTGTTTATTTGTTTTTTTTTTTTTTCAAGACAGGGTTTCTCTGTAGCTTTGGCGCCTGTCCTGGAACTAGCTCTTGTAGACCAGGCTGGTCTCAAACTCACAGAGATCTGCCTGCCTCTGCCTCCTGAGTGCTGGAATTAAAGGCATGTGTCCCCACTGCCCGGCAAAAATCTTATTTTCTATGACCTTGATGACCCCATTACAATTTACCACTATGGGAAATGTCTACACTTTAAATTTGAGATTTTTTTATTATTGTAAATTGTTCCAATAAACGAAGTATTGCTTACAGCAAGTGCTTATTCTTCAAAAAGTATAATGGAAAAATTCCTTTTTTCCATATATCTAAGGGGTTAATTGCAAAATAAATAAACAGCTTAAGTTAAAGTTGTGGTCATTTCTGGGCCACTAAAAAGTATTTGTTGATTCTTTCTATATTTCAAATTGTGACCTATTAGCCTGACATATTGGGTACAATTTTACCATTCTTTGATATTTTCTTCTTCTCGGGTCTCTTGTATTCATATTTAAAACATTTGGTCATTTTCTAAAGAAAAAGACATCATAATTACAGACCTTAACCTATACCGAGTATTATCAGATATATGAGCATAACTGGGGTGTTAGGATTGTAGTCTGATATTTTAATTTTTTAATGTGGCAGACTTCTTATTTTAACTATTTGTATGTATAAAATTCGGTGGTTTTACAGATGTTCATAATATGTAAATCATTGGTGTTTTTTATTTTAGCCATTCTGACAGGTGTAAGATGGTATCTTAAAGTTGTCTTGATTTGCATTTCCCTGATTGCTAAGGAAGTTGAGCATGACCTTAAGTGTCTTTTGGCCATTTGAACTTCTTCTGTTGAGAATTCTCTGTTCAGCTCAGTGCCCCATTTTATAATTGGGTTGATTAGCCTTTTACAGTCTAGTTTCTTGAGTTCTTTATATATTTTAGAGATCAGACCTTTGTCAGTTGCGGGGTTGGTGAAGATCTTCTCCCAGTCAGTGGGATGCCTTTTTGTCTTAGTGACAGTGTCCTTTGCTTTACAGAAGCTTCTCAGTTTCAGGAGGTCCCATTTATTCAATGATGCCCTTAGTGACTGTGTGGCCCTGGTCTGAAAAATCATGGGATAAAACCGGACTCGCTGAACATAGCAGACAATGAGGACTACTGAGAACTCAAGAACAATGCAATGGGTTTTGATCCTACTGCATGTACTGGCTTTGTGGGAGCCTAGGCTGTTTGGATGCTCACTTTACTAAACCTGGATGGAGGTGTGTGGTCCTTGGACTTCCCACAGGGCAGGGAACCCTGATTGTTCTTTGGGCTGACGAGGGAGGAGGACTTGATCAGGGGAGGGGGAGGGAAATGGGAGATGGTGGCGGGGAGGAGGCAGAAATCCTTAATAAATAAATAAATAAATAAAGAAAGAAAGAAAGAAATAAAGAAAGAAAGAAAGAAAGAAAGAAAGAAAGAAAGAAATGTTATGTAAATCAAGCCTTTTTTGTCTTAGTCTATGCAATCTATTCAAACATCTGTTTGGAATGTTAAGACAGGAAAGTTTATGAGCAGTCAAAACTTGTTGCTCATAGTTAAGGAGACTGGGAAGTTAAGGACCAATGCACAAGCAGGTTTGATGTTTGATGAGAGCTGTTGTTTTTGGAAGATGTGAAAAGCAGACATCATCTCTATCCTTACATGGTAGAAAGGATTAGAAGGTTTCTTCAAACCTTTTAAAAAGTCATTAGTTATACTCAAGAAGGCAGGATGTTCATGTTCCAAACAATCCCCAAAGTCCTTCTGCTGGCTAGTTTTTATTTTCAACTTTACCCAACCTAGCTTCAACTAAGAAGTATGTCTTGATAAGGAATTATCTAGACCAGACTGGCCCATGAGCATGTCTGTATGGGAATATCTTCATTATTAATTGAGGTGGGAAGACCTACACTGAATGTAGGTGGTATTTTGTATGCTGGGTCTTGAATTGTGTAAGAACAGAGGAAAACCCCAGGTGTGGTGGCACATCCCTTTAATTCCACCACTCAGGAGTCAGAGACAGGCAAATTTCTGTGAGTTTGGGCAAATCTGGTCTACATAGCAAATTCTAGGACAGCTGCAGCTAAACACAAATAGCAGCAGCAACAACAAAACAAAACAATAGAGACAGCAGCAGAGTAGAGAGAGCAATAACAAAGTAAAACATTAGCAACAACATCAGAGTAGACAAAGCAATACCAAAACAACAGAGTAGAGAAAGTTAGCTGAGCTATACGCACCAGGTATGTTGCAGGAGGTCCTTCTGCTCCTCCAGCCAGTAGCAGCTGAGATACCAGCCCATTGGGGCGTGGTCTCTCTCTTTAAAAAAAGCGGCCACTTCCTTCCTCTCTCTTTCTCTCTCCCTCTCTCTCTCTCTCTCTCTCTCTCTCTCTCTCTCTCTCTCTCCTTCCTGCTCTGTTTCCAGAGACTAGACTCCTTTCTGATTGTGCAGAGGGCTGTTGTCTGGGATGGTGATCTGTAAGTTTTTTCCCCTTTAAATAAATAACCATTCTATTAATCATAATTTCAAACTGGTGTGGGATTGTTTGTGACTTACACCTTCACAGGTAAGTGTGCAGGAATTCATTTATTGTCTTCTTGTTCTTGACTGTAGGTATGCTATGGCTAGATGCTTGAGTTCTTGCCTTGACTTTCCTGAAATGATGGACTCTAACTTGGAATTGTGAGACAAATAAGCCGTTTTATCCCTCAGTTGCTTTCAGTGAGGGTATTTCATCACACCTTTAATCGCAGCACTCGGGAGACAGAGGCAGGCAGATCTCTGTGAGTTTGAGACCAGCCTGGTCTACAAGAGCTAGTTCCAGGCCAGGCTCCAAAACCACAGAGAAACCCTGTCTCAGAAAATTAAAAAAAAAAAGAAAGGAAACTAGTAAAGGCCACATCTCATAGTATGGTCCTCAGAGATTAATTTCCAATTCATGAATTTTGAAGAAACAGCTTAAAAATGGGAAAGTATTTGTAAAAATATGTATTTGACTGGTTAGTAGGCAGACTATATAAGGAACTCAAGGAACCCAATAGTAAAATTTATTTGCTTAAAAATGGAAAATGTCATAATCTCAAAAATAAAACAGTTAAAAACCAAAAGGGCAACAGACTTTCTCAAAAGATGATATACAAATGGCCTACAGGTACATGGAAATTGCTCAGTTTACTCATCACTAGTGATAAGTGCACAGCAAACCCCACACAGGATATCAGTCCATACTAGTCACCTCTTCTTTTAGACTTTAACCTATAGTTTCCCACTCCTGGGAGTTTAATATTCTGTGACACTTCTTTGAATCCCTAATAAAATAGCATGTATTCAGTGTCAGATGAATTTTGGCAACTATAATTTCTATTCTGGTCCTGCCCCAAGCACAGTAATATTGACTGGGAACAGGTAAGCAAAGGCATGTGTACACATGCAGTGTGTATGTACATGTAGGTTATCAGTGCTAAAAAACAAACATTTGTGTACTCAAAGACACCCTGATGGTAAACTCTAAAAAAATGCAATATGCCAGCTGCTACTCTTCATTTGGACACTAGAGGGGGATCACGATTCGTGAGAAAAAAATGAAGGCACCCTTTCAAAGTGAGCAGATTATCAACCTTTTCCCCTACTAAGCCAGTATTTTCTTTTCAGGGAATTAAACTACTTAGCCCAGAAACTTTAGAAGTGTAGGCATGATTGAGAATATTAATCGATGTCCGAGGACATAAAGGGAGCTAGCAAAGTTAAGACTTTTTTATATGTTTGATTAGTTTCCAGACAGCCAGACATGCCACGCAGTTTAGGTGTACTTGTCCTGCTGTGTTATAGCAATGGAAATGCTTTTGGGTTACTCAAGTCACACAGGCTTCTTCTTATCTCTTGCACACACACACACACACACACACACACACACACACACACACACACACACAAAGGCATGCATGCGTTCACAAATACTGCTGTCGATGGCTGAGTACTGCTTTAATGAGACAGTCAGTGATGTGGGAAAGTTTGGTTTTCCAGTTGCTGTCACAGAAATGCCATTTCAGTTCAATATTGGAGCACTTAAAACTGGAACAAAGGGAGATTCTTTTTTAAAAATAAGGAACTTATTATTTGTGAAATGATTTTCTTCCTACTAAAAGGTAATATTCAGCTTTCTCACTGTGCCTATGTCGAGAAAAATAAAGGATAGAAAGATGAAAATCAAACATTCATGACTTTCTTTTCTGTTGAAAGCATAAATTAGAATCAACCTGGGACTATCGTTGCTATGAGACTCAGAGAGGTTTGGAGAGCTTCTGGCCTTTTGACTCTGAGAGGATACCTCGAGGCTAACTAGTTTACAGTGTTGTGTGATGTGAGAACTGCGACTATCTAGAACTGGGTAGATGTTTGAGGCAAGACTTAGCTTTGGGAGATTAGAAAATTTTTGATCGAGAAGGCAGAAAACACAAATGGTTGCCTTGTTTTTAACAATGGATAAAGAACGTCCAGGGGAAGAGAGGGCACCTGGAGGAATGTAGGCATGCTGTTGACTATTGGAATGAGCAGGTGATAAAAGAGACAGCATCTGAAAGTACCCCGTTTCTCTCCTCTGTGTCCCAAACTTACTTCAAACACTGCTAAAAGCATCTGTTTTCCTCTCCTGTTCTTGTCCCTTAGCTAAAGTTTCTAGACATATTCAGAACAAACAGTGAGATATTTTCAGAAATTTAAGCAAGGCAGGATATTTGCAATCTTCAGCGATATATGTTCTCAAAATGTAGACTGAGGAAAATAAGAAGACTTGAAGCAGCTGTTAATAACTGATGTGTGGTACTTCCAGGTATGATGGTGAACTTGGAGCTGCCTCCATTAGAGAAGAGTCAGTATGAGAAAATAAAATAAATAAATTTAAAAACAAGAAAGCAAACAAACAAAAAGAGGCAAGGCAAGTAACCCTTGTGAAAGGAGAACAGCATTCCTAAATTGCCATAAAGAATGGAATCTCTCTCTGGGTGGGGACCTGTCCTGGACAAATGCTACTTCGAGCTTTAATCAGAGGAAATTCTTTTTGAAATGAGTGATGCTAACGTCAGAGAAGGATGTGGCCAAGAATAAGTGACAGGTGAGTGTTCATCCCTAAACAGGATATTCATAACACCCTCTCTGTTTAAAGCTCAGAGAGCATTGTGGAACAGGATACAGAGAGGATGGAATCGATGCTGTGATATGCTACATTCTGGGCATGCCACAACCATCAATCATGACCTCACAGCATCTGTGGTTGCCACCACTGGGCCTTCACAAGACTGGACCTGTCAACAGTCTATCATAGATCTGGGAAGAGCTCATGGGCCCTGCCCATTCCTGTTGAACTATTAGCTACTGGTGGATTCTGAGGGAAGGCAGTAATTTTCTTTAGTCATATGCCCATGGGTGAGTCTACCCAGCTCCAATGAACTAGTGTCCAAACAGATAGACCTGGTCAAACTCTGTGGGTCACAGGATAATACAGAAAGACTTACTTGCCCATAAGGGACTTGTGGGGAAGGAATATGTTGACAAGGCTGAGAGGGAAATAAAGAAGGGTTGGAGAGAGAAACCAGAATACATCAAATTCATGTATGAAGTTGTGATTTGGTCATAGCCAAATTTATTTTGAAAACCATTGAGCTTGCTTCAGTTTAAATAGTAGATGAAAATACTTTCAAAAAATATTTTTGAGAACACTTACAGACATTTGTGAGAAAATATCTCCTATGGCTTCAATGCAGCTGAAGTTTATTTTATGAAAACAAAGACCACAAAGATATCAATAAAACATTGTGAGAGATAATAGATGTGAAAACAAGAAAGATTGCATGATCTCTGGAGTAATTAACTTGATTTGTTTAGAAAGAGCGGTTGGATGTATTAATTTGCAAATATATCAAGAGAGAGTATTTGCTCAGATGTACCTCATGAAATAATGAGGCCTTTAAATAATCCAGTGTGAAAGAACATCACCATAATGGTGGTCTGACCAAAGTTATGAAGAGGAGTCAGCTCACTAAATGATTTGACTATATAACATACTTGGCAAAACATTTATGTGAATTATGGAAATATGACTAGTTTTACAGTAGGATGCCAAACTCTCATTTAAAAAAAAAACATAGAGCAATGCCTTCCGAATACTATTTGTGTCACAGTGGGGAGGGATCACAGAAGCATAGGAAAGCAGGACTGACACAACAAAGCAGAACTAGTAGCTAGACTGTAGTTCGGTGAGTGTGTGACGTGTATCATGAACTTGGAGAGACTCAGCTGTGGTGCAACTGATAGGTATGAAAAGCAATCAAAGGCCTCTTTACCATAGGCCTTTCCGGCTTCAAAATAGTATTAAGTTAACCTCCACGGACATATTTGTAGTTTAAGTTAGTGAGGATCTATAACGTCGTAGCATAGAACGTGTCCAGTCTATCTAGGAGCAGGCAAGAAGGGAACAGAGTGTTGTACCTCCTGACCCATCCGCTGAACAAGAAAGAAGAGGTATAAAGCAGGCTATTCACTGGCAAGAAGGTGTTGATTCTGGAAGTGGTGTATACTGGGAGTATGTGTGGAGGGAGCAATAGCACAACTATTAACATTTGTTCCTGGCACAACAAGAGGCTTTGAGCAAGGATAGAAACAATTTTGATCTGTAAAACCTGGGACCTAACAATGACTTTGCTTTTTCTGGAAAACTTTTCTCACCTTACTTGCGGAGCTCTGTTGCCTGGTGCGGCCAAAGCAGCAGTTGGAAACAGCAGCAAATATCATGAGAAAAATGAGGCATTGCAGGAGGAACCATGGCAGAACATGAAGTTCTGGCAGCACCGAGACAGAGGCCTCATCTGCATAGATTTTCGTTCTTCTTGTGTAAGACAGCAGAGATTTGGCATCTTGTCAGCCCTCATCATTAAAGTTTCTTTTGGCCCTGGACACCAGTTAACACAGAACCCCATAATGGGTCAAAGTGCTAAGAATAAGTGACTGTTGACTAAGCTCTCTAAATATGACCTTTGTATAATCCTCTCCAAGACACATGAACAGCATGAGAGGGAGACAGAATGTACCAGCTGGAGGAAGGAGAGGACTGATGTGAAATGTTGTCTCCTGGACATGACAAGACTTTTGCGTGTGATCTCTGCAACCGCGGTCACTAACGCAAGATTTAACCATCACCATTTCATCATGCATGGCAGAAGGGCCCATGAGACCCCATTACTGACTAAGAGGCTGTGGTTAGTTAATGAGTCTCTGGGGAGAGGTGCAGTTGTAGTCATTGATAAAATTGCCCATGCTCCACTGAAAAACCCAAACTTAGGTTCCTGTAATCCAACTCAATGAGTAAACAAAAAGGAGTAGGAGGGCACTTACCTGGTTTCCGTGGGAGAGAAGGGGTGTGTGTGAAGGGGGAAATAGGGATGAAAATGGCCAAAGCCCAGTATGCATATGTATGAAATATCAAATAATTAAAAATCAGTTTGATGTTAATGTAAAAAAAAAAAACTAGCAACTTGGATTTATGGTGCCATTTTGCTTCCTATACAACTTTCCATTCATTTGGCCCTTCATTATTTTCTTCAACAAGTATCAATTAAGTACCTGTTATGGACTAAGCAATATGCTAGGCATTAGCATTACAGAAATATTGAGGCCTTATTTGCAGATTCTTTTTCTCCTGATAGAATAATTACACAAGGAGACTGAAATTCAGGCCCATGTGACAGCTGCTATGACTAAGGTTTGCAAACAATACAGGCAGTGCAGACAAGAAAAAGCATGGATGTGAGTTACATCCTGAAGGAAAGAGGAAGAGCCAGCGAGGAAACAGAGAAGATTAGGAATGGAAGAACAGATTGAAACAGTGCCATACAGTCAGGAAAGTGCAAGTCCTTAAGAATGCCTAATGTACAGGGGGCACACGGAGAGAAGCAGGAAATGACTCCAGTGACACTGAGAAGGATCTGTGAGCTAAATCACTCCCTATCCTCCCCCCCCCACACACACACCACTTTGGCTTTTTGAGACAGGGTTTCTCTGTGAAACAGTCCTGACCATCCTGGAACTCACTTTGTAGAGTAGGTTGGTCTCAAGCTTACAGAGATATGCCTACCTCTGCCTCTGCCTCTCAAGAGCTGGTATTAAAGGCATGTGCCACCAGGCCAGGCTAAATTTCAAAAAATACAAAAAACCCTTTCTTCCAAAATCTGTGGTTAGCCATGGAAGGGAAGTGATATGCTCAGCTGTATGTGTGAGAAATTCCCAGCAGTTTTGTAACTTGCCCAGGGCCAAATTCCAAGGAGGAGTCACTCAGTGAGACCTTGTCTATTTTGTTGACAAGTAGTGTTGATACCCTTTCTCTTTTGCACCATTTACATTTATGATCTAGGACTATAGACTCTGTGCAAGAAAGAGGGTGATGGACTTTAGAATGACTCCTACATTTCTGACTGGAGAGTCTGGCTCAGTGCTGACGTCTTCAGTGGAAAGAAGAATCAGAACTAGGATAGGGGAGCTCAGTTTGAGACATGTGGAACTGTGGATTCCTTTACATTTTCCAAACGGATATGCTCCATACACATTTGGATATTATAGGTGTAAGCTGAAGAGCAGTGGCTGGCTTGGAGGCTGTGTCTTAGGTTGCAGTGTTATGGAACTGCATGGGACCATAAGAGAGAATGGGTTATATGAGGAGAGTATGGAGTTGTGATTGAAAGTCCTGGATGTTCATATGGAAGCTTCACCTCAGTCCTTGGCATCCATATACCCAAAGAATCTGGAATGTTTAGATGGGAGCCACACCCCAGTCCCTAGCGTACATATATCCAAAGAGTCGGAAATGTTTGGGTGGAAGTTCCACCCCAATCCCCCTACCATGGGAGTTACTTCAGTCCAGACTTCACCCCTGAGAAAGCATGCCAAACGATGATCCCTCCCCAGAGATACTCAAGAACCACTTCCACAGGGTATTTAAACTGCTCCCTTCCAGAGAACATACACATGGTTTTCCAGTCTTTCTTTTTGTATCCTCTCTGCGGGACTGGAAAGCCATCCAGGAGTATTTATATCCTTTAAACTCAGGCTTTTTCTAATTCAGTTTGATTTAGTCTGATTTTGATTATTATGTTGGCAGAGAGGCTTATTGGGGTGCAGAAACATTTCACTGGCTAATACCAACATACAGTTAGTGAGCAAGCAAAAGCAGTGCTTTCAAGAGTACCCTAAATGATGCAGACAGAAAGTTAACAGCAAGACCCTGGGTGTCCATGGAAGAAAGCAAGAACAAGAGAGGGACGAGTGAACGCTGGACAAATGTTGGAGCCATTAAACAAAATAAGGGCAAATGAGGCTTAGCTATTTTGGAAATGTGGAGGTCACTGATAGTCATAAAAAGCTGTATTGAAGAAGCAGATATAATTCAGTCAAATGAATACAAAAATGCAAAAAGGTAAGGAATGTGTGTGATTCTTCAAGGAACATGGCAACCGTCTGGATGTGGCGGTGCTCTTCTGAAGGCCCACATTGAGGAGGCTGAAATAGGAAGATTGCAAGTTTCAGGATAGCAGACACTGGTGCAAAACAGAAGGAAATATGACAGCAAGTCCTCAGCTTTTACCAAAAAGCTTTTCTTGGCAGAAAATGACTGGTCAAAGTGCTGAGAAGAAGTGACTGTTAAGTGCTCAGCCTTAAATGGGACATTCACGTCACCCCTTCCAAGGCTCAAGGGACATCGAAGGAGAGGTGGATGGAAAGGATTTATGAGCTGGATGATAGAGTAATAGGACATATTATAAACATGGCACTCACAAAATTTTAGCATCTCTGATTTCCTGCATAAGGTCTGTACAAGACTGAGACCCTTAACATTTATTCTTAAATCGGTGAGGGATTCACGGGACCCAACTGTTCCCAGGGGAGCTAATGCCAGTTGAGCGTCGCTTAAAGTTGCTGTCTTCACTGGTGTAGACCCTGGGAGTTACTCGTACTCTACACTAATTCTCATATGATCAGCTGTGGGTAAGCCCCATGGATCAACAGGAAAGAAAAATGAAACAAAGATGTGGAAGTGGATGGGACCTTGGTGGAAAGATGGGGGTTGCTGGAGGGTGAGGGTGACTAGATGGAGTGTGTCAGGTATGAGTGTAACTGGAAGGTATTATTTACATGAATAAAACTTTCAAAGAATTAATTAATAAAATGTTTTAAGAAAAGAAACACAGCAACAAGAGTGACAATATATAGGACTGTATACAGAAGGGAATTTGAGATTGAGGGAAAATGTAGATGGGAAAAACTTAAACATGTTCCTATTTTGAGGGGAATGATTATATAGGTACAGAGAAATGTTGGATAAATGAAATAAGGGCTTTGAATGACTAGGTAATCAAGGTTTAAGTCAGTGATTTTCAACCTGTGGGTTGCGACCCATTTTGGGGGTCTCACATTTGCATTACAATTCATAGCAGTAGCAAATTTACAGTTATGAGGTAGCAATAAAATAGTTTTATGGTTGGGGGAGTCAACACAACATGAAGAACTGTATTAAAGGGTCACAGCATTAGGGGAAGCACTGGCTTAGGATATAAGAAATATCAAGGCAATGGACATTCAGGTGGGAGATGTAACCTTGAATGGAGGGCAGACATTTGTCTCTCTGAGACATTAGATAAAGACTGATAAAAATTTGTTTGTAGGTGGAAGAGGACCAAGATGGGGTAAGCAAAGTGCCTCCTGGTGGCATTGATTCTCTCAGAGTGCAGAGAGTTCAAGGTGGCCTCTAAAAGCGAGTCAAGAGGAGGTAGGGATGCATAGTTCAAAGAGACTTGTGAACTTTAATTTCGATATTAGGGGAATAAAAGATGGTGATATTTAGGAACTCCATGCCCAGACTAGTGCTGAGAGCTTGTGGTGTGTGAGTTTATCTAGCAAAGGCAATCATGTGGAGAAGGTTAGTGTTTGGACTAAGACAGAGATGAAGTTTGGTGAGCAGGTAGGGGAGAAAGTCAAAGTGGAAATGGAACTCAGTTCAGCAGAAACAGTGATATGATGGGCCATAGGATCTAAAATGATTAAATTTATTATTATTATTAAGGTCAATTTGATACAAGCTAAAGTCATATGGGAAGAGGGAACCTCAGTTGAGAAAATGCCTCTAGCAGATTGGCCTGTAAGTCTGTTGGAACAATTTTTGATTAATAGTTGAAGTGAGAAGACCCAGGTGCAGTCCACTGTGGGATGTGTTACCTTTGGGCAGGTGGTCCTTGCTGGCATAAGAAAGCAGGCTGTTAAAACTATGAAGAGCAAACCTCTGCATCAGCTCCTACATCCTGGCTACTGCCTTGAGTTCCTGCTCTTACTTTCCTCCATGATGGACTATAAGCTGTAATGTGAAATAAACCCTTTCCTCCCCCAATTACTTCTGGTCATGGTGTTTGTCACAATAGAAAGCAAACTAAGACAGGAACAAAGGACTCAGGAAGGGGCTAATAGGTTGGAAAAAATGGAAAGTATAAAAGGACCTTGTGGAGAGGTAGACTTTTTGGAAATAAAAGCAAAGCTAGATGTAAAAATCTACATAAAACAATACAAGCATATATATTCCTAAATATCACGCAGCTGAGACTTTCAGCCTTGTGGACTGGACAACTACTGTATTCTTGAATCTTCCATTGGTGGACAGCCATTGTTAAAATAGCTGAACCACAGCCTGTAAGATATTCTAATAAACCCCTTCCTATATACACAGAGAGATTCATTCTACACATCCTGTTACTCTAGAGACCCCTGACTAATACAGTTATTTAAGTGGAGACTATTGAACCTTAGCAAGTTTAGTAACAGTAAAGCCAGGACAGAATGTGAGGTAGAAAAGGCTACTCTGAACTTCAAATCTCATTAATATGGAGGAACTTGATTAGGTAATGGTAACATTAGAAGACAAGATCAGGGTGCACATACCCCAACTACATAGAGTAGGTGAAATATGTTATTTTTGAGATTGTAATTTAATTATAGCATTTCTCCCTTCCCTTTCCTTCCTCTAAACCCTCCCATATAATCCTCCCTGGTTTCCTTATTCATTAATTGTTATGGCATGCATATATGTATATAAATATTTACTCCCAAATATAACTTGCTGAGTTTCTATAATGTTACTTGTGGTTTGAATATATGTGGCGCCCATAGACTCATGTGTTTGAAGGCTTAATCCATAGGGAGTGGCACTATTAGGAGATGTGACTTTGTTGGAGTAGGTGTGGCCTTGTTGGAGCAAGTGTGTCACCTTGTAACCTGGCTTTGAGGTCTCATATATACTCAGGCCACGCCCAGTGAGACAGACTGGGTGGAAGCTCCACCCCAAGCTCCCTCCCCTGGGAGTTGCTTCAGTCCAGACTCTGCCTCTGAGAAAGCCCACCAAACTAGGACTCCTTCCCCAAAGATGCTCAAGGCCACTCTCACAGGGTATTTAAACTGCCCCCCAGAGAATAAACAGGCTGGTTTCCTGTCTTCCTTCCCTGTCTCCTCTCTGGGGTGCTGAAAGCCATCCAGGAGCATTGTTATCCATTAAACCTGGACTTTTTCTAATTCAGTTTGATTTGGTTTGATTTAGATTATTGCATCGGCAGGGAGGCTTATCTGTGTGCAGAGAATTCACAGACCACTTCCTGGTGCCTGCAGGATCAAGATACAGAACTCTCATTTACCTATCCAGCAACATGTTTGCCTGCATGCTGCTGGGTTTCCCACCATGCAGATAATGGACTAAACCTCTGAACTGTAAACCAAGCCCAATTCCATGGTTTCCTTTATAAGAGTTGCTGTGATCATGGTGTCCCCAAACAAAGACACTACCCATATGTATGCTTTTAGGGCTGACCAGCCATTTGGCACTGGACAATCAATTGGTGTGCTCTTCTCTGGGGAAGAACACTGCTCCTGGCCCTGCTTTCCTCAGTGGCCTATAATATTTTGAATAGGGTTGAGGCAGTACGGAGTTTTTTTTTCAGTCCAGTTAGTCATGTTCATGGTATCATCCTTGTTCAGCTCATTTTGGGTGGCCATGTTAGTGCAAGTAGGCAAAATGTAGGAGCAGACAGGACACTGGAAGAGGACAGCTACTGCCCAGCTGTAGGTGAGTCTTGCCATTTGGGAGGATAGGCCTTGATTGCTAGAAATTTCCATTTTTAGGAGAAACAGTAAATCTTTTTTAAAATGTGAAATGTCCCATTTTCAAATATTGGCAACTGGTTTTGAAAAATACTGTGATGGCCAAACAAAGCAATTTTTGCACAAGCTGCCAGTTTGCAACCTCTAGGACAGAAAGGATTACATCCAGACTCTCTGAGTTTCAAAGTAAGGCCTGCTTTTGAAATGAGAGTGAATACCTTCATTTCTTCCTTCCTAGGCTGTGATAGAGATCACTGCAACAGTTTTATCAAGTAACAGGACTCCTGGAAAGCCAAGAACCAACCAGTTGCATTGGCCATCAAGATCAACCCTAACTGACCATCACGTTTCTGTCATTTTCAAGAATGTTTGGAAGTCTTTTGAACTCTCTTTTGGTCTTTATGAAAAAGAACAGGGATGTTGTGATGTTCCAATTCAGTTTTGCTTTTCCAGAATTTTCGGGTGAGCATTCTTGTTGAATGTGTGCTTTGTGTGTTTTCAGAAACCTCTTCACACCAGTAACTGTGTTTAAAAAATTTCCAGTAATGTGCTCAGAAATCCTGAGTGGGAACTAGCAGAAGGCTGAAGGTGAACAATCGAAGGCTTTCATCTGGTCCCAGGTATGCCAGGCTTATAGCGACTTTGCCATTAATACTTCAGAGGCTGTTGGCTGCCTGGAACACTGAAGGGCTGTTAAACAGCCCCTGCCTTTTAAACAGAGTGGGGCATCGTTGGGAGGCTTCTAGACTGAGGTAGGACTTGAAAATACCGTGTATTTTTAACTGTATGGTTTCTGAGCACATTTACTGAAGTGTGTGCTTGATTTCTGTTAAATCTTTCTAAGTTTGAGCATTCTTGCTATTGAGAAATCTTTCCTGTGGGTACTTAAATACCCCAATAACTCATTCCTATTCAAATCCCTCCCATCGTACATTTGTATATTTCTTAACATTTCTTATTTCTTTTATAAGCAAACACAGTCTTTCTTTGCTGGAATAGCTTTCCGTTCCTCACCCTGAGGCCTATCCCTGGGCCAGCTGTTTCCACTGCCTGTGCAATAAGCCCCCAGGCCACATTCACGTGGCGGGAGGGCGCGGGGGGGGGGGGGGGGGATTTTTGCTGGAAGCCCTGCTGCTTTAGCTGCCAAAGTCCACTGGACTCTGACGCAATGCAACTGCATTCTCCATTTGTAATTTGTTCCTGTTCTGCTTTCGCTTGTCAGCCTCTGCCATGCTCCCCTTACACTCACCCCCCACAGTTTCTGCTCACATCCCTCAGGTTTCTGAGGTACCCGGTCAGCTTAACTGCGCACTGGAACAAATTTGCATGCTTTGCTGTGAATCGCCCATGGTTCCTCTTGGTCGTGCTCACACTTGCTCCTAAGAGGCCCTGGGCTCTGGTCCCGACTCACTCCCCACAAGTTACTGTCTTTGGCTTGAGGTTCTGTTGTCTGTCTCTGGCTGCCTGCCCGCCCCACATTGCCTTACTGTTTTGTGTAGCAGATTTGCTGATTTCTGTGGCACCTGAAACAATAGAAGCTGAGAAGTGCTTGCCTTGTCTGCTTCTCCCTCGTTTTCCTTGTCACTTCATTATGTAGCCTTAAATCATAAATGAAACTTTCCAGGTACGGAGCAATCTGGACTTCAGTTCACTGCCAGGGTTAAGGCTGGTCGAAGTGACCTTGTAGGAGCACTGACACTTCTAGTTCCATGGTGGGAAAACTTGTTTATGGAGATTTCCAACGGACAAACAGCCTCTGGATTTGAGTGGGGTGATGTATTTTGTGTATTTTCACAGATGAATTTGAATGCTGGCTTTCGCAGTTACCAGACACAATCTGATCCTTGATGATGGGAAAATAGCTTCTTAAGGAATGATGGCTCCTTAACAAATTAAATGAAGATACTTCATAATTTTAATTTGCCTCATTTTTGTCTTCTGAATAAAGTCTGCTTGATTACAAAGAAAAAGATTTGCATCCTTTTTAGATACCTTCTTTAGTTAACCATCTTCCTCGAGACTGAATTGACTTCCATTTGATTGAAATGTTAGAATATGTCAACGGTATGTCAAATATGAGAGTTATTAGACAAATAAAATTTTATTTATTTATCATATTATTTTATGTGTATAGGTATTTTGCCAGCGTGTATGTCTGTGTACTATTTGTGTGCCTGGTGCCTGTGGAGGCAAGAAGAGGCTTTCAGATCCCCTGGAATTGGAGTTACAGATGTTTGCAACTGTTAGCCTTCTTGTGGGTGCTGGGAATTGTACCTGGGTCCACTGTAAGAGCATCCAGTGCTCTTAAATGTTGAGTCATCTCTCCAGGACCCTATCTTGAAAAGTTAAACTAATTTACCGATTTTGTTTTTAATCACACAGTTAGGAAATTGGTACAATAATCTAATGCCAAAAGCAAATGTGATTATGTTTTTGCTATGGGCTTTAGGTGTTTTTTTACCCTATTCTCTAAACTGCTGTTTAATACAACTCCTAGTGTTCCCCATATTTTATAGTGGAGGAGCCTGAAACAAAGGAAGGTTTGGTAGCTTTCTCGGGCTTGTGTAGCTAACTTTGTACTAGAATGGAATTTGAGCCCAGGTTTTTAAGGTTCCCAATGTGAGCGTCCAAACAGGATTCAAGTACCACTTCTCACAAGAAGACATTTCATGTGTGTTCTTTATTTTCAGATTGTCTCCTAAATTTTTATACTTTTTCCACTCTTTCATGAAGTGATATCGTGATATACTTTCTTATCTTACTAAAAAGTACATTTGCACAAATACACTAAAGGGGAATATGTTGGTGGTCAAAAAAATCAAGATGAGTCCATTGTCTGATATCATATTCTAATTTTTCCATGCATTAGCTGTGTGGATTTGAGGAAATTTTTTCTGTGATCCACATTTACCTTAATTATATAACTACTGCTAGTATTTTGTTAATATGGTGGCTGTGAAAATTAAATGAGGTGATATATATATATATATATATCTATCTTCTGTATATATATATGTATGTATACACTATATATATCTTCTAACAGTGTTTGTATATCCTAAGTGGTCAAAATAAAAAGATATACTTTATAAAATCTGAAAATAGATCGTCTTAGTTAATTTTCAATTGCTGTGAAAAGACACCATGACCAAGGCAACTTATTAAAGAAATCATTTAAATGGGGGCTTCCTTATAGTATCAGAGTGTTAGTCCATTATCATATGGTGGGCAGTATGGCAGCAGGCAAGCAAATGTGGCACTGGAGCAGTAGTTGAGAGTGTATCTTAACTGCAAGTTGGAGAGAGAGAGAGAGAGAGAGAGAGAGAGAGAGAGAGAGAGATTGAATCAATTGATTCTTGTAGCCCTTAATTTATTTTGAAAATCTACCTTGATTATTCTGAGCAATGCTTTCCAATCTTCAGGGTTAAATTCTCTAAAATATTTTCAAATTCACTTCTTTTAGTGGGATCCTGCTTAGAGTAATTGGTTGTAATAAGAAATTTGGGCATTCAAATTACTGAGGTACGTGTGAAAGACCATTTCCACTAGTGACCTTTCTAGATACTTTCTTAGATACTTTGTACATACTGTCTTCAGGGATCTAATTACATAAAGATCACTAAAAATGCCATAAAGGATGTAAGTAATCACCTATAGTACTACTATTCTCACATGTCAACTTCATTGTAATTTATATGATATGGTGAAACATCTTTCTTGTGAAGAGTTAGTTTCCATATCCTAGTGAAAGGTTTTGGCCATGAAATAACGCTTACTGAGTAGATGTATTTAGCAAATATGTGAACTATGGCACCATAGTAGTATTTGTTTTTGAAATGTTTGAGAAGGAACCAAGGGTCCTGTGCATGCTAGGCAAGGGATCTGCCATTGAGCTATACTCTATTCTGCTAGACTAAATTTGTGATCACATAAGATTAGCTCAGGAACTCTTCTGATTTTTTTTGGGAGAATACATTATCAAAATCTGAGGACCTGAAAAAGAAAATAACTTGGTCCAGAGATGGAAAGATATTGCTGTCTTATGGGTGATACTGTTGGTGCTAGTTTTGTGATATCAAGTAGAACATGCAGATTTTTCTAGAAGAAACTATGGGTCTCTGACCAAAGAGAACAAGAACTAAGAAAAAAATGAATACAAATTGAAATGGATGATTTCAGCTGATTGAGCATTATTAAAGATGTACTAAATTCTTGTGGGATGTTTGCTCACTGTGTGAAAATGTCTCTGTTTTATCTCACCTGCTTAAGACACCTTCTGATGGGTTTAATAAAGAACTGAGTGGCCTATAACCAGGTATGAGAGAATAGGAAGAACTTCCTGGGCAGAATCTGAGAGGTAGGGGATTCGCCACCCAGACATGGAGGAAGTTTACTGTATGGTACTGAGGAGAGGTAATGAGTCACGTGGCAGAACAAAGGTAAACATAAACTGGTTAATTTAAGTTGTAGAGCTAATTGGGAACAAGCCTAAGCCAAGGTCAAGCTTTCCTGCTTAACAGTAAATCACCATGTCATGGTCCGAGAGCTGGAGAACCAAAGAAAGCCTGGCTATTCTAAGTTGTTGTCATGGGACTGGTCTCTGACATGCCAGTTCAGGTATGCCAGGCTATAATTTGCTTCACCGAGTTGCCAGGAACCCCTATGGTTTTTATTATTTGAATTTGAAATAACAGAAGACTGTTCTGGATAGTTTAAATTGTGAATACATATTAACTTATGATTTTGGAGGTTGAGTTGTTCAAAAGCAAGATATTACCTTTTTTTTTTTTTTGGTTTTGCAAGACAGGGTTTCACTGTAGTTTTGGAGCCTTTCCTAGAACTAGATTTTGTAGACCAGGCTGGCCTCAAACTCACAGAGATCTACTGCCTCTGCCTCCCGAGTGCTGGTATTAAAGGTATGTGCCACCACCACTTGGTGATGATACTACAAATTTAATGTTTGGTGAGGACTTGATTCCCAGTTCATAGATGTCACCTTCCAGCAGTGGCTTCTAGTGATGGGGATAAGAGAGCCTCTTTTTCTAAGGGTTACTTTCTATTTAATTTCTAAAGGCCTTAACTCTTAATACTGAATTTAGAGAGACTGTCAGTCTATGAGAGATATTCAACATTTTGCTAAACATTGCTGCATTCTGTTAGAAGGCAAGAGTGGTGAAGGTTATCCCCAGATTTTTGTTCTTCTTCAATTTCTTCCTCCTCTTTCTTCTCTACCTCTGCTTCTTCATCTTCTTATATGTATTTTATCTATCATTTACCTTTAAAATTCCATTCGTTTGTGTGTGTGTGTGTGTGTGTGTGTGTGTGTGTGTGTGTGTATGTGTGTGTATGCCAAGGCAAGCGTGTGGAGGTTAGATAACAATTTCCAGGAACTGATTCTCTCCTCCTAACATGTAGCCTCTGGGGACTGAACTCACATGATCAGGCTTAGCAGCCACAGATCTTACTATTTTCCACATGTGAATTGAAATGTTTCTTTATCCGAGGAATCATCCCTGATTCCAAAATCCAAATTGTGCCCCATTCACTACTATTTCTTCTATTTTATATATTTCAACATATTGCTATGTAGTATATATTATATATTTATTTTTATTTTTTCTTCATAGAAATTACTGCAATTTTATTCTTATATTTGTTCATTTTGTTTTGTGACCCACTTAGTATACTTTAAGTCCCATAAAGACAGTTTTGTTCATTAATTTTTTAATTTAAAATTTAAAATTTTTGTTAGATTTTTTTCAGACAATATATTGGTCATATTCTTTACCATCTCCGAATTCCTGCAAGACCCTCCCCATCTTTCTACTCTCAGCAAACTACTCTGTCTCTCTCTGTCTCTGTTTCTCCAGGAATAACAAAAATCCAAAAATCAACAACAGCAACACATACGCACATATACAGAAAGAGAGAGAGAGGGAGGGAGGGAGAAAGGGAGGGAGGAGAAAGAAAAGAGAAGAGAAGAGACAAAAAGTTCACCAAAAAACATAAAGACTATTTTGTGATGGCCGACTACTGTGCAGCATGGGCTTTGTGATGTGGCATAATAACTAGTCTAGCTTAATATGAAATAGTAAACTTTAAGGAGCTTACAACACCAGGGATCCAGCGATGAAACCAGAAGTACAAAAAAAGGGCCTGTGGGGCTCATCCAGCCAGATTTATACATAAACATTAACCTGAAGCGAACACGCCCCTCAATGGGTTGGGCTTCCCCTACATCTCCCCCTTTTGTCTAAATAAGACAGAACTAAACCAAATATAATTATATACAATAGGAACAAACAATAAATATAAAATTACAAATAACAAACAATATTGAGCAAGAAACATGTAACAAAAGTTTTGCTAAACATTCTATCTCAAGGAGTCTAAATAATGTAAAGAGTAACTATAATTATCTAATCTTCAACTTTGTCAAAGATCTGAGAAGGGAAGTAATATTACTTAAGCAACCAGGAAGAATAAACGAAAAATTTCCAAAATGTGCAACAAATGCAAAGACAACTGACTACCTGAGCAATCACCCAAAGTCTCATTTGTAATGTTGAGTCAACCAACTTTGGCTAAGGCCTAACATAACTGACATACCATCATTAAAGACAAGAAACTTTTTTAGAACTATCCTACCTTGTCTTGGCAAGATAAGACAATTCTGTTTTATCCACTTATGGATATTTTGTATCTTTGTCAGTAGTCGAGGTATGGGCTTTTCTTTTGCCCAAAGGCCAGTTGTGCCTAGAAGACAAGCTCTCAGTGGAGTGTCTTTGGTGCTCAACGTTCTCTCGGGAGTAGAGCAGTGTTGCCAGGAGTGACTGTGTCTCATTGGCACAGAATTTTAGGTTAGATTAAAGGCCATTTTCTACAGCTCTTCGAAGAGGTTGAAGATTATACTATCTATACTAAATATAATCTCTATGTATCTAAAAAACGTGATTATCCTAAAATTAAAAATGACAAACATATAATTTTCAATACCTATCCAACTTGAAGACTAAGAGAATAGAAATGTGTATTGCAATATGGTAAATATATCAATACAATATAGATAGAGGAATAAGCATATTCTTATACAATAGAGGTAGAAGCACTCACATTTAATATTTAATACATCAATATACAAGAATCAGTACCAATACAATTTTCTAAAAACAATAATTCGCATATACCAATCATCCCATCAAACCAGTTAATCCCCCCTTTTTTGAAAGTATCCCTAATTTTTGGGCTTCCCCTACAGGCTTGCCCTGACATGTGGTTGAGGTGGGATTTGGTATCCACTGCCACAGTTATTGGTGCTGGTATTTGTTTGGTGAGAACCTGTGCAGGTCTTGTGAGTGCCATCACAGTCTCTGTGAGCTTAGATGTTCAGATCTATAGCAGTCCTCATGAATCAGGAAGATGTTGCTCATAGGTATGCAGATGGGTTTAGCTCCCAGAGAAATCAGTGTGGAGGTTCCTCAAAAAGCTGAAAATTAATTTACATCAAGATCCAGACATACCATTCTTGGGCATATATCCAAAACATTCTGTACCTTACTACAAAGAAACTTAGCTGTGTTCATTGCTGATCTATTTTATTTATTTATTTTTTAAATGTATTTTTATTTTATGTATATTGGTGTTTTGCCTGAATGTCTGTGTGAGGGTGCCAGATGCACTGGAACTGGAGCTACAGACATTTTTGAGCCACCGTGTGGGTGCTGGGAATTTAACCCAGGTCCTCTGGAAGATTAACCAGTGCACTTAATCACTGAGCTATCTCTCCAACTCCGCTGATCTATTTACAATATAAAGAAATTGGAAACAACCAAGGTATCAACAACTTATGAAAAGATAATGAAAATGCAATACATTTACAGTGGAATTTTATTCAGCTGTTAAGAGAAATGAAGTTATGTAATTTTATGTAAATTGATAAAATTAGAAACAACCATCTTGTGGGAGACAACTCAGACTGAAAAAGACAAATGGTGTACATTTTCACTTCAATGTGGATTTAGATATGTGTGTTTCATTCTGAATAACTACAGTAGGGAACCAAGCAAAGAAAAGGATCTTCCAAGGAAGGGGACAGACTAGAGTGTTAATAAAGACATAACAACAATTATTCAGAGAGGAGGCCAAAAATTTAAAGGAGAGCAAAGAGTGGCAAGTGAGAGGGTTTGGAGGAATGAATGGGAATGGAGAAATGATGTAATTATATTACTATTTCAAAAATAAAAGAAATGAAAAGGTGATGGAGGAAGGTCATTGGCTAATAAAGGAACTGCCCTGGCCCATTTTATTGGTTAGAAGATAGGTGGGAGGAGAAAACAGAATAGGACGCTGGGAGGAAGAGGAAGTGAGCTCAGAGACTCCACAGCTCTGCTCTCCGGAGCAGATGCCTGAGAGAGACGCCATGCCCCGCTCCGGGCATGAAGCTCCGACCCAGGATGGACTAGGCTAGAATCTTCCCGGTAAGACCGGTTCTCACAGATTATTAGAGATGGGTTGATCGGGATGTGAGAATTAGCCTGTAAGTGCTAGAGCTAAAGGGCCAAGCAGTGCTTAAAAGAATACAGTGTCTGTGTAATTATTTTAGGGCATAAGCTAGCTGAGCGGGCGGCTGGGGTGCTGGGGAAGCGGCCCCGCCGCCCTTATTACTACAAAAAGGAATATAAACTTTGCATATCTTAATCATGGTTCATCCTATTTTAACCTTCGGTCCCCAGGTGTTTACTTTTTAAAATAACGGGACCTACTTTCAACAGAATGCATGATATGATAGTCTACAACTACACTCCACAATTATTGTCATTCTTTAAGTAGAAAAGCATAAATGAAAGTGTGGTTAAATTTCCTCCAGCACTGGAGATCAAACACAGGCCAAACATGTGTTCCCTTACAAAATATTTTCTATTGAAAATAATTTTTTTATACATTATACTCTCTCTGATCATGGTCTTTCCTCCCGTAGCTCCTCCTAGGTCTTCCCGACTTCTCCATTCACCCAGCTCCACAACTTCTTTCTCCCTCTAGAAAACTAACAAACACAGAAGGAAAATAGAAAAAGAAAAAAAAGTCAATCATCAAACAAGCCAAAAACAAAACAAAACAAAATTCCCAAAGCAAAACCTAATGAAAAATTTAGGTTCACTGTGCTAACAGAAAAGTGGATCCATGTGTCATTTAGCACAAGCATTGATTCGCTAGTTAGCTAGTTATTTGTTAGGCTTACTTATTCTTTAGCCTGGAGCAATTTCTTCCTTGTGAGGACAAATTTTAAAATTTACTGTTTCTCATCATGATGAGCCCATTACTTGTCATTGCTTTTCATGGACAGCTGTGTTTTAAGGCATCATGGTTTGCCTTCTCAACATGGTGTGAATGCTAACATTAGTTTTGAAAGAGGCCCCTCATTTTGCTTAATGTATTTCTTTTTTTTTAAGAGTAAAAACACTGTGAATTTAATTGTTTCCAAGGAGATAAAGAAAGCCTAGTAAAGGGATATATTACAGTACTCATATTTTTTCTGTCTACAACCTGAAATAATTCAAAAGCCAAAACACATTTAAATAACAGTAAGTTATATGTAAAGGCTCTCTTTTGCTTTTTTTCCTTTTCATCTCTTTTTTTATTTATTTTTTATTTTTTTTTTTTAGTTGTTGAAAAAAAATTCTGCCTCCTCCCCGTTTCCCATTTTTTAGAACCTTCATCTGGCGATGAATCGAGATAGAGACAGAGACCCAAATTGGAGTGCCGGACTGAGCTCTTAAGATCCAAATGAAGAGCAGAAGGAGGGAAAACATGAGCAAGGAAGCCAGGACCACGAGGGGTGCACCCACCCACTGAGACAGTGGAACTGATCTATTGGGAGCTCACCAAGACCAGCGGTACTGGGATTGAATAAGCAGGGGATGAAACCGGACTTTCTGAACATGGCGGACAATGAAGGCTGATGAGAAGCCAAGGACAATGGCACTAGGTTTCGACCCTAATACATGAACTGGCTTTGTGGGAGCCCCGCCTGTTTGTATGCCCACCTTCCTGGTCGTGGATAGAAGTGGGAGGACCTTGGACTTCCTGCAGGGCAGGGAATCTGGACTACTCTTCATTCTAGAGAGGGAGGGGAAATGGAGTGGGGGGAAGGGAGGGAGGGGGAGGGGAGTGGGGAGGGGAGTGGGGGAGGGGGCGATGTGTGGGAGGAGGGGGAAGGGAAATGGCTTAATGTATTTCTTGTTCTTAGATCGTAATCAGATTAGTCTTTTAAAAGGTGCCATTGCTAACTGGGGGGAAACCAGACTCCACAAAAGGCCATTTCTCTTCTTCCCTACCTTTAAAAGAATGCTCATCAAACAAATGGCTGAATTTGCAGCCTTCTCTATGTCAAGGATTAGGCCTGGAGTGTCAGGACTTTCTTAAAGAGAATAAAGGAAACTGTCACTACTGAATCCACTGCTGTAAATAAACATCAGATTCATTACTTAGCTTTAAGTGCTTGGTGTCCCAAAACTGGACCAGGGGAAATGCTGAATTTGCAAAGTAGAGCTAAGAACACTTACCACTGTTAAGCTCTTTGGTTGTTTCTGTCCCTCATCATTGGCGATGAGCAGAGCATCTCTGAACAATTGTACAGCGCTATTGAAGAAACCATTTCTGCTTAAGAAAAACTGTATCTTCTGTTTCTGCTTATTTTGAAGATGTAGGGATTTTCCACAAACACATTAAAAAATATTTGTTCTCTATCAAAATTTCAGCCTCCCAACAGCAATGTGATAGGGAATGCCTCTGTGGGCTTTAGGATTCCCTGTACCTCAGTACCTGTCTTTGCACCATGAGAGCGTTTTTATGTTAAAAGCTGCCCTTTAAAAAAGGCGATACACTTTCCTACTCTTCTGAGCATTGCTTTCCCTTGATTTGGCATTTTACAATTGTTGTAGACTATAGGGAGGGGGTGGGAGTGAAGAGTAAAGGAGAGAATATGAGGAGGGACAACTAACATGAAAGGCCTTTTGCAAAGCCACTGTAGAAATGTCCTAATATACATATACATATGGAAAGGAGACACCACATACCAGGAGGGATTATGCCCCAACTAGACATCTTATGACACCAAGGAAAACACCCAGTATCAAGAATGGGTTATATCTTCTCGAGTTGTTGGCCAATGGGGTCCCATAGACACCCCAAACAACACATGCTATTGCCAAGGATCTCGGTTAGTCTCAGTAGCACTTTTGTTTTTTAAAGATTCATTAATTCGTTTTTTTTTAAATTTGTGTGTATGTATGTGTGCCCACTTGAGTTTATTTGTACCATCTATGTGTGGTGCCTGTGAAGGCCAGAGGGCACTGGATCCTCTGAGAGCAGAATTACAGGCAATTGTGTGCTGATGTGGATGCTAGGAACTGAACCAGGGTCATCTGCAAGAGCAGTAACTGTTCTTAAGTGATGACTCATTGCCCAGCCCTGGTCATCAGTGTTCCTTTCATCAGTGTCTATCTGATAATGCCTTGCACAATCTCTGCTGTATAAAAGTGTTGCATTAGTTTTCCCCGGGGAGAACTGAGCAAACATCTCTTCATTCCACATATGGCACCAAAGACAGAATAAAGCACAGTCACACAAAGTCCAACTTCATGAACTACTGATGAGTTCATTAGGCTTTTGTTGCACTCAGGCTGTACCCTTGCCCTAAGTTCCTCCATACTGTGTAAAGTGGTGTTTTTTTCAATCTATGCCGTGATGGATTTTTTTTTGTTTGTTTTTTGGGTTTTTTTTGTTTGTTTGTTTGTTTGTTTTTCGAGACAGAGTTTCTCTGTAGCTTTGGTTCCTGTCCTGGAACTAGCTCTTGTAGACCAGGCTGGCCTCGAACTCCCAGAGATCCGCCTGCCTCTGCCTCCCAAGTGCTGGGATTAAAGGCGTGCGCCACCACCTCCTGGCCTGTGATGGATTTTTTATAAGCATCTTTTGACTCTATTTTGAGGACGGAGGATGACTCTGAAAGTGGGTCGACTAAGAGGTGACCTCTCTGATCCTACTGACTTCATTAGATTTTCCTTGACATAGGATGGAAAAGGCAAGGTGGAGGAGTGGATCTGGGAGAAGCGGTGGGGATCTGGGAACAGTGGAGGGAGGTAAAATTGTGATTGGGCCCTATTGTATGGGAGAATAATCTGTTTTCAGTAAAAAATAAAAAGAAAATCCAAGGAAATTGATAAATTAAAAAAAGAAGCTCTGGGGTAGCCATTGGATTTTCCTACTTTTAGAAAAATGAAGGTAATCGGGTATAGGTGATCCACGGGCTATGCTTCAGGAAGCCCTAAGCTCCATTCAGTCACTATTGCTCTCAGTACAGTCCATTAATCAACTGACACTTTCTAAAGGACAGTTTATAAACTAGGAAAAGTGGTATACTACTTATTTTCATCACCTATTATTTTATCAACATTAAAAGGAAAAATTTTAGGCTTAGGGGAAGTTACTTGCCAAAAATCACATAGCAAAGAAGTGATGGAATTTGTAGTTTTGTTCTATGCTTTTTTCACAATGCTAACTTTCACCTGATCTCACTATGGCTACGACTTTGCTACAGTTTCTATGGGCATATTTTATGTCAAGAGGCCAGCGATAGGAAACCAATATGTGATCAAAACCAATATAAACATATCAGAGAGATCTCGCACCTCTATGGTTTTTGCTACACTATCCACAATAGGCAGGACCTAGAACAAGCTTAGATGTCCACCAGCAGATGGCTGGATAATGAAAATGTGGTATACGTACCCAGTGAAATTTTATTCAACTATAAAAAAATTGAAATAGTGGCATTTGCAGAAAAATAGATGGAACTGGATTATATTGTTAAGCATAATAAGCTAGACTCAAGAAGATAAATGACACAGTTTCTCTCATATGCAGACTATAGTTTTAGTGTGTGTGTGTGTGTGTAGGAATGGAATGCATGCAACATGAAAGCAGAAGAGAAGACGATTTGGAAGGAGGTAGGGACAAGTAAGAGAAGGACAAGAAAGATGGGGTAGGCTGTAGGGAAGCGGGATGAAAGAGAGCAAAGGAAAACAACATACATACATGAGAATTCCACTATGAGACCCATTATTTTTTTATATACTATCTTTACGGAAAAGACAAAGTGAATTGGGTGATGCAAGCTTTGTGGCTATAGACGTTCTTCTAGATCAGCACCTATCTGGATTGATTTGGGTTATAATACAATCACTTCTTTCACTTTTTCCCCTTGTTTTGTTGTTGGTGCTGGAGCTGGAACCCAGTGCCTCACATATGGTAAGCATGTACTCTGGCACTGAGCAAAACCCTCAGTTCTAGAGAAACATTGTTTGAGTGTCTAGTCTGGTTGGGACTAGGGAAGTCTTAGCCACAGACAACTGGAAAAGAAAACATCTTATGCCTCTTGGGGAAATTAAAGTTAAAAAGAGGTTGATTGTCCAGTGAATGCAACAAAGATGAGAGAAGCAGGTATTTCTGTTTTCCATGCTCCCAGACTGTGTTGATCACACTGCTGTAGTTGCTAAGCACATACAACAGGATATTGCAGATGTAATTATTTTCCTTGTAATGCTTAAATTTCAATGAGGTTGTTAAGAGAGGTACATGGGAAATAGCTGAAACCTGAATTTGGGATCTTTGGAGGAATGCAGGGCATGAGGACTGTATCATAAAACGATAGCAATATAATCAGAAGTCAATTTATCAGCTATGCTTCTCTGACTATGTCCGAAGAAGGATTCAAAATATTTTTTTTTTTTTGTTTTTTTGAGACAGGGTTTCTCTGTGGTTTTGGAGCCTGTCCTGGAACTAGCTCTTGTAGACCAGGTTGGTCTCAAACTCACAGAGATCCGCCTGCCTCTGCCTCCCAAGTGCTGGGATTAAAGGCGTGCGCCACCACCGCCCGGCCAAAATAATTTTTTTTTTTTTGTGATGCCAAGAACTAAACTCAGGACCCCACAACATGTCAGCAAGCCTTCTACTGTTGAGAGAAGTACTCCTATACCTCTAATATGAGAGACAGGGCTTCATACTAAAGGTTGTCCTAGTCTCACCATGTAGCTTAGGGTGGCCCTGAATTTATGGCCATCTTCCTGCTTCAGTCTTCAAGTGATGGGATGCCAGACATGAGTTACCACACCTGGCTTCTCTAAGAAATATTTGAAAATAATAATTACAGTTTTTTAAAGCTCCTGTTTTCTTTTTGAGACAATACTTCTTTCTGTAATCCTGGCTGTCCTGAAATTCAATCTAGAGACCAGGCTGGTTTTGAACTGACAGAGATCTGCTTGTCTATGCCTCCCAAGTGCTGAGATTAAAAGCATGTGCCACAATGTCTGGCTATTATTAAATCCTCTTTATAGAAGAGACTGTGCTAGGCAAGTGATATACATTATCTGCTTCAAAGAGCAAATTATCCTCATTTTACAGATAAGTTGGCTATGGTTCAGATTGAGTAATGGCCTGAGATCAACTGTCAATGGAAAAATCTCAGATTTAAATGTGGTTTACTTATTTTAAAATCAGCTCCTTTTATATATGATATGCTGTGTTGTAAAAAAATAAAGAAAAAGAAACATAAATGTAGGTAAAAAGATATTAAATACCATTAGTGAACGAAGATGTTGAAATCAAAACCGCAATGACACTATGGCTTCTTTATTTTATTTAAAATTTTCTTTTCTTTTCTCTTTTCCTTGCTTCCTTCCTTTCTTTTTTTCTCCTTCCCTTCCTTCCTTCTCCCTCCTTTTTCTTCTCCCCCTTCTTTTTGTTTTTCAAGACAGGATGTCTTCCCTAAATGAAACATCTTTATCACCTCATCCTTATCCAAAGCTCAAGGAACATTAGCGAAGAGGAAGGGGGAGAAGAAAGAAGTGGAAAGAATGTAATAGGTGGAGGGCAGGGACGAGTGCTATGAAATGCTGTCTTCTGGGCATAGCATGGCTACGCAGTTGTAGTTACTTGTACAAGGCATACATAATACCAATCCAGCAAATCCTAGCATAAAGAGGGGAGGAGCTCTTTAGGCATCACACATTATTAAGGATCTATTGGCATTTGATAGGTTCTGGAGATGGGAGAAACACTCTTTAAAAAAAATAATACTTTTTGAGAATTTCATGCATCATACACTGCATTTATATAAACTGCCCCTTTCTTCTCTTGCCTCCAGCTTTTTCCATTCCCTCTGGGATTCATGACGTGTTCTTCTGTACATACTTCTACACATTTCTTGAGTCTATTTACTGTTGCTTGTATATAGATGTGCTTAGGACTGACCACTTGACATTGGATAACCTATTAGGCACCCTGTGCCTAGAGGCAATATATTCTCCCTCGCCCTACAGCCATTGGTGACTTGTCATTCTTCATCTAGGAGTAAGGGCTGGTGGAATTTCTCTTACTAATATTGCCATGTTGACTGCTGCTGGAATTACTCAGGTCCTGTTTAGGCAGCCATATAGTTCAGATGTTATGGGCCCAGCTTCCCTGTCATATATACAAGACATCATTTCACAGCAGGCCTCTTTGTCCTCTGGCTCCTACAGTCGTTCCACCCTCTCTTCTACAATGTTCCTTGAGTCTCAGATTTAAGAGTTGTGTCGGTAGATGTATCAGTTGGTTCTAGGTACTCCATAGTCAGTCGATGTATGCATTTTGATTATTTGTGGCTTTCTGTAATGGTTCTCCCAAATTACTTTGATGAGGGGTGAGAGCTACACTGATTTGTTGGTATAAGGACATGTATTTAGAATAGTCTTAGAAGTATATTATACTGTAGGCACACCCTTTTTTTTGAAAGTATTCCCACTATGTTTTTCATGTTTTAATGGATAGCTCCCCACCCAGGCAATATGGGAAGCAGTAATTGGCTTCAGTGGGTTATCAGAAACAATGATAAAGTTGAGAAGAAGACCCTTTGGGAGGAATCACATAAGGGAAATGGAGAATGGACATGATAATATTTCGTTGTACATATGCATGAGATTCCCAAGATTAAAGAAAAGTTTTAACAAGAGTGGGAATAAGGACTAACTTGCAGGTTTAATATTATACTGCATGTAATGCCCATATTGTGTGAGCCAAGGATGAAAGTTACCTTAAAACATCTATGGGTGCAAATCTTAGCCTCTAACAAAGTATATGAAAATAGCAGAAGCAGAGAAAAAAAGATGAAAGGAATAATTTCTGACAGGACTTTCAATAATCATAATGCGGAATCTAAGAGTGAAGAGTACAACTTTAATTATTATAATCACAATGATTTAAGCAACATCTGCATTTGCACAAAGCCACATCTGCGTTACTCTGAAAATATGCTTATAATTCCTTTGGATGGAAATACAGAGCCCTTTGACAGAGAAGCATCCAGTTGGCTTGAGAGAAAATAAATGACCATGGGAGGAACATATTCAGGATGACCCTCTCTTTTTCAGCAAGGGATAAAGGTCTACAAAAAAAGTGTCTTTGGCTTGCCAAAGTAAAATTCCAGGCAAAAGCTTGCGTACAAGATGGGACAATTCAACCTTGTCAGTGCCTGAGTTTTATTTGCTTGACCTTCAGTGAAAACAAAACAAAACTAAGGCTTAACATACAAATAATTTCAAACCTGTAAAAAAGGTTGACAATTCTATTTGTTCATTTGGATTTATTTGGTTCAGAAAGATAAGATAACCACAAAACAAACAACACATCTTTCTGACGTTAATGTAGAGTACTCTCTTAATAGATTTGCAAATATTATAGTTTGCTCTTTAGAGATGTGGACTTTTATTTTATATCGTGTGTAGTTTGATTTTCTTTATTTCAATGATCTATCTTTTTTAGCCTATGTCCTTTTAACTTTGGTAATTTTTAAGAGCTGATCATTTCCCTTGGACGTCTTTCTTGTTGATTATGGTGTTTTCCTTTTATTTGTCTTTCAGCATCTCATTCTCAGTCTTTTTGTCAAGTTCCACCAGGTAATATTGTACATACCAAGGCTTAAATTCAATTAATGATTCCATGGATCTGGCCACCCTAAAAGAAAATTCAAGTTTTTCAACATTGCATTTAAAATATGTTCAAAGGTGACAATATGTCATCTTTATCTGGTGGTGTACAGCCTATATTTTGTTGAGGTCCCATCCTATGGTCAGTTATTCACTATTATTTCAAATCAAGTACTTAGTTCCAATCACACTCTGCTGTCATATGGTAACTGTAGTGTACTTTCTATTGCTGGCAATACTCTCTAACTTGCTCTCCAAAGTCCTTAATTTGCAAGTAAGTCTTTAAATATGTTTAACCTATGATGGGAGCACTGTCTTGAAATATTGGCTCTAATCTGAAGAAATAGACAAGAAACTTCTAATGATAGTTGTTTCTAAGGAGTGACATAGGGGATAGGTGAAGAATGGAAGAGAATCTAATTTGGCAAATGGTACATCCTGAATGTGTCAGATCAATTATCTTGAAACATCCACCAATAAGACTATATTCAGCTGTAGCAGCCATAATAAACAATTTAATTTGTGAAGTCTTTTTGGTGAGACCAGGGATCAGATAAAAGGCTTGCAGACATGGGTTTGCTTTCTTCTGTCTGTTCTATCAAGTGAGGATGAAGGACAAGCACTTTATTTCCTCCAGAATGAGTAACACCCAAGCCTCACTGCAAAAGCAAGTATAAGGCCTGCCCTAAATACTACCTCATACTTGTTAGGATGGCTGTCATATAAACACCAATTATAACACATTTTTTGGGAGAATGTAGAGTAAAGGGAATTCTTGCATGCTTAAATTATTATAGCCATTATGAGAAACAGTATGTGGATAAAAAAACCCAAAACCTTAAAATGCAGCAGTTAGAGGTGTTGGGATGGGGATTAGATATTATCCAAATGCTGTATTATATATGTATATGAATATTAAATAAAATATTAAAATATGTAAGCTAAATACAAAAATGTGTTATAATTGGTGTGTCACACAGTAGACCCTTTTGACCAAACAGCAAATGTTTATTGTGTTATGGGTTATAGGTTAGGTTCAAGGCCTCTAGCTTCTGGAACAAAATCAATAGTGGACCCTCCCTGAAACTCCTCTTAGACAGCCTGCTGTTGCTGGGAATCATGGAGATCCTGTGGCCTCAGAACCAGATGGGGTAGATATTGGGGTGGGTCAATTCAAAGCCCTGGAACACATAGGCTGTTGTAAAATATATCTTGCTGCTTTGGCAAGTATCAATGAATGGATAATATCTATGCATGAATAAATGGGTCAAAGGTATATTAATTTTCAATCCACCTGCCTTAAAACATTCTTTTTTATCACATATATTTTATTCAGTAAGAAAGAAAACTGATTTAAACAGTATTCTTAATCTTTAGACTCACTAGGAACATTTTTACAAGTTACTTTAAAAGGCATGTTCCAGTAACCTGCTGCATCCAAGTAAACCTTCATTTTAAAAACTCTGTAGTTCCTTGCAGTAGTATCAACATCAGAGGATCAATCCTTCAGCACATTTAAAAAAGTTTTTCTATTTATCTATTTATTTGTTGTGCATGTGTGTGTGTGCACATGTGTGTGTGTGTGTGTGTGTGTGTGTGTGTGTACATACATTTGCATGCCATAATATACATGACGAGGTCAGAGAACAACTTGCAGGAATTAATTCTTGCCTTAAACCATGGGGAATTCCAGGAATTGAACTCAGATCATCAGGCTTTATAACAAATGCCTTTACCTACTGAGCCATTTATCCAGCCCCTAGACACATGCATATTAATGTGCAGCATAGGGAGTACTGTTAATAAGACTATATTAGGTACTGGAAGTTTAATAACAGAATATATTTTTGGGTACTATTAGTAGTAAAATGATGACTATACTAACTTTCTTCACTGTGGTAATTACTCTTCTATGTATGTACACATACACTAAACAATTTCATCATGTTGTACACCGTACAATTGCTAATCAGTTCTTCACAGTGAGTCCACTATTTTACACTGCCTTACATGAGATTTGCCTTTGCTCTAAAATGCACTTCTGCCCCTTTAGCTATTCCCTTTCTGATGGGTTCGGGATAGCATCTCATCCCAAATAACTAAGGATAGCAAATAGAGTTCATATTTTCATTGGCCATTTCTACTGCTCTTTTGGATTACTATCTGTTCCTCTTTGTACTTTGTGGGGTTTATTTTGTCATTTACTATTGAATTATAGGAACCTTTTCAGTACTCTGGGTGCTAGACCCTTATCAGACATGTGCTTTACAAATATTTACCCAAATCTCTGTGTTGTCGTTTCATTTTCTTGATGGTGTCCTTTGACACACTAAAGATTTTCATTTGAAGAAATCAAATTTATCTCTAGTTTTTGTATGTACTTTTGATTTCATATCTATAATACTGCTGAAAATGAAAGTTTATGAAGAGTTAAGGAGTTTCCTTCTTCCATTTCAAATATATTTTGTAGAGTTCCAGAAAAAAATTCAGTCTTTTTCTACACACTAAAAAACAGTCTCATAATTAAATTTAGAAAATATTTTCATTTATTTTTTTATTTAATTTTCTTCATTTTGCATATCAACCTCAGTTCTCCCTCCTTCCCCTTCTCCACCCTCCTTTCCCCATCCCATCCCCCTTCTATTTCTCAGAGTGGATAAGACCTCCCTTGAGGAGTGAAGAAAGTCTGGCACCATCAAATTGAGACAGGACCAAGCCCCTCCCTACTGCATCAAGGCTGAGCAAGGCATCCCACCAGAGGGAACAGGCTCCAAAAACCCAGTTCATGTACTTGGTATAAGTTCTGGTCCCACTGCCAGTTTCTCCCAAAAGATCAAACTACATAACTGTTACAAACATTCAGAGAGCCTAGTTGGGTCCCATGCATGTTCCCCAGCTGATAGTCCAGAGTTCCTGAGCTCCCACTAGCTCTGGTCAGCTGTCTCTGTAGTTTTCCCTATGATAATCTTGACCCCACTTGTTCATATGATCCCTCCTCCCTCTTTTCTACTGAATTCCAGGAGCTCAGCCTAGTATTTGGCTGTGGGTTACTACATTTGCTTCCATCAGCTACTGGATGAAGTTTCTTTGATGACAATTAGGGTAGTCACCAATCTGATTACAGGAGAAAGCCAGTTCAGGCATCCTCTCCACTATTGCTATGAGTGTTAGCTGGGGTCACCTTTATGGATTCCAGGAATTTCTCTAACACCAGGTTTCTCCCTAACCCCATAATGCCCCTCATCTATCAAGATATCTCTTTCATTGCTCTCCCTCTCCATCCCTTTCCCAACTCAGCCACTGAAATCGCTCATGTTCCCATTTTACCGTAACACCAGAATAATAAAACATTTAAGAATATTTTAAACAGAAGAATATGATACCTGTCTGCTGAAAACCAGAAGACATTTTGAAAAATATTGAAAGAAACCACAAATAGATGGATGGGTAAGTATCCACATGCCCATTGATTAGAAGAAGGCATTTAAAGACTGCACTCTCCAAATTGATTTGTGTATTCAATTAAATGTCTACCAAAAGTCCAAAATCATTTTTTCAAATATAAAAAATGGATGCTATACTTTGTATGGAATGGAAATGAACCTAAAGTAGTCAACTCAATCTTGAAAAAGAAGAAATCAAAGGACTGCTGGGATTTAATTCCAGTTCTCACGAAGCCACGGTTGTCAGAGAGTCTGGTAAAGCACAAGAATGAACATATCTATGGCACTGGGGGGAGGGTTTGATGGGTAAAGCATTTGCAGCCTAGCAAATGCCCAGGACCTTTGTAAATGCCAGGGCCATAGTGCTCTTCCTGTAGTTCGAGCATGGACGGCAGATATGGAGACTATCCGGGTCAAGCTGGCCACCTAGACTAGCTGAATTCAACAGCTCTGGGTTTAAATGAGAGATTTTGCCTCAATACATAAGTTAGAAACTGACTGACAATGACCATCTAATGTCAGCCACTGACTTCTACATGTATGTGCATATATATGTTCACACATCTTGCCAAACCTACCCACACATATTTTAAGCACACATGCACATATATGCATATTTACATACATACACACACTCAAAGAACAGGCATATTGACCAAATAAAGATGTGGAGTTCCCCAAATTTACTGAAAGCTTCCAGTAGGCTTTAAATAATGATGAGAGCATATATCTTCTTACTAATACCTTAGGGGAAGTATACAAATGGTTATGATGTTAACGGTAGGATTTTAGTGTGATTATTTTTTTTAGCTGTTTAAGTAAGTTCCCATTTATTTTGAGTATTGTGAATTTTGTATTTAACCTGGATGTATGGTAAATTTTGCATGGGCTTGCAGGAGCCAGAAGGGCTGTAGACACCAGGAGAACATGGTCCACAAACAATTAATCAGGGCTCAATGCGGCTCACAGATACTGAAGTGACAATAAGGGACCCTGTATGGGTCTATGCTAGGCCCTCTGCACATATGCTATGGTGAGGGTTTCTATGGTACCACTAACGCTGGGAACAGGGGCTTTCTCTGAGTCTTGTTGCTTTTGGGATGCTTTTACTCCTACAGTATTGCCTCATCCAACCTTATTATGGGGGGATGTGATGTGCCTAGTTTGATATGCCATGTTTGCTTGATATTCCTGGGAGGCCTTCCCTTTTTTTTTTTTTTACTTTTTATTTTTTTATTTTTTTTGCATTTTTTTAATTTTTATTTTTTAAATTTATTTATTTATTAAGGATTTCTGCCTCGTCCCCACAACCGCTTCCCATTTCCCTCCCCCTCCCCCGATCAAGTCCCCCTCCCTCATCTGCTCGAAGAGCAATCAGGGTTCCCTGACCTGTGGGAAGCCCAAGGACTGCCCACCTCTATCCAGGTCTCGTAAGGTGAGCATTCAAACTGCCTAGGCTCCCACAAAGCCAGTACGTGCAGTAGGATCAAAAACCCACTGCAATTGTTCTTGAATTCTCAATATTCCTCATTGTCCGCTATGTTCAGCTAGTCCGGATTTATCCCATGCTTTTTCAGACCTAGGCCAGCTGGCCTTGGTGAGATCCCAATAGAACATCCCCATTGTCTTAGTGTGTGGGTGCACCCCTCGTGGTCCTGAGTTCCTTGCTCGTGCTCCGTCTCCTTCTGCTCCTGATTTGGACCTTGAGATTTCTGTCCGGTGCTCCCGTGTGGGTCTCTGTCTCTGTCTCCTTTCATCGCCTGATGAAGGTTAATATTCCTGAGGATGCCTATGAGTTTGTCTTTGGATTCACCTTCTTATTTAGCTTCTCTAGGAACATGAATTATAAGCTCAATGTCCTTTATTTATGGCTAGAAACCAAATATGAGTGAGTACATCCCATGTTCCTCTTTTTGGGTCTGGCTTACCTCACTCAGGATAGTGTTTTCTATTTCCATCCATTTGTATGCAAAATTCAAGAAGTCCTTGTTTTTTACTGCTGAGTAATACTCTAATATGTATATATTCCATACTTTCTTCATCCATTCTTCCGTTGAAGGGCATCTAGGTTGTTTCCAGGTTCTGGCTATTACAAACAATGCTGCCATGAACATGGTTGAGCATATACTTTTGTTGTATGATAGGGCCTCTCTTGGGTATATTCCCAAGAGTGGTATTGCTGGATCCAGGGGTAGGTTGATCCCGAATTTCCTGAGAAACCGAAACACTGCTTTCCAGAGTGGTTGCACAAGTTTGCATTCCCACCAGCAATGGGTGAGTGTACCCCTTTCTCCACAACCTCTCCAGCAAAGGCTATCATTGGTGTTTTTTATTTTAGCCATTCTGACAGGTGTAAGGTGGTATCTTAAAGTTGTCTTGATTTGCATTTCCCTGATCGCTAAGGAAGTTGAGCATGACCTTAAGTGTCTTTTGGCCATTTGAAGTTCTTCTGTTGAGAATTCTCTGTTCAGATGAGTGCCCCATTTTATAATTGGGTTGATTAGCCTTTTACGGTCTAGTTTCTTGAGTTCTTTATATATTTTGGAGATCAAACCTTTGTCAGTTGCGGGGTTGGTGAAGATCTTCTCCCAGTCAGTTGGTTGTCTTTTTGTCTTAGTGACAGTGTCCTTTGCTTTACAGAAGCTTCTCAGCCTCAGGAAGTCCCATTTATTCAATGATGCCCTTAGTGTCTGTGCTGCTGGGGTTATACATCGGAAGTGGTCTCCTGTGCCCATGTGCTGTAGAGTACTTCCCACTTTCTCTTCTATCAGGTTCAGTGTGTTCGGACTGATATTGAGGTCTTTAATCCATTTGGATTTGAGTTTTGTGCATGGTGATAGATATGGATCTATTTTCATTCTTCTACAGATTGACATCCAGTTTTGCCAGCACCATTTGTTGAAGATGCTCTCTTTTTTCCATTGTATACTTTTAGCTCCTTTATCGAAGATCAGGTGTTCATAGGTTTGTGGGTTAATGTCAGGGTCTTCTATTTGATTCCATTGGTCGACTTCTCTGTTTTTATGCCAATACCAAGCTGTTTTCAATACTGTAGCTCTGTAATAGAGTTTGAAGTCAGGGATGGTAATGCCTCCAGACAATCCTTTATTGTATAAGATTGTTTTGGCTATCCTGGGTTTTTTGTTTTTCCATATAAAGTTGATTATTGTCTTCTCCAGATCTGTGAAGAATTTTGATGGGATTTTGATGGGGATTGCATTGAATCTATAGATTGCTTTTGGTAGAATTGCCATTTTTACTATGTTGATACTCCCAATCCAAGAGCAAGGGAGGTCTTTCCATTTTCTGGTGTCTTCTTCAATTTCTTTCTTCAAAGACTTATAGTTCTTGTCAAGTAGATCTTTCACAGGCCTTCCCTTTAGAGAAATGGAGAAGGAGTGACCTGGGGGAGAGGGGATGAGGTGATGGGGGAACTTGGAGAAGTGGAGGGAGAGTAAACAAGGATTAGGATGTAAGTTATAAGAGAAGAATAACCAAAAAATGGATCATAAAAATTTGAAAATATTTTGATGATTGCATTTGTTATGTTTGGCTGAATACTGTCCTTCCCCTGGCTAGCTCATGAATCTGAATACCTGGTCCTAGCTAATTTAAGAGGTTGCACAACCATGGGGAGATGAGGCCTAGTTGGACCAAGGGGCTCCTGGAGAATAGGCCTTGACATTTTTGCTTAGTTCTTTTTCGTGCCCTGTCTTTGAGTTCTGTTCTGTGGAGACATGAGAAAACTGCCTTCCCCCATAGCATGCTGCCTCTGCCAGCATGCTTTCCCTGCTGTCACAAACAGTCCTCAAACTGACACAAAATAAATCCTTCCTCCCTGCAGTTGCTTCTTGTCAGGTATTTCATCACAGGGATGAACAAATTCAGTTATATAGGTCCTTAAATATATTTTAATAATACTGTACAATAAGCTCATTTATTTTTTAAAGTTTTTTTTCTTTTTGAGATTATAATATAGCTGCATCTCTCCCTTCCTTTTCCTCCCTCCAATTCATCCCATATATCCTTCCTTATTCTTTTTCAAATCTGTGGCCTCATTTTTCATTAATTGTTGTTACACACATGTGTATATACACATATATTCCTAAATATAACCGGCTAACTCTGTATAATATAAGCTTCCATGTATGTTTTCAGGGCTGATCATTTGGTATTGGATAACCAAGTGGTGTGCTCTTTCCTGAGGAAGAGTATTTCTGCCAGTCTCCGTATTTCCTAGTTGCCCATAGTTCTTTGTATGGGGAGGAAGCCTTGTGGGCTCCTACCAGTCCACTTTGGCATACTTATTGGAGTTATCCTTGTTCAGCTCACATTCTGGCAGTCAAGATGGTGAGCTTTTACAGGTGTTGCTCTGTGATTACTAGGAGACAAAATCTCACAACAAACTCCCTGGCTAATGTTTCTCCTTCATCTTCCACCATGTTCCCTGGGCCTGTCAGGGGATAGTTAACTTGAATGGCTCCGTCACAATTTTGGTTTTTAAAATTAATTAAAATTTTTTGACAATTTCATACACTAGTATTGTATTTACATCATTTACATACTCCATTCCCTAACTCCTTCTATGTCTCCCACTCTGTTTCAAATTCATGACATCTTTTTTTAGTTATCATTGCCACACACACATACACACACACTCTCTCTCTCTCTCTCTCTCTCTCTCTCTCTCTCACACACACACACACACACACACACACACTCAAACCTTACTGAATCCATTTAGTTTTGCTCTTTATGTATGTGTGTTTGGGGCTGACAATTTGGGCTTATATAACCTATCAGGGTGTTCTTCTCTGGAGAAGACAGACTCTCTCTGCTGCCAATAATTGCCTGTGGCTCCTCATCTAGGTATTGGCTTTGTGAGATTTGCTCCATTCCTGTTAATATGTCACTTGGCATCGTCATTGTTCAGGTCTTATTAGGTAACCATACTGTTGAGGTTTCATGGGTGCAAGCTTTCATGCCATGTATAGAAAACACTGTTTCAAAAAGAGATGTCCTGGTTGTTTGGCTCTTTCAATCTTTTTGGCTCTCTCCTGTGATATTCCCTGATCCTTAGAGATAGCGGTTGTATTGTAGATTTACCAACTGTCACTTATGGTCACTTATTCTCTACATTTTAACTAGATGTGGCTATCTGCAATGGCTTCTATCTGTTGCGTATAGAAGAAGCTTGTTTGATGAGGGGTGAAAGCTACACTTATCTATGGGTATAAAGGTATGGATTTAGAATTAATTTAAAAATTACTGTGACTTAGGAAATGGCAGTAGAAGATTGTTCTCTGGGCTCTATGGCTGCTCCAGCAGATCTATTTTATTTGGTTTACAGTAGAAGGCATGAATTCTTTCCCAGTGAGTTAGCCTTAACTACAATTAGACAGCTTTGCTTTATTATTTTTGGTCTTCTGTCTTTCTTTTGATTAGTTAGGTCTAGGTTCAGGCAATCTTGTTAATCTTTACAAAGAACCAAGTCTTCGATAAATTTTATGTATTGCTCTTTTATTCTCTATTTCAATGGTTTCTGTTCCAAATTTTATTTATTATTTCTCGCCATTCATTGTGTCCAGGTTTGGCTTATTCCTGACTCCGCTAGAGGTTTAGGGGCATCTATTTACTTGAAATTTTTCTGATTACCAAATCCAGCTGGACTGGGACTGAACGAGCATAGGAACAAACTGGACCCTCTGAATGTGGCTAACAATTGGAGCAGACTGAGAAGCCAATGATAATGACGCTGGGATTTGTCTCTACTGCATGTACTGGCTATTCTATTTGGATGCATACCTTCCTAAGCCTGGATGGAGGGAGGAAGGCCTTGGACTTCTCACAGGGCAGGGTACCCTGCCCTCTTTTAGGACTGGAGGGGAAGTGAAATAAGAGGAGGGGAGGAAGTGGAAACTTTGATTGGTATTATTTATAAAGTAATGAAAACTAATCTGTTGAAAAAAACCTTAAAGGACGAGCTGAAATTGTCTGCAAAACAAAGATTCGGTCTATGTAGCACCGACTGTCCTGAACACCCACTATGTAGACCAGTCTGGCCTGGAAGTCCTGTGACTACACTTGCCTCTACCTCTTGAGTTTCCTGAATTAAGGCTTGTGCCACCATGCTCAGCCTTCCTGGGTTTTAGATTTTTGTTTGTTTGGGTTTTCTTCATTTTTTTTTTTTTTTGATACAGAATTTCTCTGTGTAGCCTTGACAGTCTTGAAACTCACTCTCCAGACCAGGCTGGCTTTAAACTCAGAGATCAGTCTCCCTCTACCTCCTGAGTAGTAGGATTAAAGGTGTGTGCCACCACAACACAGAAGCTTTTCTGATTTTTAATATGAGCACTTAGAACTATAATCTTTCCTCTTATAACTGTCTTTTATGCATCCCAGAAAATTTGGTTGATTGTACTCTCATTATCATTTGATTCTAGAGCATTTAAATTTCCTTTTGATTTATTCAATAATCTTATGTTTGCTCAAAGTGATTTTTAGTTTCCAAGTAGCTTTAATTCTTTTGGTCTAGTTGCAGGTGAGGGAATTGTCTCAATTATGTAGATGTAGGTATATATGTATTTCATCATTCTTTTAATGAGCATGAGTGCAGCACGCAGAGAGGCCAGGAGAGGGCACCAGGCTCTTGGGACTGGAGTTAACAGACAGCTGTGAATTGCCCTGTGGGTACTGGATATGAACCTGGGTCTTCGGGAAGAGCAGCCCTCTGAGTCATTTCTCCAGCTCCCAGTCTTACTTAATATTTTAAAGCTTGTTTTGTAGTCTACAAATGCAGTTGATTTCAGGTAATGTCCCTTGCATTGCTGAGAAGAAAAATATGTTTCTTATTGGTTGTGACGAATGTTCAACTACCCTGTGCCATAATTTACTACTAAGGCCTCTTTGTTGACTTTTACTCCTGTAGACCTATTTAGATGTGAAAGTGGTAATTAGAAGCTCCCCAACTATTATTGTATCTAGACTTATGGAGTCTTATGCTTTGAACTTTTGAAAATGAGCTTGGAGCCCTCCAAAATTGGTCCATAAATATTTACAATCATGATGTCCTCTTGATTTTTTGAGAAATCAGAATTTTTGATAAGTAAATTGATAGATAAAAATTGCTTGTTTATTAATATGTAGTGGCCCTTCTAATACCTTCTTCCTAGTTTTGTTTGAAATTGACTTTAGTACTTTGTAAAATAGGAGAACTGATCTGCGATTTATTCTCAGCCTCCCTGTGTTTAATACTTTGATATCCAGTCTTTTTCTTTGGATCTCAGTTTACGGATGCACTTCCTGGCTTTGTGTGTCTCTTTGGTCATGTGTTTAAAATCTGAATTATTAGTCCATGCTTCTTAAGATGAAGTCATCTGTATCCATGATCAAAATATATATATATATATATATATTAATATATATTTTATTTTAATATTGTCATGAGTTGCTTTAACTTGTATTTATCTTGAAAAATTCTTTAAAAATATATTTTTTGAGGTATTACTACAATTACATCATTTTACTCCTTCCCTTTCCTCTCTCTAACCCCTTCCGTGTACCCCATTGCTCTCGTTTTAAATCCATGGCCTCATTTTATATTTTTTTTTCCTTCAAGATACTATGTTTTCCATTCAAATTTTGTTTTTGTCTTCAATGGATTCTGTAATTTTCTCTTCCTTGTCTTGGATTAAATTTCTCATTGATTTCAGTCCTCTACTTGGTGTTTGAGTCTTTTTACTTAAAGAACAGTGAAACTTGGTGTGCTTGTGTATGTGTGTATGGCATCCATACATGTGTACATGCCAGTTCACATGCATGTGGATGTATATATGTGAAGAGCATATGCACACATAGGGAAGACTGATATTGATGTTGAATGACATTCCTCACTTTCCAGTTTATTTATTAAGAAAAGGTCTCTTACTGAATGCAGAATTCAACAATATTTGGTATTCTAGGTAGCCAGCTTGTCCCAATGGGGTAGGAGGTGCTTCTCCATTTGTGTTGCTTTCATTGGTTGAATAAAGAAGCTGCCTTGGCCTTTTGATAGGGCAGCCCTTAGGTGGGTGGAGTAGACAGAACAGAATTCTGGGCAGAAGGCAGTGTGGCAGATGCATGGCTCTCCTGCCCAAGACGGACGCTGGTTAGACTCATGCTGGTAAGCCACAGTCAAGTGGTGATACACATTAATGGAAATGGGTTAATCAAGATGTGAGAGTTAGCCAATAAGAAGCTAGAAATAATGGGCCAGGCAGTAACTTAATTAATACAATTTCACTGTGGTTATTCCGGGGCTAATCTAGCCAGGCAGTGGGACACAGCCCGCTGCTTGTCCTACAACATCCTGAAGATTGCATCTCTGCTTCCTAAATCGTGGTCTTGGTCTCAGTTTACATTCTTTCTCAGCTTTTTAAAAAATATTTATTTTGCATCCTGACTGCAGTTTCCCTCCTTTCTCTCCTCTCAGAGCCCCCCACCTCCTCTTTGCCCCCCCCCCCAATTTACTCCTCCTCTGGTTCTATTCAGAAAAGGGCAAATCTCCCATGGATATCAACAAAACATGGCATATCAAGTTTCAGTAAGACTAAGCACCTCCCCTTGTATTAAGGCTGGCCAAGGTGTAAAGAGTTAGAAATGTCCCTGTTTCAACTGTTAAGAGTCCCACAAGTAGACCAAGTTATACAATTCTAACATATATGCTCTCTGCCTAGGTCAGTCCCATGCAGGCTTCCTGGTAGTCTGTTCAGTCTCTGTGTTCCTATGAGCCTTGCTTAGTTGATACTGTGGGTTTTCTTGTGGTGTCCTTGACCCTAGATTCTACAATCCTTCCCTCTCTCTTTAGCAGGATCCTCTGAGCTTGGCCTAATGTTTGGGTGTGTGTCTGCAGCAGTTTCCACCAGTTGTTGAATGAAGCTTCTCTGTTGACTGTTGAGCTAGGCACCAATCTATGGGCATATCTGAATATCGTTAGGTATCATTACAATGGCATTTTTTTCCTCCGGTTGTCGTTAGTTCTATCCTAGGTCTCTGGACTATCAACTCGTTGGGTCCTGGCACTTCAGGCAGCGTGGGCTCACTCTAGTGGTATGGATCTCAGGGTGGATTAGTCTTTGGTTGGTTACTTCCAGAATCTCTGTGCCACCTTTACCCCAGAATATTCCATAGGCTGGACAGAATGTAGGTCGAAGCTTATGTGGCTATGTTGGTGTCTCAGTCCTCCTACTAGTAACCTTACCTGGACTCAAGAGATGGCCAGTTCAGGCTAATGGATTTCCTGCTGCCAGGAGTCTTAACTGGGGTCATCCTAGTAGATTCCTGTCCTTCCCATCTTTTAGTAGGTCCTGGGAATCTGAACTCTGGTCCTTGCAGTTGCACGGCAAACATTTTATCCATTAAGCCATCTCACCTTCCCTGCCATCATATCCTAGTAGTTTTGAGTGTTGGGAAGCCAGCAGCTTGTGAAAGCTTCACAGCAGAACATTATCTCCTGTTTTTGTGTGCATGTGTGTTTCTTTGCTGCACTTTGAACACCTTTTGGGTTTGTGACTCTCCCCACTGATCTCATTTGCTTTATTTTACATGATTCCTCTTGGCAAGTTGTTTCTCCTTGGATTCATGTTCACAGGAAAAGTTGACAACAGCTAAAGCTATGGTAGGTTGACAGAAGTCTCAGTGTTAGCTGCAGGGGATGTTACTGTGTTCTGGATTTTTGTCCTCTATAAGTTTAGGAGACAGAAGCATATTGTCCTGAGTAAGGAAAATGTAGTATATTTACATAGTAATGTGAGGAAGATGTGGTTTGGGATCAGAGGAAACAGAATAGAAGTGAAAGGGAACATTAGAGAAATTCAAAGAAAAGATACTATATTACGTTTGATACTATATTATAGTAGAGATAAGAACTTTCCCCAGCATGATTCAAGTTACAACACATTAACTTAACACTTAAAACAGAAAGGCATACGTACTAAGAAAAAATACAACAGGTTGAAAAGTTAAAGAATTAAAAATTTATACTGGACACGTATGCACACAGAATAAAAAGTAAAATATTAAAGGCTGGACATGGCATGCATGCCTTTCATCCCAGTACCCAGGAATCAGAGGTAGATAAGACCTCTGTGAGTTAGAGGCCAACCTGTTCTACAGAGTGAGTTCCAGGACAGCCAGGGCTACACAAAGTAATCCTGTCTCAAAAAAAAAAAAAGAAAGAAAGAAAGAAGAAAAAAGAAAAGCAAAAAAAATAAACCCACTTAAAAACCCAAACCAATCAAAAAACAAAAACAATAACTACAAGAAAGAACCCCACAAATACTAAAGGTTAAAAACACATACAAACCCAAACGAGAATTCAATTCAACTGTGGTTGTAGCTTAGTTTGTAGAATGTATTCTTAGCATGTACAAGGCCATGAGTTTGATCCCAACATCACATAAACTGGATTAGTGACACACACCTCTAAACTTGCAATGTTGAAGCAGGAAGATCAAGAGTTCAATGCTAGGCTGTCAAGATGGTTCAGTGGGTAAAGGCACTTGATGCTGAGTCTGATGTCTTGAGTTTGATCACTGAGACCCACATGGTAGAAAGCAAAGAACTGACTTACCTCTGCGTGTGCGTGTATGTGTGGGTATGCTCACACACAAATACAAATAAATGTGATGATATTATAAGTTATTGAAAACAGAAGTAGGCTTGAAAAATAATAAATTCTTCAGATACAGAGACCAATAGCCAAACATTAGGTGGTGCATGGGGAATCCTGCAGAAAAGGAGGAGGAAGGATTGTAGGAGCCACAGGGGTCAAGGACACTACTAAAAACCCCACAGAACGAACTCATCAGGACTCATAGAGGCTCACAGAGACTGAACTGACAACCAGAGAGCCTGTGTGGGACTCATGTAGGCACTCTGCATATATGTTACAATTGTGTTGCTTGGTCTTTGTGTGAGACTTCTAATGTGAGAGCAGGGACTGTCTTTGACTGTATTGGCTGTTTTGGAAACATTCCTCCTCCCGGACTGCCTTATCCAGCCTTAATAGGAGAGGAGCTGCCTAGTCTCACTGAAACTTGATATACCATAGCTGGCTAATATCTGTGGGAGGCCCACATGTATCTGAAAAGAAAGATTGGCAGAGGAGTAGATGGGAGCCAGCGGGGAGGTGAGGAGGGTGGAATCAGGAGAGGGGAGATAGGGGAAACTTTGGTTGGGATATAAAAACAAATAATAAATTAACAAACAAAACAATAATAAGTTCTTAATTTTCTTAAAATCTGAAAACATACTGATCCAGTAGTTATGTAAATGAAAACAAAAGAACATAACACAATTTTTGAAAATGTCTTTCTACTAATTAAATTTATAACTGTTTCATACATGTCTGTGGTTTGACCATGTTCATCTCCATTACCTTCTTCCCCCCTCCCAACTAGTTACTTTATGTCTGTTTTTTTTTGCTTATTTTTTTTTTAATTTTTAAATATTTTTTTGAAAGAAAAAAAAGAAATTCTCGTCTCCTCCCAGCCTCCCATTTCCCTCCCCCTCCTCCCAGTCTTTTCCTCCTCCCCCCACTCCTCTCCCACTCCCTCTCCAGTCCGAAGAGCAGTCAGGGTTCCCTGCCCTGTGGAAAGTCCAAGGTACTCCCCCCTCCATCCAGGTCTAGGAAAGCGAATATCCACCACACTGGCTAGGCTCCCACAAAGCCAGAACACAAAACAGGATCAAAACCCAGCATCATTGTCTTTGGCTTCCCATCAGCCCTCATTGTCCGCCATGTTCAGAGAGTCCAGCTCCATCCCATGCTTTTTCAGTCACAGTCCAGCTGGCCTTGGTGAGCTCCCAATAGATCAGCCCCACTGCCTCAGTGGGTGGGTTCACCCCTCGTGGTCCTGACTTCCTTGCTCATGTTCGCCCTCCTTCTGCTCTTCATTGGGACCTTGGGAGCTCAGTCCGATGCTCCAGTGTGGGTCTCTGTCTCTATCTCCATCTATCGCCAGATGAAGTTTCTATGGTGATATGCAAGATATTCTTCAGTATGTCTATAGGATAGGGTCATTTAAAGTTTCCTATCCTCAGCTGCCCAAGGAGCTAACTGGGGACATCGCCCTGGGCATCTGGGAGCCCCTCTAGGTTCAAGTCTCTTGCCAACCCTAAGATGGATCCCTTCATTAAGATATGTGCTTCCCTGCTCATCTATCCAACCTTCCGTTATCCCAATCATCCCGTTTCCCCAAGTTCCCCCATTCTCCCCTTCTTACTATTCTCTCCCCATCTCCCCTTAACCCCGTCCCACCCCACCCCCAAGTTTCCAATTTTTTGCCTGGCAATCTTGTTTACTTCCCATACCCAGGATAACAACTATATGTTTTTCTTTGGGTTCACCTTCTTATTTAGCTTCTTTAGGATCACAGATTATAGACTCAATGGCCATTATTTGTGGCTAGAAACCAATTATGAGTGAGAACATCCCATGTTCCTCTTTTTGGGTGGGATACCTCACTCAGGATAGTGTTTTCTATTTCCATTCATTTGCATGCAAAATTCGAGAAGGCATTGTTTTTTACCACTGAGTAGTACTCTAATGTGTATATATTCCACACTTTCTTCATCCATTCTTCTATTGAAGGACATCTAGGTTGTTTCCAGGTTCTAGCTATAACAAACAATGCTGCTATGAACATAGTTGAGCAAATGCTTTTGTCATAAGATAGGGTATCTCTTGGGTATATTCCCAAGAGTGGTATTGCTGGGTCCAGGGATAGGTTGATCCCGAATTTCCTGAGAAACCGCCACACTGCTTTCCGAAGTGGTTGCACATGTTTGCATTCCCACCAGCAATGCATGAGGGTACCCCTTCCTCCACAACCTCTCCAGCAAAGGCTATCATTGGTGTTTTTTATTTTCGCCATTCTGACAGGTGTAAGATGATATCTCAAAGTTGTTTTGATTTGCATTTCCCTGATTGCTAAGGAGGTAGAGCATGATCTTAAGTGTCTTTTGGCCATTTGAACTTCTTCTGTTGAGAATTTTATATTCAGTTCAGTGTCCAATTTTTTAATTGGGTTAATTAGCATTTTAAAATCTAGTTTCTTGAGTTCTTTATATATTTTGGAGATCAGACCTTTGTCTGTTGCAGGGTTGGTGACGATCTTCTCCCAGTCAGTAGGTTGCCTTTTTGTCTTAGTGACAGTGTCCTTTGCTTTAAAGAAGCTTCTCAGTTTCAGGAGGTCCCATTTATTCAATGTTTCCCTAAATGTCTGTGCTGCTGGGGTTATACCTATGAAGTGATCTCCTGTGTCCATCTGTTGTAGTGTACTTCCCACTTTTTCTTCTATCAGGTTCAGTGTGTTCAGATTGGTATTGAGGTCTTTGATCCATTTGGACTTGAGTTTTGTGCATGGTGATAGATATGGGTCTATTTTCACTCTTCTACAAGTTGACATCCAGTTGTGCCAGCACCATTTGTTGAAGATGCTTTCTTTCTTGATTGTATGCTTTTAGCTCCTTTATCAAAAATGAGGTGTTCATAGGTTTGTGGGGTAAAATCCGGTCTTCTATATGATTCCATTGGTCGACTTCTCTGTTTTTATGCCAATACCACACTGTTTTCATTATTGTAGCTCTGTAATAGAATTTGAAGTCAGAGATGGTAATGCCTCCAGAAGATCCTTTATTGTATAGGATTGTTTTGGCTATCCTGGGTTTTTTGTTTTTCCATATAAAGTTGATTATAGTCCTCTCAAGATCTGTGAAGAATTTTGATGGGATCTTGATGGGGATTGCATTGAGTCTATAAATTGCCTTTGGTAGAATTGTCATTTTTACTATGTTGATCCTCACAATACAAGAGGAAGTGAGATCCTTCCATTTTCTGGTATCCTCTTCAATTTCTTTCTTCAATGCCTTAAAGTTCTTGTCAAATAGATCTTTCACTTCCTTGGTTAGAGTTTCCCCAAGATATTTTATGCTGTTTGTGGCTATCGTGAAAGGTGATGCTTCTCTGATTTCCCTCTCTGCTTCCATATCCTTTGTGTATAGGAGGGCGACTGATTTTTTGGAGATGATCTTGTATCCTGGCACATTACTAAAGGTGTTTATCAGATGTAGGAGTTCTTTGGTGGAGTTTTTGGGGTCGCTTATGTACACTATCATATCATCTGCAAATAACGAAAGTTTCACTTCTTCCTTTCCAATTCGAATCCTCTTGATCCCATTATGGTGTCTTATTGCTATTGATAAAACTTCAAGCAAAATATTGAAGAGGTATGGAGAGAGTGGACAGCCCTGTCGTGTTCCTAATTTTAGTGGGGTGGCTTTGAGTTTCTCTCCTTTTAATTTGATGTTAGCTGTCTGCTTGCTGTAAATAGCTTTTATTATATTTTGGTATGACCCTTGTATCCCTAATATCTCCTAGACTTTTATCATAAATGGATGTTGAATTTTGTTGAATGCATTTTCAGCATCTAATGAATTGATCATATGGTTTTTTTTCTCTCAGTTTATTTATATGATGGATTACATTGATACATTTTTTTTTATGTTGAACCAGCCCTGCATCTCTGGGATGAAGCCTACTTGATCATAATGGATAATTTTTCTAATGTGTTCTTGGATTCGGTTTGCCAGTATTTTGTTAAGGATTTTTGTGTCGATGTTCTTGAGTGAGATTGGCCTGTAATTCTCTTTCTTGGTTGAGTCTTTGTGTGGTTTTGGTATCAGAGTAACTGTAGCTTCATAAAAGGAATTTGGCAATGACTCTTCTGTTTCTATATTGTGGAATACATTAAGGAGTATAGGTATTAGGTCTTCTTGGAAATTCTGGTAGAATTCTGCAATGAAACCATCTGGTCCTGGGCTTTTTTTGGGAGGGAAGTTTTTGATAACACTTTCTTACTCTTCGCGACTAACAGGTCTATTTAGATTGTTCACCTGTTCCTGGTTTAACTTTGGTATATGGTATCTATCTAAAAAAGTGTCCATTTCTTAACCACTGAGCCACCTCTCCAGCCCAATTGGCCATTTCTTTTACATTTTCCAGTTTTGTGGCATATAGAATTTTGTAGTAAGATCTAATGACTCTCTGAATTTCCTCTGTGTTTCTGGTTATGTCCCCCTTTTCATTTCTGATCTTATCAATTTGCATATTCTCTCTCTGCCGTTTGATCAGTTTGGATAGGGGTTCATCAATCTTGTTGATTTTCTCCAGGAACCAGCTTTTTGTTTCATTGATTCTTTGGATTGTTTTCTGTGTTTCTATTTTATTAATTTCAGCCCTCAGTTTGATTATTTCCACTCTTCTACTCCTTCTAGGTGAGTCTGCTTCTTTTTATTCTAGAGCTTTCAGGAGGGCTGTTAAGTCGCCCATGTGTTCTTTCTCCGTATTCTTTAAGTGGACACTTAGTGCTATGAGCTTTCCTCTTCGGACTGCTTTCATAGTGTCCCATAGGTTTGAGTATCTTGTTTCTTTATTTTCATTGAATTCAAGGAAGACTTTAATTTCCTTCGTTATTTCTTCTTTGATCCAGGTGTGGTTCAGAAGTTGACTGTTCAGTTTCCATGAGTTTGTAGGCTTTCTGGGGGTAGCATTGTTGTTGAATTCTAACTTTAATCCATGGTCATCTGGTAAGATACAGGTTGTTACAAATATTTTTTTGTAACTGTGGAGGTTTGCTTTGTTACCGAGTATGTGGTCAATTTTCGAGAAGGTTCCATGAGCTGCAGAGAAGAAGGTATATTCTTTCCTTTTTGGGTGGAATGTTCTATAGATGTCTGTTAAGTCCATTTGCTACATTACCTCCATTAATTCTCTTATTTCTCTATTACGTTTCTGTCTGATTGACCTGTCCATTGGTGAGAGAGGAGGGTTGAAGTCTCCTACTATTAGTGTGTGCAGTTTGATGGCTGCCTTAATTTTTAGTAAGGTTTCTTTTACGTACGTGGGTGCTTTTATATTAGGGGCATAGATATTCAGGATTGAGACATCATCCTTATGAATTGTTCCTGTTATGAGTATAAAATGTCCCTCTCCATCTCTTCTGATTTATTCAAGTTTGAAGTCAACTTTGTTAGAAATTAGTATGGCCACACCTGCTTGTTTTTTAGGTTCATTTGCTTGATAAGCCTTTTCCTAGCCCTTTACTCTGAGTAGGTGCCTGTCTGTGGTTGAGGTGTGTTTCTTGTAAACAGCAGAATGTTGGATCCTGTTTTCGTATCCAATCTCTTAGCCTGTGCCTTTTTATAGGTGAGTTGAGCCCATTAACATTAAGTGATATTAATGACCAGTGGTTGTTAACTCAGGTCACTTTTTTAGTAGTAGGGTTTGTGTGTTTCCCTTCTTTGAGTTGCCCTGGTGCAGGGTCTCTAGATGTCTGAGTTATTGTGGTCATCGGTGGACACCTTGGTTTGTGATTTTCCTTCTGTTTCTTTCTGTAAGGCTGGATTTGTGGCTACATATTGTTTAAATTTGTTTTTATCCTGGAAAATTTTGTTTTCTCCATTTATAGTGAATGAAAGCTTAGCTGGATATAGTAGTCTGGGCTTGCATTCTTGGTCTCTTAGTTTCTGCAGAACATCTATCCAGGACCTTCTGGCTTTCATGGTTTCCATAGAGAAGTCAGGTGTAAGTCTGATAGGTTTACCTTTATACGTAACTTGGCCTTTTCCTTTGCAGCTCTTAATAATCTTTCTTTATTCTGTATGCTTTGTGTTTTGATTATTATATGGCGATGGAATTTTTTTTTTGAACCAGCCTATTCAGTGTTGTGTATGCTTCTTGAACCTTCATATGTACATCTTTCTTCAGGTTGGGAAAATTTTCTTCTATAATTTTTTTTTATTGAGAAAAGGAGAGAAAAAAAACAAGTTTCCACCTCCTCCCAGCGTCCCATTTCCCTCCCCCTCCTCCCACCATTCTCCCCCTGTCCCCACTCCTTTCCCCCTCCCTCTCCAGTCCAAAGAGCCTTCAGGGTTTTCTGCCCTGTGGTAAGTCCTAGGTCCTCCCCCCTCCGTCCATATCTAGGAAAGTGAATATCCAAACTGGCTATGCTCCCACAAAGCCAGGACATTAAGCAGAATCAAAACCCCGTGCCATTGTCCTTGGCTTCTCACCAGCCCTCATTGTTCGCCATGTTCAGAGAGTCCAGTTTTATCCCATGCTTTTACAGTCACAGTCCAGCTGGCCTTGGTGATCTCCCAATAGATCAGCTCCACTGTCTCAGTGGGTGGGTACTCCCCTCGAGGTCCCGACTTCTTTGCTCATGTTCTCCCTCCTTCTGCTCCTCATTGGGACCTTGGGAGCTCAGTCCAGTGCTCCAGTGTGGGTCTCTCTCTCTATCTCCATCCATCACCAGATGAAGGTTCTATGATGATATGCAAGATATTCGTCATTATTGCTCTAGGATAAGGTCATTTCAGGTTCCCTATCCTCAGCTGCCCAAGCAACTAACTGGGGACCTCGGCTTGGGCACCTGGGAGCCCCTCTAGGGTCAGGTCTCTTGCCAACCCTAAAGTGGCTCCCTTAACTAAGAATTGTGGTTCTGTGCTTTCCTGTCCAACCTTCCTTTATCCCAATCCTCCTGTTTCCCCAAGGCCCCACCTCCTTCCCTTCTAACTTTTCTCTCCCCATCTCCCCTTACCCCTATCCCACCCCACCCCCAAGATCCCAATTTTCTCCCCGGCAATTTTGTCTACTTCCCTTAGCCAAGAGGTTAACTATATATTTTTCCTTGGGTTCACCTTCTTACTTCGCTTCTTTAGATTCAACTATTGTAGACTCCATGACCCTCATTTATGGCTAGAAACCAATTATGAGTGAGTACATCCCATGTTCATCTTTTTGGGTCTGGGATACCTCACTCAGTGTTTTCTATTTCCATCCATTTGCATGCAAAATTCGAGAAGTCCTTGTTTTTTACCGCAGCGTAGTACTCTAATGTGTATATATTCCATACTTTCTTCATCCATTCTTCCATTGAAGGGCATCTAGGTTGTTTCCAGGTTCTGGCTATTACAAATAATACTGCTATGAACATAGTTGAACAAATGCTTTTGTCATATAATAGGGCATCTCTTGGGTATATTCCTAAGAGTGGTATTGCTGGGTCCAGGGGAAGGTTGATCCCGAATTTCCTGAGAAACCGAAACACTGACTTCCACAGTGGTTGCACAAGATTGCATTCCCACCAGCAATGGATGAGGGTACCCCTTCCTCCACAGCCTCTCCAGCAAAGGCTATCCTTGGTGTTTTTGACTTTAGCCATTCTGAGAGGTGTAAGATGATATCTCAAAGTTGTTTTGATTTGCATTTCCCTGATTGCTAAGGAAGTTGAGCACGACCTTAAGTGTCTTTTGGCCATTTGAACTTCTTCTGTTGAGAATTCTCTGTTCAGTTCAGTGCCCCATTTTTTAATTGGGTTAATTAGCATTTTAAAGTCTAGTTTCTTGAGTTCTCTATATATTTTGGACATCAGACCTTTGTCTGTTGCGCGGTTGGTGAAGATCTTCTCCCAGTCAGTAGGTTGCCTTTGTGTCTTAGTGACAGTGTCCTTTGCTTTACAGAAGCTTCTCAGTTTTAGTAGGTCCCATTTATTCAATGTTGCCCTTAATGTCTGTGCCTCTGGGGTTATACATAGGAAGCGATCTCCTGTGCCCATCTGTTGTAGGGTATTTCTCACTTTCTCTTCTATCATTTTCAGTGTGTTCGGGCTGATATTGAGGTCTTTAATCCATTTGGACTTGAGTTTTGTGCAGGGTGATAGATATGGGTCTATTTTCATTCTTCTATAAGTTGACATCCAGTTGTGCCAGCACCATTTGTTGAAGATGCTTTCTTTCTTCCATTGTATACTTTTAGCTCCTTTATCAAAAATGAGGTGTTCATAGGTTTGTGGGTTAAAATCCGGGTCTTCTATATGATTCCATTGGTCAACTTCTCTGTTTTTATGCCAATACCACACTGTTTTCATTTCTGTAGCTCTGTAATAGAGTTTGAAGTCAGGGATGGTAATGCCTCCAGAAGATCTTTTATTGTATAGGATTGTTTGGGCTATCCTGGGTATTTTGTTTTTCCATGTAAAGTTGATTATTGTCCTCTCCAGATCTGTGAAGAATTTTGATGGGATCTTGATGGGGATTGCATTGAATCTATAAATTGCCTTTGGTAGAATTGCCATTTTTACTATGTTGATCCTCCCAATCCAAGAGCAAGGGAGGAGCCTTGTGGTGGTGGCGCACACCTTTAATCCCAGCACTCGGGAGGCAGAGGCATTCGGATCTCTGTGAGTTCGAGACCAGTCTGGTCTACAAGAGCTAGTTCCAGGACAGGCTCCAAAACCACAGAGAAACCCTGTCTCGAAAAACCAAAAAAAAAAAAAAAAAAAAAAAAAAAACAAGAGCAAGGGAGGTCCATCCATTTTTTGGTATCCTCCTCAATTTCTTTCTTCAATGCCTTAAAGTTCTTGTCAAATAGATCTTTCACTTCCTTGGTTAGATTTACCCCAAGATATTTTATGCTGTTTGTGGCTATCGTGAATGGTGAAGCTTCTCTGATTTCCCTCTCTGCTTCTATATCCTTTGTGTATAAGAGGGCAACTGATTTTTTTGGAGTTGATCTTGTATCCTGCCACATTACTAAAGCTGTTTGTCAGCTGTAAAAGTTCTTTGGTGGTGTTTTGGGGGTCGCTTATGTACACTATCATATCATCTGCGAATAACGAAAGTTTAACTTCTTCCTTTCCAATTCGAATCCCCTTGATCCCATTATGTTGTCTTATTGCTATTGCTAGAACTTCAAGCACTATATTGAAGAGGTATGGCAAGAGTGGACAGCCTTGTCGCGTTCCTGAGTTAAGCGGGATGGCTTTGAGTTTCTCTCCGTTTAATTTGATGTTAGCTGTCGGCTTGGTGTATATAGCTTTTATTATATTTAGGTATGAACCTTGTATCCCTTATCTCTCCAAGACTTTTAACATAAATGGATGTTGAATTTTGTCGAATGCTTTTTCAGCATCTAATGAAATGATCATATTGTTTTTTTCTTTCAGTTTATTAATATGCAGGATTACATTGATAGACTTTTTTTTATGTTGAACCACCCCTGCATCTCAGGAATGAAGCCTACTTGATCATAATGGATAATTTTTTGGATGTATTCTTGGATTTGGTTTGCCAGTATTTTGTTGAGGATTTTTGCGTCGACGTTCATGAGTGAGATTGGCCTGTAATTCTCTTTCCTGGTTGAGTCTTTGTGTGGTTTTGGTATCAGAGTAACTGTAGCTTCATAAAAGGAATTAGGTAATGACCCTTCTGTTTCTATTTGTGGGATACATTAAGGAGTATAGGTATTAGCTCTTCTTGGAAGTTCTGGTAGAATTCCGCATTGAAACCATCTGGTCCTGGGCTTTTTTTGGTAGGGAGGTTTTTGATAACAGGTTCTAATTCTTCGCGACCAACAGGTCTGTTTAGATTGTTCACCTGGTCCTGGTGTAACTTTGGTATATGGTATTCATCTAAAAAAGTGTCCATTTCTTCTACATTTTCCAGTTTTGTGTTACACAGGCTTTTGTAACAAGATCTAATGATTCTCTGTATTTCCTCTGTGTCTGTGGTTATGTTCCCCTTTTCATTTCTGATCTTATTAATTTGCATATTCTCTCTCTGCCGTTTGATTAGTTTGGATAGGGGTTTATCAATCTTGTTGATTTTCTCCAGGAACCAGCTTTTTGTTTCATTGATTCTTTGGATTGTTTTCTGTGTTTCTATTTTGTTGATTTCCGCCCTCAATTTGATTATTTCCAGTCTTCTACTCTTCCTAGGTGAGGTGTTTCTTTTTTTTTCTAGAGCTTTCAGGTGTGCTGTTAAGTCTCCAATATGTGCTTTCTCTGTTTTCTTTAAGTGGGCACTTAGTGCGATGAACTTTCCTCTTAGCACTGCTTTCATATTGTCCCATAAGTTCGAGTATGTTGTTTCTTTATTTTCATTGAATTCAAGGAATACTTTAATTTCTTTCTTTATTTCTTCCTTAATCCAGGTATGGTTCAGTAGTTGACTGTTCAGTTTCCATGAGTTTGTAGGCTTTCTGGGGGTAGCATTGTTGTTGAATTCTAACTTTAATCCATGGTGATCTGATAAGACACAGGTGGTTACTAATATCTTTTTGTAACTGTGTAAGTTAGCTTTGCTACCAAGTATGTGGTCAGTTTTCGAGAAGGTTCCATGAGCTGCAGAGAAGAAGGTATATTCTTTCCTTTTTGGGTGGAATAATCTATAGATGTCTGTTAAGTCCATTTGCTTCATTACCTCCATTAATTCTCTAATTTCTCTGTTAGGTTTCTGTTTGATTGACCTGTCCATTGGTCAGAGAGGAGGGTTGAAGTCTCCTACTATTAGTGTGTGAGGTTTGATTGCTGCCCTGAGGTTTGGTCATGTTTCTTTTACGTATGTGGGTGCTTTTATATTAGGGGCGTAGATATTCAGGATTGAGACTTCATCCTGATGAATTGTTCCTGTTATGAGTATAAAATGTCCCTCTCCATCTCTTCTGATTGATTTAAGTTTGAAGTCAACTTTGTTAGAAATTAGTATGGCCACACCTGTTTGTTTCTTAGGTCCATTTGCTTGATAAGCCTTTTCCTAGCCCTTTACTCTGAGTAGGTGCCTGTCTGTGGTTGAGGTGTGTTTCTTGTAAACAGCAGAATGTTGGATCCTGTTTTCGTATCCAATCTCTTAGCCTGTGCCTTTTTATAGGTGAGTTGAGCCCATTAACATTAAGTGATATTAATGACCAGTGGTTGTTAACTCCGGTCACCTTTTTAGTAGTAGGGTTTGTGTGTTTCCCTTCTTTGAGTTGCGCTGGTGAAGGGTCTCTAGATGACTGAGTTATTGTGGGCAATTTTGGACTCCTTGGTTAGTGATTTTCCTTCTATTATTTTCTGTAAGGCTGGATTTGTGGTACGTATCGTTTAAATTTGTTTTTATCCTGGAAAATTTTGTTTTCTCCATTTATAGTGAACGAAAGCTTAGCTGGATATAGTAGTCTGGGCTTGCATCCATGATCTCTTAGTTTTTGCAGTACATCTATCCAGGACCTTCTGGCTTTCATGGTTTCCATAGAGAAGTCAGGTGTAAGTCTGATAGGTTTACCTTTAAAATTAACTTGGCCTTTTTCCTTTGCGGCTCTTAATATTCTTTCTTTATTCTGTATATTTTTGTTTTGATTATTATATGGCGATGGGATGTTTTTTTTTTGATCCAGCCTATTTTGTGTTCTGTATGCTTCTTGAACCTTCATAGGTACATCTTTCTTCAGGTTGGGAAAGTTTTCTCCTATAATTTTATTAAGTATATTTTCTGGACCATTGAGCTGCCCTTCTTCTCCTTCTTCTATTCCAATTATTCTTAGGTTTGGTCTTTTTATTGTGTCCCAGATTTCCTGAATGTTTTGTGATGAGAATTTGTTGGTTTTGCTATTTTCTTTGATCAGTGTGTTTATTTTCTCTATGGTATTTTCTGTGTCTGACATTCTTTCTTCAATCTCTTTTAACCTGTTGTTAGTACTTGTCTCTGTAGTTCCTGTTCGTTTACCCAGATTTTCCATCTCCATTCTTCCCTCGGTTTGTGCTTTCTTCATTGCTTCCATTTCATTCTTCAAGTCTTGAACTGCTTCCCTAACCTGTTTGATTGCTTTTTCTTGTTTCTCTTGGTTTTCTTGCGTGTCTTTGAGCGATTTATTCATTTCTTCTACCTTTTTGTTTGTAATCTCTAATTGTTTATGGCAGTTTTTCACTGCCTGTTTAAGGTCCTCTATTATTTTCATATAGTCCCATTTTGAGTCGATTTCTTCTAATTCTTCTGGAGTAGGGTGTACAATTCTTCTTATTTCGGGATCCCTGGATTCTGGTGGTGTCATGTTGCCTTTCAGGTTGTTGAAGGAATTCTTGCCTTGGCGCCTTCCCATCTCTTCCTTCAAATGGAGCCAGAAGAGGCCTGCTGTCTTGGTCCAGTCTTTGCTGTGATTGACTCTCTGGGCATATCTCTTCAGTATAGAAGCAGGAACCGTTCCCGTCCCGATGGGATTCCTCAGCAACTAAACAGGGCAGCTGGTAGCCCAATGCTCCAGGGCCAAAAGGATGAATGGAGTAAGGGGGGCGGTATCCAGAGAGCACAGGAAGCCTGGCGTAGGAGCTGAAGGTGCCCGGGCTCCCTTACAAGGGACCCTGAGGCCTGCCCGGTAGGCAGGCACTCACCGCTCTGGGTGGGTAGCCTTAGTGTAGGAGCTTAAAACTGTTCTTGAGCGCTGGTCCTAGCATACAGCAGGGCAGGGTTGGGGAGGCGTGCTAGGGGGGTCGGTCATGCGAAGGAAAGACAGTCCTGCAAAGGAGCTGGGGAGGGGGGTTTGTGCTCTCTTCCAGGACGGTCCGCCCCTGGATAGCACACACTCACCCGTCCAGATGGGATTCCTCAGCAACTAAACAGGGCAGCAGGTAGCCCAATGATCCAGGGCCAAAAAGCCTATAATTTTTTTAAATATATTTCCTGGACCGATGAACTGCACTTCTTCTCCTTATTCTATTCCTATTATTCTTAGGTTTGGTCTTTTTATTGTGTCCCATATTTCCTGAATGTTTTCTGATGAGAGTTTGTTGGACTTGCTGTTATCTTTGATAAGTTTGTTTATTTTCTCTATGTTATCTTCAGAATCTGAGATTCTTTCTTCTATCTCTTGTATTCTGCTGGTTATGCTTGTTTCTGTAGTGTCTATGCGTTTACCTAGATTTTCCGTGTCCAGCCGGGCCCCTGTTTTTGTTTCCTTCTTTGCCTCCATTTCAGTTTTCAAGTTTTGAACTGTTTCCATTATCTGCTTTATTGTTTTCCCTTGGTTTCCTAGGGTATCATTCACTGCTTTATTCAATTCTTCAAACAAGCTTTCTGTTATAATTCTCATCCATTTCTATAAGGGCATTTTTTACATGCTGTTTAAGGACGTCAATCACTTTCATAAAGTCAATTTTTTTCTACTTCTTTTTATTTGAGGTGTTCATGTCCTCCTGTTCTGAGGTTGCTGGGTTCTGGTGGTTTCATGTTGTTTTTCAGATTGTTGGGTGAATTCTTGCATTGGCGCCTGCCCATCTCTTTCTCCGAATGCTCCCCTAAGGATCTTCTTTTACAGGATCAGGTCTCCTTGCCCACTGATGTACCTTCCCAGTGATGGCACTCTCCTGTGATGGCTCTTTAGGTGCCCCAGTGATGGCTCTCCTGGTGCTGAGATCAGATCTCCATGCTGGTTGGGTAGCTCATAAACAAAGTGCCTACCTTGCTTGCTGCAGGCAGACTATTGAAACAAAGGAACTCCTGCCCTCCTGAATGACCTCTGGATTTGATCCCAGCACCCAAAAAGGCTGAGCTGGGTGATGTTATGTGCCCAAAGATGGCAGGGATGCAGCAGTGGGGAGGGTTCTGGATGCACGCTGGGTGAGATAGGAAGAGAGAGGCAGTATGCAGGAGTATAGGCCCTGCAGGAACAAGTTCCTTGTCCTGGGCTCATATGTGTGTTTTTTTTTTAACTCACTAAATTTCCTTAGAATTTATTGCAAGGAAAATGTTAGTGGGGTATTTATTGGATGTCATTAATATGGACTACAGGACTTTTGTCTTAAGGTCTCTAAGTATACTACCCTATTTACATGTAGCTTGTGCAGAGAACCTGTCCCTCTTTCAGCTAGACAATTGCCTTCTTGTAGTAAAATTAATAAAAGCCCTGAGACAGAAATTGGGGCTCAACCTGAAGGTCAGAAAAGCAAAACAGTCAGCCACTGGCTCTTACCTTCACCTCAGTCTAAAATGGCGATCCTGCCTCTTAGAATCTTATAATGAGTCTATGTGTGAGAGCTGTCTCCTCCCATTTTATATTCCTCTTTAGTACTGAGATTAAAGGCTTGCACCTACAACCCAGTTTCTATGGACAACTAATGTGGCTACTTGAATTATAGGTGTGTGTTACCGATGCCTAGTCTGTAAGGCTGATCACTGTGGCTGTTTTACTATCTGAACTTCAGGCAAGCTTTATTTATTAAAATACAAATAAAATATCATTACACATTTTTATAGATTTCTTTGTTTCCTTTATTCTTTTTAGTCCTGTTGGCTCTCTATATTGGTTCAAAATATATTACTTAAAAGAAATTATCCATCTCATTCCATTTGTTTCAAACCATTATTGACTTTTCATAGTTATTTAAAATACGCATATGTGTATATGAATTTTCAGACTACTCTGTGGTTCAGACAAAATGCTCAGGAGTCCACACAGTGCTCTTTATCATGTGGAGCCCAACTGTCACCCCCAGTCTTTTCACACATCTCCACACTTGTAGTTACAGCCATATTAAATGTGTCACTCTGTTTCAAACATGACATGTCCTGTCTTTGAACCATAAACTTTTCCTTTTTGTGTCACTCTTCCTTTTCTTCTTTGTGGCATTCTTCAGGTAAGCAATTATAATTTTATATCTAATATGAACTCTCTTTGCTCCATAGTATAAATTGATCTTTATAAATACTGAGATCCCATGCGATTTGATGCAGAAAACTTATACTCAGCATTGCTGCTGATCTGTTTTTATGACCCTTATGTGTTTAAAGTATTGTGTTCCTCCAGGGAAGATTTCCTTCCTTGTTTAGTTTGTCATCTCCACAGTCTATTCCTACAAAAAGTGGAATAGCCTTTTTTTGATAATGCAAATAAAAAAGACTGATTGTAGACTTTCCAATAATGCATTTATTTTTAATTGGTGGAGAACAGTAGAATTGTGATTGGAATGTCAAATAAAACTTACCTGACAAAAAGGGAAAGTATTCAGTAGGTAGAAGGGAACTCACAGATGTGGTTGAGGACAAGGTAAATGATAGGGCATTGGAAGAGGAGGACAAATGAATACTAAGTATAATTATATATATGTATAAATATGTCACAAAGAAGCTCTTTATATTGTATATTAGCTTTAAAAAATAAATGAAAAACTGTTGCTACCAACTTATAAGCCAGCAGTACAGTTTTTAAAATTCATCTGTTAGCTATGATTTGCATACCACAATAGGAATCATGACTAAAGATTATACCCCAAATAGAATTAGACACCATTCAGAGAGACCTGACCTTTAATTAATGAATTTTAATAGCAACCATGACAGAAAGGAAACAATCTTTGTGTTATATAACTGCCTACCATCTATGTTAATATGCAATAGCCCATACATCTTGGCTTGTTTTTATTTACTCAGCAGTGAATTAGTATAATCGGAGTATATATAGTTTATTTGAGACAGGGTTTTTCCTGTAGATTTGAAGCCTGTCCTGGAACTCACTTTATAGACCAGGCTCGCCTCGAACTCACAGAGATCTGCCAGCCTCTGACTTCCGAGTGCTGGGATTAAAGGCATGCGCCACTACCACCACTGGGCTCATATATGTATTTTTAAGAGTCTTCCAAGGTATTTCTAATGCATATGCCTGGCTAATAGCTTCTGTTGATGGAACAATTTTGGTAACAACTGTTGGCAACATGAAGGTGAACTACAGTATTCTGAGATCCTTTTGAGCTCAGAATATTGTCCATATCCCTCAAAGCCTTGATTTCCTCCAGATTTTCAGTGAGGTCTGTACTAAGAGACAAACTCACTCACAAACTTGCAGTTCACCCGGAAGAGACAATTTGTCAGAGTTCCTTATAGCGCACTGTCTGTCCTTCAAAGAGTTTCATTTCTTTAGCTTAAGCTACTTACTTTCATATAAGTGGCCTTCTTTAAAAAAAAAAAAACTGACATCAGATTCCTTTTTCTGAAATCTTTGAATAAACGCATCAGCTATTTCCCTTTCGAATGTAGATACTGGACTCCTGGGGAGAAGTCACAGAAGACACTGATTGGAGAATGGGGAGTACTGTCTTCCAGGTCAGTGTCCTTAGGAAATGGGTGTCTTCTGCAAACCTTCCTGAGATTTTTCTTTCCTAATAGGGTCTCTCGCATATCAGTGCTGCCACCGACACCCAATAACGAGCCCCTACTTGCCCCTTAATGATCTGAAGACTTCATTTCTGATTCTCTATCTTGATTTTGCAGAAGAGAGCACAACATTTTCTAAGAATATGGAGTATCAAAAAGATAAACACAATCCAAGTGTTCCAAAGCTGGACCGCCTAAGTGTGAAGGAGAACTGTTTCTAGTTCTTATTGGACAAAAGGCTAACTGTGGTGCCTATTACCATATACCAAATTGCATGCTGGCTGTCAGGCTCACCCTGTGGCTCCTCTCAGCACTTCTCACCTTGACCCCTACCCTATATCCTTTTCCAGTCCAGGGGCTTCCTTGCCCTTCCATCATCCTCTAATTCCTATAAGAACTTGCCATTTCAGCCGTGAGCTCTCTTGCTTCTCTTGGCTTCTCTCTTGGTCTGCTTGCCTTCTCTCCTCTCCCTCTCCTCCTGCCCCCTCTCTCTTCATGGCCCCATTCAGCCTGAACACTTCCAGATGCCTCTGGCTGAACTTTCCCTCCTATCTACAGCAAAATCCTTGTCATCTGCATCTTGGAGAGGTCATGTCCTCCTTTCCTGTCTGTCATGTCCTTACCTGTCTGTATTATGCTGTGAACTCATTCATGAGCTTTCCGACTTAGGAATTTATTTATTCTTCCGTGAGTTCATTTCTGTTTATCATGTGATAGTAACAATGGTACCTGGTTCTTTCCTGCTTCACTTTGGTACTTTCTTGATATCTTAAACAACCCCCTGAAAGTATCTTTACTGGAAAAATGACCAAAGTTCACATAAGCAGACAATGAGGTATTGCCTTTACTCACCAATGAGTTATTTCCACAGATTGTCTACATTATTGGTATCAGAAATTGCTTTTATGAGACCAGGGAAATTGCTCATTTGTAAAGACACTTGATGCCAACCCTGAAGACATGAGTTGAATTTCCAGGACGTGCATGATAGGAGAGAACTGTCTCTTAAAAGATGTCCCTTGGGGATAGATAAATGATTCAGCTATTAAAGGTGAGGCTCACGACCTCTGACTTCTACACAGGTGCTGTAGCATGCACAAACCCTCAAATCAGCAAATACATAAATGTAATAAAATATTGTTTTTAAGAAGAAAGAAATCGTTTTTCCCCTGAGGCCAAACAAAGCCCTTATCTTGGAGGATGATTGCTTTTCCCTCTGTCAGGCTGGAGCATAACCGTATCTGGGAAGAACAGTACAAGCCCAGCATTTATATGTGTAAATGTCATCCCCAGTTCTGCCATTGCCAGGCTATTCTTATTGAAACCATATTCTGTATGATGAACAATGTACAGTCTCAAATGCAGCCCAACAATGCCTCAACAAAGCATGCTGTGCCATGAGCAAAGCATGTCTCTGATTTACATATTGGGAGATTTTGCAATGTGTATCTTTGAAATAAGCTTTTTCATATCAAACATTTAGAGTAGGGGAAAATTTGTATGCTCCAGAGCTGAGGGAAACATGTCTCAGTGGGAGTGCAAAATTCATTTTCGGTATCAGCTCATAGTCCGACTTTCAACTTTGCCGATAGAGGTCACCTTCATGTGCCAGGCTCAGAGAGACCTAAGGTACTAATGGATCACCATGTTGCTGAGACTGAATTTTGTTGATTCCTATTTCAGTGATTTCTGCCTTTGTGTATGTCTTGATGTTGAGAAAAAATAGTGTGAAGACTCCAAGTGAGAAATGAATAGTGGCCCGTTCCGCAGCATGAAACAGAGAACGATGCCCAGGGTTGTGATAAAGTGTCCCCGGATTGTAACGAGACTCCAAAGAAATAACAACAAACTCTCATTTCAGCCAACTAATTCTACTTTCTTCAAATCTTTAATGCTGCCAGGGAATAGTTGGCAATAACCATTTCTCAGAAGTACTTAAGAAGTGAGATATAGTCTATAAATTACTTTCTTCGTAGGCTTTGTAGGTTTCAGATGATTTAAGAATATCTAGAATCTGGCTATTACAAATAATACTGCTATGAACATAGTTGAACAAATGCTTTTGTCATATGATCGGGCATCTCTTGGGTATATTCCCAAGAGTGGTATGGCTGGGTCCAAGGGTAGGTTGATCCCGAATTTCCTGAGAAACCTAAACACTGATTTCCAAAGTGGTTGCACAAGATTGCATTCCCACCAGCAATGGATGAGGGTACCCCTTCCTCCACAGCCTCTCCAGCAAAGGCTATCATTGCTGTTTTTGATTTTAGCCATTCTGACAATTGTAAGATGATATCTCAAAGTTGTCATGTTCTGGCTTTGTGGGAGCCTAGCCAGTTTGGATGTTCACCTTCCTAGACATGGACGGAGGGGGGCGGACCTTGGACTTTCCACAGGGCAGGGAACCCTGACTGTTCTTTGGACTTGAGAGGGAGGGGGAGAGAAGTGGGGGGAGGGGAAGAAGGGTGGGAGGAGGGGGAGGGAAATGGGAGGCTGGGAGGAGGGAGAAACATTTTTTTCCCTTTTTCTCAATAAAAAAAAGAAAAAAAAATATCTAGATTCAGCTTCTAATAATGGCCAACCCCTGAGATTGATCTTGGTTTTAGTTATTTTTCAGATGGGATAGTTTTTTCTCCAGTATTTTGAGCTGGCACTGGTCTTATTATTATTTGTAGTCAGTGTACAAAACAATAGGTTTTATTATGATAGTTTTATACATGTATGTTATTGTACTTCATTCATATTCACTATCCTCCATTACTCTGCTTTTCTGTTTCTACTGATTTCATTCTTTCCCACCAAAAGCCTTTTGTGTCTTTGTTTTCATGCCCTCTCTCTCCCCAGCCACACAAAAGGTATATTTATAAAATCTTCATGTAAGAGTTCTTTTTCAAGGTCTTATTTTAAGGATAAATGTTTTGCCCATTTGTATGCATGTGCACTGTGTACCACGTGTATGACAAGTGTTTGTGGAGGCCACAAGAGGGCATTAGATCCTTTTGAACTGGAGTTAAGGACAGTTGTGAGTCACTATGAAGGTTCTGGGAGCTGAACCTTGGCCCTCTGCAGGAGCAGTGTTGTTAAGCTCTGGACAATCTTTCCAGAACATGAGGGAAGTTCTTTCACACAATCAAACACATCTTCTATTTTTCTTTCAAATTCTTTCTTCTCTAAGCAAAGCACTCCAGTTTCTTATTTGCCAGTAGTAATATAATTCCAAAACTGTTGTAACCCTGGTTGCCTGCACAGGTCATTAGAATTCATTGTGTTATTCTTAAAGATTTTATTAGAGTATATTAATTTTATAAAGTAAGGTGTTTCATTATAACATTTCAATACATGCATATATATTGTACACTGATCATATTTACCCCACTGTTACTTTCTCTACACCTCCCCTTACTTCTCCCCCTTGTAGGTTATCCACAGTCCTCTTTTTGCTTGGATGTCATTTTTTTTACACCTCAGAACTCACATATATTAGATAGATATACTAATCTTTGTGGAACTGGCTCATTTTACTTTGCATAATATTCATTTTTACCCATAGTCCTGAAAATGGCATATGCTAATTCCTCTTAATGGCTGTGTAAAATATCTCTTTGTATAGGTAACCCAGAATTCCATTAATTTATCTGTTGGTGTAAATAGTGCTTCAGTTAACTTGGATGTGCAGGTATCTCTGCTGAAATTTGCTTTTGGTAAAGTCATTTTTTTCTGTAAACAGTCAAATAATTTTATCATAGTGAGGGTGGGTTGGGGGGTGAGAAACAGCCATGATTATTTCCATAGTGGTTGGACTAATTTACCTTCCTTTCCTTCCGTATCCTTACCAACAATTGCTGTCGTGTACCTGTGTGTGCATGTGTGTGTGTGTGTGTGTGTGTGTGTGTGTGTGTGTATTTGTGTATGTGTTTGTGTGTGTGTGTTTGAAGACAGGGTTTCTCAGTGTAACCTTAGCTGTCCTGGAACTCACTTTGTAGTTCAGGCTTGCCTCGAACTCAGAAAAATCTGCCTGTCTCTGTCTTTCAAGTGTTGGAATTAAAGGCATATACCACCACCACTCGGCTTGCATTCTTGATGCATCTCATCTGATTGGGGTGAGAGGCAATGGTAGTGTAGTTTTGACTACTTTTCCCTTTATGGTAAAAGATGGTGAGCATTTTCACATGTATTTATTGGCTGCTTGTTTTCGGAACTATCCTTTTCGTTTGCCCATTTATTGAGTAGACCATTTGCTCTGACTATATTTGAATTTTAAAAATTCTTTGTATATCATAGGTATTAAACCATTGTTTCAGGAATATTTGACAATTGCCTTTTATTTTGCACACTGTCTCTTCGCCCTGTTGATTATATCTTTTGCTGTGCAGCTGCTTTTTGAATTGATATAATCCTGGCTATAAATTCTTGTTCTTATTTTTTGAACCACTGCATTCCTATACAGAGGAGTCATTGCCTAAGCCTATATTTTTGTTTTGAAGCATGGTTTTCCTATGTAGCTAAGGCTGGTCTTGAACTTTAAACTTTTCTGCTTTAGTCTCTCAAGTTAGTGGTAATAGGCATGAACCACTATGACTAACAACAACTCTTCTACTGCCATTTTCAGTGGGGATCAGAAGAAAGGATTTGCTTTTGTGTAGCTAAGTTTATCTTATCTCACCCCCATCTCCACTATCCCTACCCCATATTCTTCCATTGACTGCTAGAAGTCAAACTAAGTATAGCAGGTATATATAGGCAAGTGTTTCATCATACTAGGTAAGCGTTCTCTCATTGTGCTATATCTTCAGTACTCTATACCCCATTTTGGAAGTTTCCCCTATTTTCCCCAGTAGTTTCAAACTTGCAGGTCTTAGGTTATAGTCCTTGTGAAAGCTTGAATGTGAAATGCTCCCCCAGGCTCCTATTTGAACACTTTCATCGTTGCTGCTGGTGGTATTTTGGGAGGTTATGAAGAATTGCAGCTTGTTGGAGGAAGTTCATTGCTGGGGACTGGCTTTGAAAGTGTAGAGCTCCACAGTCTGTCTGTCTCCTTTTCAGCTTGTCCAGTCAGAGTCTCCACTCCCAGCAATTGTTGGCTCTTTTTTATCAAGTTAGTCAGGGCCCTCAAGCATCATCCAAGTTTTTCTTCTCCCGGACATGTACCTTTTGTTTACCAGGGTTTACAGGCTGAGGCTCAGGAGTCTCCCCTTTCCTCTTGGAGGAAATGATTCAACTTTCAGGGAATGTTTCAATTTGGAGGAGCATGCCACACAACAATCTCTCAGCATTATGCCTTGTCCCGTTGGGACTATAAACCCAAATAAACTGTTTCTTCTCTAAGTTTGCCTTAGTCGTGGTTAGTTTACCACAGCAACAGAGAAGTAATTACTCTAGTATTTGATACATTTGTGTTGATTCACATATACAGCCTTAAAGATCACAATCCACTTGTATTTTCTGTCATGTGACTGCCTAGTCTCTCAGTATTATTTGTTTAAGAGGACCACACTTCTTGATGTGGGCTTATCAAAGCCATGGAACTAGATAATTACCCTTTTATTCTGAACACTATAGATGTAATTGATGCAGTCTAGGCTTCCTTGTAGTTTTTTCTGTAGTAGTATTGCTCTTACACTCTCTTCTACCAGTTTGTAAATAACTGACATAGTCAGAACTTATGAAACCCATGTGTTGTCTCTCTCTTCTACAGCTATTACTGAGACAATTACTGATAATGTGTACCATGCTCTATATATGTTTAGGGCTTTTTTTATTACACTATTTATCTTTTGAAACAGAATGAAGTGTTATTTTTACCTTGTAGATTCACAGAGAAGTATAATAAATTGTCCAAGGTCATGCAGCCAGAAAATACTGGATCTAGAATTTAAAAATCTTGCTCCAATTTGTCTGAAACTTCCTGTTTGAATACTGAACATCGTATACCAGGAAAACCCTCATTCCTTATTGATCTGAGATGATTGGATATAGTGCGAAGATCCGAACTTAGAATATATGTATATAAAACTCAGATTCTTAATCACTACATGCTATTTCTTTCCTGTAATGATAGATGTATTCAAATATTTAATCTAGTGTAGTATGATTTTATTTCTTGCCAAGTCACTTGATGTTTTGCTGTGTGCCCAGGTAAGAAAAGCTGAATCAGTAGACTAAATTTCCAAATGTTATGAATTGCTAGATAAAACCTTAATCTGAGCAATACGGAGGCAGAGGCTAGATCTCTGTGAGTTAGAGAACAGCCTTGCCTACACAGCTAGTTCTCCACCAGTTAGAACAAATGGTAAGACCCTGTCTCAAAAGTGTTATAAGTATTTGTAGATCTATACATGTGTAATCTGATTTAAAAATTCCAAAATGTAAATGTATATGTGATTCAAAATAGTCAATTTATCACCAAATATGCATTTGTTTTTGGCTATTAGCTAGAAATATAGTGAAATAAAAAGTGCATAGAGATTTATTTTTTAACATCACAAGAATATATGCTGCAAAATGGGTATAGTATTAAACTCACTTCTAATGACTTATTGTTATACCCATAGATTACTGCATCTTTCAGTGTTTAGAGAATAAGAGAATATGAACTTTTCAGCCCTAAACAAGGCAACTACACCACAGCCCTTCATTCCCAGGCTCTGGTATCACTGTAGAAGCAGGGGTAAATAGATTGTCAGGGCCCGATGTCATCCATGACTACAAATAAACAGTGCGTTTTTTTTTTTTTGAGCCAGCATGGCAGTTGTACATATGAATTCATATAGCAATTGAGGCAGCATTCATAAGACCTTCATAAGGACAATCCAGCCAAAATAGTAGCATGGAGGGGTTAGATGGGTATGATGTCTGCCTGTAGCTAAGGAGCTATTGGCAATTGATAGTTTTCAGTTCAGATATTGTCATCCAATATTTTAGATATATCTTTTAATTCAGTTAATTTTTAATAAGTTTGTATGCCTTCATTCCAGTTATTGACATAAATGACATGCCTGATTTATTTATAACCACATTCTAAAAACTTGAAGAATATTTAAAATAAAATACGTAAGCTACAAGGTTAAATATAAGCATACATTTAAAAAATACTAGAATTAAGATAATTTCATAAGGAACTAAAATAATGTTTGCCAAATAGTAAGTAATCTCTCTGAGTTTTTGAATATGTGAAAATAAATTTGAGGATTTATAGAATAAGTCTTTTTAAAACTTTGTGTCAATATGCATTTTCTTGACTGTTCTAAAAAGAAATAAATCATGCTCAATCTGAGACTATTCTTTTACATTTCTAGATGAAATTTGAAATCAGAAATCTTAATTGTACTACAACATTAACAAAAGGGCATCAATTTTTCTCAGTCAGTGTTTTTTGTTTTTGTTTTTTAAAATAAATTTAACATTCAAGTATCTATATGCATTGAGACAAATTTTGTGTAACCCAGGCTGGCCTTAGACTTGAGATGTATCCAAGCATGACTTGAACTTCCAGTCCTCCTGGCTCCGTGCCTGAGTGCTGAGACTGCAGGCATGCATCACCTCCCTGGGTTCATTTGGGGCTGAGTCTCAAACCCAGGGCTTTTTGCACTTGGGTAAGCAGTCTGCTAACTGTACAACATACCCAGCCCTAAAGTTAACATCCAAACAAATTAAAACTATTTAAAGGCTACTAAGTAACATCTCTGACTGGAGGTTTGGAGACTGATAAAATTTTTTGTTAGCCTTTAAATTTTAATTTGAATATTGATTACTTAATAACATTACAACAGAATTATATTGCCAGTGTTCAAACCGGGTACCTGCCACTTATTAGTTGCTGCCCTTAGAAAATAAGTCTCAGGTTCCTCTTCAAGAGTTCTGTCACTTGTAAATTATGACGGCTGTTGCTGCTGCTGTTGCCGCAGTTGCTGATAAAAAGTATTTCACATCAAAGAACAATTTTACAGGTTAAATAAACTGGCTGATCAAAAAATGATTCTCAGAGTCAGCTGCATATTGCAGTCACCTGGTGATCTTAAGCACCACACACGCTTGGATGGAAGCCACCCACAGATACACTGATTTAATTGCTTTCCAGTGAGACCTGGTCATCTGGAATTTTATAGCTTTCCAGATGATTCTAATTTGCAGTCAAGGTTAAAAGCCCCTGATCTAAAGTAATTATAAAAGCACCTGGCAAATATTAAGCACTTGGTAGCTGTTAATTATTTTTATAAGGCTCAGACATTTAGGTAATAGTTCTCTTGATTTTGCTAAAAGAGTATTAAAAGGTCATGTGTAAGTGACAGTCACAGTCATGTATTTTTGGTAACTTCCCTTTCTGATAGAATAATACATTTAGGGTTCTGTTTTGCTCCATTTACACATTTTATTCCCAATCTAGTCTACTTTTTTCTGGCTGGCAGTCAGAGGCAAATTGTAATCCAATAATAGTGACTCGATGGATACAGATAAGTGTGCAATTTGTTCCAGATTTCTTCCATAAAATGTCTTTTAAAAATATTAAATTCAAAAGTTTTTCCTTGTCCCCTTCTGATTTATGCAGGTAGCCCTAGCTAACTGATTTATAGAGCAATCACCTCCTCATCCAAGAGAGTCCATGTGGAAGGTCTTGATAACCTTCCACCCACCAGAACATTAAAGCTGTTTGATTACTATCTTCTTATTTTCAAAGAATATATAGAGATGAAAGGATTTCCAAAACACAGTCCGAGCTTTAAAAAAAAGCCATGTTTTTTTTAAGGGAAGATAAAAACACTAAATTATATTTATCTTAAGTAGATAACTCACAACACAGAAAGAGGAGGTTCTCGTTGAACGAGTCCACAGTGTTCCTCTTGCAGTTGATTAAGCTTAGCATCTGACCATCCGCTAACAAATTATAATCTTATGTGTAGAAGGAAAAATATCTGAACATCTTCAAAGTATGGAGATTTATTTTAGAAAACACTTGCCTCGTCTAAACAGTTCAGTTGGTGCTAAAACTCAGAGGAAAAGCTTACGCATTAGGATTTTTGTTCTAAAGTTTAGTTTACTGAGCCACATTCCAGACACAAAATTTTATGCTTTTTAATATATGAAAAAGGCCCATAACACATCTAAAAAGTTGAATTATGAGGTCCAATTGAAACTACAGCTGCAGGTTCGGTGAGAAGACCTAACATTGGCAAAGCTATTTCATTCAAGTGTAAGTCTACTATGCGTAGGCAGTTCTTTCATGGTGTGAGTGCCTGGAGGTTATAAAATCTCAATTTCCTGAAAAGGGGTAGAAATGACTATAGATTCAACTAGATGATGCTAGTCATCCTAAATGTCTGATAACTCAAAGATGCACGTCTTCTGTAGCTGCCTGGAGCCCTTTTGCGTTCATGCCAAGGCATAATCTCCAGGACTACAAAAGAATCAATATATATATTTTTAAACTCTAAGGATGATTTCCAATAAACACCAGTGGTAGGGGAAAATGTAGAATTAGACATGATCCAGGGATAAACTCTCCTCAGGACTACTTTAATTTTAATTTCAGTAAGGGCACCGCCTTTTAAAGCAGTTATCTGCCCCCAGGCTAAAATGCACTCATTAGTCTCCACTCTTCAGTGCGTTAATTTAATTAACTTTAAACTCACTCAGTGATCATTTAACTCCTACCTTTCCATTTCGTTTGTGCAGAGTTAAAGAAAAAAGATTTTCAAATCCTTCAGGTACATTATATTTCTTGACCCCAGTTTTTTAAGCAAAGTAGTCATCCATGTGAAAAACGTCAAATGGTTCCTAAAGAAGGAAAAGAAGCAGAAAAAGAAAATGTTTGTTCGCTGAATAATTCTTTCAACTTTACTTTAACTTTGTAATTCTCAATGTAATAAATGTGACAAAAAAAGTGAGGAAGATCTAGGAATGAGAATTTACACTGATAACTGTATTCCCAACCCTGGGAGTATTTTGAAGAAATGTATTCAGAGATCCATCATGTCTTCAGTTATAAAAAAAAAAATGTATATTTTCAAATTTTTCTCTCCTGTCCTTTATTTTATTTGTAGAATACTAATATTTTGGAAGCACCATGCTGTGTATATGGTGATAATTACTCAGACATAAATACATAAATGTATATCTGTGTACCATATGCATGCCTGGTGCCCACAGAGGCCAGAAGAGGGCATGTGATACCCTAAAATTGTATTTACACATAACTGTGATCCACTATATGTGTGTGTTGGGACTCGAACCTGGGATCATAAAACAGCCAGTACTCTTCACTGCTGAGCCATCTTTCCAGCCCCAGCTTGATTTCTTAAAAATAATGACTCCATTTGTACTCCCCAATTGAACTATGTATACTTTTACTCCAGAGTTTCAAATGACATGACCCTTGTGCTCTAATTGCCTTACCATATCCTTCATCTCATTTCTGCTAGTTGAAATTCTGGCTATCTTCAGTAAGGATTAAGCATTCCTTTTTCTATAAACCCTCTTGAGATCTCACCTCGAAACTGATTTCTACATCTCCTACTCCAAACCAGCAATTTTTACTTACTATGCATTACTAACTGACTCATTGTTTAACACCGAAGAGCATCACAGATTGCTTTATAAGACAGTCTAGATTTGAAAATATTTTCACTGAATTGTGAGTCCTAGAGAAAAGAATCTCTTGGCCAGACTGTGGTGCCATGCCCTTAATCCCAGCACCTGGGAGACAGAGGCAGGTGTATCTCTGTGAGTTTGAGGCTAGTCTGGTCTACAGAGTGAGTTCCAGGACAGCCAAAGCTACACAGAGAAACCCTGTATCAAAAACCCAAAGAAGAAAAAACTACTTCTGAAAAAAAGGAACTTTCACCTTTACTCATTGACAAATCATTTTTGTTAAACAAGCCTGGTGCATAAATGCTTGCTTAACTGAGTTCAGAGTTCTAGAGTTGTTCTGTGTTTATACTCTTACGACTTTCCTCTCACATTAAAATTGAATTCTTTTGCACTTTATATGCTATCTAATATGTAGTGCCAAAGACCTCTCTTCCTAAACACTCATCTATCTTATGATGCCCTTTCAAGTCATAATTATCCTACTCTTTCAAGTTGAAGGCCACTCTCTTTGAAGGAAAATGAAGGAGAAAAATAGGAGTTGAGTCATTTTGCTTACTTTTCTGTCATCTGATATTATTTGACCCAAGCAGTCACCTTGGCCATTTTTATTCTTTTTGTGCCAAGTGTAGCCAAAACCTGAAGAAATCCTTTTTAGTCTTTAACATGTTGATAAACCTCAGCTCACACAGACATTTTGCCGTGTGGGTACTGTGTGGGCATGTTCTTGACATTCTTTGATTTTGTCCTTGACTATGATGGTCATTCTTTCTTTTATACAAGTCCTTTTAAAGTTGGGCAGTCAATAAAATGATTCCATTCTCCTCTAATGTCTCTCCTAACAGACAAAAACACATTTATAAAGACAAAAGTGTGATGATCAGAGGTATGTCTTTTGGGGCCAAACATTTTTGGGTTCAAGCTCTACGTTGTCTATTATTGGAATTTCTTTAATTTCAAATGGGGATAAGAAAATGTATTTATTAATGTAGTAACTATGATTATGAGCTATATAGTGAACATTTTTTCTAGATATAATCATCATATCATAATAAACACCAATTACTTAGAAATAATGATTAAAAACTTGAGTTTTGAAAAAAAGTAGAATCGCTGTTACCATCTTTAATATGTTTATTTCTTTATTATTTACATGTATGAGTACATGTCTATATGAGTTTATATGTACCACATATGTGAAGAAGACTTTGGAGGCAAGAAGAGGGTGCCTGATTGGATCTGGGGATACAGGCAGTTGTGAGCTGTCATGGGTGCTAGAAAGTGAACTTAGGTCCTCATAAAAGCAATGAGCAAGCACTCTTAACTACTCAGCCATCTTTCCAGTTCTGATACATGGTCTTGAGGAAGAATGTGTTTCCTGCAAAAGTATTTAAGTCCAAGAAATACAACCCAAACTGTCAAAATTACTCCAATTTAAATTCTGGGCAGAATTTAATGATGATGCAGATAAACATATAGAATCATACATTCTTCGTTTTTTGGTTGCTGAAGTTATAATAGTTTACAAGGAGAATGAATTAGGTAGCTAAGCATTGTAAAGCTTAACTAGCCTTTGAAAGCTTTTCTTTGTGAAAGAGTGATGAAGAATAAGTGTGAATAATCTTCTGTCTGACTCCAGAACTCAGAACTGTACAATTTTCCTCCACAAATACCTAGTTAGCTTTTGAATTGCACTAATTTTTTCTATGAAGAGGTTTAGGGGCCAGTGTAGTAATATGAGCAGTGGGGCTGCGTCCCCAGCACCCCGGCTGCCTGGCTAGCTTATGCCCGAAATAACAACACACAAACTGTATTCATTTAAGGTCATTGGTTAATTATAATAAAGAAACTGCCTTGGCCCATTTCATAGGTTAGAAAATAGGTGGGTGGAGTAAACAGAACAGAACACTGGGAGGAAGAGGAAGTGAGCTCAGACTCCACAGCTCTCCTCTCGGGAGTAGACGCCTCAGAGAGATGCCATGCCCCGCTCCCAGGCAGACGCATGCTATGAAGCTCTGACCCAGGATGGACATAGGCTAGAATCTTCGCTGTAAGACCGGTGCTACAGTTTATTAGAAATGGGTTGATCGGGATATCAGGATTAGCCAGTAAGGGCTAGATAGAAATGGGCCAAGCAGTGATTAAATGAATACAGTTTGTGTGTTGTTATTTCGGGCATAAGCCAGCCGAGCAGGTGGCTGGGGTGCTGGGAACGCAGCCCCGCCACTCATATTACTACAGGCCAGGTTTCCAGAGAAAATACTATTTTAGAACAACGTTGAGGGCATTTTACTGAATATGACTTATTACTACTGGCAAATATTAATAAGCTTGCATGAGAGTAAAAGTATAGTGTGGGGCATACAATATGTTGCCATAATATTGCAAATACAAATGATACAAATATAAATGAACATATGCCTGACATATATTTCACATTATTAGAAATGAACAGTAAGTGCCAAATGCTGCAGCCCTATTGAATATCAATAGCCAAATGTCACAGTGCATAGATGACACTCATTCAAAATTATAATTCTAGAAAATAAGACAGGTACCTAAAAGGTTCTTAGTCCATATTTTTTCAGTTTCTTGGATCCTAGCAATAACTATGAACAGCATAAGAATTAGTTCTATTTTGTTATTTCAAAGATAACTTCTAGTTTTGTTGCTATAGATTTTAATGTCTGTCTGTTAAGGATGAAGGTTTCCCCTTAGATGATCATAAATGCCCCATATGTTCACCCTTAATAACTAGGGCATATGCTTTTGGCCTGGCTTGAAGCCTACCAATAACTGCATTAAAGAATTTTATCTTTTCTTCCTATTTATGCCGTGAGAGGCAAACAGGAGATAACATAAAGCCACAAATATTGTCAGTTGTTCTCAGAGAAGTAGTTTTTTTCTAATCCAGTATTTTTCATTGATTATTTGAGAATTTTACACAATGCACCCCAATCATACTTGCTTCCTGTTTCTCCCAGGTACCTCCTCCTAGTCTTGTGCCCCACCCCCAAGAAAAATATACACCAAATACCATTTGTGTTGCACATATACTCACTGGAACATGGACAAAATCCAGTGGCCAATGCCCTAAAGACAATTGAGTCCTTCCTCACAAACCTGACAGAAGTCATCAGCTGTGATGAGCTACACCTCAGCATCCCTATCACAATTTTAATGACTCTCCTCAATGGCTTCCTGTCTACACTGTCTCTTTTATTCTGAGGGGGTGTCACAGAGTCCTTTAATGTCTCTTATTCTCAATTATGAGTCTGCAAAAGAAGCTTTCTTGCCCATATCAGCATTGACCATGAACTTCAGCATGGCCTCCAGTGGGAACACAGATCAGGGACATCAACATGGCCTCTGGTAGTAACATGAACCACAGACATCAGCACTACCTTACAGAGACATCCACATGTACTCTGAAGGTAATAAGGACCACGAACGTCAGCATGATCTCAGGCATCAGCACAGACTACAGACACCAACATGGCCTCCACAGAGAAACAATTATCAAAAAAAATGAAAAGAAAACAAAATCCCAAAACAAAAAACACCCAGCAATTTCCCCTAGATTTTTGGTTCTATGTTCTACATTTGATTACTATATCATTAAAGGTAATTGTGATTGCTAGGGGTTTCTCTTGGCTTTGAAATATACAATGCTTATTTCAGTGATGGTAAGAAAAAGTATTCATCGTGTATGGAATGCTTATGAGTCCCAGAGAGTCATTGTTAACTTCAAGTGAAGACTTTGCACTCCCAGGTTATACCTCTGATAGAAAAGTGTGTCTCCCACCTTCCTCCTCCTCTCATCACAAATATAGCTCCCGAGGCTTTGAAGCATTTGAAGTACTGCATTATGCAGTGAAATGAGTAATGTTAGTAGTAGCAATACTGATGATACTCCATTATAAATCAAGTGACAATCCACCTCATTATAGACTGAAGAATAGCATGAAAGAAAGCTGAGGGTCACATCTGGAACTGCAAGCACAAAGCAAAGAGAGGCAATTAGAAATGGGGTGTGTCTTTAAATGCTAAAAGCCTGCCTCCAGGGACATCTTTCCTCCAACAAGGCCACACTTACTAAGCCTCCTCAACAGTGATACCAACTTGAGACTGAACGTTCAAATGCCTAAGATATGGGAGACATTTTCATTAAAGTAATTTGACGCAAAAAATTAGGTATTATAATGCAAAACATATCCAAATACGCTGAATAACTTCTCATTGAGCTGGTAGTAATACTAGATCCAAAGCTCACATTATGTGCCCCTTTTATTATACCAGATTGACTCAACTTGATGTTGAAAATGATAGGAACACATCTCCAAAATTTTGTTTGTTTTCCTTTAACTGGTTGGAGTGACCTACACAAATGACTAGGACCCTGGAATTTTTTTAAAAAAAATAGAAAACATAAGGGTGTTGTAATAGGAGTGGCAGGGCTGCTTCCCCAGCACCCCAGCCGCCTGCTAGCTTATGCCCCGAAATAATTACACAGACACTGTATTCTTTTAAACACTGCCTGGCTCATTAGTTCCAGCCTCTTATTGGCTAGCTCTTACATATTGACCTAACCCATTTCTAATAATCTGTGTAGCCCACTAGCTGGCTTACCAGGGATGATCTTAACCTGTGTCTGTCTGGAGTGGGAGAATCATGGTGACTCCTTGACTCAGCTTCTTTCTCCCTGCATTCTGTTCTGTTTACTCTGCCTACCTAATTTTATGTCTGTCTGGAGTGGGAGAATCATGTTGACTCCTTGACTCAGCTTCTTTCTCCCAGCATTCTGTTCTGTTTACTCTGCCTACCTAATTTTATGTCCTATTAAAGGGCCAAGGCAGTCTCTTTATTTAACCAATGAAATTAACACAAAACAGAAGACTCTCCCCCATCATTTCCCCTTTTTTTGTTTAAACAAAAAAGAAAGGCTTTCACTTTAACATAGTAAGATTACATATAACAAAACAGATATCAAGCAAGAATTACAGTTACAATATTTATATCTACTTTATCTTTTATCATAACCAAGGAAAACTATAACTATAACTATAACTATAACTAACCATTCTTCATCTCCATCAAAGACCCAAGAAGGATATAATATTACCTAAGCAAACAAGAAATCCAAAGCTCTAGAAATGACAGAGACATCTCGCTGCCTGTACAATCACCCAAAGTTTCTTTGTACCGTTGGGGCATCCATCTTCAGCCTTCAGGCCCATAGTATCCAGCAGACATTTCCATGAAGCCGGAAATTTCAAAGACAGTTCAGTCACTATCTGCTATGTCCTGCAGAATGTCTCACAGACTCTTTCATGAATCAGGAACCCTGAAAGACCATCTCACCTTTAGGCAAGTTCAGCAGTCCTCTCTCTGCGGGTTCTCTGTGTCCATTTTATGCAACAGTCCAGGCAAGAGCAGTTTCTTGCCCAGATGGCTATCAAACTCCATAAGGATCCTCTTCGATGCCCATCTTCCTCTTGAAGTAGATTGGTGCCTCCAGGAGCAGACATGTCTCATTGTCATGAAAAGTCTTAAGTTATTAAAATATTTTAAATGCCATATTCTGCAGCCTTTGAGAGATATGAACAATGCCTATCTGAAATATATATAATATATAAATATATATATATATAAATCTAAGTAACATGACTACAAACTTGACTATTATTTATGATTATCCATCAACAACCGATATTTCCTAATTATACATTACATTTTTAAATGAACTACACAATCACAATACCTTAATCAAGATCAGGAATACATATACATATAACAAAATTGACCTTAAAATCCATACCAATGCAAATTATTCATACCTATATAATTTCCCCCTTTAAATGTAAAAGAACATTTATAAACAATATTTTGGGAACATGGGTGCAGTTTTTTTCTCTCCAAACTGCTTCCTGCTGAATGGGGGCGATGTTAATCAGATCATTTAGGGTGTAACCTGTGTGCCAGGTTTATCTCAGTTGGCAGTTGAGTGAAGTAATTTTTTGAGGGTGTTCACAGGAACTTTTCTGGAGGTTGTGGTCTATCATATCATATGGGGATAGAATCAATCCACAGAGTCTGGTCCTCTGTGAAAACAAATGTAGACCCTCTCCAAATAATCATATCCTTAGACCCAAATTTTGAAATCGTAATACCCTTATATCCATTCTGGTTTAGCTTGGCAGCCCATGTAATGAAATGTCTCTCTGTACTTAGCTCCTTCATAGTCAAAAATTTTAAAGAAAACACAATGTACATAATCCAGACTCTCTGTGAATTTTCATTTTTACGTGGCTTATTTTTTTTATTTCTTTTAATCTCTTAATTATCTGTACTCTGTCTCTTTAAATACTTTACCTTTTTTTTAAAGGCATTAACTTTATTCTCTCTCTATATTTTTTCTCTCTCTCTCAAGCCTACGTACACTCATCCAATACTGTGATCCATTTAGTGGTCTGTCTGAATCTGTTTTATTGTGAATCTGTAATTTTTTTTACTATCCAGGAGCATTTCTTAAAATATTAAGCAGTTCTTAAAAACTTAAGTTGCACCATGTACAGGTAATACGGTAATGCCTGTATCCTGACCAGTCTAAACTTTAACTATGCTGTTATTAAGGTAATTATGGTAGTTCCTGCCTGAGACCAGCACAGTTCAGCGTAGTGGAGCTGAGCCACTCCTGCCTCAGAGCCATTTGGTGCCCCTGAGCCATGCACAGTTCCAGGCACACAGCAGTCCATATTGGAGCCACACTCAGCAGTTTAATTCTGAGACTGAGCGTGCAGCACAGAAACTCTTTTCATCCAAGTTACAGCCAAATCTGACACACAGAGCACTGCGCAGCCTGAAAACATGTCTCTGTATGGGGGCGGGAATCCACCATGCTCTTCTGCCTGCCTAAGCCTGATTCTGCTGTCTGCCCAGGTGCAGACAGGGAGTGCTGAGCCATCGGCATGGTCTCAGAGCACTCTCCTTCTGATCCCAAGTGGGAACACAAACATAAAGCCAGAGTTTGCACTGGCGGCACAGCCCCAGAAAGCCGAGCTTTAAAATGATGCAGCTTTTTTTCTGCTGCTGTTGCTGAATCAGGAAATCTCTCTACGGCACGCCACCAACAAAGAGCAAAACTCTGCATTAAACTCTGTTTTTTCTCTGTTTAAAATTAAGCTCTCTCAGGTTTTTAAGTAGATTTAGCCCCATATTGGGCACCACTCTGTTGAAATAGTAGTGGTGGGGCTGCTTCCCCAGCACCCCAGCCGCCTGCTAGCTTATGCCCCAAAATAATTACATGGACACTGTATTCTTTTAAACACTGCCTGGCCCATTAGTTCCAGCTTCTTTTTGGCTAGCTCTTACATATTGACCTAACCCATTTCTAATAATCTGTGTAGCCCATGAGTTGGCTTACCAGGAATGATCTTAACCTGTGTCTGTCTGGAGTGGGAGAATCATGGTGACTCCTTGACTCAGCTTCTTTCTCCCAGCATTCTGTTCTGTTTACTCTGCCTACCTAATTTTATGTCCTATTAAAGGGCCAAGGCAGTCTCTTTATTTAACCAATGAAATTAACACAAAACAGAAGACTCTCCCCCATCATAAGGGGAATAATAGACCTTTGAAAATGCTGTATTGAAATACTGCTATAGAAGATTCCTCAAGCATATGCACATACATTTGTAAAAGGGATTTAAATGGAGTTACTTTATAACAGGGAGCCAATGTCTCACACAGGCACCACAGGCTATCAAAGAAAAAGCTCAAATAAAAAAAATAACATAAAAAATCTCCACTCCAAATCTAAGTTACCATTTTTCAAGTTATTGGTCAGTGTGTTCTATAAACTCAAAAATTACAGGCTATTGTCATTGCTCTGGATTACCCTCTAGAACTTTACAGGAGGGCCCTATTTCTGAAGATGCCACAAACCTGAGTCATAGGACATGGAGGGATCAAGCTGATATTGAAGATAATGCTGTTATGTTCTATGCACTCTAGTAGTCAACAGTCTTACTTAGCTGTGAACACTTGAACTATAATAATGACTGGCCTAGTAAGTTATACCTGTGAGTTGAATAGTGGCACAAATGTTATGAGAGTAATCAATTACTTTCTGATTGCATTTAAAAACCCACTCCATAAAGTCAAACCCATTCCTGGGACTGTTAATGAAAAAAAAAAAAAAGAACAAGAGGAAAAAAAAAACCCTGTCCTTGCTTAGGCCCTAGGTGAGAAACCAATACTATCACTATGTTAACTTGACATAGTGGTAAATTTCCCTTAATTCTTATATTTATACATGTAAATTGGTACACCTCTCAATCCTCATCAGAGAAACTTCTTTCTGCAATATATAGTAATTAACACAGAGATCCAGAACTGTACCAGATACAGAGAATAAAAGAGTTCAGAATGCTCACCCACCCTTAAATGGAAATTCTATAATATACCCCCTCAACCAAGATTCAATGTAGTATGAGCGGCAGGCTGCATTCCCGCCCAGCTCCCGCACGGCTAGCTTTATACCCGAAATAACAACACACAAATTGTATTCTTTTAAATACTGCTTGGCCTATTAGCTCTAGCCTCTTACTGGCTAACTCTCACATCTTGATTAACCCATTTCTAATAATCTGTGTAGCACCACGAGGTGGTGGCTTACCAGAAGGATCTTAACCTGCGTCCATCTTGGAGAGGAGAGCTATACCGTCTGCCTGAATCTGCTTCTTTCTCCCAGCATTCTGTTCTGTCTACTCCGCCTACTTAATTTTCTGTCCTATCAAAGGCCAAGCAGTTTCTTTATTAATTAACCAAATGAAAGCAACAAAGAGACAGATGACCCCCCTACATCAATTATAAGGTCATCAAAAAAGAAATGGTGTTGTAAGGAAAAGGGCCCACTTGTTTGTCCCAGCTGCCCCAAAATTACCGCACAGAAATTGTATTAATTAAATCATTGCTTGACCCATTAGCTCTAGCTTCTTATTGGCTAACTCTCACATCCTGATTTAACCCATTTCTATTAATCTGTATATCGTCACATGGCAGTGGCTTACTGGGAAAGATTCAGCACATCTGTCTCTGGCGACTCCATGGCAGCTATCTCCTATACTGCCTCTCTTCCTCCAAGCATTTAGTTCTGTCTTCCCCACCTACCTAAGTTCTGCCCTATCAACTAGGCCAAGGCAGTTTCTTTATTCATTAACCAATGAAAAAAACACACAAACAGAAGGAACTCCTACGCCAAGATGGCAGAAACAGTGTAAGAGCCAGAGGTAGTGGAAATCTGCAATGACACAGTATTTCCCACACAGTGCATACACATGCAGGAAGTCTGTTTTGCACTCCATGAATGGAGAGACAGTCAAACAGAGTACGACATCTAGCTGAGCTGAAGAGACACAGAATGGGGTTGGGGGATGTGGTATAACATTAATTTGTAAAAGAAAGCACTGATATTTGTATCCAAAGTACAAAAACAGGTTTCACATATATAAATCTCTGTTTGTGTCTTATCAGATCATAATCAACTAAAGCTTGATTATATAGCAAGAACAACTTCAGAATCTATAGAAACATAAAGATTCACATATATACTTCTGAATGATCAGTGAGTAATTGAGACAATCAGGGAGTAAATTAAAAAAGTTATAGAAACCAATGAAAACAAACCACAGTTTATTGGAATCCTTTGAATACAGCAAAGGCAGTTCTAAGAGGTAACTTTAGAGATATGAATATCCATATTAAAAACAATCAAAGAGATCCAAAATAATCCAATGATGTATTCAACTTGTTAGGAAGCAAGTTAAACTTCAAACAAATAAGAAGAAATAATAATAATCAGTGCAGAAATCAATGAAATGGAAACAAAAAGAATAACACAAAAGTTAATGAAAGAAGCTGTTCCTTGTAAAGATAATAAGGTAGAAAAATGCTTAGCTAAACTAAGAAAAAGCAATAAAAACAAAAATTTATAAATGCAGAGATTACAGAGGCATTAGAGCAGATACCTGTGAAATCTAGAGGATCACTGGGGGCTATTTTACACCTTACATCACAATACACTGTAAAACCTCTTACAAAACAATTACCTACTAAAACTCAACAATTTGGGTATATAAAACTGATGCATTAAAAATGAGTATTCCAGAAAGGATAAGCCTGGGATCAGACTCGCTGCTGAAGTCTGCCAGACCTAGAGAAGTGCAAGCATCAATGCTTCTTTGCTTACAATTCCCTTGATGAATGTAAATGCAAAATTCTTCTTTCTCTTTTTAATATTTTTGAAATTAAAGTGTAATTACATTATTTTATCCCTTTCCTTCCCTCCTTTAACACTTCCCATGCACTTTTTTGTTAACACACAGATACATACACATGCATACACATAGACACAAACCTGGACCTCATAAGAACCTATCTAAAAACAAACAAACAAAATAAAGTAAACAAAATAAGAAATAAATGTAATAAAAGTGTTAAAAATTTTCCTAAACCTAGTTCCAAAGTGCCAATACTTAAGAAATAATGTTGAATAAAGAACACAAATGGCATCAACTCAGAAAAAAATTGAAAATCACTTACAGTGAACACCAAAGACTAGAAAAAACTAGAGTAATTTTAATAGTCCCAAATTACCAATATCTACAGTTAATTTTGCTAATGCTTTCAAGTTATAACTTAACACCTGGGAACTCCACCTTTGCATTGTCTTGCAAACCTAGACTATACTCCCTAGCCTTCAAAGAAAACTATTTCTAGACTCAAGATTTAAGGAGTTAGAAAACTATCTAGGGACCAAAACATTACTAGACAAAAAATGGGGTTCTAATATCAACTCAGAAGATGTACCTAATGATCTCATTGTGCCTTAGCTTCTACAAGTGTATAGAGAAGATTTGAATTGAGTCTGAATTCAAGCAGCCAAGAGTTTGCTAAAGCCAGGCACTACCCATAGAGCTCTGCTTTATGAGTCTTGAAGTCAGGAGCAGGAATTCCTGTTGCTGACAAGTTCCCAAGGGATATTCTGGGTTTCTGTGGGGCCACTGTCTGGGAACCACTGATTAGGATGAAACAGTAGCTCATGACTGTATCAAGCTGTCTTGGCATTTTATATGTACAGATTTCAAAGAAACTACCCAGTGGCACATAGCTTTTTTACTCATTGTCTAAGCAAAAATTCTTGGACTGATTATAAAAAAATGAGCTAGGATGGCTACAGTACATTAGCCTCCAACAGAAATTTCTTTCCTTTTCTTATTTTTGAGAGAGAATCTCATATATCCCAGGCTAGCCTTGAACTTATTATCCAGCCGAAGCTGTGTTTGAAACCCAATCACTATGACTACACCTTTCAAGTCCTGGGATTGCAGGCACGTGCCACAAAATTAACAGTAATTTCATCACACTGACAAGAGCAAAGAAACTTTGCCTTCCAAATCGTACTATTATGAGATTAAAATGATCTATTACAGATAGTAGCAATATGGCCATGAAATCACATACACGACATATTAATAATTCTTAATCTCAGGTAAGATCTGTTTTATCTTATTTTCTACTTTTCAGTTTTTTTAAATAACATCCCATGTAGCCTAGGTTGGCATAGTTCTGTGTAGCCAACTCCTGATCCTTCTGCCCCTATGTTCCAGAGGCTAGGATTATAGGTGTGTGTCATCACATATGGCAGTAATCATATTAATTATTTCCTGCTGCTGGGGATTTACCAAGGCCTGTGCATAGTAGGTAATCTTGCTATTCCTGTATTTTTAACTTCAGCCATCCAGCTGACTTGTTTATGAAACCTAGCAAGCTGGTTCTAAAACACATAATCAGAATAGTAAGATAGCCTTAAAATACAACATAAGCAGACTCCTACTATTTTTTTAGGCATGGGACCTAAAATATAAATAATAATAAATATAGATGAATTTGACTTCATTAAAAATACCCTCTGTTCTATTAAATATCCTCTTTTTATCTGCATGACTGTTGTGCATATGTTTGTGTGCTACATGTGAGCAGCTCTGGTGGAGGCCAGAAGGTGTGGGAATCTCTGGATCTGCTGTTATGGAAGGCTGTGAGCCACCATAGTGATGCTAAGAATCAAGCCCCAGTATTCTGGAAAAGGAACCAGTGCTCTCAAGTGATGTATAATTTCTCCAGATCCCAAATCATGGATGCAAAAGAAGTGACCAAATTGTACAATGTTTGAAATCGATCTCAAAAAAAGGATGATTAAGAAGACTGAAGCAAGAATGGTAGTGCAGTCCTGTAATCCCAGCAGGAGGTGAGTCAGGTACAATGAAAAATACATTGTATGAGTTCGAGGCCAGCCTGGTCTACAAAGGGAGTTCCAGGACAGGCTCCAAAACCACAGAGAAACCCTGTCTCGAAAAACCAAAAAAAAAAAAAAAAGAAAAATACATTGTAATACCAGCATTTGGGAGGGGGAGGCAGAATGATCAAGAGCGCAAGGTCATCTTCAAATAAATATGAAGTTTGAGGCCAGCCTGATTGATATTCAAGAGATTCTGTCTCAAAGAGAGGAAGAGGAGGAGGAGGCAGCAAGCAAGAAGGAAATAAAAAAGAATTTTGTCTCTTTAGATAAGGTCATAAAGTCAGTTGCCAAGTAGCTCTGAAAGAATAATTTTAAATTACAAGTCAGCAGGATTTGGAAATTTTAAGTCTATAATTTTATTCTAAGGTAGGCACTAACCTCATTTTTACTATTTTCTATTTCATAGTAGCTTTCTAAATGTTACATAATATATTCAAATGTTTTTGTACAACTATGAAACCAATAGATTCTTGTCTACTAGTAATTCTGCAACTGTAATCTGTATGTAACAGTTATTGATCACTCAGGGCTCCATGACTTAGAAATGTCAAGTGACAGATGAAGCAGACTGATCTCAGTTATAGATAATATAATTGATACAGTCTTTCCCCATGTGAACCAGCACAGCCCCTGTAGCCCTTCGGCATTCCCTTTATAAAGCAATGAAATGTCACAGAGGGAAAAGTCAGACTGTGTATCAGAAGAGATACACAAATAATTTCTGGGTTACATTCACTTTAAAAGTTTGTAATTTCAGGCTCCCTCTCCTCAGCTACCCAAGGATCTAGCTGGGGATATCTCCATGGACACCTGGGTACACCTTTAGAGTCAAGTCGCTTGCCAATCCTAAAATGGTTCCCTTAATTAAGATATATAATTCCCTGCTCCCATATCCACACTTCCTCCATCCCAACTGTCCCATTCCCCCAAGCTCTCCCCATCCCCCCTCTCACTTTTTTCTCCCCATCTCCTCTTACCCCCACCCCACCCCCACCCCCAAGTATCCAATTTTTGCCTGGCAATCTTGTCTTCTTCCAATATCCAGGAGTATAACTATATGTTTTTCTTTGGGTTCATATTTTTATTTAGCTTCTCTAGGATCACAGATTATAGGCTCAATGTCCTTTATTTATGGCTAGAATCCACTTATGAGTGAGTACATACCATATTCATCTTTTTTGGTCTGGGTTACCTCACTCAGGATAGTGTTTTTTATTTCCATCCATTTGCATGCAAAATTCAAGATGTCATTGTTTTTTACTGCTGAGTAATACTCTAAGGCGTACACATTCCATACTTACTTTATCCATTCTTCCATTGAAGGGCATCTAGGTTGTTTCCAGGTTCTGGCTATTACAAATAATGCTGCTATGAAAATAGTTGAAGAAATACTTTTGTAGTATGATAGAGCATCTCTTGGGTTGCATATCACCATAGAACCTTCATCTGGCGATGGATGAAGCTAGAGACAGAGACCCACATTGGAACACTGGACTGAGCTCCCAAGGTCCAAATGAGGAGCAGAGGGAGGGAGGACATGAGCAAGGAAGTCAGGACCGCGAGGGGTGCGCCCACCCACTGAGACAGCTAGCTGGACTGGGACTGATGGAGCATGTGATCAAACCGGACTCTGAATGTGTCAGACAAGGAGTGCTGACTGAGAAGCCAAGGACAATGGCACTGGGTTTTGATCCTACTGCATGCACTGGCTTTGTGGGAGCCTAGTCTGTTTGGATGCTCTCCTTCCTAGACCTGGTTGGAGGGGGGAGGACCTTGGACTTCCCACAGGGCAGGGAACCCTGACTACTCTTTGAACTGGAGAGGGAGGGAGAGGAGGATGGGGGGAGGGGAGGGAAATGGGAGGAGGGGAAGAAGTGGAAATTTTTAAGTAAAAATAAAAATTAAAAAATTAAAAAAAAGTTTGTAATTATTTTTATGCATATTTATGAAAGTAAACCTTAGCCTCTTCCATCGAGTTTTAGAAGTTGTCCTGAATGTCTTTGAAACAGGAAAGTTTTTGGAGGTGGGTTCTGCTCTGTGGGTAAATTGTATACTTCTGACACTCAGGACTCACATTCACCTTTTTTAAACTTTCCAAAAACATGGATCTATAGCTCCAAATCAAACTAGATAATCCATGTCTATAAATACCTCTTTTGCCACAACAGAAGTTGATGCTGAAGGGAAAGCAGCTGTTCCCTAACGCACAGTCTGTAAATTTTAATTTTGGTTTTAGGCATCAGATCTGGTTTCTATTGGCGCAGCTGATCAGTTGAGTCATTAGGATAAATGCCATGTCCATTCTTGGGTTTCTTTCATAATTGTTTGTGTTCTGAATAATGAGATTTTACATTGCTTTTGGGCCAAGAATCATCATTTTGATTGCAAATAAAATAGCATACATTCCTCTCAGATGGAAGAAGTGGTGTAATGGACATTTGTGGATTTCTCCCTTAATGTCAGTCTGGGCCATGAACTGCCCGGAAGGGATTAGACTCCAGGATATAGTTAATCAGAAAAGATACACAAAACATCCCCCAGCTGACTAGACTGCAACATCTCAAAATTGATAGATATAGACAAATTTTTATAATAGCTACTTTATCTTGACTGCTTTCAGTATTTCAGAAAATTTGCATTAAGAATGAGGTACGATTATCTTGACTGAATTAATGAGAAACATGAAACAAATGGGTCAGACTACTGTTTCAAAATAATACAACTAATAAATAATAGATGTAAAATCTGAGCCTCATCTTTCTTCCTTTAAGTCTATTTTACTGCTTACCATAATGAGTACAATTTGTAAATTTTGATGCTTTCTAACAATGTGTTATATGTCTTGCTTTATATTATTTTCTCTGTGTAGGTGTAACTTGTTTAGGAAAAATTGACCCATTCTAAAGGATACCAAAGGACTTAAGTTATATTTGATTCATCTAAGGCAGATCTAGAAATTTTAGACTCCCCTCACACTAAAGCTCTATTTCTTAGGAATGTGCAGAGACATTCCTGTTAGCAGATGGTTTTGATGCCTAACACTGTAAATCTAAATGTCCTAGTTTTCCATTCAAATTCTGTAGCATAATCGAAGGACAGAAATGTTTACCTGCTGAGCTGCTCTTTTCCAGTGTTCTGAAGAAGTCCTGATGTATTTGTTATTTTACCAAACTAATGCATAGACTCCTAAGAGAATCTCAGGGCTGAAAGAAACCTTAACAAATGGAAGAAAGCCCAAGAAGCTGTTGCAACTAAGTCTTTAAGGCACATTAATTGTTAATGAGTCTTCAGTATCTCTATCCCTTTAGTAAAAATACATTTCTATGATTTTTATTTAACCATTCTCAAACAAGACAGGATCCAAGAAGTTGTCCAGTGAATTTATTTCCTTATATTCGTGAGGAAACTGAAGCTCAAAGTAAGGGAATAACTTGTGTTAGCTCGTACTTATTGTCAACTTACTCCCTAGAGTGTTTCCTTGCAGTATAGTACCAGGAGAGTAGAGTAAAAGCAAGTTAAAAAATTTTTACTTCTAGACACAAAATCTGAGAGTGTTCACGGTCTCCTGCTAAGGGGAAAATGAGGTTAGAGGAATCGACGCTGCTGTGTGTGTGCATGTGTGTGGTGTGCATGTGTGTGGTGTGCATGTTAGAGACTGCAAAAGTCTAATCACCACTAGTTTTTATAAGGAAATTCCAGAGACTTTTGACTTATATTTCAAAATGACTTTCTGCTGAGAAAGTTTTGGCCCATGGCAAGTGGGAGATAGGATCATTCTTGCTCCAGAGCCGCCAAAAGTGCATAGCTGTATGCTTTATGATCGGGGAAGAAGCTGGAATTCTTTTACATGGACATATCCTGGATTTGGCTAGAAGAAAACACACACTTCCAAATACCTTCCACATCTGGATCCCACACTGTGGGACCTGGCAGTCTTACTGCTTTAAAAACCTTACAGTCTTGTTAGGTAACCTGCCAGAATATGTTGAAATGATACATAGTTTGGAATATTCCACATATGGTTAAGTATGTTAGTCCTTCAATGCTGTCTTTCTTGTCCTTAATCTGTCAGGGATGTGTGTATATTCTAAACACACAATCAAAAATTATAGTAACATAGTGCAGAGCTCACATATTTGTTCATCTTTGTTTTAGTTTTCTTTCCTGGGAAAGTGCCATTTAAAAGGTACATTGTTTAATGTACTGGCCAAGTTGCCTGGAAAATCTTGCACACAGACAGTTCCCCAATTGTAATGCATTTTCTCTACGTGGAACTCTTTACATAATTGCAATTACGTTGTCCATTGGGAATTACTGGGGCCACACTGGAGTGCAGTGTTGAGGATTTTGATGGTTTCATCAGAATGAGTATCTGGACACTAGTGATTTGGAGTGTTAATGTGAAAAGGAGGGAGTAGTAAAGAATGCCATGTCTTCAACATGCTTAAAATTAATTTATTTCCATTTTCATGCAATCTCTCACATGTCAACCTGACAAATCATTACAATGAGGCTGAAAAACAATCTTTAGAAACTTACTTTCTCTTGCATTTTTCTTCTATCATGGACTGTTACTCCTCGGAGTTTGTTACTGTTGGAAGTTTCTTTCATAGAAGTACTAATTTTTTTGTGAGGCATTTCTGTATGAAGACTTGCAGCGTAATTAATGGATATTCCTTTTAACATCGCATGTTATTTTAAACAGTAAAGTTTATGTTATGTGTAGTTTTTGGCAATTTAACAATTAATGTGAGGCCAGTGAGGTAGCTCAGCAAGTAAAGGTGGTTGTGTTCTGCCAGAGCTTGATGACCCCACCTCTGACTGATGATGAAACACCTTTGACTCCCAGCATCCATGTGAAGACTGAGGAAGAAAAAAGTTGTTCTCTGACCTCCACATGCCCACTGTGGCATGTGCTATGACCACATATACTCATTGTTCATCACACCCCCCCACACCATAATAACAAATAAATGAACAAAATAAAATATAAATTATTTTGATATATCTGAACTTTTGAGTTATGCATGTAAATGAGTATGCCGTGATACATGAGTACTGAAATAGTTGGATGACTAGTGACCATATTACTACTTAAAGATATTCTTTGCCCTCTTTCCCTATTTGTTCCTATTTATCTTCTACTCTTTTCCCAAGTTGGTGGTTTTAGCTATTTTGTATAACTGCCATTTTCTCACCTTTCTTAGCATTTTAGTCATTGCTTTTAAAAACAAATAAAAAACAAGAAAATCTTTTTAGAGATTGCTCCAGAATTTGCAAAATACAAGTACTATTTCTCAGGTCCATTTTTATTTTATTTTTATTCTTTCCATACAGTCCAAGTTGGTCTTAAATTCATGATCCACTTACTTCAGACTCCAAAATACTGGAATTACAGGCACACATAATTAATTTGGCTATCTATGTCCAGTTATACTGAACCCATTACCATTTTTGAGTATGGCAGAATTACTATAATAACAAAACATTCATAATTCCTCTCCCATTGCTGATGTTATTCATTCCTCTTACATGCAAGCATACATAAACAAACACAATCAAATAGGTTTTATTATTTTAGAAAATCTTGAATCTGTTAAGAATAAAAAAGTAACCATTTTGCCTTCATTTAGTCCTGTCCCAAAGCTGGTACTTTCTTTCTGTAGGTATAAGCATCATTTCCCTTCTCTCTGAAACACTTCAATATTACTTGCACAGCAGACTTTCTGCCAGAAAATTCCTTTCACTTTTGTATATATGCAGAAGTCTATATACTGCCTTTGCTTTTGAGAGTATGTGGAGTTGTGCATGTGGAGGATGGAGATTAATGTAGGATGTCTCCCTTAATTGTTCTCCACCTTATTATTTGAGATAGCAGAACTTAGTGAACTTGGAGCTTGCTGATTGGCTAGACAAGCTTGATAGCAAACCATAGGGATACTCTTGCCTCTACCTTCCCAGTGCTGGGATTGTAAGCATGTGTGCCTTTATCTCCAGGTTTTATGAGGATCCTGGGGTTCCACACTCAGATTGCTTCTGTAGCAAGTACTTTACCAACAGAGCAATTTCTTCAGCCTTCTCATTTGTTTTTGGCATATGGTTTTGCAGGGTGCAGAATTCTAGACTCACATTTTGTTTTTTTGTCTCCATTCTTCAACTACTTTTGTGTTGTTACATGTTTTCTGAGTTGTTGATTACATGCATTTCGTTCATTGAATTTTTTGAAACAGAGTCTCACTAAGGAGCACAGACTATCATGAGAATCACAGTTTTCCTGCTTCTGCTTCTTGAGTGCTGGGATTAAATGATAAGAGTTCTCATCTTAACTCTAATTTGGTTTTGATTGTGTCTTCCAAGAGTTTGCCTTTATTGTTATTTACTCTGTGAAGTTTGTTGAATGTAGCTGTGGTACTGTGTGGAGACATGTATCCTGTTTAATGCTCTATAAGCATTGTGGATCTAACATTAATTTAGAGAAATTATTGGGTCTTATTGCTTTCTGAATTTCTTATTTTCTTTCTCTTAAAATAGTTATTTTGCTGCTTATTTATATGTATGTTTGTGAGTTCATGCAAGGATGCCACATGCATACAGTGGGCATGGAAGCCAGAAGAAGGGACTGGAATTTCCTGGATCTGGAGCTACAGGTCATTGTGAGACAATTGATGTCCTCAGTAATAGCAGCAAATTCTCTTAGCTCCTGAGCCATTTCATCTCTCCATCCCTCTCTTTCCCTATCCCTTTTTAGTGTTTGCATTTTTGCTCCTTGGCTGTTTGATGGAAACTTATTTTGTGGTACTCTCAAACTCAAAATGTCTTTTCTTGGTTATGTCCAGTCTTTTAATAAACCCATAAGAGGTTCTGGCTCTCTCTGTCTCCATGTCTCTCTGTTTCCCTCTCCCTCCATCACCCTCTCTCTGTCTTTCTGCCTGTCTGTTCTGATGACTTTTGTCTCTCTAATTTTTTTTTGGTTTTCAGAAATTCTTTTGTTTATCCTGCCCATCTGTTATTGCATGTTGTAAGTCCTTACCACCTTAACCATTGTACAAATTCCCAGTTAGATTATGCCAACGTAACTGCCATATCGGAATTTGGTTCTGATGTTTACACCCCTCGTCACTTGATTTTCCACCGCTTATCACTCTTTCTGGTTGTGAAGGATAGGCATAATATAGTGCGGAAAAGAAACTATGCTAATAGACTTTTAATGAGATGCTGACAAAATGTGGAGCTGTTGACATATGATGTGGTTCTATAATCAGTTATTAATCTTTTATGGAGCATCTGCCCCTGTGTAAACTACATAAGTGCTTCTCAGTTTTATCCATCTTATGATAATGGGGCTGGGTAATTACAGGATGCGGTTGGTTTTTATGGTTCTTTCTAAGTCAGTTAGGCTGTGTGATAAAACCCTAGGTTAGTGTATGAAAATATACTTTTTAATAAGAACAAAATTCTGTGCTATGCTTCAATATTATTTCTTTCCTCCTATCCCTTCCAGAATTCTACTCTCCCTTCCAGAAGTAAACTATATTCTCAAATATTTATTGAGGGACCTTGGTAGAAAAATGAATGGAGTAAAGTGTTATAAAAATCCCTGCTATAAGCTTCTTCTTCTTCTTCTTCTTTTTTTTTTTTTTTTTTTGAGACAGGGCTTCTATGTGTATCAGTCCCTCCCTCCGGCTGTCCTGGAAATCACTTTGTAGACCAGGCTGGACTCGAACTCACAGAGATCCACCTTTCTCTGTCTCCTGAGGGCTGAGGTAAAAGGTGTGTGCCACCAATGCCCAACAAAACTTCCTTAATAAAACTGATTTCCCTCAACTTACCTTCTCATCATCAATGTCTTTGCTAATTTCCAAATATTCTTCCTGATGAAATATGTTATTAAACTTTTAAAAGAGTGGTGGCTAACAAATGGTATGTCATTATAGTTTTGATTTATTTTTCAATAAATAGTGAATCTGACTATTTTATATTTATTGATGTTTAAAATTTTCCTTTTCTTTGAATTTTCTTATCATGTACCCCATTTTTGCTTGAACACTATTTTTAACATTTCTTTCATATTATAACTATTATTGATTTTTAAAAGCTTTTTTGTATTGAGAACTTATTTTTACTAATTGTACTTTCAAATTATTTACTAGTTTTTAAAACATGTTTACAAAGCAAAGATTTCATGTAGCATTCTCATACATAATTTTTCTTAGAGAAAACTAACTTTGTCATATGCATTACTTATATTCATTTCTCAAAGGATTTCTTCCCCTCACCCCTCCTTTCTCTCTCTCTCTCTCTCTCTCTCTCTCTCTCTTCTTCTTCTTCATCTTTTTTTTTTTTTTTTTTTTTTTTTTTTTTTTTTTTTTTTTGAGACAGGGTCCCTTTATGTAATCCTGGCTGTCCCGGAACTCATTCTGTACCTCAAACAGTGATCCACCTGCCTCTGCCTCCTGAGTGCTGGGATTAAAAGCCAGCTCCAGTATGATCAGTCAGACTACTATTTTTCTTTGACTTATTAACAATATTTTATTGCTATGCAGAATTAAAAAGACTTTTTATTGATAGTAATATTTTTATGTTTATACTTAGCAAGGTATTTGCTTAACATTTTCCTATTAATATTTTAGTTTTGATTTATCTAGAATGTCTCTTGTTACAAATTTTTAATTACTGGTCCAATTTGCTTTACTATTATTATTTGAGAGGTTATTCAGTAGGCTTGAATTTTGTTTATGCTATTTTAATGAAATATTTAAACATTTCTACCAAATCTTAGTTTTTCAGGAGCTCTATTTTATTGAATTTGTAATGTCACATTGAAAACTATTCATTTTCCGGGTTAATTTTTAAATATTTATTTGATATGTATTAGTGTTTTGTCTACGTGCAGGCATGTGTATCACATATGTGCCTGGTGCCACTGAATCAAGAAGAGAGCATTTGATGCCCTAGGAACTAGAGTTACAGCTGGTTGTGGCACTTGGAAATGAATGTGGCTTCTCTGCAAAAACAGAAATTGCTCTCAAGAGCTGAGCCATATCTCCAGGCCCAGATTTTTCCAGTTTTTGATGTTATATGTTATGCTACATTGGTTTTCCTCATCTGTTTTCTTTTTTTCTGTTGAAATATGAATCTGAAAACTGGAAAGAAATCTTTATTATAAAATATGATATTATCTGTTTCAATTTACCCCTTTCACTTATTGAAAAGATTAAGGGTTTTATGAGCAAGTAAATCTGGCTTCAAACTCTAGGACTGCTACTCATCATCTATTCCACCTTGGTCTTTCAGCTGAAAAAATCTGCATAATAATACCTGCTGTGTAAATTTTCTTAGATGATTTTACATGTGGTGTCCAAAATGTCTAACTTAAGATTGGGGGAAGAGGATCAGAGGTGATGGCTCAGTGGGCAAAATGCTTGCCACATAAGCATGATGTTTACTAGGTGTAAGACCATGACCAACTCAATTGTTATTGAGTTTTAGTTTACACATAAAAATTAAGACATTGCTGTGTACTCTACTTTGTTTTTGTAAGGATTAGGAAAGAAAATGAAAAACATTAATAAAAAGTGTTTGTGCCATTGCTGTTATGATGAAGGAAAGTGGATCCTTAGAACTAATATAACAAGGTGCTGATGCATAAGCCTTGTATCCATTTCCTTAATGTTCTGAATTATGAACTGTTGTCATTGTTTATTGTGGTTTCCTTAGAGAGCTCTCTGATCACCAAAGTGGAGAAAAACAGGTTTATAATTTTGCCATAGAGTATTTCTTAATAAAGAATGTACACACAAAAACACTTTAAGACACAGGAGACACAAGTTTGTCAGTATTTATGGAAAATAATATAATGGGCTAAAGCAGTCTGAGAAGAAATCCGTAATACCGGGATCTTTTCAAGTCAAGATCACAGGAGCCTTTGATGTCTTAAAGCAGAGGAATGGAAAGCACATGGTAATGAATAATTATCACAGCAACGTATCCATGAAGGAGCATGAATACAGTTAAACTGATCCAAGATGATGAAGTATGCACACCAAGAATGCCACTCCTTAAGACAAGCAGATGTGAATCATAATCTTGTCTCTCATTGATCAATTGAGTGATATTGGTCAAATTGCCCCAATTTTCTCTGAAGTGATACTCCTAAAAGTCTGCATTTCAAAAGTGTTATAAAGTTTAAATGAGACAATGATGCCTGGGGCATGCCTTTTAGTCTTTAATGGGATGTATCCATAAACTTGTTTCTCTGATGTGGGAGTGTCATATATGAATCTGTTGATTTCATTGGTTAAGCAATAAAGAAACTGCTTGGCCCTGATAGGTTAAAACATAGGTGGGAGGAGTAAACAGAACAGAATGCTGGGAGGAAGAGGAAGTGAGCTCAGAGAGACGCCATGCTCCGCTCTCCCGGGCAGATGCGCATGATGAAGCAAGCCGCCAGGTCAGACATACTGAATCTTTCCCAGTAAGACCGGAGCTACACAGTTAATTACAGATGGGTTGATCAGGATATCAGAATTAGCCAGTAAGGGCTAGAGCTAATGGGCCAAGCAGAATGGGCCATGCAGTGTTTAAATGAATACAGTTTGTGTGTTGTTATTTCGGGCATAAGCTAGCAGGTGGCTGGGGTGCTGGGGATACAGCCCCGCTGCTCTTATTACAACATTTCTCTTATCAACACAGTGATTGTTAGTGTTACTAATATCTCAAGTAACACAATTGAATTCATGTATTTAATTTTAATAAAGTAGCTATAATGGTTTCCTACAGAAGGGATGGGGGAAAGATAAGAAAGTGTAGTAGGAGAGATGACTGGAATGGGGGGGCGTTGGGGGTGCAATGTGGAAAACTAGAGCAATGGAAATTCCCTGAAATATATGAGGATGACCTTAGTGAAGACATTTATCAATGGAGGATATAGAGTCTGAACCTAACACCTTCTGTAACCAGGATAGGCTTCCAGTCATGAAATTGGAACACCAACCAAGGCACAAAATCTTTGACCTACAATTTGTCCTACTTAGGAGATTTGCTAGGGTAATGGTGGCACAGAACTTTTGGGAGTGGCCAAACAATGACTGGTTTAGCTTTAGACCCTTGCAGTGAGAGCAAACACAAGTCTGATACCACCACCTTGATGGCCAGGAAGCAGAGGCAGAACAGCTTAGAGATTGACCCAGGATAGAACCAAACATAATTTTAAAAAGTCAACCAAATGATTCCTAATGATATTCTGCTATACTCACAGATTAGTGGCTAGCCCAGTTGTCCTCAGAGAGACTTCATCTAGCAAATGATGGGAGTAAACACAGATGTAATATAAAGAGAGGCCACTTGATGGTTCCCAGCCATTTAGTCCGGAAATAATCACACAGAAACCACATTATTTAAATCACTGCTTGACCCATTAGCTCTTATTGGCTGACTCTTAAATCTTAATTTTATCCATTTGCATTAATCTGTGTTTTGCCATGTGGCAGTGGCTTACTGGGTAAAGTTTCCAGCATCTCTCTCTGGTGGCAGCTCAATGGGTTCTCCGTGACAACATCCTTCTTTCTCCTAGCATTCAGTTTAGTCTTCCCTGCCTAACAAAGTTTTGCCCTGCTATAGGTCCAAAGCAGTTTCTTTATTCATTAATGGTAATCAAAGCACTCAGAGAGAAATCCCACATCACCTCCCATTTTCTGTTTAAATAAAAAGGAAGGCTTTAACTTTAACACAGTAAAATTACATATAACAAAACAGGTATCAAGTAAGAATTACAGTTACAATATTTATTTCTACTTTATCTTTTATCATAATTAACTATATCTCCTTTCTATTTTCAACTCCAATAAAGACTCCAGAAGGATATAAAATTACCTAAGTAAACAGGAAGTGAGTGCATTGTAAGCAGCTTTCAAAACTCTAGAAATGACGGAGGCATCTTGCTGCTTGGAAAGTCACCCAAATTTCTTCTGTACCATTGGGGCATCTATCTTCAGCCTACAGGTTTATAGCATCCATCAGACTTTTCCATGAAGCAGGAAATTTGAAAATCTGTTCTGCCTTGCAATGGCAAAGTCCATCAGTTGCTTTCTTCCATGTCCTGCAGAATTTCTAGCAGACCCTTTGATGAACCAGGAGCCCTGAAGGATCATCTTACTTTTAAGCAAGTTCAGCAGTCATTTCTCTGAAGGCCCTGCATGTCCAGTTCATCAAGCAGTCCAGGCAAGAGCAGTTTCTTTCCCAATTGGCCAACCAACTTCATAAGGAACCTCTTCAATTACCATATTCCTCTTGAAGCTATTGGTGCTGCCAAGAGCAGATGTGTCTCACTGTCATGAAAAGTCCGAATTTCTTAAAGCATTTTAAATGCCATATCCTGTAGTCTTTGAAATATTTGAAGAATACCTATCCATCTGAAATACATACATTTCCATCTAGAAAATCTAACACGACTACAAGCTTGACTATTATAGATGATTATCTATTAACCTACATTTCTTAGTTATAGATTACATTTTTAAATGAGCTGCACAAACACAATACCTTAATCAAGAGCAGAAATATATATATACACAGTATAACAAAATTGACCTTAAATTTGTATCAATAAACTAAGATCCATACCTATGCAAATTTTATTGCATATCTCCCTTTAAATGTAAAAGAACACTTATAGACAATATTTGGGAATATGGGCATAGGTATTCTCCAAACTTCTTCCTGCTGTTTATTGGGGAAAGTAATTTTTTGAGAAGTGTTCACGGCAATCTTTCAGGGGTTTTTGGTCCATAAAACAATATTAGTCTGGAAGCAATCCACAGGTTTTCATCCTCTGTGGAAACAAAAGAATAACGTCTTTTCTGAAGCAACATATTCTTAGACCCAAATTCTGAAGTCAGGATACCTTTATAATATACATGCTGGTTTAGCTTAGCAGTCCATACAATGAAATGTCTCTCTGTACTTAGCTCCTTCACAGTTAAAAAATTCAAATAAGGCACAATAATATACAAAATCTAGATTCACTGTGTATATTCAATCTTAACATGGCTTGTTTTTACTCTATTATTTTTCTACAAGTTTAATATTTATTTTATTATAGTCCTTTAGTCTATGACTGTCTGTACTCTATCTCTTTAAAGACTTTGTTTTTTTTAATTACTTCTTTTTATAAATCTCTGTACTCTTTTTCTTCTCTCTCCCAAGCCTACATACATTTATCCAACACTGTGACACATTTAGAGGTCTTTTATGTCTGAATCTGTCTTATTGTGTATCTGTAATTCTTTACTGTTTTGAAGAGCTTTTAAAATTGTAAGTAGCTTGGTTGCAGTGGCCCTGAAGGCTGGCTCTGTCTCTCCACTTTCAAAATGGTGGAGGTACCATTACTGCCAGCTCTTGGTCTGCCAGGTAGGAGCCCCACTCAGTACTTTAACTCTGAGAATAAGCATGCAGTACATAAACCACTGTTATCTAAGTAATAGCTAGATATGCCATGTAGAACATTGCACGGCCTGGAAATATCTCTTTGTATGGTGGCAGGAATCTGTCATGTTCTCCTGCCTGTGCACTCCTAGCATTCTTGATCCTACTTCCTGCCCAGGTGGGGGTCACTGAGCAGTGGTCATGGTTTCAACTACTTTCCCAAGTAGGCATACAAGCAGTTGGGCCCACAAACCCCATTCAAGTGCTCCATAGCCGGACTTCCAGAAAGAATCAGAGTTTGTGCTGGCAGCATGGCCCAGAAAGCCAGCATTTCAAAACCACAGCTTTTTTTTTTATCTGCTACCGCTGAATCAAAAAACCTCTCTTAAAGGCCATAGCATGCCACCAGGAAAATGCTGGCTACCAAGAAGCCTTGCTTAACTCTATTCTTTTGTGTCTAGGATTCCTTTCCATGCTTTCACCAATTTTATGTGGATTTTAATCCACCACATTGGTGCCAAATTTTTGTAAGGAGGTAGGCGGCTTGTTGGTTCTGGGCTGCTTAGCTCCAAAATAATCACAAAGAAGCCATAGTATTTAAATCACTGGTTGGCCCATTAGCTCTATCTTCTTAGTGGCTAACTCTTACATCTTAATTTAACTCATTTCCATTAAGCTGTGTATCACCACATGGCAGTGGCTTACTGGGTAAAGCTCCCAGTGTCTGAATCTGGCAGTGGCTCCATGGTTTCTCCTTGACTCCACCCTTCTTTCTCCCAAAATTAAGCTTAGTTTTCCCTGCCTAAGTTTTGTCCTGCTATAGGTCCAAAGCAGTTTCTTTATTCATTAATGGTAATCACAGCACACAGAGGGAAATCCCATATCATACAGAGACCCACAGCCAAGCATTAGGTGCAGTTTGGGGGTCCCCTCCTTCAGAGGGGGAGGAGCAATTCTAACAACCAGAGCAGTCAGCAACACAACCTGCAGAATCAACTAAGCAGGGCTCATAGGGGTTCACAGAGACTGAAGCAACAATCAGGGAACTTGTATGGATCTGAGCTAACTCCTTTGAATATATGTTATGGTTGTGCAGCTTGGTCTTGTGGGACTCTCAACAGTATGAGTGGGGGCTATCTATGACTCTTTTGCCTGTTCTTGGGTTACTGTTTTCCTCCTACTGGATTGCTTTGTCCAGTCATGATATGAGGGTTTGTGCTTAATTTTTCTGTAACTTGTTATCCAGTGTTCCACTGATATCCCTGGTGGGCCTGCTACTTTCTGGATGGAAATGAAGGAGGAATGGATCTGTGGAAAGAGATAAGGTGGCAGAGATCCTGGGAGTAGAGGAGGAAGGAGAAACTGTGGTTGGGATGTAATATGTGAGAAAAGATTAAATTATTAAAAAACTGAACTCTAACATGCCGTCTAGTGAGATCAACATATGAGAAGCTCCAGCCCTTCCCCTCACCTCATGAGTTCTTTGTGGGAAGCTTTACCCCCTGGTCTTTCTCTCTGTGAGATAAGCACCTGGGAATGTAGGCCCACTCCTCACCCTTCTTTCACCAAGCCTAAGTTAAACTCAACCACCTCACAGGAAAATGAGTAGGAAACACTCTCTGTGACTGAACCTGACTTAGATGCAGCTCCTGGAATCTTTATGAGATCCCTTAACCACTTAAAGCCAAACATGGAATACAGAAACAGGTTATTGTCTTTGCTTGTATGTCTTGGTTCAACTTCATTTAATGTTGTGTCTTTGTGTTTGTTCTTTATCCAAAGGTTCTTTTAAGTTTCTCTTTCTGTTATTTTTAAAAGATCGCAACTTGTAGTTTGTACATTTATTTTTAAACTATTAAATTTTAAACTTTACCTCACCAGAATAGCCTTTTGTGACTTTCTCACTTTTCTAAAAATCTTCTCTTCCACATTTCTATTAATAATCTATTACTGATATCTCCACTCACACCTTTAACTTATATCTCTTCATTTGTCATCTATATTATACCTGAACTTTCTACCTTATTATACTAATTCTTCTTTTCATAATTAATACACACTACTCTAAAGTTCAAGGTCATTCTTAACTGTATAGTGAGTTCAAAGTCAGCTTGGAATACAAGAGATCCTGTTTCAAAAGATTATTTGCATAGATTGTGTTTTGCAGAACATTGAATAGATTTTCAGCATGAATAGTTAAGAATTGTGGCAAGTAGTTTATAATATACCATCTTATCTCTTTTGTTGGCAGTTCAATAATTACAATCTCATTTTACTATTGTACTTGGGGTATAGTACTCTAAAAATTGAGTAGTTCTAGTAAAGCTGTGTGCTACACAGGTGCCAGGTTTATTTAGTCGATGACAGCTTCAGATTACATTCCATTACATGAGTTCGAAACATTAGTATTTGAGAACTCTGTGATGACATGTTTTCTGTAATAGGTGTCATTATTTTGTACCAAGGCATGGCAATAACAGTGAAACAAAGTCAGAAAACATGAATTCTACATTAGTTTCAGAATGTCCATATTTGGTGTAATTTTGAATGGAGGGTTGTCAAACACTGAAGTATAAGTTGGAATGAGTATCTTCCATTTTGTTCTTTGTTTCAATGGAATAAAAAACACTCCTAATATAAAAGACCAACTTTTGTGTTTAATAATTTTTATTTTCTTGAGAACTTCACATGAACATTGTATCTACATTGCTCCTGTCCTTCACTCCCACTCCAACTCTTTGATACTATCACCTTTGTGGTTATTTTGAATGAAAATTCCCCCCCCCCAGCCCTAGGCTCATAAGGTGACACTGTTATGAGGTGTGTCTCTGGTGTAGTAGGAGTGGCTTTGCTGGAGGAAGTCTGCCCCTTGGGGGTGGACTTTAGAGTCTCAAATCTTCAAGCCAGGCTCAGTGGCTCCCTCTTCCTGCTGCCTGTGAGTCAAGATGTAGGGCTCTTAGCTAACTCTTCAGCACCATGTCTGCCTGCACACCATTATGCTGATAATGGACTAATTCTCTGAACTGTAAGCCACCCCCAAATCATTTTTTTCCTTTATAAGAGTTGTCATGGACATTGTGACTCTTCACAAACAAAATCTTAACTAAGACACCCTCAAATTCATAATCTCTTCTTTATTTTTATTACAAAATACACATACATGCATATTACATACGTATACAGACATATATAATCCTCTGAATCCATTTAGCTTTACTTATATATACATGAACCAATTTTTAGAATGTTGCTCATTTAGCAGATATCTATTACTCTTATTTTTCCTGTTTTTTTATTTAAAACTTTTATTCATTTTACAGACCAACCACGGTTTCCCCTCTCCCAACCTCTCCTCAACACACCCCCACCATCCTCAGTAAGCATAAGGCCTCTCATGGGGATCCCATAGAGCTTTTCCCTTCTCTTTTGTATTAGATTTAACTCTAGACCACCTATGATGCATTCACATATTAAATAATAAAAACTTTACATTAATAGAGTTTACTCTATTTTATGAAAGAAAGTCAGTAGCTAAAACATGATTATACACGTGTGTGTGTGTGTGTGTGTGTGTATAGCCATTCAGCTGTAGAGAAAGAAAAAGTAGAATATTAGTGATATTTTAGCTAGAGATACATGAAAATGCTCTCTAAAGGATGAAACTTGAGTAGATATCTAAAAGAAATGAGGTTTTAAGTCATACTTATTTGAATAATGAGTTTTCCATGTGGTGGGCATAGCATTTATAAAAGTCTTGAGGGCAGAAGGAGCTGGGCATATTGGATGCATACCAAAGCATTACTAAATATGTAAGAAAGAGGTGGTTGTAATGGTATGGGGATTGGCCAGCAGAGAAAGTGGTTCTTAGATTACTGATATAATGTAGGATTCTATAAGCTGTGCTAAGAAAGGCACACTCACCAGGAGCTTATAGACATGAGATTGTCAAGATCTCACATTATGTATTTATTTATGCTGCCTATTATGTGTATATCACATATATGTGTGGTCTGTGTCTTTCATTTCAACTTAAAAGTTGTCATTTGCCCACATGCTTTTTTACTTGCTTTTGTTTGTTTTCACACATGCCATTTTGTTATTTCCCAAAATAGGCCTTTGTCCCTTTTGAAAACTTGGAGGGACAACAGCCCACATTGGATGTTTTCAATGGAAGCATTCCCCTGTGAGGAGCAGTGCTGAATATTTGATTCTACCTTTCAGGAGAAGTCTGCATTTGATCGCCTTCCTGTGGAGGACTGATGCTCTGGAGGGATTGAAGGTGCGGTTTGGTCAGGTGGCAACACTAATCAAAGTGAGGCTCAGGTTCCGTAGCCATGGATGGGTTTTGGGTGCAGCATGATTGGAGAGAAAGAGGAAATAGAGTGGAGCAGAAATGCATATATCTCCCCACCTACACCTGGAACAACATGCTGCAAGGATTCCAGGTTCAAGTTCTGGCGATCTGAGCCACAGTTTAGCTTGTGCCTCTGTTGCAACAGCATTTGTTCAGAATGACAGCTTAGGCACTTTCAGATTATTAATTAGAAACCATACCAGGGGGGATCCCTCCCTCCCCCCCTCCCCTCCCCCCTCCCCTCCCCCCCCACGCCCCGATTCCTGCCCGAGCCGGGGGTGGGGGGGTGGTGGTGGGGAGGCCGGGCGCCGGGGCCAGAGTATGGCCGGAGTGGAGCGCGCCGGGCCCCATGGACAGCTCGGCTGTCATTACTCAGACCAGCAAGGAGGAGGCGCGGGGCCCGCTGCGGGGCAAAGGTGACCAGAAGTCAGCAGCTTCCCAGAAGCCCCGGAGTCGGGGCATCTTCCACTCGCTCTTCTGCTGTGTCTGCCGAGATGATGGGGAGCCTCCGCCTGCCCACAGTGGGGCTCCCCTGCTGGTGGAGGAAAATGGCGCCATCCCTAAGAGCCAGGTCCAGTACCTGCTTCCCGAGGCCAAGGCCCAGGACTCGGACAAGATCTGCGTGGTCATCGACCTGGACGAGACCCTGGTGCACAGCTCTTTCAAGCCAGTGAGCAATGCTGACTTCATCATCCCCGTGGAGATTGATGGGGTAGTTCACCAGGTCTACTTGCTGAAGCGGCCCCACGTGGATGAGTTCCTCCAGAGTATGGGCGAGCTCTTTGAGTGTGTACTGTTCACTGCCAGCCTTACCAAGTACGCAGACCCTGTAGCTGACCTGCTGGACAAGTGGGGAGCCTTCCGTGCCCGGCTGTTTCGAGAGTCGTGTGTCTTCCATCGGGGAAACTATGTAAAGGACCTGAGCAGGCTGGGCCGAGACCTGCAGCGGGTGCTCATCTTAGACAACTCCCCCGCCTCCTACGTCTTCCATCCAGACAATGCTGTCCCAGTAGCCTCCTGGTTTGACAACATGAGTGACACTGAGCTACACGATCTCTTACCCTTCTTCGAGCAACTCAGCCGTGTGGACAACGTCTACTCAGTGCTCAGGCAGCCTAGGCCCGGGAGCTAGTGAGGTGTCTTGGGGCCAGGATCTGCCCCTCACTGAGGCCCAAGCCTCTTCCCATCAGACTGTGGGAGCCTGCCTGTGCTGTTAACAAAACCTCATGGGCTATGCAATATCCATGGCCCTGGGGAAGAGGGTGTCTCCCCTGCCAGGCTGCATGGAGGACAGAGAGCCCCTGGCCCCTGTATCAGTGCCTTCAAACTTTTCCCCTCTTCTCAGGGGACCTGGGGGGCCCTGCCTGTTGCCGCCCCTCTGTCTTCTCCATGCTGCCATGTTTCTCTGCTGCCAAATTGGGTGTCATACCCCAGCTCTGCTTTGGGGGTAGGGGCAAGGTTTTTGCGGCCCCATGCCTTGGATTGCCCCCATCCCCAGTCTGGGAACAGTGGACACCAAGTGCCTTGCATAGAACCCTCTTTGCTGGTCAGCTTTTCTCAGACCTAGGCTGACCTTGGAGGAACCAGCCTCTCCCCTTCCCTCCTCCTCCCTGGGATGATGGTGCCCAGCAGTTTCTGCCAGGGAAGAGAGGGAGAAAGTCTATTATCACTTGTAAAAGAGGGGACCCTCCTTAGGGAACACTCCCAGTTCAGCTCGTCCAAGGCTGATGGCTGTACCCTGTATCATTTCAGCTCCCACTCTCCCCAAAGCCTGGGGCTTGGCAGGACTCCCCGTGGTGCCATATAAATATGTATATGTGTATATAGATTCTTAAAGGAAGGAGCGAGGAAGGGGTGGGGATAGACACTCCTCCCTCACCCCTTCCCTGGGCCCAGAAATTGGGGGAGGGAGGGCAAGGATTTGTACATTTTTAAAACTACTGTTTTCTAAATGGAACAAGCTGGGCTGTGAGGGGTCACAGGCCTGGTCTTCCGGCTGTCACAGCCTTTTTACTCTGTTCATCCAAAAAACATTTATTGAGCCCCTCCTGTGCCCAGCAGTGAGCTAGTCCGGCCAGCTGAGTGGGAGTGGGTCCGCCTCATCCGTGTCTCACCCCAAAGCCCCAGACTTCACCGGTGCCTTCAGAGTATCTGCGGGAAGTGGAACCTTCTTGTGGGCTTCGGGAAGTCTCCAAGAAAACTTACTAAGCTGCCCCCTCTCCAGTGCCAACTCATCCCCCACCTCACTCCCCGCAGTCTCCTCCATGGTCCCCTGCTGACTGGGGGCAGCTCCCAGGTCACTCTGCCAACTGACTTCCATTTCTAAAGCCCCTCCCCACCCCTGCTGAGTCTAGAGTTCAAGTCCTTGGGCTCTCTCTCCCCAGAATATGAGGGTTAAGTGGACCCACAAACAAGTGCCAAGGGAGTTGGTGAAGGGAGAGAGGGTATGGTTGGCCTGAATCGGATGACCTTCCCAGTTAAGTGCCTTCTCTCTGACAGCACCTCAGTGTGATAACTAAAGAAAGCTAGACCCCTAAAAAAAAGAAACCATACCAGGTTAAGAACTATAACAGTATCTATAATAAAAACAATGTACATCATTGCACCCATTTACTTAGTACCAGCTCTTAGCACGTTAAAGCATGTATTTTTCCCAAGACACTCATAATTGTCTGTGAGGGCACACTACTATCTTAGTAATTTAAATTTGTTGAACTTAGAATATAGATCCCTTGAGCCCCAGAAAATATTTTATTTATGGTTCCAATATATTGTGAAAAACTATACACTATCTTGGGTTAGAGAGATGGCTTAGTGATTTATACTTGCTGTCTTTGGAACTTTGCCTGTATAGTTTGAAGAAGATGCAATCTAAAGTCCCATATTGGCAACATGTCAAAACACATGGTATAGTTATCCATAGCTTGCAGGGAATGGCTAGAGGGCACAGAAGAATCTCCAAGGACTTTAATTTTTTTATCTTAAGTGATGCATGAAACTATTGTGTGTGTGTGTGTGTGTGAGCACGCATGCATCTGTTTGTCTGTATCAGCAGGATGACATATTTACATTGTGTTGTTTAAATCAAGTGGAACACGTAGCCATCACCTCAAAGTTTTATTATTTCTTTATGATGAAAATGTTCAAAGTTTTTGTTTTGCATTTTAAAAAAAATGCACTGTAATTATTGTTATCTGTGTTTACCCCACAGTGTAATAGCCCAGTAGAACTGATTACACAATCTATTTGAAGCTTAGTATCCACTTATCAGTCTTTTTCCACGTTCTCACTCTCCCGGGACTCTGGCATCTACCATTCTACTCTGAACATCTGTGAGATCAACCTTTTTAAATTTTCACATTAATGAGGCCATGTGATCCATGTCTTTCTGCATCTGGTTTATTTCATTATTATAATTATCTTCAGTTCACCCATGTAATTGCAAATGAGACATTTAATCCCTTTTCTAGCTGAAAAAGTATTTCATGGTATATATGTAGCACATTTTGTTTATCCACTTATCAGTTGAGGGGTACTTACTTGGTTTCCATTTTTTTACTATTGTGAATAGCGCTGAATTAATACTCCAGTGCAGAAGACCCTTTGACATTATGAATTTACTTCCTTTGCATTTATGCTCAGTAGTAAAATTACTAGATGTGGTAGTTTTATTTATTATCTTTCAGAAGGACCATCTAGAATTTTCTATAAGAGCTTGTACAAAATTATGTTCCTACCAACATTGTGTGAGTGTTTCCAATTTTCCATATCCATGTTAACACCTCCCCCCTGTTTTCTAATGACCATTCTTACCGAGGTGATGAAGTTCTCTCTCATCTTGTTTTTGCTTTCTCTTTTCCTGATGAATGGTGGTGGTGAGTTGGTGTAGTATGTGTTTCTTTCATTGGTTAAAGAAAGAAACTGCCTTAGCCTTTTGATAGGGTAGAAACTTAGGTAGGTGTAAAAGTCAAAACTGGATGCTGAAAAGAAGAGCAGAGTCAGGCAGACGCCATAAAGCTCCAACCCAAGACAGAGGTAGGTTAGAATCTTTCCCGGTAAACCACGACCTCGTGGTGCTACACATATTATTAGAAATGGGTTAGATCAAGATGTAAGAGTTAGCCAATAAGAGGCTAGGGCTAATGGGCCAGACAATGTTTTAATTAATACAATTTCTGTGTCATTATTTCATGGGTTAAGCTAGCTGGGCAGTGTGACACAACTTGCTCTTTCTACAACAGTGAGTATTTTTCATATGTCTGTTAACAATTTATGCAAGTCCATGGTAAGTTATAGACAGGTGTGAGCTGCCATGCAGGTTTGGGAATTGAACCTGGGTCCTCTGGAGGAACAGGCAGGTCTCTTGACCACTGAGCTATTTCTCCAGCCCCATAACTTTATTCTTTAGAGTGTGGATATACCATTTTCCAGATGTCATTTTTTGAAAAGACTATTCTTTCTCCAAAGTGTGTGTGCTCTTAACACCTTTGTTGACAAGTCAGTTGGCTGTTGATGCTTGATTTTTTTGCTAATCTTTGTACTGTGTTCCATTGGCAAGCCTGTAGGGTATGTTATTAAATAGTGATTTGTGGGTGATGCCATCCCTGTGCTGGCAGTCCTGGCTTTTATAAGAAAGCAGACTGAGCAAACCATGATGAATAAGCCAGTAACCAGTGTTTCTCTGTGTCCTCTGCTTTTGTTCCTGTCCCCAGGTTACTGTCCAGTTTTAGTTTTTGCCTTGACTTCCCTGAGTGGACTTTGATTCTGGATATGTGAGCCAAATAAACCTCCCTTTCCCAAATTGATTTTGATCATGATGTTTCATCACATCAGTATTAACTATAGGTTAGTCAAGGACTTATGTTTTAAATCACTATGGTGTGTGACTATATAATGCCGGTGAAAGTAGATGATTTCAAGATCTTTTAAGATGACTTTGGTATATTTCAAAACACTATTTATCTTTGACTTGAAAACACATAAGCAGTTGTCTCCATTTGTAATAGCAATAGATTCTAAGTTTCTCCAAGTCTTAATATTCTTGTATTTTTCATTCTTCTTTCTAGGCTATCCTTGTGACAACTGGTCAGATTATTACTTTGATCTATCTGCATGATCCATGTGCTGTTTATCTAATCATTTGAATTGTCTGGTCCTTGGTCCTTGAGACCAATGATGGCCATGGTATACCAGCACTTTGAATCTGTCATATGTAGAAAATGCATTTGTTAGTTCAATCAGTCTTGTATAATCTACAAAAACAGTAACAAAGACAAATATAAAAATGGCTTGTTAAAAGATAAAATAGAGAGAGGGAGATGAAGGACAGACAACAATAGGCAAGTGGGAAAAAGGGAGGGAAGGAGAGAGAGAAAATCTCTGTAGTGATAAAGTACATTTTTCGCACACAGGCCTCTCAATAGCATGCAGTTCACCGTCAATTCAGGACTCTTCTTTTATTCTCCTTTAGTTGTAGAAAGCTCTCCAGAGGAGGGGTGAACCTTGTATTGTTTCTGCTCCATTAACTTTGCTGTCCTAATAACACTCCTAAGACGTTCTCATGTTTACAATGCCAAAGCGAGAAGGAAATTGTTATGAAAATTTTGTCCTTTGAAATAAATCTACCCTCTAAGCTCATGGATATTAAAGGAAAAATTTTTATCTCTACTTTTTCAGCATTTGATTCAAGACCTAGTACGTGGTAGGCCTTGAGAGTACGATTGTTGAAAGAACACATGCTTGAATAAACCTCAGGCTTCAAAGATGTGGATAATGTCAACAGCATCCCACATGGGCTCGACGAAGGCTTTTCCAGTCATGACCATATTTGGCTCAGATGGCTGGCAAAGTGGGTAATTCCTTCAATGTTTTGGTTTCCATGCTTTTCTATCATGCAGTGGAATGCTTCTCTTAATATAGGATGGTTTGCAGAGAGAGAGAGAGAGAGAGAGAGAGAGAGAGAGAGAGAGAGAGAGAGAGAGAGAGACTCTTTAGTGACTTGACTGCTTGGCTTTTTTGATCTTTAGCTTGAACCCCATTATCTGTCTCTGGGTTTTTATTTTTATTGTTACAGGAGTGTTTTTCTTGCATGGATTTTGGTAAAACACATATGTGCTTGGTGCTGGCAGAGGCCAAAAGAGGGCATCAGAGTCCCTGAAACTGAAATTATAGATGATCTTCGTCTACCATACAGGTTCTGGGAACTCAACCGAGGTCCACTGTAGTAGCTGCAAGTATTCTTAGCTGCTGAACCATATCTTTAGCCCCATAATTTTTAAAGAAAGATTTGGAATACATCTTAAGCATGTATGCATGTAGTATTTATATCAACTCACAGAGGTTCACTTGTCTCTGCCTCCCAAGTGCTGGGACCAAAGACTTGTGCCACCATGCCCAGCTTACATTTGCTTTCAATACACTGAATTTGCAAATTACTCTTTTTTGTTGACACAATCTGATCATACTTTACAATATTCTTTTGTTTGATTTTTATTTATCCTGAGAGTCCCAGAGTGCATATAAAGACCTCTTGCATCAATCAGGGTAATCTATTCTTCTCAATGCCTTGTAATTTACAAGAGGGTTTGAGCCTTCATCCTATAATTTACTGGCTGCTTGACAGTTTCACACACACACACACACACACACACACACACACACACACACACACACACATAATAAATTTTAGCCACATTCACATCATCATCTTTCCTCTCTTATCCCCTTTCCTCCTGCTGGAATCCTTCTTGCCAATTAGTCCACCCCTTCATCCATGCACACTTTTTGTGTGTCACGTACTGAGTTTAGAGTTTCTTCTCCTAATATGGTTAGAAGTTATGTATTGGAGCAAGAGCAACTTATGAAAAGGGCACCCATATATCCTATCACTTGCTAACTACCAATAATCCCTCCACCATCTGTGATGAAATGTTAACAGGCCCAATCTTGTGTGTGGTATGCACATAACCACAGCTTCAGTGAGTTCATAAGTTTAACAATTATGTTATGTCTAGAAGATCTTTTTTGGCTGACCATATTCCCATCCTCTAGATCTTACGTTCTTTTTGTTTTTTCTTCTACAATGTTCACTATGGGAGGTGTAATATAGCTGTCCCTTCTGGGGATGAGCACTCTACCATCACATATTCTTGGCATTTTTGATCAGTTACAGGTGTCTGTGCTAAGCACCCTTGGGTAACTTTTTTTGATATTTATATTTATTACTTTTGTTTCATATCTATGAGTGTTTGCCTGAACTGTCTTGTGTACCATGTGCATGCAGTACTAACAGAGGCCAGAAGAGGGCATCCTAGGGTGGAGTTGCAGATGGTTGTGACCTGCCATGTGGGTGCTGGGAATTGAATCCAGGTCTTTTGGGAGAGCAGCCAATGCTCTTAACCACTGAGCTATGTTTCCAGTCCTCAAAAATTAAAAAAAAAAAAAAACTTTTTTCTTTTTTGATCACTTCATTTCTTCTCAACAGAAGAAAGAGATGACAGACATCTCTCAGGATAGCTGCAAAGTGTCTACGATATTGCTCAAGTGTTCAACTTGGTGCTTAATATCCTCTTCTAGATTTTATTCCCATTCTTCAGCATTAGGAAACTCTGAAAATTTCCCTGAGGATGTTATGTTTATGGAAATGAGAGGTGGCCTCTCTTTAGAAAACTCTGGGGAATCTTCAGATGCAGCCAACGCTAGATAAAATTTACTGATATTTACTTTTTGCATTTATGCCAGAGAAACCTGACTGGGAGTTTACTAAATAACAGAAATACATACTATTAGGGGCAATAATATTCACGGTAATAGTAGTAAACATTAAGTGAATGAATAGCTTAGTTTAGTGCAATTTGTGGGGCCACAGACTCATGGCACTGAAAACAGATAAAGGCATGTTGAAAATAGTAACACCACATTGTGCCTAAAGATTGTTTATTTGTATCAGTTTGTTTCCTTTTCCATTAAGTAATGAATGCCTCTTGGAATTTACAGGTTATAGCTCACTACTTAAAGATTAAAATAAAAAGTATAGTAGAGCACACGGAGGAAGGAGTAAGAGTAACTGAGAATGGGTATCAACATTCTTTTAGAAGTGATGAAAATCTTCTGGATTATACTGTCATGATAGTTGTACAAGTCTCTGAATACTAAAGCTCACAAAATTGTGCATTTCAATTCCCTCTCCCATATTTTCAATTAACTCACACACCCATTCCTGGTACTAACATCTTAGCCTTCACAAGAACCTCACTAATTCAGATGAACTGTCTTCCCCAAGATGGGTGACTTCCACTTGGTTTCAGAACAACTTGCAGAAAAGTTATCAAGAACCTGGAGCAAAGGGACAGGCTGGCTGTTCCTCCTGCGCTCTGAAGTAGAATTTTCTCTAGTTCCTGTCATGTTTGATTCTGCCTTGACACTAGCTACTCTGTTTGCCCATGGTGGTAGTTCAGTTTCTGGTGGTGTATTTTTTTACACAACATGTATATTTTTTATCAAGTTCTTTCCCATCTTCTAGATCCTCCCAACTTTTCTACATCTCCCTCTGTCTGTTTCTTTCTCCCTCAAAAAAGAACAAAAAAAAAAAAAACTTCTTCTGCAGAACATGGAAAACAAATACAGAGACCCACAGCCAGACAACATGCAGAGAGTGAGAGAGACCTTGAACACTCAGTCCTAAGTAGATGTCTCCATCGAATCCCCCCCTCTTCACTGCTCAGAGAACCCTGCTCAATAAGAGGGGTAAACAGTAAGAGTCAGATGGAATGCAGGACGCCAAGGAAACAAGGCCCTCTAAATCAACTTGAGTAAATCACATATGAACTCACAGAGACTGAGCCGGCAAGCACATGGCCTACATGGGTGTGCACCAGATGGAATCCTAGAACTTAAAGGAGAAGTGGACACATGCCTCCCTCTCTAACCCAGAAGCTATCTCTAATTAAAAACTACTTGCAAATGAAAATTTAGTTTTCTCCAAGGGAATCGAACTGGGGAAGTGAGTTACTCTTAAGGGCAGGCCATATGCCCAGGAGTAGATGGCCAACAGAAATGGCTTCAATAGCATCTTCAGAGAGTCCATGTCTCATAATGTCATGTCAAGCCTTATTTATATTATACATAAGTATATAATATAACATATATTTATACTTTTACCCCACAGGTTTTGAGTATATATTCTGGCTTCTGGTTTTGTGTTTAATGGGATTCCTGAATGTGAGAATAAGTGTCTCTGGATCTGTGTCTATTTCTTGAGCCTTTCCTTGGGCATATTTCCTTCTGTTTCATTTTTCCTATTCCAATTTGTTTGTTTTTCTTTTATCCCAAAGCTCCCAGAAACACAGCTAGCCTTGTGCTTCAATTAATTCATTAGGAAGTTCTTTAGTAATCTTGACTTCTTCATCTAACTTGAGGCTTTCTGAATTTTCTGTAGAGGCAGAATACTGGGTCAGTTGCTACAGTCTTCCATTGACTTGATGTTCTGGTCTATTTTGTATTTTCAGTGACAGAGTCATAAAGTCTAGGTTCACTCTGATGACTTTTCGGCCCAGAGTCACTCACATTGGCGAGACAACATTGGAATCAGCTACTTTGAAAGTAACCCTTTACCTTTAAGAGAGAACACTAGCACCGGATGACAAGATGGCCATAACATTCTTCCTATAGACCTCACAATCCACCTTCATAAAATGATCGCTGCAAATAGTCTCCAGGAACATAAGCAAATTGCTTTTCTAGAAGAAGCTTATTGCAGAGTTGAATGAGTTCCTCTAGGTCCAGAAAGCCACATCTCATGGTGTCTCAGACTTCCCTGAACCACAAGATGTAGGGGTTTCTGATTTCTGTACTCTGCACCCAAAGGACTTCTTTTGTTCTCTGTGGGCAGTATGAGGATACAGATAGCACACAGAGGTGGGATGCTGAATTGTATGCTTTAATTTGAATTTTTATTGCATTTATTTTTATTGTGTGTGTATTGGTAAGGAAACACACACATGTGGATGTTAGAGAACATGCGGGGGGGGGGAGGTTAAAGAATTATTGAGTCAGTTCCTTACTTCAGCTGCATGGATTCCGAGGATCAAACTCAGGTCATGAAGCTTAGAAGCATGTGCCTTTATCCACTGACCAAGATTGCTAGCTGCTCTGAATTATACATTTTAAAAGGTGAATTTATAAAATGTGAGTCAATCTTCAAGTTAAAAGATAAGTAAAATGCAGCTGGGCGGTGGTGTCATACTCCTCTAATCCCAGCACTTGGGAGGCAGAGGCAGGCGGATCTCTGTGAACTCGAGGCCAGCCTGGTCTACAAGAGCTAGTTCCAGGACAGGCACCAAAGGAACACAGAAAAGCCCTGTTTCAAAAAAAAAAAAATAAAAAATAAAATAAAATAAAATGTGAAGAAAATAATTGAAATTACATAGACAGTATACAATAAAATCAATATAATATAGGAGGTTTTTTAGTATGTAGCAACACCTAACAAGATCATTGTAAGCAGTACCATGGATTTGCAGATATCCAAATATGTACTACTTTATCTGTGGATAGGTTGCATATTCTTTGTAATATAAATTATGCTTTTGGTTATAGATTTATCAAATTTTACTGAATCCATATTTCTCTCACATAGATATAATTCCCAGTGATAAGCCTCTTGTTCACATTTCCTTGAAGTAAAAATCTTAGGACCCACCTACAAACTTTTTCCAATTAAGTTATTGTGTTTATTCCCCTAAACAAAACAAGTTCAAAGTGATCTCTTGGATGGCCTAAGGAAAGGTGGGAGCAAATAAACTCCTAAAAGCCAGGAACCACCCTTTGTATTTTGGTAAATAGTTCATGTGACATGCTGGCCTATCTTAGAAAGAGTTATCTTGTTACTTTTCCTTTCTTTGGTGAGGGATTGCTCTTTTCTTTCTCTAAGTCTTCAGGTTTGTCTATTTCATCAGAGGAGAACTTGAATGAATTATAGCTAGCTTAGAGCAGGAACGTAGTCATGTCAATAGACTTTATCAATAAATAACAATACCATGTAAAACATAATGAGTTGAAAGTGGCAAACTGGTTGAGAAAATGCCTTGGGGTGCTCATTATTTTTATTCATTGGATGATGTTTGGTATGAAATTTCCCAGTGCTCATGTGAGATACACACCTGGTTATCAGATTTACTGGAATGAGTTTACAGTCATCAAACCAGATTTTCAAGTTAGCTTCAGCTGTAAACTTAAGTGCAAGAGGGGACCTCAAACTGAAGAATTGTCCAGATCAGATAGATCATCTGTGGCCATAATTGTGGGGTATCATTCAATCGCTAATTGATGTGTCAATGATACCATCTCTAGGCAATTGGGCCCGAGCAGTATATGAAAAGTAACTGAACAAACTTCAGGAAACAATGCAGTGAGCAGTGTTCCTCCATGGTCCCTCTTTTCGTCCTTTTCTCTAGATTCCTGCCTTGATTTCTGTTGATAAAGAACTGTAAAGTGTAAGATGAAATAAAACCCTTTTATCTACAAGTTGGTTTTGGTGATGGTATTCATCACAGTGACAGAAAGCAAACCAGACACAAAATTTCTCTCACTTCTTCATGTCAAGAAAGAGATGGAAAGAGAGCTTCAGAGGCCTGCTCCATAGCTCGGACAGGCTTTGAATTCGAGATCTTCCTGCCTCATCCTCCTGCATACTTGGATTATAGGCTTATTCTACCAGGCCTGACTATTTTAATATTTTATTTAGGGGTGTGTGTGTGTGTGTGTGTGTGTGTGTGTTGTGTGTTGAAGTATGGCTTTATTCATCACAGAATAAATAAATGCATTTATCTGTAGGTAGTCAGACCAGATTGCATAGTCTCAGTGTCAAATATGCAAACTATTAAACTCCTGTATTCAATAAAGCACATGCTGGTTCTAAGAATGAGACACGTTTGGAAATGAGACATGATTCATTTACTTATTCTGGGCTAGCAGGCTGACCTTAGGATCACTGGAGAGTGGGATATCTGAATTGTAAAATACACATCGGTTTTGTGGGACTTTTATTGCTATTGGACAAAACAAGAAACAAGAACACCGAGAAAATTAATTTCTGGGCCTCAGTCCCACGCACCAAACTAAGAGTAATGACGTGTTGATCCACAACACTTTGAGAGATCATATCTGACAAAAATTTAACCATCCCCATTACTTTGACAGTTCTGTCTAAATATTGTCAAAACATCGGGTTGGCTTGAATAACCTAATCAATTGGCCATTTTGGGTACTGTAGTCAAGCTAATCACTTTACTTCTCTTGTAAATGGATTATGGAAAATGTCAACTCAGCTAATGTAAGCAAAGAAGATAGATAGTTTTAATTAATTAGTTTACTTTGCCCCCAGTATAATTATATAGCACCTGAAATGTCATTTGATGGAAGTAGGGTCCCTTCTGCGAGACCCTGATTGGAATCTAATGCTTGGGCCTGCAGGTGCCTTCTAGGGTAAGATAAATAGAGCGTTCATTTCTGATTTTGACACGAGATTCAGCTGGAAGGGATTGGTCTCAGGGACACATTAAGTCAGTCAGTCAGTCATTCATCTTGCTATGTATTCCACCTTGCTAAGTGCTTTAATAGCCCTTCAGTCAACCCTTGTGTTCGGCCTGGGAAGATAGTTAACTCAGAACAAATAATAACTCATGTTGGTCAGTTTACTTCTATTTTTAGGCTGCTTTATCAAAATGGTCAATTTAACCACTAGTTCTGGATAGAGGGTATTCTGCCTCATTCTAAAAAAAAAAATCCCTATTCTTTTTGTACTTGAATTCAAATAAAGACCCAAAGATTATACGCGAGGAAGGACACCCTGCTTATAAGCACTATGTTAAGTCCTTGCCTGCAGGGGTCCTCAGGTCTGGAAAAGGGACAGTTAGAGTAGAGCTTGCCTATGGATATATGAGTTGAATGAAGACTGCTGGGAAGTGTGCTTCTGGGTGCCCATGTACGAGTGAGAGTGTATGTGAAATTTGGGAGTACGAGGGCTATTGGTCTGAATAGGAACTCAGAGATGTCTGGGATAGGGGAGATAGCTCTGAAAAACAATGCGTCTCTAATGCTCACCTCTACGCCAGCGCAACTTTACATTTGTATTTTCATTTTATCTTTGGAAGTATGTTCTGTGTGGGGAGGAGGGTAAAAAGGGGAAACTGATTTTTTCCCGTGTATTTTGTATCCTTCATCATTGGAGGAAAAAAAAACTCTCAAAAACATACACAAACAGACACACACACACACACACACACACACACACACACACACACACACACACACATTCTGGTCCTGGGGCTAGAGGCATGGCTTAACAGTTAAGAACACTTGTTGCTCCTGCAAAAAATCAAGGTTTGATTACGTGGCAACTCATAGGCATCTGTAATTCTCGTTCTATGGGATCTGATGCCCTCTTCTGACCTCTGTAGGCACTGCAGGCACATGGTGCACTCATACATGAAGGCAAAACACTCGTACACATAAAGTAAAAAATCTTAAGACAAAAACCACAAGTCCTTTAAAAAATTACTGTTAAGTAAATCTTTCAGGAACAAACAGGTTCTAAGAAAAAAATTGATGTAATTTACTATTGTTAAATCTGTTCTGAAGAGCTGCATAATTTATTCAAATGACCCAAAGCTTTTAAACTCAATCTTCAAGTGAAAAAAAAAAAATTATCCAGTCCCCGGGAGATGGTATTTTTCTTATGCTGTATTGCTTCCCATGACCGACATTTATTGGACTCTCAAGTGTATTTACGTTGTTGGTTTAACTGGGAGTTCATTGCTGAATCTATAATATGCTGTACTTTTTTTCTTTTTGCTTTGAGTGGTGTCAATATTATTGCTATTCCTTTTTTATTCTTTCCCTCTTAATTCCTTGCAGTTACACCTTTTTCTTTGACTTGTAAAAATTTATCCTCTAAAATTATTAAGAAACAAAGTAAAGGTGTTTTGAATCTTCTGGGATATATATGACTCTTTAAAGTTCTGCACGACAGAACTTACTATAAGGAAGAATGAAAGCACTAGACAAAGGTCCCCTGCTTTGAGGGAGTGTTCAAGGTTAGTTCTTCTGGAGGCCAGCCTGCAGGTTTTTGTATCTCTCTAAAGTTTATAGCTAACTGCCTGATCATTTCTTTGCAAGGGGGGACCAAGGGGGTGAGGCTCGAACTAGAATAGGGTGGGAATCTGACCCACTGTGACTACTCAGAGGCTCTGGCCTGGAAAATTCCCTGTATGTTGCAAAAACAAACATTTGAAATGAAGGCAGAAACCAGGCTTAAACAAAGAATGAAACTCATTCTCCTTTCAACTCTCCTGCTGATAAACATATGTGCCCAGTCTTTTGTTTCCCAGACATCAAGTTTCCATTATTTGAACAGAGCTTCTACCTGAATCTGTCCAGAGCATAAGACAGACATATTTTGAGATTTAACAAATCGGTGTGTGTGTGTGTGTGTGTGTGTGTGTGTGTGTGTGTGTGTGTGTGTGCATTTGGCCAATATCCAAACCCATTAAATCAAAAGAAACGCTACAATGGTGCCCTCAAGCCTTTAGAGCTTACTGTATTTTTCAGGCTATGCTAAGCAACCCTTACTGATTCTATATGCTTATGTGTTGTAGGATTTACTTTATTATCAAGGTAGAAACAGAGGTCACAAGCTGTCTGCTACTTCTGGTGACATGTGTAATTTTGTCCTCTCTTACCTATGATCACTTCTCTTGTTCTACTGAACTTCATACCTTTGTGCTATCTTTTAAAGACAATGATATATTCCTTTCCTTGTAACTTGAGAGGCAATAATGCTCACTACTGTACTACCAACGTACTATTGCCTGCTTCTTTGAAGAATAGGATCCACAGGATCATTGGAATCACACAGCTGTTTATAGTGTTGTGGGTTACCTGATTATCTGCAGTAACTATAGAAAATTGCCCAACCACACATTTCTCTTCCCTGATCTCCATTATGCTAATACTTTGAAGAAGGATACTTTCCTTTGTATAGCAATCCATCAAAATTTCTTCTTTTTTGTGCTTTTGTAATAACTTTTTAACTGTCAGCAATGAGATTGTCTGCAAATGCTGCATGTATCTTTTTTGCTCAGCAAAAGGAGAGATGAAAGGAGCAGCTAGCAGTGTAGAGATTAAAAAACATGATCTCTGACATGAGTTTACTTTTGCCGAAATTCACATGTCCTCATAATAGCTGTGGGACCTCAGAGAATTTATTTAAACTCTGTCACCCTGTGTTTCCTGATTTGTAAAGAGGTAATAATATTAATACTTTATTAGGGCATCTGCTATGTGTTGGGCATCATTTTAAGTACTCTAAGTTAGTTTATTTAATCTTAGTAGCTTTGTGATATGAATAATTAATATCATCCCCATTTCTCAGACAAGCCAGAAGATACTTGAAGAAGGAAAGTAACGTGACTGCCTTCATAGAATTAAGATCTGGCAGAACTTGACTGATGAAGCTGAGTGGATGGACCTCAGAGGCCATTTCTTACAGTGTGCTATGGTGCCTCTCTGTTGAATGATTGGGCATGAAGTACACAGCACAGCTTCAGGCACAAAGAAAGCATTTACTGTCAACTGGCATTATCCTTCTTTTGGACCATATTCATTTTCTCACTCTTGCTGCTGCTGGATTGTGTGAAGGTGATCATCCTTCCACAAAAGGGAAAGAAATCAGAATATCATCATCATCAGTAGCAGCAGCAACAGCAGCAGTCTACAATAACAGCTAATTATTTTCTTACCTTGTTGTTATCTATACGAGCTACAGTTGTGACCGAGTCACATGAACAGAGGCACTAATTGTTAAAACCTTTTTATTGTCACAGGAAAATTTATCCTTTCTATCCTCTACCTTCAGCAGCAGGACAACCAAAGTGTTTCAAAGCAAGGTAGAAAACTTAAAAGTTGTAGACTTCAAGTAAAAATTGCTACCATTCTTTAATAAACAGGGGTAAAAATTTCAAAATGTACTTAAGGCTCTAAAATATGTTTGTGAACAAAGATTGCTACTAGAGTAAACTCTTTAGCCTCCCTATTCCTTAACTTGTTTTAAAATGCCATGATCAAGAAAACAGAAAAAGAAAATTTTGCTAAAGTTTATATTCTTCTCTTAAAGTAAGCCCCCGAGTTTAAAATTCTCTAGCACATTTGTGGAAACTTCATTTTTTTTTTGTCTGAGATTTATTTGAATGAGCTGTTATGATTGGAGACACGAGAATTTCAGATTAATGTTTTGCAGCCAGAAAAAAAAAACCCTCTGGAAAGCTGGCAAGTGTTCATAAGTCAGCCTCAGAATTATGTAGATTGAAGGCTCCCCAGTGGACAGAGCGAATATATAAGAGGGAAACCAGAGGTCTGGTGCAGTTGCATCTCAGAGTCTAAGGATGGAGGGAGCACAGAACTAAAAGCTTTCTTCAGCCTGAATTTTTAAGGTAAGTCAGAACAATTTATACACGCTTGAGTTGGGAAGGAGAACATACAGCAATAAAAACTGCTTGTGTGCATGGACGAACGGTTTCTTTTTCCTGTATTTTAATACTGCATTTTGCAGAATGCCTTAATTCTTTAACTGCTGTTTCTCTTACAGGAGTGCGTGTGGGAGCTAAGTAAGCTGATTTATGATAACTGCTTTAAACACTGGCAATTAGTAAGTCTTTAGTGGGATTTATTTTTGTTTCTTTCATGTTGATTTGTAAGATCATACAAAAGAATGGGCGTTTGACAGAAATGACAGTTTGCCGTTTCTTAGGAAGTTCTCTGGTGGTTACATTCTAAATTGAGTATTTGCTTGTATGTACTTTGAAACTATCTGGTATTATAGTTTTTCTGTTTGTATGTTTATCTTTAGTTTTTTTTTGTTTCAAAATAATATGGCTGGTGTAAAGAAAAAAACCACCAGCCCCCCCCCACCTGAACACTGTCCTTAATGTTGGAAAGTAATGATTATCTAATTCTGTTAAACTGAAAAGATGGCAAAGAAAAAATGGTGAGACTATATCATAATTAGACACTGATGTTAAATTCTGATTTAATTAAGCAACCAAAGCTATAACTGTTTTGTGGTTTTGTTTTCTTTGTCTTGTAATTAAATTGAAAATTAATTTGTTTCCTATGAGAGAGATCAGATTTAAATATCCATATTGAAAACCAGCATTAACTATCAAAATTTTGAGGTAAAGGCTTTAAGAAACATACATATCCAAAGTTTCTTCTTGTTATAGTGAGAAAACAAGAGGAATGTAAATAAACAGGTTATTTTCCACTAGCAAAGACCAAACCTGACTCTCTATCCCAATATACTCTTTCCGTATATTCTTTCAGTTCTTTGTACACTTGCCTTTTTTTCCTATAGCTTGTGTTACTCATATTTTCCATGGCTGTAACAATTTGTATTTAACAAGTTAAGCAGTGGGTAGAAGTGAGATTTCTAGAAAGAAAATGGAGAAATAAGCCTCTGTTTTTGAACTTTCAAGTTGATTTTGGACTCCTTCTTATTTGTCTCATAGAATCCCTACCTGACTAATTTTTAAGCTATTAATTTCTCTCTAGATGTTTCAAAGACATGAAAGGAGAGAAAGACAAAAAGTTTTGCTCAGAATTTTCAGTCTAAGACTACTGAGAAAATGTTGATTTTTTTTTCCCTCAAGAGGTAATAGTCCTATTTTCAGGCATGGTGCTATTTTATAATGTTTGCTACAAACGCTTACCTTATTATGACTTTTAATAAATTTTCAAAATGCTTATGACTCAAATAGGTTTTAGATGTGCATTAAGCGCTCTACTTTTCTCCCCTAGAGAAGACGTGAGAACTAGGAGACGCTGACAATTCAATATGAAGGACAACTTCAGTTTTGCTGCTATCAGCAAAAACATCACCAGCAGCCTCCCTTTTGATAGTCTCAACATATCTGGCACCAATGAGTCCACCTTTAACTGCTCGCACAAGCCATCAGATAAGCATTTGGAAGCAATTCCTGTTCTCTACTACATCGTTTTTGTCATTGGGTTTGCTGTTAATATTGTTGTGGTCTCGCTGTTTTGTTGTCAAAAGGGCCCTAAAAAGGTTTCCAGCATTTACATTTTCAATCTGGCTGTGGCTGATTTACTCCTTTTGGCCACCCTTCCTCTCTGGGCATCTTATTACTCTTACAGATACGACTGGCTCTTTGGACCTGTGATGTGCAAAGTGTTTGGTTCTTTTCTGACCCTGAACATGTTTGCCAGCATTTTTTTCATTACCTGCATGAGTGTTGATAGGTACCAATCGGTTATCTATCCCTTTCTGTCTCAAAGAAGGAATCCCTGGCAAGCATCTTATGGAGTGCCCCTTGTCTGGTGTATGGCCTGTCTGTCCTCACTGCCAACATTTTATTTCCGAGATGTTAGAACCATTGAATATTTAGGCGTGAATGCTTGTATTATGGCTTTCCCACCTGAGAAATATGCCCAGTGGTCTGCTGGGATTGCCTTAATGAAAACTATTCTTGGTTTTATTATTCCTTTAATATTCATAGCAACGTGTTACTTTGGAATCAGAAAACACCTGCTGAAGACCAATAGTTATGGAAAGAACAGAATAACCCGTGACCAAGTCTTGAAGATGGCAGCTGCTGTTGTGTTGGCGTTCATCATTTGCTGGCTTCCCTTCCATGTTCTGACCTTCCTGGATGCTCTGGCCTGGATGGGTATCATTAATAACTGTGGAGTCATAGCAGTCATTGACCTGGCACTTCCTTTTGCCATCCTCCTGGGATTCACCAACAGCTGTGTGAATCCCTTTCTGTACTGCTTTGTTGGAAACCGCTTCCAACAGAAGCTGCGCAGTGTGTTCAGGGTTCCGATTACTTGGATCCAAGGCAAGAGAGAGACGATGTCGTGCAGAAAAAGTAGTTCTCTTAGAGAAATGGACACCTTTGTGTCTTAAATTTGTTCATGGGATGCTTGTAACCAGCTTAGCTATTGGTTTGGAAGCCCATACAAATAATCTTTAAATGGCACCAGTATAATGTGTTTCTTTGCCTTGTCTAATCTTTGCTTACTTCCCCAGAATGGAAAACCAAATATAACTGAAAACTTTTATACCCCACCAGTTTTCAGTGATTCTGCCTTGTTTTTCTGGCCCTTTGGCACACCATTGTCATGGGTGAGCTATATCTATAATATAGAAATAATTGGGGGGAATGATCTCAACTGTAATTGATAAAAATTATGAATGGTGATTTGGAGTTTTAGATTTCTCCCTGGAAAATGCTGGCATTTCTTAGTGGAGTTCTATGTCCACCTTCATCAGATTTTTCGTTCTCTTTTAAAAAGGGCCAGTTTTAACTTCTTACATTGCTTTTTGTACAATATCCTATAAAAGGTGGACACTAAGTTTAGCATGATATACTTTTCTACATATTCCTTATGTAGGTAGTAGTTGATTCAGTCTCTTAGTGTATGGTTTCTCCTTTTTTAAAAAAATACTGTATGTTGTGTTTCTTTTCCATTTTACTTGAGTATAGCTTTGTACTTGCTATATAGCTACATACTGAGTAGGTCTAAGAATGTAGATTAAATTAGACGTAATTTTTAGCTTAGTCCTGTAGGTTTAGAAAGTACACTACTTAGTAAAAGAGAAATGCAATGAAAAAATATTTTACTACACATTAAACTGAATATATATACTTTGAAAACTTTTAATCCATTTTGACAATTGTTTAAAGCTTTCTATTCTCTTCTGATGATTTTTGAATACAGCACAAAACTCTGTGTATTATTACACTATGTAAAGGTCACTTTTTACATTTTTAACCTTTTGACTGTGGTGCTTTGATATATTCAATGGTGACTTGGGTTTAATTTTTCATGCTTTTGTTCTGGGCTGCGTCCCAAAATATCTCTTTGACCCTGAAAAAAGAGAGGATTTTTTAATTCCTTAACTTCATAATAGACTGAAAACTGGCATAGGAAAAGGTTATGTCAGAATGGAATTTTGATGCCTTCTTAGGGGCAAAGAGAACCAACAAATGGTAAGTTTGGTGTCCTACAAGGAACTTGTCAGAAAAAGGCATTCCTGCCACAAAAATGTTTAAACCCGCGTCTTTGGGCACAATTCCAAAATGTATAATAGTCTGCGAGAGTGATTTAAATCAAACACAGATCCATAGACTTCATTCTCAACATGAGTACATCTCCTACATTAGAGGAATATATTACCTGAAAGTGAGTTACCTGAAGCTTACCCAAACTCGAGAATGAATATTAATTCACAAGTTTCAGATTTCATTCTCTGGCTGCCCCATATTATACCAGGCTACCTAAGACCTTCCTGGACCAATGCTGAACTATGAGGTTGATTTAAAGTTATGGAAACTCAACATTTCTATCAGATTCCAGGCTTTTAGTTTGTAGAATCCTCTCACACCCCTTCCTGGAAAAGCCCTGATTTCATGTAATCATATTCTTTCAGTAAAAACAAATAGTTAAATGTGTAATCAGTTACGACTTTGTGTTTTAAATAATCTTACACAACTTCTTATAAAAATAAAATCATTATTGGGAGACCATGTGTGTTGTTTGTTTTAACTCTCTCTAGGTGTAGACCCTTATCTCCTCTTAGTATCATTCAGAAAAATCTCAATTCATACTTCTCAGTTTCAGCTTGCATCATCACTCATTCAGGTCAATACTAGACAGGCATATGGAAAGAGGATGTTGGAAATAAATTCTGATACCTCCTTGGGGTTCAAATGACAAATGTGGTGTCAACCAAGCAAGCTGTCAGGCACGGAAGTGCAAAATAGGCTTTAGCATATAGGTTGTCAACATTCAGCCCATGTTATTTTCTCTACCACAATCCTAACTGCTCTATATCCCTTCCCCTCCATTTCCTGGGACTTTTCTTAATCCTTTTTTTTTTTTTGGATTTTTAAAGACTGGTTTCTGGGGCTGGGGGGATGGCTCAGATGTTAAGACCACCAGCTTCTCTTTCAAAGGATCCAGGTTCAAATATCAGTACCCACATGGCAGCTCAGAAGGGTCTGTAACTCCAGTTCCAGGGGATTAACACCCTTTTCTGGCCTCCACAGGCACCAGTCATGCACAAGGTGCACAGACATACAAGCAGGCAGAATACTTACACGAATGAAATAAAATAATAGTAACAACAAAAAACTGATCTCTACTTCCATACGAGGTCAGTAATGAATCCCGCCCCAAAGCATATTTTCCTAGTTTTTCTGCAAGTAAGAAATGTAAACTGAACAGATAATGCAAAAATATATGGATTCTGACTGAAGGTATGTTTCTGCATACAAATATCCACTTTCTTCTTTGAAGTGTAAATTTCAGGTGGCCTATTGAGACCACATGAAGAACTTATTTTTCCCATTTTGCTGTTTATCAAGATTTTACCTATGAGCTGAACATTGTGTGGCAGGTGTCATTTTGTCTGCACTATCCCACTTTTATCTTATGACTCAGGTATTCTCATGTTGCAAAGAAACTGCGGCACAGAACATCATCCCTAACTGATATATAAAACAGAACAAATGGGCAACCACAGAGAAGCATTTAGTGTCTTTCATGTCAGTCCCAAGCTATCAAGTATTTTAGAGACACTTGTACGTAGTTTTCCAAATTTGTCCCAAACATAACTGATTCAAATGTTTCTAGGCAGGTGATGTACTTTCACTTAAGATGATAACGAGGAGGTTTCTAGAGAAGGCTTTCTCTCTTATTTTTGAACGTTTCCATCTTGTGCCCTAGGCCTCACAGAGTCACATGGAGTAACTAGTAATATGTTACACAGAAAGCAAGTCAGGATTCTGAAACATTTCTTTTGAGGAAGAAATACGTTGATCAGGAGTTTAATCTCTGATAAGAGATTACCTTTGGTTATCAAAGATGTTTCTTGGAATTTACAGAAAATATGTTTTTATTGTGAACTAGAAATATGGCCTAAATCAAATAAGCTAAATAGCATCCTTTACAAAAAAGTTCTAATCTGTTTGAACCCTGCTTCCAAATATGAAGGTAAGCCAATTCTAGCCTGTCTCTTTCTGTCACAGGCATCAGAGCCTGGATAATTGTCTGGTGGCCTCACTTCTCAACAAAAGAGAACCACGGACTCAACAAAATGAATGAACACACAGGGTGACTGGAGCACAAAAGGATTGGAACAAAAAGTAGAATATATTAGTTATTTTGCTGATTTGCAGATGAACGGCATTAGCACTGCTAACTTCCACACCCAACAGAAATTCACTAAGTTGTCACTGCGGCCTCACCCATGCTTCAGAGCTGAATTGAAAAGGTCGCCTGTATATACATACTTAGAAAATTGAGCATCTTTGGAAAGAGACAGTTTTCTCTCCCCCACACCCGGATGAGAGAATTCTTTCTAAGATGAGAACTAATTGACATGTATTCCTTATAAAGTCAGTACTTAATGAAAATTTCAACTATTTAAAATTAGCCATAGGTGATAACCACATTATAAAGTTTATTTTGGATAAGATACAATATGCATGCTCATTTCTTTTTCTTTTAGTTTATTATATACCAAGTATGCCATTCGTCACCCTGTGTAATAGTAATTTAATATTTTAGATATTTTGACACAGTACTTCCATCTGGTTTACTAGTCAATTTTCTTCCCATTTAGTTCTTCTCTTCTATAAAATCCTAAAACCATCAGGACTTTAAGCAATCCATGAGACCACACCTGATTACCATTGCTTAATAATGGAAAGTGTTGGGAAATCCAATTTTATTAGTTGGCTATTATCATAATTTTATATATTATATATTATTTATATGCATTTGTATATTTATACATACATATATTTATGTAATTTTATTTATTGATATATATGAATAATTTTATTAATGTGTTGTTGCTATTCTTCAGCAATAGGTCCACATGAGATTAGATGGCTCTGTAGTTTGGTGCAGATCCTTTCCCTTTACCACTTAAGCAGCTTGGAATTAATACATGTATCAGACAACCGAAAAAAGTGCAAGAAAATTCTTTTTCTTTCTCCTATAACATAAACACTTATTTACAACTTATGTATGCCATAGTTGATGTGGACTTAAACATTTAATTCTTTAAGCACGTGCATGTAGCCAGTAACAAACATCTGAACTCCAGCAGGAAGGACATACCATATCAAACACTGGTTCTCTCCTTCTTTTAAAAATTCTCTTCTAAGCTACCAGAGTTACATATTAAACTTATTATCAATACAAAAAAGTATCCCATATTAAGTGTAATGTGGTTGATGTTGCCCTCTAAAAATGTGTATTGGGTGTTTTGTCTTCATGATATCTGCACACCACTTGCATGTCTGGTGCCAACAGGACAGAAGACATTTTTGAATCCCATGGAACTAAAATTACAGGAAGTTGTGAGCCACCATGTGATTTTTAGAGATCCAACTCCAGGGCCCTGGAAGAGCAGTCAGTGTTCTTGCCTGTTGATCAGCTCCGTGGTGTGTCTTCTTGATGACAGAAGTAGGGACTGTCTTAACACAGAGACTACACAGTAAGAGCTTGGAGCTTCTTAGAAGGTCTAGCTCTTGATTCCCTTATTTTCAGGAGTCCCACACTCCCCAGAACCCAAGCTCAACATTTTAGTGCATAGAGGATGCATACAGACCTCCCTTTTCTGAAAAGATTAAAACCATTCTAAGTCTTTTCTGAAGTCAAGATTCCTTCCTGTAAAGCTCTGGAGTGATAATTACCACTATAAAAACTTTAACAATGATCATTTTTTGATCAATAACAGCTTGAAATGTTTGTAAATAACTACTTTGAAATAATATTTTTACTCCTACTTGGGGATTTGTTATTATGTAGTCTCCCAATCCAAATTCCAGTTGAATCAGTAATATTCAATACAACTGTATTCGGGTATTTGGAAGTAACTAATGATGAAATAAATCATAATTGGGGGTCCAGAAAAATCTAAGTTTGATAGCGTTATAAGAAAAAATTTACCTTCTACCCACCACTACCATTTTTCTTCACTTACACAAAGAAAAGGTCATATAAATAAGAGTGAGAAAGCCACCGCCTGTTCTTCAAGCTGGAAAGAGGATCTTCACCAGAACTTCATCATGCTGGCACTCAGATCTTGGAATTCCAGCCTTCAAATCTAAACTATAAGAAAATGATCTTATGCTATTTAAGTTGTTTTATCTATTTTATTTAAATTAAATATAAACAATAATACATAAATATATATTTATAAATGTCAATAATAAATGATAATATTTATTATTAAGGCATCTAATACATATTTTGGTACTGAGAATGGTACTTGAGGAAGAGTATTTCAACGATTAGCTTTCTGATTGATTCAGTGGTTTCTTAATCTGACCTTTTGACCTGATTACATTTAAAGATACTAATGACAATTTCCAGAAGTAAAGGGAGATCTAATAGTCCATGATAACCTTTGGATAATCCTCATCAAACTGTTGGTGGAGGCTGCTCCTTCATTCCTGACCACTTAAACCCAAATAATCACACAGAAACTATATATTATTTGCAATACTGTTTGGCCAATAGATTAAGTGCATTTTTAGCTAGCTCTTTTTTGTGTTATTATTATTATTATTATTAATATTAAAAATTTCCATCTCCTCCCTTCCTCCCATTTCCCTCACCTAGCCCCCACTTCCCCTACCCCTCCCTCTCCAGTTCAAAGAGCAGTCAGGGCTCCCTACCCTGTGGGGGAAGTTCAAGGTCCTCCCCCCTCCATCCTGGTCTAGGAAGATGAGCATCCAAACAGACTAGGCTCCAACAAAGCCAATACATGCAGTAGGATCAAAACCCAGTGCCAGTGTCCTTGGCTTCTCCGTCAGCACTCATTGTCCTCCACGTTCAGGGAGTCCGGTTTGATCACATGCTCCATCAGTCCCAGTTCAGCTGGCCTTGGTGAGCTCCCATTAGATCAGCTCTTAAATCCTAAACTAACCCATCTCCATTAATCTGTGTATCGCCATGAATTCGTGGCCTACCGGCAAAGTTTTAGTGGGCTCTGGTAGAGGCATCTATCTCCTGTGGCAACTGTTTGGCTTGACTCTACCTACTCTCTTTTCCTCTATCTGCTTGGAACTCCTGCCTTGCCCTATTTTGCTGAGCCACTGGCTGAAACAGCTTTATTTATTAACCAATAAAAACAACACATAGACATAAGGACTTTCTACACCATTTTTCATTTTCTGTTCAAATAAAAAGGAAGGTTTTAACTTTAACAAAGTAAAATTACATATAAAAAACAAGTATCAAGTAAGAATTATAGTTACAATATTTATATCTAATTTATCTTTTATCATAACTAAGGAAAATTATAACTATAACTACCTATTCTTTAACTCCATTAAAGACCCCAGAAGGATATAATATTACCTAAGTTAACAGGAAGTGCATTGTAAGCAATTTTCAAAACTCTAGAAATTACAGAGACATCTTGCTGCCTGGACAGGTATCCAAAGTTCTTCTGTAACATTGGGGTACCCATCTTTAGGCTACAGGTCCATAATATCTGGCAGACTTTTTCATGAAGCATAAAATTTTAAAGACAGTTTAACCTATATTGGCAGTTTGCCAGTCACTTTTTTCTATGTCTTACAGAATGTCTGGCACTCTTTCATAAAACAGGAACTCTTAAGGACTGTCTCACCTTCTATAGGCAACTTTAGCAGTCACTTTTCTGTGGGCCTTAATGTATAGTTCATACAACATACAATTAAGCAGTACAATTCATACAACATAATGTTATGCAAGAGCATATTTTTGCTCAAATGGTTAGCAAACTCCGTAAGGAGCCTCTTTGATGCCCATATTTCTCTTGAAGTAATTTGGTACTGCCAGGAGCAAACATGTCTCATTGTCATGAAAAGTGCTAAGTTCTTAAAACATTTTAAATGCCATATTCTGACAGTCTGTGAAAGATTTTAAGAATACGTCTAACTGAAATATATTTCTATATATCTAGAAAACCTAACTAACATGACTACAAAGCATGACTACTAAGGTGACTATTAACCTGTTTCTTAAGTATACATTACATTTTTTTACATTTTTTAATGAGATGCACAAACACAATACCTTAATCAAGAGCAGAAATATACATATAACAAAATTGGCCTTAAATTTATATCAATAAATTTATACCAGTGAAAAGTATTCATCTCTATAGCATACCCCCTTTAATTGTAAATAAACATTTATAAACAATATTTGAGAATTTAGAGAGGTGATGTGGGAGGTGATGTATGCTGTGGATATGTTTTATTGCCATTGGTTCATAAAGAATTTGCTTTTTGGCAATGGATTAACAGAGTAAAGTCAGGTTGAAAGAGATACATATATAGAGAGGAGGTGGAGTCAATAAGAAGCCAAGGAGCCACTGCAGGAGACAGACACAGGAGACAGAACCTTACCGGTAGGCCACAACACAGGTTAATAGAAATGAGCTAATTTAAGATATAAGAGCTAGCTAACAATAAGTTTAAGCTATTGGTCAAACACTTTTGCAAATAACATAGTTTCTATGTGATTATTTCAGTTCTGGGCAGTCAGGAACGAACAAGCAGCCTCAGGTCAACATCAAATAATTGTAAGTAAGGAGCTCAGTTACTATGCATTCTTTGATCATTTTTGGTAAATTAATAAGTATCGTGAATATAATGAGTATGGCTGGTTGCTTCTAATGTGTGTGAACAAAAAAAAAAATGGTAAAAAAAAAATGTGTTCTTTAGTGATTTGAGTTCCAAGGCCAAATGTGTGAAAATGTCTCCAAATGTCCTGAACGAGTTCCTAGTTTCCTATAGCTTAAGGGCTAAGATTGCCAAAATTCTCACATATCATCTCACATCATGGCATTATAGATAACAATTCAAGTTGAACAAGCATCCAGGTAGTGTAGCTGCTACTAGAGGGGAGAACACTACTTGGGATATAGTGGAATTTTATTTGCTGAATTGGAGCTATGTGGGAAAGACCATCAAGAAGCACTAAAATTCTAATGAGTCTTCTTTGCTGGTGGATGGATTCTCTACCTTTAGAGAAAATGCCCCCTCAACGCTCAAGGCATAGTAAATCCCTCATCTCTAGTCTCTCTGCTAATCTTTTAGAAAATATACCTTGCATGGATTGAGGACACTACAAAAACCATTTTTTCCAGAAGATGCCAAGCAAAACAATTCTTCTCCTCAGGATCCATCCTCCTTTTTGTATTTGTCGTGAGACCTATATGTAACCAGACATAAGTCTTACCAGTCCCCTTAAGGTTAGGTACACATTGTAATTCCTGAGAAGGTGCACTGCCCCTCAAGACAACTACATAACTTGAGTTTTGTAATTTCTACAAGCAGAAATCTAGAAACAGATGGGAATGCAGATTAAAGGTATAGGATAATGGTAGAAGGAATACATAATTGGATTATGCTAGGCTTAGTGATGTGGCTCACTAACCAGAATCTCTTTATTAATTGCTGCAGCTCAGAGAGTTTATTTTCATTTGAATAACCTTTTGTTTTTCAGATTTGGTAGGATCTATCTTGGACCAAAATCCTGTAGTAGTTTGTTATGCTGGTGGGCTGAAAGGTGCCCTACAGTGCGTAAGATGGAAAAGCAGGTCAGGGACTTGGGAGAGGAAGGAGTAAAATGTAAGATGTAACCAAACCTACAGATGTGAAGAAGCCATGCAGAAACTCACTACTTTATTAAGTAATTGAAAATGATGAAAAAAACAGAGGTGCCCTGCATAGATGAATGACTTTGTTGCAATGAATCTCAAAAATCATAAATTATTATTTGAAAATCCCAGTATTGCATGTGTGAAATCTCCCTAGGAACTGTTAATAATGAGAGGCTTCCTCAATCAGTATAGGCCATTGCCATTGCTCTTGCTTGTTCACCATAACTTGATTGTAATGTTGCATTGCTAAAGACTCCACATACTTTGATCACAGGACATGGAGAAATCAAATTGGAACTGAGCTGGATGTTTCCTTTTTGTCTAGCTTTCTTAGTGCCAAAGGTACTATTCAGGCTGCTGTAGAAGAGAAGAGACAAGTCATCAACAGTCTGACCCAGTCACGAATCCTCCAAACTATAATAATGACTTGTCAGATGAGATTGACCCTCTATTGAAATAGTGACATGACTATTATGGAGATAAACAATAACTTTCTAATTAGATTTGAGTCCTGCTTTATATGAAGGATGTCATGCCTGGTAATGTAAACCTAAGCAAAAGTGTACAGTTATGGAGGTCATAATCTTGAGAGGTGCACTGCTTCCTTTCATTTTGCTAAATGGATATGTAGTCAAACTGCTTCTACTCATGTCTATGTCCACCTACTGATGCTGTTTTCAGCTTTTTTCCAGAAAGCTTCATGTTGCAGTGAGTGGTGTTTTATGTAGAGATTCACTAATGAGCAAGTCCCTAAAAAATAATTGACTATTGGGTATTCAACTCTCAATAGGACAAATCTAAGACTCAGGGAGCACTGAAAGAGGGGCCAAAAAAATGTAAGAGTTTTATGAGGGGAAAACCCCCATGAAATACTGTGTTTGTAGAACTTTGTCATCACTGTTCTAGGCAGTCTAGACCTTGGAGTAGAGACTGAAGTCACTGAGCCAGTTAATCTAAATTCAGTGGAAACAATTGCATCCAAAAAAAGCCCTGACCAAATAGCAGCACTCAAGTGCCAAAAGTAAGGTGAGCACACATGATTAATTACAATGTAGAGCAGAGTCAAAGCAACAATCAAAGTAACTGGACTCAGGCAATCTATAGCAATGATTGTTGATTTTACCAAATTCTTGCTTTACTGGAAGCACTAAAAACACTCGTAACCCCCAAACAACCTAGAATGGAAACATTTTAGTTCTAATACTTGAATGAATGAAAAGATAGGTCTCTTTCAGGATGGATCTCTGTAGATTGACAAAGCTACATGCTGTTAGTCTTTCCTCCAGTCTTCTCTAAATCAACCTATGGCTTTTTACCAGAGTAACTGCATCTAGGAAAGGGAAATAACCAGATCATTTGGAAACTATTGGATGCTGGCTCTGAACTGAAACTAATTTCATAAGCCCTTAAGTCTCAGTGTAATCTACCATCCAAATTAAAGTTTATGGAGGTCAAGTTCTCACAGTGGACTCGTGAGTTCCTGAACTCATGCTGTGGTTATGGATACAGAACGCATCATTAGAGAAGATATACTCAGCTTCTGGCAGGATATTTGCTCTGGCGCTCTGATCCATGGAATAAAGACTGTTATGATGTAAAGACCATGGGAGCCCCTGCATTCCAATGGTGTTTGCAGAGATTATTACCACCATGGAGAACATGAAGTGTGCAAGGGTGCTGATTCCTGCCACATTCCAATAGAACTGTTTTATTTCAGTGTATGTGCCAAAGACAGAAGGATCTTGGACAATAGTAGTGGGTTATTATAAGTTTAGCCACATGATGACTCTAACTGTGGTACTATACCAGATGTGGTTTCATTGTTTGAGAAAATTATGCACATCATTTGATATGCGGTATAAAGATAATGGTTTTGCAAATGTTTTCCTCTATTACTGTAAGTAAGCCTCACTAGAAGCATTTTGCTTTCAGCTGGAAAGGCCAGTAATATACTTTCACTGTCCTCTCTCAGGGGTATAGCAACCCTTTTGCTAAATTTCTTTTTCTGGAGAGCCCTGAATTATCTATCTACATGTGTGTTATCTATGGCTATAACCACATCTGTTCATTAATATAATAAACATGCACCATATCTCTATGCTTCATTCAATACACTGTATTATCCACACACAATAATTATTAAAGACAAAAGGGCCATGAATTTGAGAGGGAGAGACTGGTGACACGGAAGGAGTTGGAGAGACAAGGGTGATATAATTATATTTTATTATAAAAAATTGCAAAAACAGGAAAGCATGTATCCACCAAACAATGAATCTACTGGCAGCTTCCCTTGGATTTCTGTAAGAAATAAACGTTGTATTGATTCAACCAAAATTTGAAAAACAGGGTTACATCATTCAAATTAAAATGTTTCTGTACAATAATGAAAACACAACAAAATAATGAGACAACCTACAAAATAAGAGAAAGTACTTGGCAATTAGCTATCTAACGGGTGGTGAAGAGTCAAAATATGGACACAAATTGATAATACTTAGTGGGCTGTTAAATAGTTCATGAGATAAAGGTGCTTATAGCATAAGCCTACTGATATGAATTTGATCTCCAAAAACCGAAGCAGAGATGAAAGGAGAGAACTAGTTCCACAAAGTTGTCTTCTGACTTCAATACATGTTCTGTGGCCCATGCATCCTCCATTTTACACACACACACACACACACACACACACACACACACACACATATCATAATTAAATGATCATTCAATAACAAAAACTCCAAGTAATCTCATTAACAACTGAACAAATGATGTAAATAAACACTTCTCAAAGACTTACAGTCACTTCTAATGGGAAAGTTACAGAAGATGGGCTAAAGTTCTGGATACATCACCAGAAAAGACATCCAGACAGTTCATTAAAAAAATAAATAAAGTGCTCCTTTAAGTGAAAAACTTTCACAAAGACAAGAAGAGCAAAATCCAAAACAATGACATTAGGTACTGGCAAGAATGTGGAGCAAAATGAACTGTCATTCACTCTTTATTGCAATATAAAATTGCCAAGCCAAAAGGATTTTTTTGAGGTGCTATAATGTCTACCAGAAAAGATGTAGAAATGTTCACTTAGATAAAAAATTTAAGAACCAACATGTTACTAAAATCTCACAAATTGAAAGCTTTTCACTCACTTAGATAAAAAAAATTAGGAAACAACATGTTGCAAAAAGCTCACAAATTGACAGCTTTTCAATCAAATATCTATAATCTATGATTTAGCTCACTCTATTTTCTAAATATATTTGCTTTTCAGTCAGCAAGGTCAGAAAATATTCTAAAATGTTGTAGCCACTTTATTATTTGTGTGTGTGTGTGTGTGTGTGTGTGTGTGTGTGTGTGCGTGTGCATGAGCATGTGCATGCATACGTGCAAATGTGCACAAATGTGCCACAGCATGGGTGGGAGATCAGAGAACAGCTTGCAAGATTTGGCTATTTCTTTCCACAATGTGGGTCATGCATATGGAACTTGAACTGGTACTTACACCATCAGCCTTGGTGGCAAGTAACTTTACATACTAAGCAACCTCACCAGTCCTAGACAATTCTTTTTAAAAGATATTCTTCAACCAGCTGTTGCTGATTCCTACAATGGAAAATAAACTTTATTTTTACACTGTTCCTGAGTAAATTATATTTATGTATTTGGTAGAATGATGTCAAAATGTTTCTATTTAGATATAAATCCACCATAAGCCAATGTTTTAAAGAGTATGCTGCCAGGGTTTCAGCATGGGACATTTTCTTTTTTTTAATCTATTTTTTTAAAAAACTATTTTTCTCATTTTACATGCCAAATCCATTTCCCACTCCCTCCCCTCCTGCTGCTCCCTCCACTTTCACTCCTTCCTACTCCCATCCTACCCCAATCCACTCCTCTGAGAGGGTAAGGCTTCTCATGGAGAGTCAACAAAGTCTAGCACATTGCTTTGAGGCAGGACCAAGGCCCCTCCTCTATATCTAGGCTGAGCAAGTTATCCCTCCAGAGAGAATGGGTTCCAAAAAGCCAGAACAAGCAAGCAGTAGGGATAAATCCTGGCCTCACTGCCAGTGGACCCACAGCCTGCCTCAGCCATACAACTGTCACCCACATTCAGAAGGCCTGGTTTGGTCCTATGCTGGTTCCATTGTTTTCAGGTCAGAGTTGGAAAGTTTCCATTACCTCAGGTAAGCTGTTTCAGTGTGTGTCCCCATCATGGTCTTGACCTCATTGCTTATATTCTTAATCCTCCCTCTCTTCGACTGGACTTTGGGAGCTCACAATGGTCTGTTGCTGTTCTCTGCATCTGTTTTCATCAATTGCTGGATGTAGGCTCCATGGTGATATTTATGATAGTCATGAATCTGACTACAAGGCAAGGTCAATTAGGGTACCCTCTCCACTATTGCTTAGGGTCTTAGCTAGGTTCATCCTTGTAGTTTCCTGGGAATTTCTCCAGTGCCAGGTTTATTGCTAGCCCTATAATGACACCCTCAACCAAAGTATATCTTTCCTTGTTCTTCATCTCTTTCTCTGCCTACTCTATCTTCCTTTCTCTGCTTTGAATTCCCACCTTGACTTCTTTTGCTCTACAATAGGCTCAAAGCAACTTCTTTATTAACCAATGGTATTCACAGCATTCAGATGGAATTCCCACATCATAGAATGTTCAAGGCCACCCTGGTTAATCAAAATTCCTGTCTCAATAAAAAATTAAAATAACCAAAAAATAGAAAGGATAAATTAGTTTAAGTTGTAACTTCTTCAGTATCCCACAAAGAGAAATTCCTGTATAAGAACACTACACTGAGACAGACAACAAAAATGTTTGGGTCTAGATGATTTCTTGAATATATCTATTATGACTTTTCTAACATTATGTGAACATAAAGAATGGAAGAAGAATATAAAATCAGTGGAATCTGGCAGTCAAGGAGGCATGATTTGGAAGAAAAAAACAGTGAAGAATGGATGGAACGTATAACATAGGTTGAAATTAATGAATGATGTAATTACATTGGCATGGTACATCAAGTGATTCTTAAGTGGACAAATGTACCTACAAGACATGTTTATCCCCAGAATTCCAAACAATTCCACAGTCAAAAGGAAGTATGGAAAACAGTTCATTAATAATGGGCTAATAATTTAATTTTAGAGTAGTCTACCTTGCCAATCCCTGTTTTTAGAAGAAAATTATTCAGAAATTTTCCTAGAGGTCAATGTCGCAATTATGCACTTTGAAAAAGCATAAGAATAAAAATGTCTAAGAATTCATAGTAATTTTAATTAAATGTTAATGTGGGTAATGTTTGAGTGTCAAATAAAATGGAAGGCCTCAGATAGTAAAAAAACAAAACAAAACAAAACTCTATATTTAAGCTGTTCCCGGACTCTATAGGCTATTACATTAAAATCCCAGTTCTACATGTTTGCTTCCTTCCTAAATGTTACTGGCCAGAGAATTCCATAATGGTCTCAAAACAATACAGGCAATTGCCTAAGTTGTTAGTCACTTTCCAGGTTAGATGGTAAGCCATATGATGCTATCATACGCTCAATTTGCAGGAATTGGGTTAGAAGCTTTCTTCCTGATGGCTAGCCCTTGCAGTGATTGCAGCTTCTATGCTGGCTGCTGGAAAAGCAGAGTCTCGACGGTAGACTCTGTGGGCACACTGCAGGTTGGTCAAGCAAGATATATCCATGAGTCAAATAGAGCAAACCTATGTAGGGTAACCAATTCTGATGGTTGATTTTGATTGACAACTTAGTATGTTATAGAATTATTTGGAAGATAGTTTCATGGAAGGATGATTTAGATTAGGTTGGCCTAAGGGCATGCCTGTGAAGGAGTCCAGAAGAAGGTATTGAATCCCTCTAGAGCTGGAATTTCATGTGGTTCTGTGACTGGGATTTGATCTCAAAATGCCTGCAAGAGTGTATATGTTTTTAATTGCTGAAATATCTCTCCAACCCCTTCTCTAAAGTCTTATAAACTATAGTGCTATTAGTAACAGCTCTATTGCTGTAAAGAAACACCATGACTAAGGCCACACTTAAAAAGAAAATATTTAATAGGGGACTTGTTTACAGTTTCCGAGGATTAGTCTGTGCTGATATTTTGTTTGTGCTCTAACAAATAAAGCTTGTCTGGAGATCAGAGTGCAGAGCTATTCACTAGTTTACCATAAAGGCCAGACAGTGGTGGCACATACATTGATTTCCAGCACCTGGGAGGAGGAAACAGGAAATAATATGGCTGGGCAGACAGAGGAAGAGATAATCCAGGTTGGAGACAGAAGCTTGGCCCCTTTGTGGTTGATAAGTTGGTTACGTAAGAGGTGGCTGTGACTTGTTCCTTTGTCTATCTGATCTTTCAGCATTTACCTCTATATCTGACTTTGAATTTTAAATATTAGGAGCAATTAGACTTCATGGTACATTAATCCACAACCATCTTAGCAGGAAGCATGGTGTCAGGCAGGCATCAGGCTGAGAGCTTTACTTCCTGATCTGCAGGCAGCAGTAAGTGAGAGTTGGTCTGGTGTGAGCTTCTGAAACTTTAAAACCCACTCTCAGTGACACACCTCCTCCAACAAGGCTACACCTCCTAATTCTTCCAAAATAGTTGAATGTTTGGGGACCAAGTATTCAAACATAAGAGCCTATTGGGGGCATTTTAATTCACACCACCATTTTAATTCAAATGGAAAAAAAATGTTTGCAATCTCTTTATACAAAGTCAACATAATTCTGATATCAAATCCAGAGGAGAAGTAATCCATATACCAATAGGAAAAGTAATCCATACCCTTCACATGCACCAATATTCCTGGTGAGTATTGATCCAAGAGTCCTCAGTCTAAGACTAACAATCTTACTGTATTAACTGACAATTAATTCTAGTTAATACTGCCAGTTAAAATAGCACATTAAAAGAAAAAAGCATGTGGATAGATTTTACCCAATGTTACAATGATTTATATCTCATGGATATAAATCAATGTAGCATAGTAACTACCATAATAAAGGGAAAATACATGAACATCTCAATGGTGCTAAAAAAATCACTTGACAAATATTAACAATGTTTCACCAGAAGAAATACACAAACATAAAAACTCATATGTAAAAATTCTATAGCTTAAAATTGAAGAAAATCTCTTCAAAGATCAGGTACAAGGCACTGATACTTTTTATTGTGTACATTCAATATATTGATGTAAATAATGATAATAATCATCATAGTTACACAACATAGAAATAAAAATAAAAGCTGTACAAATTGGAAAGTAAGGAATAAAATGTTCTGTCTTGAATTTAACATGCTTTTATATCTTGAAAGCTCTAAAGATTTCATAAAAAACACTATTACTAATAAACAGATCCCTCCAACTTCAAGGATATAAAATCAACATTCTAAATAGTAGTCTTATTTGAGGCTAATAAGGAACAATCTAATTAGGAAATGCAGAAAGCAGCATCTTTATAAGATCATTACAAAGAAAAAATATCTTTAGAAATAAAATGAACCAAAGAAGCAAGTATATCAGCACACTAACAACTAGCTGAAGGAATTTAATAAAGATAAATATGCATACACAAAATGGAAATACATCTTTTCATAAATTGCATGTCTTAATATTATAATTTCCATGCAGATTACCCACCACAATCAGCAAATCCAATGCTCTCCCTATAAAATCTCATTGTTGATTTTTCAGAAATAGAAAATATTATACTAAATTAACATGTCTTGTTTACTTTTTTTGGTTATTTTTTGGTCTAAAATTACCATGATCAAGGAAACTTCTAAATGAAAGCATTTAGTTGTAGTTACGGTTTCAGAAGCTTAAAGTTCATTATGGTGGAACAAAGGCATGGCAGCAGGAACAACTGAAAGCTCATGTTTATCCACGAGTAGGAGCCAGAGAGAAAACACTGGGAATGACAGGAATCGTTTTAACTATCAAAATCCATCCTAGTGTCACACTTCCTCCAATAAAGCTACACCATCTAAACTTTCCCAAACAGTTCCACCAACTGGAGATAAACACATGAGCTATGGGGCCACTCTCAATCAAATAGCCACAATATATAATCTGTAAAGTTATAATATCAAAGCACTATGATGCTGTCATAAAAGAGACACGTAGAGCAATGTAATAGAATAAATACCTAAAATAAGCCCACACATAACAGTTGTTCTTCAACAAGAATCCCAAATACATGTAACATAAAGCAGAACGCTTCAACCAACAGTGCATGGGAAGTATATGCACACATACATACATACAAGATATTAAATTGCACTTTTCTTTTACACTACATAAAATTAGTTAAAGGATGATGAGATTGACACCTGCTCTCACACCTCATAGCCTGAGGTTGATCTTTGGAATTGTCATTGAGAATTCCTGGAAAAAATTTTGTCTGCAGGTACTGGTTGTTTAGAACAATAGTGATGTGGAAAGGTTGGAATGTTGCAAATGTTGAGGCTAATTACCTCATCTTAGCTAACTTTAGCCTCCTGAATAGCCATCCATTGCCCACCTCTGCATCAGAACTAGCATCTATTAATTCAACAGACCATGAGCTTCTACCAACCCCAAAGCTAAGAATGCTATCAGTTAACATCAGAAGCCCATAGAATAGCTCACACTTCTTGCTGTATCCTCCTCTCTGAGATACTCACCAATGAATTTTAAACTTGCCTTGATTTATAACTGTCTTTGTTCTGTAAAACTATAAAGATATCATAAAGCTGCTTCCACGTTGTCACATGGAAGTTTTGGTAACTTAAATCTATGATCTTGGGACATGGCCACTCAAATTTGGTTTCCGAATAAATTATCTCCTATTCCTTTTATGATGAGAACTGCATTTTTGTTTTTGGTTTGTTGTGTCTATAGGACTCACATGGTTGAAGCAGAGAAACAATACCCACATATTTTATATGAAAATGGGGACTGTAACAAACCCCAAAGCTTCTTTATAACAAAGGAGAGCAACTATAGAGTAGAGAGATAACTTCTCAGTGGGAGAAATATTTGCAAAGCATATACCTAATGCAGTGTTAATTTTGACAACATTTAAGAAATTCAACAGAGAGGTAAAGAAAAGAAGAAAGTCAATTAAAGTGGAAAAATAAGTGCCTATCAATGTTTGAATGAATGAGTAAAATGTGTATATTTATACAATGCATTATTATTTATAATTAAAACGAATTATCCTTTAATTTGCAGCAATGTGGATTAAGCTGGAGGACACTATGCATAATGAATTAAGGCAGGCATGGGAAGAGAAATATAACATGATCTCTTTTGCATGTGGAATTTTTTTAAAAAGTAGAAAGAACAATGGCTTCCAGGAGCCAGATGTTCTGGGGTTTAGTGAGATGTTTGTCAAATAAGACATATATTATTTAAACATGAGGAATAAGTTCAGGAGATCTATAACACCACGTGGTGACTCTACTTATTGAAATATACTTGAAGATTGCTAAGAGTATAGATTTTAGTGTTCTCACCACAAAATAAACATATGAACTCATGAATGTACTAATGAGCTTTACTTAGCCATTCTACAATGTACAGGTATAGCAAAATATAATGTTATTTGTCATGAAAACATCATTTTATATTTTCCAACTAGCATAAGTACAGATAAAAAATTAAAAAGAATATTGTGATAAGTTGAGTCACATGCTGGGAAAAGAGACAATACTTCTCCCCTTTAAAATGAGTATTTCCTGCATTTAGATTTTATATTGGGCTCTGCAATGTAGTTTTCCATGATTGGGTGTTCTGAAGAGAGTAGGTAAGGTTTGGACTAATGTCCCAGGGAAATAGAAATCGGAGAAGGTAATAGGATCTCCTAACAGTGTTCAAGAGTGTGGATTGGAATGAATTTACATTGCTGTGTGTCATCTGTCTGTAAATATTCAGCATCAATTTATACATTACTGGTGTTTTCAGAACAAATGTGAAAGAAATACATTACTGAAATCAAAAAAGCAGTCTTTATGCACTTAATGAACCTTTTCAATAAAAGTAAGCAATGAATCTTCGAAATCATTGAAATCAAAAGAGTTTTCAAATTTCTTCAGCATGCTTCAGAAATTTCTATAGCCAGTAGCCTTTAAGTTACCTGCCCACTTGGGCATGGCCTCTTATACTATATATGTTGATATAAAGCATGTGTCCAGCCTTTCTTCCAGCTGTGGGATCTGTGTTCGATCTGTAATCTGTGAGTATATCCCCTGAATAAATTACCTTCCATTATACTCAATTCTCAGCTATTTTGGGATTTCTTTTAAGTGTCTGTCGTCATCTGGTGCTCCACGTAGATCCAAACTCCACACCTACTAGGCGGACCGGCTTAGAGGCCTAACTGTTCCACAACTCAGAAAGTTCCCTACCCCCAGCCCGTGTGACTTGCTTTTACCTACTAAGCATTTTATTTATTTATTTATTTATTTATTTATTTATTTATTTTTGTAAAACCCCAACCACAGTGAAGCTAACTACATGTGGCAACTTGAAAATTTTCCAAGCTTGCACACAACCCCCCCACTGCTGTGTTCCCTGCCTTGTGGCAACTTGCACAGCTTCCAATTTGTACTTCCGGCTCCTGAGTTCTGGGCATCTTGCTTTGTGTACAGAATTGATATAATTGCTTTTAATATGTCAAACAAAGCATATTTCTCAGAATTTAACCAGCACCAAGGCAGGGAAAACAAAGTTTCTCAGGACAGTTCACAGCACCAGGTGGCACCACTAGTCATGACTCTGCAACCACAACACCTGCTAGACAATAAAGATTATTACACCTGAAACAATTTACTGGACCTCTACCAGGTAAATATCTTATTAATTAATACATCAATAAACTTGAAAGTTATGTAATTGCAGACAATATTACCATAGAGAATTTTAGTAACTTTTTTGCTAATACTATGGAATGTATTCTACAAGGCTTATATGGTTATTGTGATACATCCACTAATTGGATATAGGGACTCAGTTTTTTTTCTTCATAGTATATCCTTAAGAAAATGGTTTGATAACAGAGCAAAGAATGAGGCAATTTTAGAAATGATGCAGTCTTTAAAGACTAATAATAAAAAGCTAGCTGACAGGATTAATACCATCAAAAATCAAGTTACCAGAAAAAATTAATATTATTGAAAAGGGTAACATTAATTTGACAAGCAAAACTGAGTACATGTCAAAAGGTACTGAGAAATTATCTGAAAGAATTCATACTGTTGAATTTGACAATTGAAATTTGTTAAAAATTTATGATAGTTTAGCAGATAGAGTGTTGATGTGGGAGTCCCCACTGTGTGTTGCTTGTATTGGTTAATGAATAAAGAAACTGCCTTGGACTGATAGGGCAGAACTTAGGTAGGTAGAAAAGACAGAACTGAATTCTGGGAAGAAAGCAGAGTCAGAGAGAGCCGTCATAAGATAGAGCCACCAGAGACAAATGCTGGGAATTTTACCGGGTAAGCCACTGTAATGTGGTGATATACAAATTAATAGAAATGAGTTAAATTAAGGTGTAAAAATTAGCCAAGAAGAAGATAGAGCTAATGGGCCAATCAGTGATTTAATTAATACAGTTTCTGTGTGATTATTTCAGGGCTAAGCCAGCAGGGCAGCTTGGATGAACAAGTAGGCCCTCCTTGCAACAGAGTATCTCTCCAGGAAACAATCTGAATGCTATCCAAATAATGTCCAAGGAAGAAGTGTTACCTTTAAAGGAAAAATGTCAGACCTTGGAATTGCATGTTTGGAATAAGGACCAGAGGCTAGATGCCTCAATGAAATCACTAGAAATATATACAGGTCAAGAGATTGAGGCTTTACAAAAGACAGTAGTAAAAAGATTAGAAATGATTGAGAAAATTATTGAAGCTGATGAGCAGGGAAAGAAGATACAAGGACAGGATTCAACATTGCCAGTAGCTGTCAGAGATGACTTACCCTGGAATTTAGCTTCCTACCCTGTAATCTACTCTGACAAAGCATCAATTTCTAAAAGCCCAAAAGGATCCAAAGAAGGTAGATGGATACCTATATGAATGAATGATCTAAAAAAATTAAACAAGCAGTAGTAACTTATGGCATGCATTCTACATTTGTTAGGTAGATGGTAAAGATGTGGACTTTAGCAATAAAGCCATGCCACACAACTGGCTTTAGTTCATTTCAGCATTCATGGATGATGGGCCTCAACTGATGTTTAAATGTTATTTCAGGGAAGAGGCTAAAATTTTAGAACAACAGGGAAAAGCAAACAAACTTGAGACTTCCCAAGATCAAATTCTTGTTGAGGGCACTTATGTTGACCCACAGGCTCAAGCTCTTTACAATGAACAAATCTGGTCCCTGTGCAACAAAGTAGCCTTAAATGCTTAGGACAGGATTCAATATCCAAGAAAACAAATTGAATCATATACCAGGATTAAACAGGGCCAGAGAGAACCCTTTACTGGTGTTTTACAAAGATTAACTAAAGCTGTACATATAGGAGTAACAGACACTATATATAACAGATGTTAGATGAGTACTTATTGAATCTCTGGCTTTTGAAAATAGCAACTTAGAATGCAAAAAGATACTTGGCCCTTAGAAGGTTAGATCAGCACCAATGGATGAATGGATCATTCATACAATGAACATTGAGACATTTGACTATAATACTGAATCTTGGTAGGAGAAGCAATTTCCAAAGGAATGAGTAGGCATAAAAATGCCAAATGTTTTAATTGTGGTAGAATAGGATATCTGAGAAGGGATTGTAGACAAGGAATTCCTGGGAATAATATCTCCTCTAGCAATGGCAAGAATAGGATGGCTCACCGTTCAGGTATATGTAAAAGGTGTGGCAAAGGCTGACATTGGTTCAATGAATGCAGATCAACAAAAGACTGACAAAGCAACCCAATAGCATCAGGGAAATTCCTTGAGGGGCCTCTTGCAGGCCCCCAAGCCAAAAGTGGCCAGTCATTCCCAATCATTGTGGAGGACATGTCTCACCAGGAAAATTAAAAAAAATCCAGAGCCTTTTGTAAAAGACCATACTGTTCTAGATGATGGCGTAAACATGGAGGATAAGTCAAATATTCTAATACGGAATAAGAAATGTATATTCTGGTAGGCTTCTATAAATGATCAAAGACCAAAGCTAAGAGTGTGTATTAATGGTATTATAATTGTTGGTTTGATAGACATATGTGTAGATGTGAGCATCATTACTCCAAAATCTTGGCATGCAAATTGGCCTCTTCAAGAGGCAGATGTTCAATTACTAGGAATTGAAACCATATCTCAAGTGAAACAAAGCATGAGATGGGTTGAATGCATAGGGATAGAAGGACAGAGAGGAAGGCTGAGACCATATGTGGCTAATATTGCAGTGAATTTATGGGGTCACAACCTGTTGCACCAATGGAATATGCAGATTAACATTCCTGAAACCTCAGAAACTCATAATTCTGGGAAGGATATTATAAGGTACTGTACACAAAAGTCACCAGCTACTCAGGCTGTACAAGAACACAAAGGAACTAGCAAACCTTTAGAAGTACTAACAGCTCTACCTTTAAAATGGTTAACTGACAAACAAATATGGGTTAAACAGTGGCTGTTAACAGAAATAAAACTGCAGGCTTTAGTACAGCTGGTACAGGAGCAACTAGATGCTCACCATATTGAAGAATCAACCAGCCCTTGGAACTATCCTGTATTTGTTGTTAAAAAAGAAATCTGGTAAATGGAGAATGGTGGCAGATCTAAGAGCTGTCAACAAGGTAATTCAACCTATGGGACCTCTACAATCTGGAATTCCTCTGCCGTCTCTATTACCAAAACAATGCCCTCTTATAGTTATTGATTTAAAAGATTGCTTGTTCACTAGAACTTTACCAGAAAAGGACAGAGAAAAATTTGCCTTCACGGTGCCTACTTATTATAATTCTCATCCTACTAAGAGATACCAGTGGACTATTTTTCCACAGGGAATCCTCAATAGTCGCACCCTATGCCAATACTTTGTAAGTCAGCCATTGGAAATAATACATAAAAATTTCCTAAATCTATAATTTACCATTACATGGATGACATTTTGTTATCTGATTCAAACATAGATACTTTAGAAATAATGTTTGAAGAAATAAAGTTTTGCTAAAATGGGGATTAGAAATTGCTTCTGAAAAATACAGAGAAGAGATTCTGCCAATTACCTAGGTTATAAAATAGGTTTACACAAAATTAGAACACAAAAGGCACAAATTAGGAGAGACTGATTACACACTCTGAATTACTTTCAAAGATTGGTTGGAGACATTTCCAGTCTACAATCAGATGTTGGGACAAAACCTGACCTAATAGTTCATTTAAACAAAACTTTAGATAGTAACAGAGACTTAAATAGTACCAGAGAATTAACAGCTGAAGTGGAAAAGGAATTGATTGTTGTTGAAGAAAAATTATAGGAGGCACATGTGGATAGGGTAAATTCAAATCTTAGTTGAATTTTAGTCATATTGACTTCCAGAATTTCCCCTACAGGAATTTTAATGCAAAGGGAAGATACTCTCTTAGAATGAATCTTTTTACCACATAAACCAAGTAAGAAATTAAAAACTTATTTGGAAAAATTCTCTGAATTAATTATAAAAGGAAAATTGAGATTTTTCTCAACTAGCAGGTATAGACCCAGCAGAGATTATAGTGCCTTTTACTACTGATTAAATTTAAAAAAAAATATGGGAAGACAACGAACCTTGGCAAAGAACATGTGCTAATTTTTAGGAGAGATTAATAACAATTATCCCAAAAGTGATAGACTTAACCTTATAAAGAGAACTACTTTGATCCTTCCCTGCATTAAACAGGACACAACAATAACTGTAGCCCATGCATTTTATACTGATGCAAATAAATCTGGAAAGGCAGAGTGCAATCAGGAAATTTAAGTAAGGTGGAAGAAAGCCCTTATAATTCTTTCCAAAAGTCAGAATTATATGTTATTTTTAGGGTGCAAAGGGATTTTAAAGAAACTCTTAATATAGTTACTGATTCACAATATACAGAAAGAATTGTCTTTCATATTGAAACTGCTGAATTTATACAAGCTGATACAAAATTGATCTCATTATTCATACAATTTTAAGCTATAATCAGGAATAGGCTTTGTCCTATATACATAGTATACATCTGATCCCATGTGGGTCTGCCTGGTCCTCTAGCACAAGGTAATGCAGATTTTTTTTAAAAAAAAGCTTGGGGGAGTGGGAGGGTGGAGATGGAGGAAGGACAGATATAGGAGCAGGGAAGAAGATATCTACATTAAGGAAGCCAGTTTAAGGTTGGCAAGAGACTTGGCTCTAGAGGGGATACCAGGTGCCCACAGGGAGGTTCCCAGCTATGCCCTTGGGCAGCAGAGTAGAGGGTGCCTGAACTGGCCTTGCCCCACTATCACACTGATGATTATCTCAAATATCACTATAGAGTCTTTGCCCAACAATGGATGGAGATAGAGACAAAGTCCCTCATCAGAGCAATGGACTGAGCACCCAAGGTCCAGTTGAAGAGGAGAAGGAGGGAGAAGATGAGCAAGGAAGTCTGGACCGCAAGGAGTTGGTCCTCCCACTGAAACAGTGTGCCTGTTCTAATGGGAGCTCCAAATTCAGCTGGACCAGGACTGAATGAGCATGCGATCAAATCAGACTCTCTGAATGTGGCTGACAATGGGGGCTGACTAAGAAGCCATTGATAAAGGCAATGGGACTTGTTTCTACCGCATGTACTGGCTTTTTGAGACCGTAGTCTATTTGGATGCAAAGCTTTCTAGGCCTGGATGTATGTGGGCAGGGGTTGGACTTCCCACAGGGAAGGGTTCCCTGCCCTCTCTTAAGGAGGGGGGAGGGAGGAGGGTGAGGGAGGGAGCGGGAGGGGAATGGGAGGAGGGGAAGAAGTGTAAATTTTTGAATGGAAAAATAAATAAATAAATAGATTAATTAATTAATTAATTAATCTATTTATTTTTGTTTTTCGAGACAGGGTTTCTCTGAGGTTTTGGAGCCTGTCCTGGAACTAGCTCTTGTAGACCAGGCTGGTCTCGAACTCACAGAGATCCGCCTGCCTCTGCCTCCCGAGTGCTGGGATTAAAGGCGTGCACCACCACCACCCGGTTTATTTATTTATTTTGTATACAACATTCTGTCTCCATGTATGCCTACATGCCAGAAGATCATGACAGATCTCATTACAGATGATTGTGAGCCACCATGTGGTTGCTGGGAACTGAACCCAGGACTTCTGGAAAAGCAGCCAGTGCTCTTAACCACTGACCCTTCTCTCCAGCCCCGTTAATGCAGAAATTGATTAGTTACTGATCAGAAGTATGTTGAAAGCCTCAGAATTCCATTAGAAGTGTCATGCCAATAGTAAAGGTTTAAAGAAAGAGCTTTCTATTACATGGTAGCAAGCAAAGAGATTATAAAGAGATACCATACTTGCTCTTTCTATAACCAAACACTGCTACCTACAGGGATTAACTCAAAGGCTACTCAAAGAAATAAAATCTGGCAGAAGGCTGTGATCCGTTTTGCAGAATTTGGAAAATTAAAATATGTACACAACACCACTGACACTTATTTAGGTTTTCAGTGGGTAACTGCTTTAAGTGCAGCAAAGACTTATTCAGTAATCACATTTATTTATTAGAAGTTATGGCCATCATGGGTATACCTGTACAAGTAAAGACAGACAATGGTCCATCATATATCTCTAAGGAAATGAAACACTTTTTTGCTTATTATCGTATAAAGAAAATTACAGTTGTCCCACACAATCCCACAGGTTAGGCAGTTATAGAAATATCAAATTAAACTATAAAGTGTATGTTAAACAAACAGAAAGGGATGGAAAATACCCCCAGAAATAAATTACATAACACTTTATTAACCTTGAATTTTCATAATGATAATGAGAAAAGGAAAACAGCAGCAGAGAGACATTGGATAATAGAAAAGTCTTCTGAATTATATCAGCCACTGTATTTCAAGGATGAGAAAGCCAGAAGATGTGCTATGTTGGGCAAGTGTTTTTGCTCTTGTTTCAACAGGAGGAGAAAAGCTATGGATACTATCAAAATAATTAAAGATTCAGTTTAAAAAAATTTCTAGAGACAGAGAAATGACAGCACACCCACAGAGATGGCAACTAATCAGGTGTTAAGGAAACCTCATAAGGGTTGGGGCAGTGTTCTGTTCTTTCTTTGCAGGAAAATCCTCATCTTCAAAAAATCAAGAGACCTTGGACATCTAGATGCCTAAAGAGGAAAAGATAATTATCCAGATAGGATCACCAAGCAAACAGAATTACCAGTTGTGAGGACATATCATCTGAAGGTAAGAATCTCTAAATACAAAATAGAATTGTACTCATGATTTACTTAAAATATCCAAGCTGGCTTTGGAGTTGGACAGTGGCTCTGTCCTTCTCTAAATTCAAGCATGTTGTTAAAATAAAATTCCAGAGTTTCTGTCTCATGTCAGGAGCCACCTAGAATGGGACAGAAACAAGAAAGAATTTAGAAAAAAGTTTACCTTTCTTCATACCTATTTTTGTCTCTATCTTACCTTTCATTGAATATATGTCTGTATAAATAATGTTTAAGTTTTCCACAATGAGCAATGAATTTCCCTGCAGTAATCTTTGAAGTTTCCATGAAGAAGATGGGGCCCAACAACAACAAGTCTGCCTGTTTGATAGGATGCTATGATGCTGATTGCACTACCATAAGACCTGTTTTGGGTACAAGATGCTCAAGATGGTTCCAAATTGTTTAGGTGAAATGATGTACTATCTTACATCATTCTGGCCAGAACTTCAAATACAAACCTCAGAAAAACCCTGCTATATACTCAGAGGCTATTTGCAATTATATCAGACAGTAATCTTGGAACTTAAATGCCATTTTACTTGCACAGGTTCCCATAGAAAGAACATCGCCCCCATGACAGCTGGAAGTAATTCTAGAAGACAATGTCCCCTTTCCCAACAGAGTCTGTCCTCAGGGTTATGGACATCATTTAGGGGTTGATTATTATTGTGATAGGGTTGGGAGTTGGAGGGGAGATTATGTAAGCTCAGGGATCTATATGATCAAAATGAGAAATTGGATGGTATAAAAGATTAGTGTGAGCTTACATTAATAACAATAGTGAGTAATGGAGTTAATACTTGTAAGCTGTTGTTTATAGACAACTTACATTGGTATAGATTCTTGTATATTGACACAAACTTAGATTATATTGAGTATGTTCTTATTTTTGTTTACAGTATCTGTATACCTAGGCAAAGGTATTTTGTCATATTGTATGCATACATGCTTCTACCTCTGCTTAAGACATTTTGTATATTGATACAATTTTAGTTTATATTTATCATATTGAAATATACATTTCTATCTCTGATCAAGATGCTTATCCATTGGTTATATTTTGAGGTCATTGTTCTCATTTGTTGCACAGTTGTTTACAGATTGTTTAATATAATATGAAGTCTTAGTCTTTAAGTTATATAGGTATTAAGAATTATAGGCCAATAGTCATCCATTAGTCATTCTTATAGTTAGACTAATCAGGTTCTATAGATACATAGAGATTGTATTCTTCATAGATAGGTAGTCTTCAATCATTTCAAAGAACTGTAAGTGAAGTGAAGACCTGGATATTAATCCACACACCTTCAAACACCTAATTTTTGACAAAGAAACAAAAAATATAAAATTTCAAAGAGAAAACTTATTTAACAATTTGTGCGGGCATAACTGGATATCAACATGTAGAAGAATGAAAATAGACACATATCTATAATCATGCACAAAAATCAATTCCAAATGGATTAGAGACCTCAACATAAAGCCAGCCATAGCCAGTTATGCCATACTGGCATCCAAAGGGGGTATACCAGCTTGTACCAGCAATGCAGGAGTGTTCTCTTTACCCACAACCTCTCCAGCATAAATTTTCATCAGTGTTTTTGATGTTGGCGATTTTTACAGGTATAAGATGGAGTCTCAGAGTTGTTTTTATTTGCATTTCTCTGATGACTAAGGATGTTGAACATTTCCTTAAGCATCTTTCAGCCATTTTAGAATGCTCTGTTGAGAAGTCTCTGTTTATGTCTGTACTCCATTTATTATTGGGATATTTGTTCTTTTAATGACCAATTTCTTGAGTTCTTTGTATATTTTGGAGATCAGACCTCTGTCTGATGTGGGGTTAGTGAAGATCTTTTCCCATTCTGTAGGTTGTCATGTTGTCTTTTGACGGTGTCATTTGCTTTACAGAAGCATTTGACTTTCAGAAAGTCCCATTTATTAATTGTTTCTCTCAGTGTCTCTGCTGTTGGGTGTAGTATGACGAGTGGTGGGCTGCATCCCGCCACCCAGCTAGTTTAACCCCAAAATAATTACACAGAAACTGTGTTCATTTAAACACTGCCTGGCTCATTAGCTCTAGCCTCTTATTGGACAACTCTCACATCTTGCTTTGACCCATATCTAATAATCCGTATCAAGTGGCTTACCGGGAGAGATTCAGCATGTCTGACTTGGCGGCTGGCTCCATGGAGGGTTTCCCTGCCTTCCTTCTTCCCAGCATCCTGTTCTGTCTACTCTCACTCTCCCCACCTAATTTTGTGCCCTATCAAAAGGCCAAGGCAGTCTCTTTATTTAACCAATGAAAGTAACACAGAGACAGAAGACCCTCCTTCACCAGGAAGGGCTATATTTAGGAAGTAGTCTCCTGTGCCAATGTGTTCAAGTGTACTTCCCACTTTCTCTTCTATCAGGTTCAGTGTGGCTGGCTTTATGTTAAGGCCTTTGATCCATTTGGACTTGAGTTTTGTGCATGGTGATAAATATGGGTCTATTTTCATTCTTCTATATGTTGATATCCAATTATGTCAGCACCATTTGTTAAATATGCCTTCTTTTTTCCATTTGATTTTTTTTTTGCTTCTTTGTCAAAAATCAGGTGTTTGAAGGTGTGTGGATTAATATCTGGGTCTTTGATTCAGTTCCATTGGTCCTGCTGTCTGTTCTTATGCCAATACCAGGCTATTTTCAGTACTGTAGCTCTGTAGTAGAGTTTGAAGTCAGGGATTGTGATGCCTCCAGAAGTTCTTTTATTGTACAGTATTGTTTTGGCTATCCTGGGATTTTTGCTTTCCCATATCAAGTTAAGTACCATTCTTTCAATGTCTGGGAAGAATTTTGCTGGGATTTGCTGGTCATTGCATTGAATCTGTAGATTGCTTTTGGTAAGATTGCCTTATTACTATGTTAATTCTGCCTCCCCCAAAGCATGGGAGATCTTTCTACTTTGTGGTGTCTTCTTCAATTTCTTTCTTTAAATGTTTAAAGTTCTTGTCATACAAGTCTTCCACTTGTTTGGTTAGAGTTATTCCAAGATATTTTATGCTATTTGTGGCTATTGTGAAGGATGATGCTTCTCTGATTTCTTTCCAGCCCTTTTATCATCTGTACACAGGAGGGCTACTGATTTTTTTGGGTTATCTTGTATCCTGCTACACTACCGAAAGGGTTTATGAGTTGTAGAAGTTCCTTGGTAGAACTATAATATCATCAGCAAACAGTGAGGGTTTGATTTCTTCTTTTCCAATTTGTATCCATTTGATCGCCTTTTGGTGTCTTATTGCTCTAGCTAGGACCTCAAGAACTATATTGAATAGATACGGAGAGAATGGACAACCTTGTCTTGCTCCTGATTTCAGTAGGATCACTGGGAGTTTCTCTCCATTTAGTTTACGTTGGCTGTTGCCTTGTTGTATATTGCCTTTACTATGTTTAGGTATGATCCTTTTATCCCTGTTCTCTCCAAAACCTTTATCATGAAGGGATGTTTTATTTTGTCAAAAGCTTTTTTGGCATCTAATGAGATGATAAAGTGGTTTTTATTTTTCAATTTGTTTATATGATGGATTATGTTGACAGATTTTCATATGTTGAACCACCCCCGCATCGCTGGGATGAAGCCAATTTAATCATGGTGGATGATGGCCCTGATGTGTTTTTGGATTTGATTTGTCAGTATTTTATTAAGTATTTTTGCATCAATGTTCATGAGTGAGATTGGTAATTCTCTTTCTTAATAATATCTTTCTGTGGTTAGGGTATCAGGGTAATTGTAGCCTCATCAAAAGAGTTTGGCAATGTTCTTTCTGTTTTTATTGTGTAGAATAATTTGAGGAGTATTGGTATTATTTCTTCTTTGACAATCTTGTAGAATTCTGAGCTGGAACCATCTGGTCCTGGGCTTTTTTTTTTTTTTTTTTTTTTTTTTTTTGGTTGGGAGACTTTTGATGACTGTTTCTATTTCTTTAGCAGTTATAGGTCTGTTTACTTTGCTTATTTGGTCTTGATTTAATGTTGGCAAGTGATATTTATGCAGAAAGTTTTCCATTTCCTTTAAGTTTTCCAATTGTGTGGAGTACAGGTTTTTGAAATAGGACCTGTTGATTCTCTGTGTTTCCTCCATGTCTGTTATTATGTCCCCTTTTTCATTTCTGATTTTGTTAATTTGGATATTTCCTCTCTGCCTTTTGGTTAGTTTGAATAAAAGTTTGTCTATTGTGTTGATTTTCTCAAAGAACCAAATCTTTGTCCCATTGATTCTTTGTATTGTTTTCTTTGTTTCTATTTTGTTGATTTCAGGTCTCAATTTGATTATTTCCTGCCATCTATTTCTCTTAGGTTAGTTTGCTACTTTTTTTCTAAAGTTTTTAAATGTTCTGTTCATTCATTTGTGTGGGATGCTCAGCTTCATTATGTAGGTATTTAGTCCTATGAACTTTCCTCTTAACACAACTTTCATTGTGTCCCATAAATTTGATATGCTGTGTGGTCATTTTCGTTGAATTTTAGGAAGTCTTTAATTTCCTCCTTTATTTCTTCCTTGACCCATTGATGATTCTGGTGAACATTGTTTAATTTCCATGTATTTCTGGGTTTTCTGAAATAAGTATTGCTGTTGATTTCTAGTTTTAAACCATAGTGATCTTTCTTGGGTTGGAGTATTTTGTGTAGAGATGGGTTTTTGCTATGTATTGGTTAAATCTGGTTTTGTCATGGAATATTTTGTTTTGTCCTTCTATGGTGAATGGAAGTTTTGCTGGGCATAGTAGTCTGGGCTGCATCGGTGGTCTCTTAATGTCTGCTTAATTCTTGACCATGAACATCCGGCTTTCATCATTTTCAATAAAAAGTCAATTGTAATTCTGATAGGTCTGCCTTTATATGTTACTTGGTCTTTTCCTTTGCAGCCCATAATATTCTTTTGTTACTCCCTATGTTTAGTGTTTTGATTATTATGTGGTGAGGGGACTTTCTTTTTGACCCAGTCTATTTGGTGTTCTGTAAGCTTCCTTTATCTTCATAGGCATATCTTTCTTTAGGTTTGAAAAGTTTTATTCTATGATTTTGTTAAATATATTTTCTGTGCTTTTGAGTTTATCTTCTTCTTCTATAGCTATTATTCTTAGGTTTGGCCTTTTCATGGTGTCCCATATTTCCTGGATATTTTGTGTAAAGCTTTTGTTAGGTTTAATGTTTTCTTTGACTGTCTAGTCTAATTCCTTTATTGTGTCTTCAGCACTTGAGATTCTCTCTTCCATGTTTTTTATTCTGCTATTCATGCTTGTGTTTATGGTTCCTGATCATTTATCATGATTTCTGTTTCTATAAGTCCTTTGTCTTGCATTTTATTTATTGTCTCTATTTCAGTTTTCAAGTCTTGAATAATTTTTTCATATGTTTGATTGCTTTTTCTTGGTTTTCTTTAAGGGATTTGCTGATATCTTCCAATTTTTTGTTTGTCTTTTCCTTCATTTCTTTGTGGGAATTTCTCATTTCCTCTTTAAGAGTTTCAAACACTCTCCTGACATTATTGTTCAGGACATTTTTCTTCTGCTTCATCTATATTTGGTGGTTCAAGTCTTGCTGCTATAGGGTCTTTAGGTTTTTACTTGTGTCATGTTGTTCTTTGTGGTATTGTGTATATTCTTACCTTTTCTACTCATCTTTTTCTCTAATAGGAGTGGCTGTGGCTGTTGTTGATTCATTTTCTAGGTGCCAGTGAATCCAAAGCTCATATGGTTGTTACTCATGGTACAGTCAGTGCCACAGTTCTAGTTAACCCTTTGGTCACTCTGTGTTCCTGGATGTCACTCAGTGCTCCCAGGCTTTGTTCCACTCCCTTGGAATCTGCTGTCTCAGGTTTGCTTTAGTCTAGGTTGTCTGCTCAGACCAGTTTCTGTAAATGTCCCTGATATGGATCGGTTCCTACAGAGGTCACTGGCTTGGGGTTGGTCCTGTAAATGACTCTGGCTCCAGTCTACTACCCCAGCATCCCCAGACTTGGGTGCACCCAGTCCCACAGAGGACCTGGCTCAACTTTACTCCCCCAGAGGTCCCAGACTCATTCTTGGACCAACAGAGGTTTCAGTTTCCTGCCTATTCCCTTTTATGTCCCAGACCAACTCCCTGACCCACAGAGGTCCTGGCTCCGCCCTATTCCCTCTGAGGTCCCAGACTCATGTCTGGACCTGCAGAGATCTTTGGTTCCTGTCTACTCCATTGGAGGTCGCAGATTCATGCCTAGACCCACAGAGGCTTAGTTCCTAAGAGGCCCTAGACTCATACCCAGATCTACAAGGGTCCTGTCTTAGGTCTAGTCCATTGAAGGTCTCAGATTCACATCTAGACCCACCGTGGTCTTTGTCTCTTGCTTACTCATTCAGTGGCTTTCCTCCTGTACCTGTTTCTGTGGAGTTTGCTGTCTCAGGTCTGGTCTGGCCCAGGTTGCTGGCTCAGTCCTGGTCTGCCAATGTCCCTGGACTTGATCCACTTCCACTCCCATGGAGCTTGCTTTCTCAGGCCCACTCTGACCTAGATATCTGGTTCAGTCCCACTCAGGTTTCTGTAAATCCTGGTTTGGATCTGCTCCTGCAGAGGTCCCTGGCTTGGAGTTGTTCCTGTTCTTGTGGAAATTTACTTTCTCAGGTCTGCTCTGGCCCAGGTTGCTGGCTCAGTCCTGGTCTGCCAATGTCTCTGGACTGGATCTGCTCCTGCAACCTAGGAGCTTTCTTTCTCAGGCCCACTCCAGCCTAGGTTGGAAATTTCTTATTTAAACAAAAGGGGGAGGTGCCTCAGGAATTCCTACAGCCAGTAGCCTTTAAGTTACCTGCCTGCTTGTGCATGGCCTCTTATAGTATATATGCTGATATAAAGTGCATTCCCAACCGTTCTTCTGGCTGTGGTATTTGGTTGCTGTTCCTGGTTTGAGCAGAGGACTGTAATCTGTGAGTCTACCCCTAAATAAACAACCCTCTATTATGCTCAGTTCTGAGCTGGTGTGGTATTTCCTTTAAGGGTCATCTTCAGCAGTAATCATGAAGGAAACATTTACCATTCAGCTTTTCAAGCCTACTTTGTAGCCTAGTTGTGCTTTCATTTTCTCTGTGCCAAATGGTTCCAATTGATGGGAAATAGAGGATTCCACTGGTATATGCATTCTCTCACTCTTTCTCTATTTTACATATTTAAGTGATATTGGATTATGTATAATAAAAAACAAAATCAACATTTTACTTTAAATTTCAGTATTTTCTCCAAAGATTAAGGGAAGCATTATATTCTCCTAAAACAGAATTATTTCCCTTGGTTCAAAAACTCAGTGACTCATATATTTTAAACATACATTTGTCTTTTAATCCTAAAATGTAAAGCTCCAATAATACTAGGACAAGCATTCCTTGCTTGACTTAGGAATCAGAGCTATTAGAGGAGGTAAATATAAACATTAATTTGTGTCTTTGAAAGGTAACATCTGTCTTTGCTTTTAGTTTGGGGCTATATATTGGATTTAGTATGCTCATAGTCTCTTTAGTTGGGGAAAATAGGAACATAAAAATGCAATTTCTCAGTGATGTTACTCTGAACTATTTTATTATACAGTTAACAATTTGGCCAGCAATGTGCTCAGTGACCTGCTTGAATCCCTGTGCATACAAGTCTTTTTCTTGCTTTTCTATAGAGGCATTAGTTTCCATGACTGGAGACCAAAGACATTATCAAATGGGAAATGTTTAGTGCCTGTGAGAAGTGATTTTCTGGTCTCACTTGAGTTGTTAGAAAACAGGCCCACATCTAAAACATCTGACCTTTCCCAAGGAGAACAGCCATCAGAAAGACAGATCAGACAATAACTCGATGTGTTAAGCTCCTCTCTTCATCAAGTATGCAATCCATGGGTAACTTCATATTTGAAATATTTGCTTTCCATTTCTATCAACTGAAGTTTCACACATTTATTCTGATTCGGGACAAGTGAGTGGCACTGCCACACAAGATACAGGGATTTAATAAAAAGGATATTTGATTCTAGTTTTTGTCCTTCCTACTTATTACCATGCTCATGTAACTGGGTCTCTAAATTGTCTGCAAACTTACTCTGAATGCTGAGGCAGGTTGAATATCAATTTTCTGAGAAACTGCCATACTGATTTCCAAAGTGATAATACAAGTTTACATACCCTCAGGATCCAGCACTACCACTCTTGGGCATAAAGCCAAAAAAATGCTCAATCATACTACAAAGACATTTGTTCAAGAAAAACCAGATTGAGAGTCAGAGATGAATGTAGGGTGAAGCCATTTTGCAAGTTTAGTCGTAGAAGGATTAAGTCATTTGAGAAAATTTGCTCAGTTGGAGAACAACAGAAAACAAAATTTGGTTAAAACAGATGGAGAGAATATTTGTGAACTTTTTGTGAATAGTAATCTTATGGAACTCAAGGGTGTGAATACAATTCTTATATATGAAGGACGCTAGCCTTCATTAATGATTTCTTTTCTTCGAAGATTAAGTTTCAATTTTAAAAATCATTATGATTTCAGTAACATATTAAATGTACAGATTAAGTGGATCCATTGTGATATTTTCATATACACATATAGTCTGTATTTCCTGAGTAGACTATTAACACGCATCATTTGAATATATAGAACTATAACAACAAATCCCAATTATTTATTTGACATGTTAATATTTTAGGCAAAAGTTCATTATGAATAGAAATGTCATTGAGATCAAGGGTATGTACACAGCTTTTATTGGAGAAGGACCACTGTCATTTCATACTTGTCTTTTAATTTAAAATTTTTAATTTTAAAACCCATAGAAAAATGGTTTCAATGCAGAATTCTAACAGACTTTCAAGGAAGTGTTAATCTCAATATTTCTCAAATTATTCCACTAAATAGAAATGGAAGAAAGATTGCTGATTCATTTTATAAGTTTTCAGTTTACCCTGATACTCAATCCACATAAAGACCTAACAGAGAAAGAGAATAATAGACCAACTTTCCTTATGAACATAGATGTAAAAATACTGGATAAAATGCTTACAAACAGAATCCAAGAACACAAGACAAAGTTCATCCACCATGTTCAAGTAGACTTCATCTCAGAAATGCAGAGCTGGTTCAGCATACATAAACAGATAAATGTAATCCTCCATATAAACAAATTAAAAAACAAGACTACATGATCATCTCATTGGATGCCTAAAAAACTTTTGACAAAATCTAACATCACTTTATGATAAAAGTCCCGGAGAGATTAGGAATACAAGAAATACACCTAAAAATGAGGAAGCTCACACAAAACATCAACTTTAATAAGAGAAACTCAAACAGTCACTATCAAAACCAGTGTGGCAGTTCACCAGGAAGATGGAAATTAATCTATCTCAAGATTCAGCTATACTACTTTTGGGCATATACCCAAAGGATGCTCCATTCTGCCACAAAAAACTTATTCAACCATTTTCATTGCTGCTCTATTTTCATAATTGTCAGAAATTGGAAACAATATAACTGTCCCTCAACAGAAAAATGGATAAAGAAATGTGGCACTCACAAAATCAGCAGTTAAAAAACTACATCCTCAAATTTGCAGGCAAATGGATGATCTCGGAAAAATCATTTTGAGTGCATGGTATCCCGTACCCAGAAAGACGAATATGCTATGTATGCACTTTTATGTGGATATCAGTTGTTAAGTCAATGATAACCATAGTGTGTGGGTATAGAGTAAAGGACTTGAGAGTACAGGCAGATTTCATTTGGAAAAGGCAATAGAATTAAAAATTATGGATGGGTGGGGGTATAGAACGGGAGAATCAAGTGGAGAATGGGAAGAGAGGCTGTTTAGAGAAGAAATATAATGGAAGACTGCTAAAATGAAGGGAAATCTGAGAGGTAGTATGGGAAAAATCTAGCAGAAACTATATATATGAAATCTAAATGAAATTGCCAAATAATGAGTGCAGTGGAGTCCCAACTGGCAATCATTTGTCACTAAAAGCACTTTCTAATATCCAGATAAGTTTACATCTAATTGGGTTGTTAATCAAAGGGGTCCCATGAGAAACCCCAAATAACCCATGCTCTTGCCAAGATAATAGTTTGCTATCCACAAACTGACCGCAAGACTGCCTTGCTGAAGACAACATCTACAACTCATTAAACATGGAGATGTCAAGCTTGTGCCTATACACAGCCTTCACCCCTATATTCTAGTGTCTTTGATATAGGAAGGTACTCTGATATTACCAAAAGAGAAAAGTAATATCAACGATGCCATAAGTCCTTTGATCTATAATGATGTCCTTTCTGAAAGCTATGCCAGGCCAATGATGGCACAAAGCTTGTGGGAATAACCAACCCATAACTGATATTACTTAAAGTCCCATGCTACAAGATGAAGCCTATAATAAACACTGCTAAGGTGACCAAGAATCAGAGACCAGATAACCCAGGGACTTAGGTCAACAGCAAAATCTACTGGTCTAAAAAAATACATAGTGATAAAATAACTCCTATACTTATAGATCAGCACCTTGTTCAGCCATCATCAGAGAAGCTTCCTCCTACAGCAGATGGGAACCAATACAGACACACACAGCCAGACATTATGCAGAGCACAAGACCTTAGAACATTCAGCCCTAAATCAAATACCTCCTTAAATCAAATATCTCCCCTCAGAGCTCAGGGAACCTTAAGGAAGAGAAGGTGGGAAGAGTTTATGAGCCAGAAGAGATGGAGGACACCAGGAGAACAAGGCCCTCTAAATCAAAATGAGCAAAGCTCATATGAACTCACAGAGACTAAAGCAGCATGCCTTCACATGTCATCAGGTCCTTCATTTGTGTAGTATGGTCTCCAGCTTATTGTCTTTAATGGGTTTCTGAGTGTGTGAATGAATGAGTCTCTGTTTTTTTTTTTTTGTTGTTGTTTTTTTATGTAACCCTGTGTGTCCTGGAATTCACTCTATAGTGAACAGGCTACCCTAGAACTCAGAAATCTGCCTATTTCTGCATCCAAATTGCTGGGACTAAAGTCTCGTGCCACCATGCCCAGCCTATGATCTCTGATTATTGTGTTTTCTCTTGGGCTCTTTTCTTTCTCTTAAATTGTTTTTATTAAATATACAATAATTTATTATCTAAAGACTTGAGAAATTATGAGTAAATCTATGTCAGAAAAATTCAGATTATTAATTCAAAACATCCAATACAAAATGTCAGTGTGTTTTACCTTGCTGTGGGTTAAGCATTAATGGTGGTATTTCCCTTTTAAGCATTAATTTACTTAATTTTTGAATTTTAATAGACCTGAATAAATGACAGCAAGCTAAACTTAATAGATAAATAGCTTTCTACTAACAAGGACCTTGATCAAAACAAATGACTAAATCTTGCCATGGATCTAATGTCTTATATTGTTTGATAAATTTTTCATCAGAAATAACACTCAATCACGCACTTTACTGTTTCCCATATTTTTTGCTTATTACTGTATGAGAGGATATTTTCTTCAAATGTATATACCATGATACTAAAGTATTTGTCAAAAGTGTTTCAGGTGTGTAATTAGAGTATAAATAGAAAAATTCAATTGACTGGAAATCACAGTTTATTAGTCAGGGTTCTTTAGAGTCACAGAACTTATGAACTAAATCTCTTTCTCCATCTATCTATCTGTCTGTCTGTCAATGTGTGTATGTGCATATAGGGATTATGTCTGTAATGCAGCAGATCCTTTAGGGCATCTCTATCTGATATTGTACCTTGTGATTAAAGTTAATGGGAAAAAACAACAATCAGATACAGATACATAAGTACGACAAAGGTCACATATCCATCAGGAATGAAGGTATAGGTCACTTATCTAGGAAAAGATCCAAGGCCATATGAAGTGCTTGCAGAAGGTGAAAGAAATAAAGAATATATATTAGAGGATGGCAGTTCTAAATACCTTCTAAGGCCACATGACCATTGCAGAAATGAGAATTTTAACTGGCACGAGTGCTTCTGTTGTATTTTGTTGATAATGCATTTGTACAATTAATTATATGTCCTTTTAATTTTCTTATCATATGTTGCATTATCAATTGAGAGTATATCTGTGGTTATTAGAAATAATTTTGAAATAATAGAAAGATGTCCTCCAAGGGTTATTCCCACTATCTAAATATACAATGCATTTTCAATTGTATTTGGTATACTTATATTATGTTTAGTCATGATTCCAACATGGTTATTGATTTTTATTTGGAAATTAATAAGATGATATAATTGTATGCCAAGTTGAGAAGTGATCGATTATGATAGCTGTTCTTGATTGTTAACTTTGCTATATCTAGAATGAACTATAATTCAGAAATGGAGAACACAGTTATGATCTGGACCTTAAGGCAAGAAAATAACATGCTAAGATACTGAGGATGAATGACTCCTGCCTTTAAATGGGACCTTTAGGCTGGAAGGAACATATTTAATCTGGAACAAACCTTCTGCTGGAAGGAATTTGGGGAGTTATTTCTCTGTTTTCAGTCACCACGTCAGCATATGTACTTTATTGTCACTGATGTCTACTTCTTTGGGATTCCAGCATATACATTAAACAGTTGAGACACCAGTCTTGTGGGACTGAGAAACTACTAGATCTTGGATTTTCCAATCAGTGACAGCAATTGCTGTTTATTTATACAATAAATCCCTATGTGCACACCCACATTGGCAGACAGCTAAGTCATTTTGAAAAGGAAAGGATGCACCACCAGGACCAACCTATTCTATTTCGTTTTCCTGTAGTCTATATCATTGTGTACTGACCATGCCCTTTACCACTGAGCCAGCTCCCCAATCCATAAGTGGAGCAAATGAATTGAGGATCATCTACAGAATGCTTTTTTTTTTGGAAGTGACAATCATCAATTATTTTAGTTATTGTTTTTTCTTTGTTTTCTTTCTGTTGTTATTCTCTGAAATAAGTTCAGAAGTTAAATAAGTGGCATGGAAAAAAAGAAAAGAAGAAAAGGAGAGGATTATTAATTATTGAGAGTCAAACACGAGACCTTACAGAGAAAAAAGAATAACAAATAAGTCATGTTAGCTCATTTTTTAGCACCACCAAAAAATTCCTGTTTACTCATTACTTAGAATCCTCATGAACCCTACAAGGTGTATGTTTCTATGTTATTCATTTTTAGTTTGTAGGAGATATGTCATGAAAATCTTAAGTGGCTGTTGAAGTCCTAACACCTGGTAAATAGGAAAAAAAACCAGTATTAGAGATATGGACCTATGTAGTCGAAATACGCACGTAGCACACTTATAGCAAATGCCTTCATTGGTTGCACAACAACACAGGCAAACAGACCTTATTTTCAAAGGGAAATTCCCCTTTATATATATTTTCCTTCCAGAGTTACTCTGCAAGCCTCAATACGAGTCATAATCTTAAGTTTGAAGTAAGTAAACATACCCAAGGGAAAGTGGAAGCGCATGACAAATAAGAGACAAGAAGTTCTGTAGACAGATAGGGAAGGTTCCAACGTGAATTTTACCAACTTTAGCATGAATGATTGAACTCATGGGGAGAAATGTGACCACAGGCTTCATTTTTTAGTCTTTAATTTGTGCACTTCGAGAAGGAAGTATACAGTGTCAAGATTATTGCTGAAGAGAATCACACTGAATCATTTCTTCATAGTTTGACTCAAAATAGGGTAACATTAAATTCTCACATTAATAAACATTCACCTAATCCATGAAAAACATACAGAACCATCCTTCAAGAGGAAGATAAAATGAAAATCTTGACTCATGGTGAAATGTTGAATCCTTCCTTTCTTTTCTTTTTTTAAACAGTGTGTGTCATTTGCCACAAGATGGCAGCTAAGCAATTGGCATTTCAGTATGGCAAAGGTGCTGTTTAGAAACCTTATCTTTCTTTAATGAACTGGAAATTGAAATTCAAAATCTGCTTCAAATAATATAGAAATTCATAACTCATGGTACATGACCTTGCTACCAAATATATACATTGACAAGATATTTGAATGTTTCTAGAACTTGGGTAATCTTGGGAGGATTGTATTGATTATGAGCAGAGAAAAGTTCTAGGTAAGGTTTATTAAAGTAGAGTTAAACAATTAAAGTATGAGGTACACAAGAACATGACAGTATCTTGAAGAAAAATGAAAATGCATAGTTTGGACGGGGTAAGCATACTATAATATAACTAATTAATCATCCCAGCAATGATGCTCAATCCAACTGTGAGATCAGTGGTTCAGGAAACCACATCAATTATTAAGAGAGCCATATCAGAGGAGAACCATTTTTGAAATATCAGGCACAAAAATTTTAGGTCCAGGGTCTTACGAGAAGTCCTTTCTGTACTAAATTCCTGTTAAATATAGTGCCCAAACCACGACTTTCAGGAGATTTAGTCATGCCTGAACCTATGGTGTAATTTTTTTGTCATTTATTTTAAAAATTAATGCATATGATTTAAAACTATATTTTACCTAATTTCTTTCTTCCTTTCTTCTCTTTTTCTTTCTCCTCCTATTTCCCCTCCATCTTCTTCTGGCCCTATCCCTTTTTTCTCTCACTGTTAACCATGCAGCTTTCATTGCATAGTGTTGATACAGCATGTGTGTAATAACATAGATGATATATGATATTAGTTTAGGGTGGGTACAGTAGTCACTCAATGTTGGTTTATATCACATCTCTCTTACTTGATAAAGATTTTGAAAACCCTTTTTGCGCCATAATTTCCTGAAATATGATGACAAATATTTAGTGTAAGGAAGCACTCGAAACAGTATCTGGTGTGAGTTAGAGCCTTATGAGTCTTGGTTTATGAGTGACTCATGAGTTAGAAGAATCCCTAATACCAGGGACCTAGACAAGTTCCTGCACTATCTTCTGAGCTTCCTCTTGGTAGAATGAATTCACCAAGTACCGAGAAGTCAACTTTATTAGTAAGCCTTGCAGCCACAGTTTGAATAAATGCTATTTCCTTAAGTGTAAAAAATAGTTTAGTTATAAGTTCCTGAAAATCCTATAGCCTGTTCTACAAGGAGCAGTTTCTGTTGTCATACTTTTTGGCAGAGATTTATTTTTCATTCTAGGATTTATAAATTTGGTGTCCTATTGAGTCTTGGTATTGATAACCTGGCTGTTTAAGGGTGAGGTGTGATGTGATATACTCAGTTCTTCTGGCTATTGGCACTGCTATGTCTTATTCCAGCTATTTTATAGGAATGGGGAGAAGATGTGGTAGTGAAGGAGTTAAGAGCATGATGCATCTCACGATATGTCAAATCAGTATGTTGTTTATTTCAAACAGAATCACTCAAGGAAGTGCAAGTTCAGGAAAAACTATTTGGCAATTCGTGATTTCTAACATGCAGAATGCCATAAAGATTCTCTTGGGAGGGATGTCCTTCACATACCAAGGCCAGAAAATAGCCTTGGCTCACCAGATACTGGTAATTGGACCAGCAATAAACCTGAATAAACAAACCCTGAAATAGCTCTTATCTACTGGAGGTTTTTACATCCAGCCCCATATAATGTCTCTTAGTAATATCCCTAGAATTACTGCCCTAGTTCACATATCCATTTGTCCCGCCATTCCCTCACAAATGTATTATTTACCTAAAACTCTTGGTGTTTTTTGCTTTAATGGTTTTTACTTTCAATAAGTGCATTTTGCTTTCAATAAATATTCCTGTGTACATGTATATTCAATGTTTTCTCCTTTTCTCATGTTAACCAGCTCATTTGTAAGGTGGACTTCTAGATCTAGGCAAAAAATCCAGATACAAAGAGGATTATTCCACCCCTTAAGTGGCATTAGAAATGATTAACACTCATTGAAATTTACTGTGGGTTAAGATTTATGGAAGGTAATTTTATGTACAGCATCATACATAATCATCATGATTACTAATTAAATGTGATTACTAAGGAATCTAGGATTTAAGAGGTATATATCTTTCTTAAAAGTGTATGCTTATTGTTTGATCATATCATTTCATAATATATAGTATGATAGTGGAATAGGATTTTAACTCAAATCTTTCAAAAAGCCACATAATTCTTCTCAATAACCTGTATTAGTAAGGTTTCTGTTGTAATAAGCACCTGAAAGAAATCTACTTACATCAGGAAGGGTTTACTTTTTGGTTGTTATTTCAATCCGTAGTCACCTGGCCTCATTGCTTTGGATTTGTGGAGGCACAGTGCATCATGGAGGGAGTAATCAGCAGGCGCCTATTCACATTATGGTGGCTGGGAAACAAGGAGAGACAAGAAAGGGCTGGGTTTGCAATGCCTTCCTCGGGGATACTTCTCCAGTTACTAATTTTCTCCTACTAGGCCCCATGTCTTAAATGTTCTACTGCCTCCCATTAACAATAAAAATGTTGATCAGGGTTTTGATGCATCAGACTTTTGGGGACATTATAGATCCAAACAAACAGCAATACCTTATATATTAACAAAGATGAATGGTTCTACCCTGCTCTGGTAAATGATGCCACCAATCTGATTTTTACTTAACAACAATGCACGTATTAACAAAATTCTTCTTGGAGGCTAAGCTTGCCAGTTTGTGACAAATTTGTCCTCATCACTACTGCTACAAATGTAAACACAATAGTAAGGTATGTTTATCTGTTCTTAGGTGTCTATCTTTTTGATTTTTTTTAATTTCTGGAACTATTTTAGTGGCCTCTTAGCTACACCAATTTTCTTTCTGGAGTTCTTGTCTTAGTGTCCCTACACTGGTATACACATTACATGTGGTTTATCTTTAACCCTCTCAATGACTCTCCTCCACTCCTGTGGTCCTACTTGTAAGTAAGTAAATAAATTGCCACCCACAAACAGCTCATAGTAACTTGCTACTACTTTCTTACTCTTCTCTTTGCATTTTTCTATGTTTATACCTAAGTAATTAGATATGCAAATCTGAGGATTGCCACATAAAGCAAATAAAAATACACTTATGCCCCAAATCTTCCACAGCAACTCACTCACACAAGTGTCCATTACTCATCTAAAATTCATATTTAAATGGGGATCTTGTTTTTTATAGCCATCCTAAAATTTAAAATTCACAATGTGTTTTTCTGCTTTTGTTTTCCTGATTTTCTTCCATTGTAGTCTCCACTTAAACTTGACATCCTCAGTGACTAATACCTAGATAATGTTGAAAGGAAAGAAATAATTTATGTGTTGCAGTCCCATTTTCCCTGTCTCAAGAGGAGATCAAACTAACTGAAATATGAAATATGAAAGAAATTCCCAAGGGAATTTATTTTTCATTTGCTTTGCCATGAAATTCCAACTGTGGCAAATAATTTGAGTTAAATTAATGAAAATAATTAATATTTATATTAATCTAAGTTGTTCTGAAAATGGCCTTTTCCTAAATCATTATGGCTGCTGCTAGAATTATTTCTGTTTTAGAAATATTTTTTTTTGCTTAAAAATAAAAAGTAACTTTCGAAACAGAAATTTTCTTTTTACCTTCAAAATTGTAATTATACATAAGGAACTCCAACCAATAATTATGAAATCAATTTATACTTCCATTGACCTAAAGTATGTTAAATAGACATTGCCTTCACTAGATGCCCTGCTAAGGACCTAGACGTGGGTTTCTCTGTGATGCTACACTGAGTTTTGCTCAAGACAAAAAATAGCTAATCTGTACAGCATTTTGCGGTCATGAAACTCTTTTTATTTAATTTTTTCCATTCAAAAATTTACATTTCCTTTCCTCCTCCCATTCCCCTTCCCCTCCCCCACTCCCCCTTCTCCCTCCTCCTCTCTCCTTAAGAGAGGGCAGGAAACGCTGCCCTGTGGGAAGTCCAAGCCCCCCCCCCCCATCCAGGCCTAGGAAGATGTGCATCCAAAAAGACTAGAGTCCCAAAAAGCCAGTACATGCAGTCGAAACAGGTTCCAGTGCTGTTATCAATGGCTTCTCAGTCTGCCTCCATTGGCAGCCACATTCAGAGAATCCAGTTTGATCACTATGTCATGAAACTCAACAAAACTAATAACTCTGGTTTAAAACTACTAATATAATAGCCATGCTTCAGAGTAGAATAAGAAAACTCACTTAAACACCTTGGAAGTTATAATTACAATGTTATTGTTTTGATATTTATAGAAGCATGCTTCCCCCATTACCAATTGGAGAAAACTTCAAAGAAAATGTAGCTATTATTAAAGGAAATGATTCTATCTGCAATACACTTGTGATTTTTTTTTCTTTTCACAGATAAATTTTAGTCTGCCCCAGAGGATATAAGTAACTATAACACAAAGAAGCAAGAGACAGTTTCCATAATACTAGTGCCCGCACACGTGTGGAAGAAGGATGAATCAAATATTGATTGGTGAGTTCCCAGTAGAACATCCCCATTGTCTCAGTGTGTGGGTGCACCCCTCATGGTCCTGAGTTCCTTGCTCGTGCTCTCTCTCCTTCTGCTCCTGATTTGGACCTTGAGAATTCAGTCCTGTGCTCCAATGTGGGTCTCTGTCTCTGTCTCCTTTCATCGCTTGCTGAAGGTTAATATTCAGGAGGATACCTATATGTTTTTCTTTGGGTTCTCCTTATTTAGCTTCTCTAGGATCACTAATTATAGGCTCAATGTCCTTGGTTTATGGCTAGAAACCAAATATGAGTGAGTACATCCCATGTTCCTCTTTTTGTGTCTGGCTTACCTATAGGGGACAATGAGGACTACTGAGAACTCAAGAACAATGGCAATGGGTTTCTGATCCTACTGCACGTACTGGCTTTGTGGGAGCCTAGGCACTTTGGATGCTCAACTTACTAGACCTGGATGGAGGTGGGGGGTTCCTTGGACTTCCCACAGGACAGGGAACCCTGATTGCTTTTCGGGCTGGGGGGGGGACTTAATTGGGGGAGGGGGAGGGAAATGGGAGGCGGTGGCTGGGAAGAGACAGAAATCTTTAATAAATAAATAAATTAAAAAAAACAAATATTGATTGGTCAACTAATTTCTGTACAATACACTATTGGGTATATGAATGATGTATTTGATTGTAACTTCAGTAGTTCACACGTATATTGGAGACATACAGCATATGATACCATGATAAATGCACAGTGTGGACAGAATAGACACAAACTGGTCATAATCTTCAATGATATTTGTTAACATGCTGTGTTTTTGATATGCATTACAATTACTTAATAATATTTTACATAATTATGAGTATTGCACATAAAATGTAATTTTGTTTCTACTGCTGCCTCTGCCACTTGCAATTATTTATGTTTCTTGGAGAGAGAAGGAAGATTTAACTGTGTACAGCCGAATATTGCACATAGTGGGGTTTTTCACATTGTAACTTTTACGCTTTTTAAAATTAATTTATTTATTATTTCCCATCTGAATTACAACTTTCCCTCCCTCTATCCTCTTCTCCTTGTCACTCCCTCAACCTGCCCCATCTACTTTTACTCCTTTTTCTTCAGAAAAGAGCAAGTCTCCCAAGGATATCAACCAAACATGGCAAATCAAATTGCAGTGAGTCTAAGTACCTCTTCTCCTATTAAGCCTGGATGAAGCAACCCAATAGGATGAAAGGATCCAAAAACAGACAGCAGAGTCAGGGACTGCCTCTGTTCCCACTTTTAGGACACCCACAAGAAAACCAAGCTACAAAACTGCAACATATGCACACAGTGGCTTTGTACCCACCATGCAGATAGAATTTCTGGATTCTTTGTTCAGGTGTTGCATTAATGTAAATATTCAAGGCATTAGGAAAAGAGAAACAGAGTAAGGGGACAAAACCAGGAGGGTCTAGATATCTCCTGGCTATATCATTGTGAAAATGTTTGTTTCTCCAGGGATTATATTTGCATATTTTCATTTTTCTTTCTTGGATCCATGTTTTCCAGGTAAGCAAGTAAAAAGCTTCCAATTATTTCTCAGTTTCTTTCAGACAACACTCAGCCATGGTATGAACACAGCATGACTAATAAAAGACAGTAAATAAATAGAGAGTTCCAGAATCAAACTTGAGCATATTGTAGTTTGTATATGTAGACACTATTTCCATATTTTCTTTTTTTTTTTAGTTTTTTTTCTTTTTTTTTCCGGTTATTTATTTATTAAAGATTTCTGTCTCTTCCCCGCCACCGCCTCCCATTTCCCTCCCCCTCCCCCAATCAAGTTCCCCTCCCTTGTCAGCCCACAGAGCTATCAGGGTTCCCTGCCCTGTGGGAAGTCCAAGGACCACCCACCTCCATCCAGGTCTAGTAAGGTGAGTATTCAAACTGCCTAGGCTCCCACAAAGCCAGTAAGCATCACCTTCCATATTTTCTGTCTGTCTGTCTGTCTGTCTGTCTGTCTGTCTGTCTGTCTCTCTCGCATGCACGCTCTCTCTCTGTACCTATCTCCATGTGCATATCTGAGTGTGTGTAGGTGGTGGGAGAAGAAATTGAAGAGCTAGATCAGAAATAACTTTTCTTCTCTTTTATTATTCCAGAAAGAGTTGGGAGCACAACTTCATAGGGTCCAAAAAGGACAGAAGCACCATGCATTTCTATTTGCAGTGTTTACACAGAGAACCATAGCTTACTCTTTTGTCAGTAAATGTGAGGAGAGACTTATATTTTTGCATTTTAGATTAAGACTTAAGGAATAATTTTTTTTTCCTCAACCACGCATCTAGTAGAATATAGCTCCTCAATGTCTTGTGTTCTGCACGGAATTCAGCAGTGGAACACACTGTCATCCATCTACCACTGCTGCTTTGCTATACCTCCTAGTCCTCTTTCTTTTAATTGAATTGAAATTTAAAATGTATGCCATGGCAATGCTAATGCATGCCTGGACAGCCTGTAGTGATTCTGTGGAACTTGTCCATATGGGGCTTCTTGGTCTAAGTTGATGAGGACGACTGACCAGGTCTCTTCCTCAAGAGTGCACCAGATCTCATTATAGATGGTTGTGAGCCACCATGTGGTTTCTAGAAATTGAACTCAGGACCTTTGGAAGAGCAAGTCTTTAAGCGCTGAGCTATCTCTCTAGCCCTTCTTTTAACTGAGCACACCTGCAATTTATAGTGCTAGTATAGGCAAGCATCCAAGCCTAGGGTAAGGTGAACAATGGAGTTCCTGTGTACTCAGAGGTCTTTTTGTTTATGGTATTAGGGAGACACATTCCTAGATTTGTCCTGGATACAAGTAAAGCATGTGTTTGAGACAACTAATCTGTCCACCTTTTCCTTTCCTTGTCTGATTGTAGCAGAAGACAGTAGTAGAGACTTCTTCACCTTCCCCAAACACCACGTTATGCCAACTTCCTGATCACAGTCATTGGGTGGTATTTTCTTCACTTCAGTCTGGTTCTGTCATGCAGTTCACAGAAAAGAAGAAGTTGCAGCAGATGCTCACAGATTTTAATTTAGAAGGTGTCTTCCCTTTTGATCTGAGGGACAGTCTACCTAGAAGTCCCTGGTGGAGATGGCATTAACCTTATTTGTTTATTGACTAGGATATCAGACACTTGACATTATGACATTTTCCAACATTTGTTTTATTGTTTTTCTTACCACTCTCTCTTCTCTCCATTCTTCCCTGCACCTTCTTACATTCAGTCCCCTTCTTTTTGCTGTCATGTTGCTTATGTCCCTTTGCCCTCCCCTGCTTCCCTAACATTTCTTGTTCTCTTTCTGTGCTCTCCTATGCATTTTCATGACCTATTCAGACTTTTACCTGTCCATGCTATTTACATAATATAAACATTAATTGCAAGATTCCACATGTGCCTTATACAACTTCCATTATTCTCACCCTAACAGCTCATAAAAGTGGTCAAGAAAGTCTTGCTTTGCTTGAAATTTCCCTTGGATTTAGAGCATCTGGTACAACTGAAATTCTAAAGCTAGTTCTGTTCTCTTCATGCTTACCTTTGGGAAAGCTGATTTTTAAAAAACATCCAAAGATTCAACTTTAATATCTCTGTGAAATTCTACCTTGTTCCATCTACTGTATTTTAGCATATTACATATGTGTACATAGTTTAATCTCAATACCTGTTTGTGAACAGATTTGTTTCAAGGTGCTGATAGTGATTTTCAGCACCCAAGGAAGAGTATCTATTACCGAAAGGGGGGGGGTAAGGGAATATTTTTGACCCCATCTATATTCCCCTCTACACATGTACACACACACACACACACACACACACACACACACACACACACACACAGCATTGAATTGACTTGTGCTTTCCCCCCCGTTAATAAACACCATTACAATATTACATCTCATTTTCTCTATCATACTAGAAAATCCATCCCGTCTTAAGTAACTGTACAATCTTAAGACACGCCAGGTGGATTTTGATCCAGGACTCTGGCTCTGTGTCTCTTTATATTGAGATAGAACAACCCAAATGCAGTATATCAAAAAACAAGGGCAGATGAAAGTATGTGTATGCTATCTATATTCAATGAGAACATCATCTTCTCAAGAAATTTGATACCCTCTTCCTACTGGACATAGAGGGACCAATCTTTGCCATGCCAATGTTCTGAATAAGATTGTAACAAAAACCACACAGTGGGAGTATTTTGAGATTAGAGGTCACTTTTTAGGAAACTGAGTCTTGAAGTTGAGTGAAAAGAGTAAAGGCTTAGGTCCTAGCTTTTTTTTTTTTTCGTGCGCTATGGCAATCATTTACAACAATACACTTTGTTGGTTGGAACAGCATGTTGATATTGGTAGCATACTCTCCTTTGTTCCTAATTGTTAGGGAAAATTGTCACAAAACTATTAAGTAGCAGCAAGTCCATTTGTAACTTGCTGCATACAAACTATACACAAACATGGGGAAAAAAGAAGGCAATAATTCATTCCATTCATTCCCCATAGTCCCAAGGCCTAGTGGGCCATGGTAAGGAAATGTATTAATTAGGTTGATGTGTGGTTCTTGGAGATACAATAGGATCTTTCTAATTTAGGAGCAAATCTATATCTATTAAAGACAATTGTAGGCTCAAGTTTTCTTTTTTTTCCTACAAATTATAAAACATGTCACTTCTAAAGAGCTGTTAAATTAATAGAACTGTTTACTGAACAATGAAGCAAATCTGGACGAATTGCTGTGTTTCTGATGAACTTATTTCATGACAGAGCTGACAGAGGAAATTCATGACTAGGAAGAAAGAGGCGCTGAGCTGTGTTTGCATACATGACACTACTTGCTGTGGGAGCTCCTTCCACGCCTTCAGCCAATAGCCTTTAGGATACCAGCCCACTTGGGCATCTTCTCTTTTGCTTTAAAAAGCTGCAGTAGCCCTGCTCTCTCTCTCTTGCTTCGGACTCTGCTTCTGGCTACTAGTCTCCTTTCCTGGTCGTGCAGAGGGCTGTTGTCTAAGATGGTGATCTGTAAGTTTTCCCTTTAAATAAATAACCCTTTTATTAATCATAATTCTAAACTGGTGTGGGATTGTTTTGGGACTTAAGCCTTCAGCTACCAACTAAACAATTGTTTTAAGAGGACAAGGATAGCCAGTACTTTCTTTTGTTTGCGTTTTGTGATACAGGGGCTTATTGTGAATCTCTGGCTGTTTGGAACTCAGTATAGAAGCCAGTCTGAATTTGTTCTTGTCTATGCCTCCTGAGTGCTGGGATTACAGGTGTATGCCACCATACCACGTGGTGCCATTTAAATAAGACTGATGTTTGTTTTAAATATGAGGTGTACTTCATTGACATATATTTAATAAATATGAAGGAACTACTTCATTTAGTATCATTACAATAGGTCTATTTTTGCATGTGACTTATTAAAATAGACATTTTCAGAATATTTCTGCTTGACCTTCACTAGGAAAGAAATCCTTGTAAAAATAAAACACAAACCATGCTCACTTTAACGTAAGTGAAAGTAACATTGTGGTGGAATCATGATGAAGTAGGGTTCATTCTCTTCCCTTCTCTTTGCCACTGAGATTTGAACTGAGAACTTTGAATATTCTAGGTAAGTGTTTGACCACTACTGAGTTTTATCTAAAGGCTGTTTTCTTGTTTTTTGAAAGTTAAAATAAATTAACAGGACCCTACTAAATTTCCCCAGGTATCCTCAAACTCACTCTGTACCTATGTATATATTAAGCTTTTGTTCTTCTGCCTCATCCTCCAGAATAGCTGGGGTTGCAGGTTTGTGCCACCATAACTGGTTTTTATATTCTTTTAAGTACATATTTTGTGCTTAAATTTCAGTGTGCTATATCTGAACTTTATCTAAGTAAAACCACATGCATATAATTATCAAGACAGAGAAAGCAATACTGTGTCAATAAATGTAGTGATTGGCAGCATCTTTGAAATATGACATGCCTTAACTCACTTTTTACCTCTGCTATTTATTAATTATATGGCCTAGGGCAAATTGCCTAACCTCAATCATAAAATGAAGATAATAGGACCTACTGTGAAGATGGCTAGAGATTAGGATAATGTTGATGAAGTGTTTAGCATAGTTCTGAGAACAGAAAGTCGTCTACTTAATGTTACCTACTATTTACATTAATGTTCTTTGCATAGTACTTTAGTGCTTTTTAAGCTCTTTCAAATGTCACTTTATTCAAATGTGCTAATTTTACTTAAAAAATAAGACTAAAAGGAGGGATGACACTTTACCTAATGGAATTATTGCTATTGTCGAAATGCACTCCTACTTGGATGCCTGTTCTTTATATTTCCGATTTCACTCAAAGAACCCTTGATCTTTCTGTTTATTAGTTCTTAAGTTGAAATACACCATTTCCAAATGACAATTATTGAACTTATTTGTTTGTTCTCTAGGGTAGACTATACATGCTACATTGAGGTGTCTTGAATTTTCTGAAGAAAATAAAGATCATTTAGAAATGAAGATGCTTTAGACACCCATGAAAGCAGCACTCATATTTGGTGTGATTACAAGAAGTTTAGGGGTTCATAGGGAAGAAGCAGGCATATGGATCATTTTCAATTATGTCTATAGCAAGATATGTTTAACTCAGCTCTAACAAACCAAGCAAAAATATCCTCTGATGATATTAAGTAAAACAAGTTTTAGGACCTGAAACATAGGTCAGTGTTAGAGTGCTGATCTACCATGTACAAAGATCCTGGTTCAACTACCAGCAATGCAACAACAAACACTGAACAAACAAATAAAAAATTTAAATAACTAATCTAAACAAATGAAACAAGCCTTCAAAGAGGCAGTTGCCATCTTTCTGTTTTTGGAGATTTTTTTGAATTAAATTTTATGTGTTTACTCTTATTCAATGTGGGCCATCAAGATATTATTCCAGTAAATCCTTCCTATAGATCTTACTTACAGAGAGTATTTGTATTAGAGCAATGGTTCTCTAAGCACTAATAACTTCTCATGGTATACTGTGCTTCAAACTCAAGGACTACAATGGAAAAATCCCTTAATTAAAGACTGCAAATTTTTATTCAGAGATGATTAAAGTTCATTATTTATTAACCTATAATGTATGTGTCTGTGTGTGTGTGTGTGTGTTATGTGACTCAAGACACATCAGGTTAATCCCACAGTAGTGTCAAGCCTTTGCTTTCACTTTTTTTGTTTTTTTTTTGGGGGGGGGGTGTTGTTGTTGTTGTTTTCTGTTTTTTTTGTGGTTTTTATTTTTCCTGGTTTTTTTTTTTTGCTTCACTTTTATCTGAACAACTTGGCTAGACTCTGAAGCATATCTACAACTTCATCTTAGAATATTAAGGAATTGAAAGAAAACTGAACTTTGTAATCTAATCTTCATAAATGCCTCAATAAACACCCCAGTAAAGATTCCTAGGGAATGTAACTGTTAGAGATGGAACTGGAGAACATGCTTGAAGACATTCAGGTTATATATTTCTGATTTGTAGAATCCTCTGTCAAATACATATGATTCATAAGATGCTGTCAAGGCCCAAGTCAACAAAATGAATGATCAGTAACAGTAATCTGATGAGCTGAACGTCAGGAGGGTGTTCACATATACATTAATGCATTTCCAATTGTGGCTTATGATCAGCATCCCACCAGATTATTGTTGATAGATGTCATGAAAACTAATAAAATATTAATTTGAAATGTTACTGAAATTATTTTGAATTTTTTATATGTTCTTTTCATTTAATAACCTAGACCCTTCCTCAAACATTATGATGTGAAAAAGGAGTCAGTATATTAAAAGTTTAAAAGGTTATCAATATTTTGCCCAGTTTTTAACTTTACAGACAAGAAAAAAAGATACCTAAAATTGAACAGAATTATTTAAGCCCAAGAATTAAGATGACCTTTTGAAGGTTTCTTGTCATTGAGCATATGTATCTATCCATCAATACATAAATATTGACTGGAGTTTTAAGTATCTGGAATAAAACTAGCACTGAGGTAAGCATTCAAGGAGAGGGTAGAAAGAGAAGTGGTTCCTGCATGTAAGGAAGTCACCATTCTAGCTTGGGAGTGAGACTCTTTTTAACATTACAGGTATGGGAAGAATAATGAGAACTGATATATTTAGGAAAGACATTGAAGACAAACATCTTGAATGACCTTGACTAGCATATATAGAGAAAAAACGACATGGCTGGTAGCATCATCACAACAAATAAATGAATCAAATAAATAAAGTTCTAATCCCTAATGATGGGGAAGAGTCTTCTGTTTTGTGTTAATTTCATTGGTTAAATAAAGAGACTGCCTTAGCCCTAATAGGACAGGAAATTAGGTCGGCGGAGTAGACAGAACAGAATTCTGGGAGAAAGAAGCCGAGTCAGAGAGTCGCCATGATTCTCCCACCCGACACAGATGCAGGTTAAGATCTTTCCTAGTAAACCACCTCGTGGGCTATACAGATTATTAGAAATGGGTTAGATCAATATGTAAGAGCTAGCCAATAAGAGGCTAGACCTAATGGGCCAGGCAGTGTTTAAAAGAATACAGTTTCCGTGTAATTATTTCAGGTATAAAGCTAGCTGTGTGGGCGGCCACGTGTCAGGAATGTAGCCACTCTTATTACAACAATCCTTGTCACTCAATAATGAAAAAATATACAGGAATACATATTAATGTTTTTGTATAATGTTCATGGGTTTATAATAACTAACATACAATTTCTTAACAATTTTGAATTATCTTTAGTACTGAAATGATGAAACCACTCAAATATATCACTGAAATGAATCTACTGCAGTTTCTAACTTCTCATACCTTAATCATGGCACATTGGAGAAAATAGTATCCATATTTACTAAGTATTGATGATGTCTGTTTCATATACTTCTTGCATGGACCATTTGGGTATAGTTAAAGCTCTTTGCTTTAATAATAATAATTACTGAGTCCCTGCAATATGTTGAACACTATTGTATAAATCTTACATTCATCATCTCTCAAATATTCAGAAACATCTTATTCCATAGGATACTGAGGTCCATTAAAACAAAACCAAAGTTGATTATGTTCACTGTTTTGTATGTATCTTTTAGTACCTAATAAGTCTTTGATAAATATTTATTGGGTTGATGATAAATATTTGTTGGACGAATGATGATTTTCTTTTTCTTTATGAGGAAATTGAGGCTCAGAGACTAGCTTGAGGGAAGTTCTAGATTTTCACATGCAAGCTACAGTGGAGCACTATAGTGCCTATCACTTCCTAACTGTGGAACCTTGAAAAATTGGACTCAATTTCTGTTCTTCAGTTTCATCATCAGCAAAATTGTGCCAATATAGTAATTAGTTCGTGATAGCATTATAATGTCTTCCTCATTTGATTATTATGTTATCTAGATTAGTTAGCATATGTAAAATATTTAGAAAATTGTATAGCACATAAAGTGCTGCGACAGAGTATATTAAATAAACCGATTAAGCTGGCACAGTGGCACACATCTGTAATCCAAGAATTTGGGAGGTAGAGTCAGGAGTATCAGGATTTTAAGACCAGCCTTTGTTACATAGCAAGTTTTAAGTAAGTGAGGGTAGAATGAGACCCTCCTGCAAACAAATAAACCAAGAATATAAAAATCTCAGGTTAAGTGGACAAAAAAATTCAATGATCCTAAATTTTTCTTCACAGTCACTACTGAAGGCTGAACAGTAAACAAAGAATTTAATAGTAGCAGATGTTGTGAATGGATATGTAGAAGTCAGGTTATGCAGCTATTATCGGTAACCAGGAAGTTATTGCTTTTATTGTTAGCAGCATGAGACTTTAATATTTTGTGGCTGATGGCTTGAATCCACCTTGTTAATTTTACATGTTTGGATATTTAATATAAGTATTAGATAGTATTGCATTTGGAAAATTTGACCATCACAAATATTCCATTTTTAGTCCTCTCCACCATGGAAAACTATATACAAACTTTAACTTTTCTTTAGTAAAACAGTATTTTAAGGATGACATAACCATTTACTCCTGAATGGTTGCAATCATGTTTCTGGTATTTCTTTAATTTGCTTACTGTCTTCTTTGACACTTGTTTGTTTTTTCCCACAGAACAGCACAATTGAAAAACTTACATATCTTAACTGGAATTTCTTCTCCCAGGCAATGCCAGCTGTTGTATTGTCTTTTTCTCTAGGGATCTGGAAACTGTCCATTAAGAAAATGCACATTATCCCCTCAACTAAGGAGCTCCTTAGGGAAACTTGAAGATGTCCTGACAGAAGAAACTTCAGCATTTTTGTTTGAAAAACTCTTTAGTAATGCTGCAATTCTGGAGTTTAAAAATAGATTAGTAGGAGCACAAAATGACAACTTCCTCTTGGTTCCATGTATACGGAGTACCTGAGTCCTCAAATTCCAAGTGACAAAAAGGAGAATGGCGGTGAGAACATGAGAAGCTGTTGAATAGGTATAGCATTTCTGTCTTGCAAGGTAAGAAATTCTGGAGAGTGTGGTCAGCTACAGAACAATGCTAGTGTATCTAATAATGTTGATTTGCCAATGTATAAATTTGAGATTGTAGATTATATGTATTTCTTGAAAATAAAAACAAATTCATGGAATGAATTAACTAGAGTATGGAAATTAATTAGCAATATAATATTGCTATAGGAGGGTGAAGTTGGAATATGTATAAGACCGTGTGCTTTTGCCCAATTCTCTTTCTATCCATTAAGTAGGCATTTGTGTTCTGTTACATACATGATAGAAGGTTGGATACCAGGGATAAAGAAAGGAATAAGGTATAGATTTTGTCTTAGAGCTTCATAAGGGATAAAAACTTGTGAACAGTCACAGCAAAGTAGAATGTTGTTAATGTTAGGTTACAGTTATGACCAAAGAATTTTGGAACTCTACGACATTAGGTAGGATATAAAGAAAGCTAAACTAGAATTTAAAGGTTAAGTTTTCATGCTGAACTAGGGGAAGAAGAGCATTTCAACCATAGGATGCCAGAGATTGTGTAATTTTTAAAGGATTCTCTAACGCAGAAAGTTGTATTGATGGAAAGGATAGATGATCTTGAGAAAGATTTGTGACTTAGCGATTGCATCTCATCAGTTGAGATGAAGTCAAGGAAAACACTGAGTAGATGACATCTTATAGCTTTGCTTAATTCTTTCATGCCAGGGTTAGAACCCAGGGATCTTAGGTCTAGGTCAATGTTTAGACATCATACGTATTTATCTGTGTGGATTAACTTGAGGAAAGCCAGAGAAGGGTTCATTTACAAGTTATTTAATCTTTAGGAGCCTGAAATATTGAGGGCATATATGAAAGAGGAAGGTACAAGCAAACTATAAAGGCTAGAAATTTTACAGATGGTGGATGTTCTTTCATATAGAGCAACTGAGGCACCATGTCCGTCTAACAGTTTATGGCTATGATCTCATGTTAACAGTGTGAAGTAGGAGGCAGCAAGAGTAGGCTGTACACTACAGCCATCCTTTTGGCATCCCGTCTTGTTTCCTCATTTCGCCTAGCTATTTGACATCCAGGCTTGGTTGCTGCATCTCCTAGAAGTTTTTCATTTTAAAACCAACCAACAAACTATCTAATTTAAAATTAATTTATTACTAGTTTTTAATTATATCACCAATTTCTAGTTAATTATTTGTTTATTATTTGATTGATATTTATAATTAGTTTATTAGTGCATATATGTGTGTAATGTGTGTGAGTAAGCATGGGTGGATGTGTGCACTCTGGAGGTTAGAGGAGAACATTGAGGGGTTGATTCTCTCCTTCCACATTAATGTAACAAATAGCATATCTGGAATATATAAAGTATTCTTACAAATAAGGAAGAAAAGAGTTCAACAAAAACACACAGACAAGAGTTAACAGCCTAAAACACAGTTAAAAGCTTATATAAATGAGTACAAAACTTTTCAGTGCTCAACATCATCAGCCATTAGGGAAATACAGAATGGAAGGATAAACCAATATCACTACATTAATTATTATGGTTAAAATTAAGTGGGCAAGTGCTATCAAGTTCTCATAAGAATATGAAACAGTAGAAAATGTCATATATGAGAGATGAAATGTGAGTAAGTGCAACTACTTTTGAAAAGTGTTTGGTAGAATTTTTAGAGAAACTCTATTCACGGTAAAATATAAATACATATATACAACATATATATATATACACACACATATATATATACGTGTATATACACACACACACACACATATATATATAATTGCAATAATTTTGAAGCATATAGCTCAGTGGTATCAAGTAAAATCATATCATTCTAAAATCTTAGTCATCTAGTCACAGATTTCTTCATTTTACATAATTCTGTTTATTCCTAGAAACTACTATTATATATTGTGTTTCAATGAATCTAACTACTATAGATACTGGCTACAGTGGAACAATACCGTGTTCTGATTTGTGACTGAATTAGTTTACTTTGCTTAATTTTCTTTAGGTTCATCACGTTGAAGCATGTGTCACAATGTTCTTTCATTTTAGGGTTCGTCAATGTTCCATTGTTTGTACATACTATAATTTTCTTTTTTGCTTTCATCTCTCAGTTACTTTTATGATTTGGCTTTTGTAAGAAATCTTTCTATGATCATATGTGCGTACATATCTTTCAATATCCTGATTTAATTTTTTTGAGTTACATACATTTTTAAAAATCTAAATACAAACTAGGAAAATGGCTCAGTGGTTAAAGGTTCATATCCTCCTGCAGAAAACCTGAGTGTAGCTCTAGCACCTCTGGCCTATATAGGCTCATGCCTTTGTGTACTCACATGTGTATGCTATATATTACACACACACACACACACACTTTAGAAATAATAAAATGAATCTATAAAAGATAAGCATGATTTTATATAACAAACAATTCAACTTCTCAAAACTTGTGTAAGTGTAGTGTGTGTATAAAATACATATGCGTGCAGGTGCATGTGCTTATGTGTACCCAAGTATACAGAGGCCAGAGGAGAACTCAAGTCATTTATTACTAAAACTATTTAGCATTAAACTAGTACTAAAGAATTTAAAACAGTTTCATACTATTGTCTTTATCTTACCAATAATTAAAACTTAGAGACTGAAGAGATGGCTCAACGATTAAGAGCTTTTGCTCTTACAGAGTTCTGGGGTTCAATTCCCAGCACCCACATGGAAGCCTACAAACATCCATAACTCCACTTACATGGGAAATGGTCCCCTCTTTTGAACTCCTCCTGTACCAGGCATGCACGTGGTGTCCATACATTCATGCTACAAAACACTCATGCACATGAATGAGGTAAATAAATCTAAAGAAATAAAGTAAAATGAAGAGTGCTGCTTTTCACTCTCCTTAGGGTTCGAAGGTGACCATCTGAATTCTATTTAGCATTGTATTTGTGTTTGGTTCTGTTTCAAAATGTTCTTTTAATCATGAAAGAGAGAATTCTTTTTGGACGCTAAATCTTGTGTGCCATTCCAGTCCATTTCCAAATTGTGAACATTAATTTTTCTTGTATATCAACCTTTCCTCAGCTGTTTCATTGATTTGGCTTTCTTCCCATAATTCCCTAGAAAAAAAGTTGGCACCATTCATTGTGAAGAGCATTCCAGTTTCAAATGCTAATATCCTACTAATAAATGTGAAGATGACCCTTAGTTGCAACGTTGCAACATATGCTAAAGAAAAAAAAATAAAGACATGACTATGGTACTTCAGATCGACCTCTCTCTTGTGTGTTTTAAATTTATATTTAAGGAAGAAACCATTCTTCTTCCTTGTTGTACTCCCCAGAAGAAGAAAGGAAAGGTACCAAATAAATGCACCTCTCTTCTATCCTAGGGCTTGAGACTATACAAGACACAAATCTTGGTACCTAGATATCAACATTATTGACAGTAGCATCTAGTTTGAGGATTTGACTGTAGATCTACTAAACTCTAGAGCCTGCTAACTCGTCTCCAGAATTAGGTAAATGTACTCACCCAGGCTTAGATGGATTAGATTGGGACCGCCCTTCTCTTTCACCTATAAACCCTCGTCTAACCTCTGGCATTAAGGAACGCAAGATAAGCCATGCTCTTCTGTGGGCAGGCTTACTTTCAAGAGATAAAAATGACAGAACCAAGATAATAATACAGCTACATTTTAAAGCCAAGTTTACCAGTCAGTTGTGTTCTACTTTATCTGTGGATAGTAAAGGGAAAGGATGCAGATGAGGCCTGGCGGTGCACGCCTGTAATCTTAGCACATGGGAGGTAGAGGTAGTGTGACCAGAGGTTCAAGTTCAAGTTCATGGTCAGCTAGAGTTCAAGGTCAGCCTGGCCTATTTTAGACCCCACCTCAACCCTTTACTCCTCACAAAAGATCCACAAAATGCCTATAAGTTTATGGTGTGAAAAGATGCATCAAAAATAAATTATTTTTGTTTTTTTCAAACATGACAAAGTGGAATGCAATAAGACAAGGAAAAAGCCCTCATACTGAACAAGGCAACCCAATAGAAGGAAAAAAATCCTAAGAGCAGACAAGAAATTCAGTGACACACCTGCTCCCACTGTAAGGAGTCTCACAAAATCATCAAGCTAACAGTCATAACATATACAAAAATGATTGACCTGGTCTGCACCATGTCTCTTTGATTTCTGTAGGCCCATGTGAGCTCTGCTTATTTGATTCAATGAGCCATGTTCTGCTGGTGTACTCCAGTTCCCTCTCGCTCCTGAAATCTTTTTTCCTTCTCTTCCATGGGGTTCCTCATCTACAAGGGGAGAGACTCAATGGAGACCTCCAATTAGACTGTCAGCACAATGTCTGAATGTGGGTCTCTGCTGGTGCTCTAGTATGCTGCTGGAAGAAGCCTCTCTTATGATGACTGTACAAGACACCAATCTGTGAGTATAGCAGAATATCATTAGAAAGAATTTCATTGATTTTTTTGACAAATCATGTTTGGTTCTACCCTAGGTCTCTGGGCTATCCAATCTTTGATTTTTGGTGATCCAGGCAGTGTAGAGCTTAGGTTCCCTCTTGTGGCATAAACCTCAAATTAAACCAGACATTGATTGGTTACTCCCATGAGTTTTGTACCACCATTGACCCAGCATATCTTGCAGATAGTACATATTGTAGGTGAAGGGTTTTGAGGATTAATTGGTATCCAGGTTCTCTTTCCGCACCAAAGAGACTAGAATGTAGAAGGCTGAAGACTCCATGTAGGCACCAGCTCAACCTCTAGGTTCAATGAGCTGTGTGACTGTTATCCTTGGCAATGGGTCCTTGCTGTTAGTTTTCAGAGAGCAACCCTCTATCTTAGCATCAGCCTTGGTTGTTTAAAGATTTCCATGGGATGCCCTAGGCCAACAATGCAAGCAAGTGCAACCCAGTCCCACAACTAGAAAATTTGCCTGGCTACAAAAAAAGGCTAGTTGAGACTCTGTATCCCTTTACTAGGAGTCCTCACTAGGATTACCTTCATAGATTCCAGAAGTTTCCATTGCACTAGGTTTCCACACTGCTCTCAAAAGTTCTCTCTCAAGTACCTGAGAATTACAAGTATGCACCATGTCATTATGTCTGACCTAATTTACATATCTTTTAAAGTTGAATATATAAGCTTCCAAATTGCTAAAGAAACATGTAAATAAAATATAAAGCATAATAAAAATTTTAAACATCTTGAACAACAGTAGTTTTGATTTTAAAAAATGTTTCTAAGAGAATGAACTGCATTTATTTCAAAGAGAGTGAACTACATATTCAAGGAGAATAGCACAAAGTAAATTATCCCACAGAAAAACCAGCATTCCTCATATTTATTTTTAAGCAGCTTACAAACTTGAAATGTGAAACACTAATGATAAGTTGAAAACCAACCTAGAGATATCTTCAAGCTATTTTACTGTTCATTGCAAAGTATAGTACCTAGAAAACATGAGGAAACTATAACTTCAGTTTATGTGACATAAACTGACATTTCCCCAAACTTTTTTGTAAAAATTCCATAGATGAATATGATGTGTTTTGATCCAATGCAGGCACCCTTCTTTCTTGCACAATTTTCCTTACCTCCTAAAGAATTCTCTCTCCCAAATTAAAACCCACAGAGTTCAGTTAGTGCTGCCAGCATGTGCATGGGTGGAGGTCTGTCTGCTGAAACATGGGGAGTCTCTCAGGGGCTGCATCTCAGAAGAAAACAACATCTCCCTCCACAGAAGCTCCTTTTTTTTTCCATGAAGATTTCAACAACATCTTCCTTATTATATGTCGGTGGACCACGTTCATATTCTGTTACTCAAGACTTTGGGCTATTCCTTAATAACATACTGCCAGAAGCAATAAAAACGGTTGTAAATCATAGATTTTTTGAAACTTGTCTTTTCAATAGTCTATTAGCTATTATAAAAGATAAAGGTCCCTAATTTTTAGAATTTTTAGAATGTAAAATAATGTGAATTCAATTCTATATAAAATAGAAATACATTTCCAAGAACACTTGATTTGAAAGCAAAAATAACAAATTGTTCTCCAATCACAACTGGTGTTTAATGAAATGAAATAGAAAATAAAGATTTAATAATTGCTAAATTATTTCAAATATGATCAAAGCAATAATATTCGTATTCAAAGAGCTCATTCCCTAAGACAAATAGCATTCCATGTATTTTCATAAGTTATTTAATTTAGCATAAAAGCACATAAAGGAAGTGCCATGATTCCACGTGGTCAATGCCTTTTGTCTTTTTTAATGACTCTAGTGTGCAGGTAAATATTCATGTGGGATTGAGCCTATGTGCCTGGTGTGTGTGTGTGTGTGTGTGTGTGTGTGTGTGTGTGTGTGTGTGTGTGTGAGAGAGAGAGAGAGAGAGAGAGAGAGAGAGAGAGTTTGTAGTATGGAAGCCAGAGGTTAACATTGGGGTATCTTTTTTTTTTTTAAAAAAATATTTATTTAATGTGCCCTGGTGTTTTGCCTGTATATATTCTGTTTGAAGTTGTCAAATTCCTTGAAACTGGAGTTACAGACAATTGCAAACTGTCACGTGGGTGCTGAGAATTGAACCTGGGTCCCTTGGAAGAGCAGCCTATGCTCTTAAGTACATGCTCATCTCCCCAGTCCCAGGAGTATCTCCTTTAATTGCTCACCATCTTATATTTTTGAGATGGGACTGGGATATCTCCCTGTATCTGATGTTTACTGATTCAACTAGGCTTGTTGGGCCCTGAGCACCAAGGATCTGCCTATCTCTGCTTCCCTAGTCTTGATGTTACAGGTACGTATTATTTCATCTAACTTTTACATGGTTGCTGAGGATCTGAATTCAGGTCTTCTTGTTTACATGGCAGTCGCCTTACTGACTGAACCATCCCCCCAGTCCCCATGGTCTCTCTAGTGTTAAAAATTCTATAGATGGTAATAATATTGCAAATAGTTTGACAAGTCAGAAGAAAGGATAGTCAATCCTTTCACCATAATGAAATGATCAGTATTTCAAGAGACAGAAATGTTTAAACTGATTTGAATAATGCACAATGTACACATATCATCAAAATGTCATATGGTACCACCTAAATGCATACAATTTTATATGTTCATTTGTCAGTTAAGAAATAAGCTAAGGAAAGTGGAATGTGAGATAAAACACACCATCTTTACATAGTTCAGATAAAATGTGAAATTTATGACTTCATTGGCTGCAATTTTAGCTTGTTATATGTTGTGTAATTTTTTGGCCCTTTAATGAAAATAAAGATGCAGTCTTCTAAATACTACTGACATAGTATTCTTGGCCCAGATTAGATCATGTCAGATCAATGTGAAATTCACAAACTCTACTCCAATGCTCTAAGCAATTATAAAACAGTTCTGATGTGATTATACCAGACAGGAGTATTAATGCTATGCCACACAAATCTCTCAACTTCCTATTTCCAGTCCAGTGCTTTTAACAATACCTGAATGTATTTCTCAGGAGCTCCATAATACTGTTTTTGGATCCTAAGGTTTTCGCCTCTCTTCCGCTTTTCATAATTACATCAAAATACACTGGAATTCATGTCCTTAAGGGAAGTCATGACTCATTTGGACTGGCAAAACACATGGAAGCTTAGCTGCTCTTGTACTTTTGGATGCGGCTTCACTCATGTGAATATGATCACATGGACTGAAATTCTCAGTTAAATACTGAAGAATCTGTCTCTGTCCTGATTTAAATGAAAAGGAAACATACAGAATGGTCAGGAAGACTTGAACTTAAGCTAATGTATTATAAATGGAAACTAATTTAAGGATATCAGAAGGAGATCAATGATGGTTGAGCTGGAGGAATGATTGATCCCAAGTAGAATGTGTTGTGTTTTATGGAAGAGGTTGAGCTTGAACCGAGGAATGACTCTGCCGTATCATGTTTCTGACCTGTGATCTGTCTTGAGGGTTACATTGTAGTTTCTGTGGGATTTTCTATTTTACCACTATGTAATGACCTTCTCCATGTACATTTAAGAAGATTCAACAAGTATTTATCAAATACTTGCTAAAGTCTTTCCTCCACACCCATAGGTTCTATATCTTCACACTCATTTAAGTGTGAAAAGAAAATACTGGCAAAAAAAATCAAATTTTGTATATTGATACACAAACTTTTCAAATATATATCATAACAAGTATTGACATATAATTTACATTATATTATTTTTTAATTTAATTTTTTTGTTGTTTTGAAGAATCTCATATGTACACACTCTATTTACAGCATTCATACATCCTTCTCCCCTTCAACTCCTCTCATCTGGCCCTGGTTTATATTTTTTTTTTTGGGGGGGGGGAGAGAGAATTTTGATTACTGCTTTTATTTCCTTAGGGATTATAGGCCTATTTAAATTGTTTATCTGCTCTTGATTAAATTTTGGTATGTGGTACCTATATGGAAAATTGTCCATGTCCTTTTAATTTTTCAATTTTTTGAAGTAAAGGGTTTTGAAGTATGACCCAATGATTCTCTGGATTTCTTCAGTGTCTGTTGTTATGTCCCCTCTTTTCAATTTTGATTTTGTTAATTTGTGTGCTCTCTCTCTTTGCCTTTTGGTTAGTTTGCATAAGGGTTTTTTTTATCTTGTTGATTTTCTCAAAGAACCAACTCTTTGTCTCATTGATTCTTTGTGTTGCTCTCTTTGTTTCCTTTTTATTGATTTCAGCCCTCAGTTTGATTATTTCCGGTCATCTACTCCTTCTGAGTGAATTTGCTTCTTTTTTTATCTAGAGCTATAATGTGTGCCGTTAAGCTGTTAGTGTGAAATTTCTCCAAGTTCTTTATGTAGCCGCTTAGTGTTATGAACTTTCCTCTTAACAATGCTTTTAAAGTGTCCCATAAGTTTGGGTATGTTTATATTCATTTTCATTGAATTTTAGGAAATCTTCAATTTTTTTTATATATTTCTTTCTTGACCCAAGGATGATTCAGTTGAGCATTGTTCAATTTCCATGAGTTTGTAGGCTTTCTGCAATTAGTGTTGTTGTTGAATTATAACTTTAAGCCATGGTGATCCAAAAAGATACAGGGAATTATTCCTTTTTTTTTTTTTTTGTATCTGTTGCAGTTTGCTTTGTTACCGAGTATGTGGTCAATTTTATAGAAGGTTTCGTGAGGTTCTGGGAAGAAGGTATATTCTTTTGTGTTTGGGTGAAATGTTCTATAGATATCTGTTAAACCCATTTGAATTGTAGCTTCTGTTTGTTCCTCTATTTCTCTGTTAAGTTTCTGTCTAGTATTCCTGTCCAATGGTGAGAATGGGATGATAAAGTCTCCCACCATTAGTATGTGGGGTTTGATGTGTGATTTATGCTTTAGTGATGTTTCTTTAACAAATATGGGTGCCATTATATTTGGGCATAGATGTTCAGAATTGAGATATCATTTTTATGGATTTTTTCTTGTGATGAATAAAAAATGTTCTCATCCATTTTTTTTAGTAATTTTATTTTGAAGTCTATTTTGTTAGCTATTAGGATAGCTACACCAGCTTGTTTCTTGGGTCATTTGATTGGAAAATCTTTTCTCAACATTTTACTTTTAGGTAATGTCTGCTTTTAAAGTTGTGGTTTGTTTCTTGTATGCAACAGAAGGATAAATCTTGTTTTCATATCCATTTTGCTAACCTGTATTTTTATATTGGTTGTATTTAATTGAGATCGTAGATATTAAAAGATATTAATAACTAGTGATGGTTGGTACCTCTTATTTTTTGTTTTATTGTTATTGGTGATATTATATATGTATTTTCCTTCTTTGGGTGTTGCTGGTGTGGGATTATCTATTGCCTGTGGGTATAGTTAGCTTCCTTTGTTTGGAGTTTTCCTTCTAGTACTTTCTGTAGAGCTGGATTTGTAGATAGAAATCATTTAAATCTGGTTTTATCACGAAATATCTTGTTTTATCTATCTATGGTGATTGAAGCTTTGTTGGTATAGTAGCCTGGGCTTTTATCTGTGGTCTCTTAGTGTCTGCAGAATGTCTGTCCGGGACCTTCTCACTTTTACTGTTTCCACTAAGAAGTTGAGTCTAATTCTGATAGGTCTGTCTTTACATGATATTAGGTCTTTTTTCTTTACAGCTTTTAATATTCTTTATTCTGTATTATTAGTGTTTTGATTATCATGTGGCTAGGAGACTTTAGCTTGGTCCAGTTTATTTGGTGTTCTTTAAGCTTATTTTACTTTCATAGGCATGTTCTTCTTTAGGTTGAGAAAGTTTTCTTCTATGATTTTGTTGTATATATATTTTCTGTGACTTTGAGCTGGAGTTCTTCTTCTTCTATTCCTAGTATTCTCAGGTTTGATCTTTTCATGGTGTCCCGGATTTTCTGGATGTTTTGTGTTAAGTGTTTGTTGAATTTAACATTTTATTTGACAGATGAATCAATTTTTACTGTCATATCTTCAATAACTGAGATTCTCTTTTCAATCTGTTGTGTTCTGTTGTTTATGCTCACATCTGTAGTTCTTGATTATTTACTCAAATTTTCCATTTCCAGAATTCTCTCAGTTTGAGTTTCCTTTATTGCCTTTATTTTAGCTTTCAAGTCTTGAACTTTGAAACATTTTTCTGTTGGTTAACAAATAGTAGGAGTGATATTCCTGAGATACAGTATGCTATTGCAATGCCTAGATGTGATGTATAGTGATCAAAACAGTTAGTAGTATTTCTGTTGTCTCAACCATCTATATTCCTCTCTGCTGGAAATATACAAAATTCTTTCTCTTAGCAGTTTTTCCTCTACCATAAATTATTTTTAGTAATTCATACTCTACTGTGTTTTAGATTGATAGAGTCTTTTTTTCTCATCTTATATCATACTTGTACTTAGTTATCTCTCTTCCTACTCTATTTACTCTAGCCTCTGGTACCAATATTTCTGCTCCTTACTGTAGAAGATGAACAAGTATTTCCTTGTTTATAACTTTTTTTATTGCTATAACCCCCAGTATGTATGTCTTAGGTACACTCCCCATCATTACTACTGTCTGGTAAAACTTCCTTTTCTTCTCTAGTAATTCAAATTTTATGCATACTTCAAATTCCTTCTCCAAAGTCATCAGCCCATCTTGAGCTCAATCTTTAGACTTTTATGACACTTTTAGTTCATGCCCTACTTTATTACTTCTTGTTTTGTGATTATAGGGTGTTTATTAGCTGGGCCTTTTTAACTGGAATATGAACATCCTGAGAGCAAGGGGTATATCTTATGCCTCACACCCTTTTCTACCTATTCTTCCAAACTAATGCATAGGGCACCTATGAAGAACTCAGGCCATAGTGTCTTAAATTCTTTTGCATTCTTTATTCTTAATGGTGTTAGCAAATGAATGAAAAGAAAGGCTTAAGGAAAGGATGTGAAATTCTGCGTTTCTTAAGCCTTCAGCCATATTAAAAGGAGAGGAGTCAAATGAAAACTAATGCTCCTTCATAATCTTCTCCTCCTTCTCCACTTCTTCTTCTCCTTCCTCCTTGTCCCCTTCTTCTTCTCCTTTTCTTCTTGGTCTTTGTCTTCTTCTGCTTCTTCTTTACCATTCTTTTGCATAAAGTGTGCACACTTTCATAAAAAAAAACTATACAATTAATCATGTTTAAGAAACAACAATATTCTGGGTTTTGAGGTGAATGCTACCAATAATAATCTTGGAAGATAGAAGCACTTGGGAGATAGAAGCAAGTGGGTCTCTGTGAATTCAAGGCTAACATGGTCTATATAGTGAACTTCAGGCTAGCCAAGACTATATAGTGGGATTCCATCTTAAAACAATCAGATCAACTAATCAGCCAACCACCCAAAATCCCATACATGGGTCTTTGAAGACCTGTTTTATATAGTCAGTATAGGCTATGGGAATGGACTTGCTATGGGTTTCCATTCCCTTGTGAAGGCTTTGAGACTTTGCTCCTGCATTTCCTGAAAATTACTTCCCTAATGCCTTTCTGTCTTACCGATAAGATAAAAAGTCTTTGCACATGGAGTGTGTGATATCATTTTCTATGTGCCCGTTGCTGATAACTTCATCCAGTTTGTCATCATCTCACAAATTATTGCAACGTCTTTCTGACTGGTCTGCCTGGGTCAGCCTTTTTCTTTTGACAATTTATTCTTTATACTATAAGTAGTGATCCTTGTAAAACACTAATCTGATTATGCCACACCTTTGTTTAAAACTTCAATGGCTTATCGTGATGTCCTACTCCTTTATTACATCTTAAAACTCCTCTGAAGGGAAATGGAGGAACAGTGGATCTGAGAGACAGTGGAGGTGGGGAGGATTGGGAGGAGGGATAGCTATGGATGTTTTATATGAGAAAGAAAAATTAAATAAAACAAAATTGAAATTTTCTCATTGTTTAGCTCTTACTAAGCTCTTTAGTTTTATGTACTACTTTCTTGAATATAGGAATAGTGCTTTATTTTTTCATCTACCTTCTTGTCTTAGCACTACACAGAAAGTACATGTATAGGCATGCTATTTAAATAAATAATTTCCTAACTTAATAGCCTCAACTAACTTAGCTGGATCTTGGAATTGTATTCAAAGAAATAGTTGTTCAGTTACACTTTGGCTCTTGGCCTGTGTTAACGAAATGATGAATTTAAATGTGTTGTCTATTTTCCTGCTAAATTCAAGGCTCTAGAAAGAACTACCAGAGTAAAATAATACCTGTATCAATGACTAAATGCAGAAATACTTTCTTTGCTCCACACTTCTGAAGTATTTCTAAGTATATTATATCTTTCAGGCATTGTCTTATTTTAAGCAAGAATAGATTTCTGGATTATGATGGACTCCCAGGTGTATCTAAGTTCCAGAAGGACAATACATTTTCCCACGTATATAAAATACACACATGATTTTATTTAATATTTGTAAATACTCTAAAGAATTATCTTTGTTTCATTGATAAAAAACATTATACCTCACATAAGTTAAGTTCCTTGTTCAAAACTGTATGACAATTAACTAAAAAAACAACACATTAATTACACCAGACAAAAAATAATTCTATCCTGAAAGGGGTGATGAAGGGAAATGAAGCCATGTTTTTTTTTTAACTGTGTCAGCTTTCAAAATATTCACAACAGATTGCCATGTCAGACAGTGTAAAATAAAACGAAGGACACTAGATATGGATCAGAGATACCTGTGTTTCTTTTCCATATTTACATCTAACTAGTAATGTCAACTTTAGGAGGTGACTGAACCACTCTGAGAGTACATTTTCTCATGGAAATAAAAACAGGATCTTCCTTGTATGATTGTGTGCCAGTAGCTTTCTGTTGTTATAACAAATACCTGAGATAATCAACTTGAAAAAGGCAATGTTTACTTTGTCTCACAGTGCTGGAGCTTTGTGTCCACACTTGGTCAGCTGCTTTCCAGTCCCCGATGGGGAAAGCTTTAGGAAAATCATGGCAGGAACATGTGACAAAACTGTTCAGCTCATGATCAAATTGGGAAAGAGAAAGAGGAAGGAAACCAGGGGACTATTCCCAAGAACAGACTCTCAATGACCTCCAACCTGTCACTAAGTCCCATCTCTTAGAATTTTTTTTTCCACAACCTCCGAAAAGAACCAAAATGGCCACTAGTCTTTAAGACATAAAACTTTGGAGCAACATTGTAGATATAAACTAGAAAAGGTGTTCTTATGGGTAAATGACTTAAATCCCATTCTGTTCACATTTGATATTACTTCAATCATGCAAAGTCTCTAATTTGGCGGCCTTTCTATTAATACCAGTCTTTCTTCCTCAACCAGAATGTGCCAGCCCCCATACTTCATAATTTAACCTCACCAAGAGTATTAGCACTAGGACTGTTCTAAGAAAATAATCCCTTAAGTTAACGTAAGCAGAGAAGTTTCATAGTGGCTGTGGCAGTAGTTCTAATTATGATAGAAACTATCTGGGTACAGATAGAGTGGTTGGACTCAGCCACTTTAATATGAAAGATGAAAATGTCTCTCTTAGGATAGTCAGACACACAGAGGCTTGAAATGTACGGATAAAAGAAAATAAACTTCCTTATTTGAACTTCAAAGTGACTGAGAAAACAGAGAAGAGTGAGAAAATATGACTTTCTATATTTTACTATGACCACCATATTTTCTGTGCTCAAAACTTCCCAAATTTGGTTGACCCGTTGTTAACTGTAGTTTCCACATTGGAAGCGTCAGAGACAGTGGAAGTTGAGGAGAGTCAAGAATAAATTAGAATTATATATGCAATTATATATGTACATATCTTTCTATAGTCTTTTAAAAACTTTAAAAATGTGAGATAGCTCAATGGTTCATAATACTGACTATGTAATCAGGAAAATCAACATCTACACCCCACTTAAGAAGCTGGTTGTTTTAAGGGGTCTGACTTGCTCTTTTGGACTCTGAGCACACCACATATTCTCCAGCATCCTCACATCTCTTTTTTTACACACACCCCCACACACATAATTTCAATATTTATTTATTTATTTAGTACTGAGGATAGAACCCAGAGTTTTCCTTATGGTATGCAAGTGCCTAACCACTGAGCTACACACAGGGCCAAGAGTTTTATTTTTAATTGACACATATTGTACAAATTTATGGGAGTTACTATAATCTTTTCTGATATATGTTTACATTGTGTAATTGAATGGAACAAATCCATATTTAACTATTTTGTTGGTTGGTGTCCATGTGAGGATCATTACTAATACTCAGTACCCAGGGTTAATAAAACAAACTGTGATTCCATTTTGGATTTAAGTTAGGAGCTAGAAAACATAATTTTGAGTGAGGTAACCCAGACGCTGAAAGACAATTATCACATATACTCTCCTCATACGTGGTTTTTAAACATAAAGCAAAGAAAATCAGCTCACAAACCACAATTCCAGAGAACCTAGACAACAATGAGGTCCCTAAGAGGAACATACATAGATCTAATCTACATGGGAAGTAGAAAAAGTCAAGATCTTCTGAGTAAATTGGGAGCATAGGGACCTTGGGAGAGGGTTGAAGGGGAAGGGAAAGGAGGGAGGGAAGCAGAGAAAAATGTAGAGCTCAATAAATATCAATAAAAAACAAAGAAAACTTCACAAAAACAAACAAATGAAAGAAAATAGTATCCTTCTTATTAACTATGGTAGAAATAATGAACTGTATTTATAGGTATAAGGCAATATTTTTTTTGCTGAACCAAATAAAAATGTAAAATTTGGGGCATGTCAGAGGAAAGTTAATAATAACAAAAAAACTCAGTTTTAATTGCAAACATTTTCTCATATCCAAGTGATTAGATAAGGCCTAAAAATCAGATGTGTCCTTGTTTAGCAACATATTCAGAGATTCCTCTCTCCTGCAGATGTAAAGAATAATAATAAAAATGCTATGTTAGCATATGGTGTTGATTTGTTCAGCTGTATAACTAACTGAGCTGGAACCATCATAATCCCTCTATAAATTCTAACCCTCCTGCATTTTCTTCTTTCAAAATATGTTCTCTTCGATTTCAAGATGAAAATCAAGTCAGAATTGCTCTGAAATATACCACACAGAGGGCAGAGAGACACATCACTGGCAGCAGTTTTGACAGTGGATTATAACCAATCTGTCTGACTTTAAAATCATGAACCCTCATATTAAAGTCCAACATAAATAGTTTGCATTTGCAAGTTCCCTTAAGCTAGGAAAATTAAGACTTCCTGTTCTTTAGGGAGGAAAAGGGCTTAAAACCTTGAGAAGTTAGAAAATGTCTTGAAGCTCTTCATAATTGGGCATTAGTGCGTCCAAACCATATGGATTGCATTTCCTCTTCTAATTTGAACACTGAGGGAAAAAACATGTTTGGCAAAAGGAGTTGTTCATTTTTGCAAATCCAAATAAGTTACTTTCACCCCTGATTCTCCTTCCCAGGCCATACCACATGCCAGGAATATTCCCAGTACTTTTCAGTCTTGAAGTCTTGGGATCTTGAGAGGCCTAACTTCTTCGAGAATCCATCCCTGCATGACTAGAAGAGACATTCCAAATGTCTTCTATGCTTCCTTGGGTAACATTTAGCTTTCTAGACTCCTTTGCATTCAGCTTTTTCCTTATGTATGCTCTTACTTGTGTTTGCTAAAGGCTTATTGTTATCATACATATAAGCTTATGTAATATACTCTACACTGAACAAACATTTCTCATTTAATGAGTCCAAAGTTTTTTGTACTCAATGATACAACCACATATGGGGAAGTAAAAGTAACCCCAGCTAATAATCATCGAATGAGACTCAAACACCAAGAAGGAATCAACACAGAAGGATTCTTCTTGAAGATAAGGGTTGATGGCTTCCAATAAGTCTTTCTTAAAAGGATTTGAGTCAATTTGCTAAGCTAATAAATCTATTTAAAGACACAACAAGCTCCCAAAATGTACTACAACATGTTTTTTTTTCTTTTTTTAAATCAAACTGCTGCCTTTTCATCAGTGCCTTAAGTTTTGCACATGAAAGGACATATATGTTTCAAGAGAGAAGATAAAGGAATGAAAACAATTTGGGTGTTCATAAAGGATAGATTTTCATGTTAAGCTATGTAAATATCACTTAGTATTTGAGTGAGTTGTGGCATGAAAAGGGAAGAGGGGCCGGGCGGTGGTCTACAAGAGCTAGTTCCAGGACAGGCTCCAAAACCACAGAGAAACCCTGTCTCGACAAACCAAAAAAAAAAAAAAAAAAAAGAAGAGGGAGTGAAAAAATAAATAAAGATAATTAAGAATTGAGATAAAAAGGAGTGGAAGTAAACTTTAGTTAGAATTTTATTCATTTCCCGTTCCTGGGGCCCTCCATATTTGTCCCTGTTAGGGTTCTCCTTTTTATCTGATGGAAGCAGATGCAGTGATCCACAGCCAAGCAAAGGGCTGAACTCCTGGAGTTCAGTTGAAGAGTGAGAGGAGGGATCACATGAGCAAGGGGGATCAAGATCATAGTGGGGAAAATCACAGAGATAACTGACCAGAGCTAGTGGGAACTCAGGGACTCTAGACTCAAAGATGGGGAACCTGCATGGGACTGAACTAACCCCTCTGAATATGGGTGACAGTTCTGTGGCTTGATCTGTTGGGGATTGGCAGAGGGACTAGGACTTATCTCAGGTACATAAACTGTTTTTTTTTTTTTTGAGCCCATTCCCTATAATACAATACCTTGCTCAGCTTTGATGGGGGTGGTGATCCTGCCTCAACTTGGTATGCCAGACTTTGTTGGCTCCCCAAGGAAGACCTTACTTTCTCTGAGGAGTGGATGGGGGTAGAATGGGAGGGGCAGGAGAAAGGGAGGGAGTTCGAACTGAGGTTAGTATGTAAAATGAAAAAAATTTTAAATAAAAAATTATACATATTTTGAACTTTAAACAAAAGTCCATAGAAGCATAACTCAAGGTCATAATGCTTGCCATAATACATATAACTTTCTTTATATTTGCTTTATTCCTATCCCCAGTGAAGCCTTGGGTGGGATTTTGGAGACTGGACACTTGTCTACACCTTTCCCCTTTAATACTTATGCTATTTCCACACTCTCATCTCAAGAAGTAGCCAAACATTAGTCCCAAAGGATCATCCAGCTCTTTTCTGATGGATTATAAGGGCTATAAAAACTTTTCCTGCACATAGAAAATGTCTTCAGAACTGTGTTAGCCATTATGGAAGACGTGCAACGCTGAAAGAGAAGACACGGCTATGACTGCTCTGTCCAGAAAATCAAAGGACGATGGTGGAAAACTGAGATTCTGGATGCCAAATGGTGGAAGTCCAGAGAATGCTAGATTTCTACACAAAAACCCAGGACCCTATGAAATGCAAGCATATGATTATGACTCAATGAAGTTTCAAAGAAAATAAGAAATATAATTCCTTGTATGATGAAATTTGAACCTAGAAAATTTGTTGCCTTGAAGTAATACTATACAGGTCAAAAGTAACTGTATAAAGTCTTTTCCTTCCTTCCTTCCTTCCTTCCTTCCTTCCTTCCTTCCTTCCTTCCTTCCTTCCTTCCTTCCTTCTTCCTTCCTTCCTTCCTTCCTGCTTCCTTCCTTCCTTCCTTCTTCCTTCCTTCCTTCCTTCCTTCCTTCCTTCCTTTCTTTCTTCCTTCCTCTCTCCCTCCCTTTTTCCCTCCTTTCCTTCCTTTCTTCCCTCCTTCCTTCCTTTCTCTCTTCCTCTCTCCATTCCTTCTCTTCTTTTTTATTTCTTTATTCATTTTATTTTTATTTATTTATATTTTGGTGTTTCAATACAGGGTTTCTCTGTGTAGCCCTAGCTGTCCTAGAACTCTCTCTGTACAGACCAGGCTGGCCTTGAACTCAGAGATATCTACCTGGCTGTTTCTCTCAAGTGCTTGGATTAAAGGCTTGTGTCACCAGTGCCTGGCTAAAGCATTTCATAATTGTCCCCATTTCTGTATTTTTCAGAGACTTTCTCATTCTATCTCCTCCTCTGCCCAGCTCTGGGTTTTGTTCTTAGAATTTGTCTTTTAAGACCTTAAGAGGTAGGAATATATAGATTAATTAATTGGTTCATATAATTGATTTGAAAAAGAGGCTATTTTATAAGTTAAAAATATAAAATATTACATAACCTCTCCCTTTCACACTCATGGCCAAAGGAGAGATTGTTCAGATAAACTAGAAGGAGGTTAATCATTTAGGATACAGCACCAGGATCTCATGGTTGACAACTAGCAGCACAGCTGCACATAGAAAACTTAGGTAGAAATCATGTTCAGTGTTGGTTTGCTTATTTACCCTTCTTTCAGACATGAAAGACGCAGTCTGTCTGACAAGGAGGAGCTTCTTTGTCAGACCATTCAGTGAGAAAAGTGAGACTTGATGACACATTTGAATTCTTTATCCAGGAAGAGGAAGTGAAACCAAGTTGAAATAAAGATCAGAGAGAGGTGTGCACAACCCAAGTGAGATCATGATGAGTGCAATTCTTATTTTGCTTTGATTGACATTAACAGGAATATAGCAGCCACTGTGGTAAGCATGTCACAAACATCACCTGATGCAATGAACAAGACTTATGAAGTATGTATTATTTTTACAACTTGTTTACCAAAGAGGCGACCCATGTTTCCACAATAAGTGATTTTGTCAAAGTCATCTGGCTAGTCTGCAGAAGTAAATACAAATTCAGCCCTGCCCAGCCCTATATAAGTACTATATGGTACTTCTACCTTCAATAGAGTCATCTCTTCTTGGCCCCAGGTGTTTATAAGGGAGAAGACTAAATGACCACATTGATTATATTGCAATCAGCTTACTTAAGTTACAGTATTAACTTGTCAACAGGAGTCACTGAGACTATAGTGACAGATTCTTATTTGTGTATTTAAGTTTTCTTTTCTAGGTGTTTGCTCTGGTACTGTGACTATGCTTGAAGAGGAAGATGGAAGAATATGGATCAGGTGGAACATATTGCAGAACCTGCGGCTTAATGCTGAAATGACTTATTGCTGTATCTTTATAGAGACAGAAGAAGAAACATAGCTTGCTAGTTTGAAAAGAAAAGTCCATAGACATGTGATAGCTGTCTTCAAATATTTGGTAGATTATAACGTGAAAGTAGCATGGAATTTGCTCCATCTACCTGCCCAAAGTAAAAATAGGAACAATGGGAAGATAGTAGAGGAAGATAGATTTTAGGTCAATAGAAAATAACTTCAAAAATATAATGTAACATTTCATAATATTGACTTGTGCCTTGGAATCTTTTTTAAAAGATCATAAGAGAACTTCTATTGCTTTAAATGAATGAAATAAAGTTTATAAGATCTCATAGAAAAGGATTTACACTGAATTGTCACTAAAATCTTTAAAAACTTTAATAAGCTTGAAATGGCATGAAACATGTGTGTTCTTATGATAATGCAACGGAGGTTTCTTACCTACATTTATAGTGGAAGCAATGCTAAGCTATAATTAGACATCAGAGAACATGCCAATATATTATTTTCCCATCAAATTTTGTGAAACCCAATATATATATATATATATATATATATATATATATATATATATATTACAAAGTTATGGTTTCTCTATCCTGAAAGTAGTAATTTTTAAATTTTTTTTAGTTGTTGCAAAAAAAAAAATCTTTCCGCCTCCTCCCCGTTTCCCAATTCCCTCCCCCTCCTCGCACACATCGCCCCTTCCCCCACTCCCCTCCCCCTCTCCCCCTCCCCCCATTCCATTCTCCCTCCCTCTCAAGAATGAAGAGCTGTCCAGATTCCGTGCCCTGCGGGAAGTCCAAGGTCCTCCCACTTCTATCCAGGACCAGGAAGGTGAGCATCCAAACAGGCTAGGTTTCCACAAAGCCAGTTCATATATTAGGATCGAAACCTAGTGCCATTGTCCTTTGCTTCTATTCAGACTTCATTGTCCACCACGTTCAGAAAGTCCGGTTTCATCCCATGCTTATTCAGTCCCAGTCCCGCTGGCTTTGGTGAGCTCCCAATAGATCAGTTCCACTGTCACAGTGGGTGGGTTCACCCCTCGTGGTCCTGACTTCCTTGCTCATGTTTTCCCTCCTTCTGCTCCTCATTTGGATCCTAAGAGCTCAGTCCAGTGCTCCAATTTGGGTCTCTGTCTCTATCTCGATGCATTGCCAGATGAAGGTTCTAAGGTGATATCCAAGATATTCATCAGTATGGCTATGGGATAGGGTCATTTCAGGTTCCCTCTCCTCAGTTGCTCAAGGTACTAGCTGGGAACATCTCCCTGGACACCTGCGAGCCACTCTAGAGTCAAGTCTCTTGCCACCCCTAAGATGGCTCCCTTAATTAGGATATATATTTCTCTGCTCCCGTGTCCACCCTTCCTTTATCCCAACCATCCCATTCCCCCAAGCTCCCCCAATTCTCCCCTTCTCACGTTTCTCACCCCATTTCCCCTTAGCCCCATGCTACCTCACCCCCAAGTTCCCAGGTTTTGCCCTGCAATCTTGTCTACTTCCCATATCCAGGCGGATGACTATATGTTTTTCTTTGGGTTCACCTTCTTATTTAGCTTCTCTAGGATCACAAATTATATGCTCAATGTCCTTTATTTATAGCTAGAAACCAATTATGAGTGAGTACATCCCATGTTCATCTTTTTTGGGCCTGGAATACCTCACTCAGGATAGTGTTTTCTATTTCCAACCATTTGCATGCAAAATTCACGAAGTCATTGTTTTTTACCGCTGAGTAGTACTCTAATATGTATATATTCCACACTTTCTTCATCCATTCTTCCATTGAAGGGCATCTAGGTTGTTTCCAGGTTCTGGCTATTACAAATAATGCTGCTACGAACATAGTTGAACAAATGCTTTTGTCATATAATAGGGCATCTCTTGGGTATATTCCTAAGAGTGGTATTACTGGATCTTGGTGTAGGTTGATCCCGAATTTCCTGAGAAATCGCCACACTGCTTTCCAAAGTGGTTGCACAAGTTTGCATTCCCACCAGCAATGGATGAGTATGCCCCTTCCTCCACAACCTCTCCAGCAAAGGCTATCATTGGTGTTTTTGATTTTAGCCATTTTGAAAGGTGTAACATGGTATCTCAAAGTTGTTTTGATTTGTATTTTCCTGATCACCAAGCAGGATGAGCATGATCTTAAGTGTCTTTTGGTCGTTTGAATTTCTTCTGTTGAGAATTCTCTGTTCAGTTCAGTGTCCCATTTTTTTAACTGGGTTAATTAGCATTTTAAAGTCTAGTTTCTTGAGTTCTTTATAAATTTTGGAGATCAGACCTTTGTCTGTTGCAAGGTTGATGAAGATCTTCTCCCAGTCAGTGGGTTGCCTTTTTGTCTTAGTGACAGTGTCCTTTGCTTTACAGAAGCTTCTCAGTTTCAGGAGGTCCCATTTATTCAATGTTGTCCTTAATGACTGTGCTGCTGGGGATATGCGTAGGAAGTGATCTCCTGAGAGAGAAAATGGTTTGCAATGTACTGCAGGCTTGTCTTGAACTCACCATCTTCCTGGATCAGTCTCTAAATGCTGGAGCAATAGATGAATGACACCCACAATGAAACCAAAAGAATGGTTTAAGGAAAGAGAATGTTTAAATTGGATTTCTAATTTAGTTGCATACTAAATGAGATTTAAGTTCTAGGATCCTGATACTCTTTGCTCAAAGCTCTTGAGTGTTTTTTGTTTAAAATTATCCTTTGCAAATAACTTGTTTTATTTTCTAAATAGAAGACTTTCTTTTACAGTTCCTTACACAGTCCTCCAACAGAACAAACATGAAGAAAAAAAAAAGGTGATGCATCTGGTTGAACTGGAAACGACAACCCTAGTTCCTGGCCTGCTCAGTGCACCCCTCCAACTAATCTACTTTTCTCCTTCCCAATCTCGACAGTAAAGCCTCAGGGTTTTGTGAAAGAGCCACAGAATTCAATAAAAATCCCTTAGATTTGCCTCCAAGTTTTTTCTAGAACTTTACCTCTCAGAGGTTGTTCATCAGTGCCGTCATTATTTCTAAACAACCTACAGACATTTCTGGCACCACGCCTCTGTGCACACTTTTCCCCAGTCTGGAATGCCTTACACACCCTCCTCGTATTTGCTGTTTCACTAAACTATAGTTTCCCTTAAGATCTTATTAAGTTCCACTTCCTTGGAAAAGTATTCTCTAATGACTCACCCTTGGTGATTGTTTTTGCTTGTTGATCTACTTGAATAATGCTCTCTGGTTGACATAAGTGATGCAGCTTTCCTTTTGTTGCTGTGTCCAATTCTGTCTTCTCACCAAGAGAGCAGGCAACTGGAGCTCTTAGACTACTCTGCATCTCTGGGGTCCAGTAACTTATGCTGCATACAGCAGATGTGGAATTTGTTCTTATCTATGAAACATATTTTTCACATTTATACTATTTCTCTAAAAATTCATAAGGGAATTCAACATGCATTTCATCTGCCACAACTTCTTGAGCACCTAACAGGATTCAGGCTCTTTTGGATTCCTCTGGTCTGCATATGGCACAGTTTGGACAGAGAGGACATATGTAAAGGTCACCTAGAAGGGAGGAAACCATGATTTGGATAGATGGAATTGTGTCTATTCTTTTGAAAGGAGGTAAGGTGCAAAAAAATGAATAGAAAGCAGGCATGCTTGAAGATAAAGAAGCAGGTTGAAACATGATTAGGAAAGACAAAGAACAAGAAAGAACAAAAGGAAGGTGACTCACATCCTGGGATCTACAAGGATTAATGTGAAAACTAGATAAATGCGTGGTTCTAAACAAATACCAGGGATAGGACCCTTTTCTTTCCTGGTTTCCACCCACAGTCAGAGTTTTGTGCTACCAGCTCAAAGTATACTTTTGGGCTTAAATTCTTGGTTAAGACTCTGGGCTCTTTTGCAAAGTCTCATTTGAAAAGAAAACACAGCAAGAGGAGGTGCTCCTGAGTTACTGACATCATAATGTCTGTTTTGTACCTCTTTCGAAATCCACTTTAATTCGAAGAGCAACTAGTTGAAGACTCTCTGTTGTAAGGAACAGTAATAAATGCCTTAGTTGAGGGAAGGAAGCCTGCAATTTCAAGAGCAAACATAACTAGGATAAAGTAGAATCCCGTGATAAAGTTCTTACAAGCAGTTAAGAAGAGTGAGAACTTAAAAATAACTAAGCTTACGAAGCCATGTGTTTTACCCTGTGACAGGCACTGTTTCACGCATTTGACGAGTGTTATCTTATACACAAGAAACCTTTGGGTTAAACATCATTATCATTCTCATACTAGCGATAGCAAAATTGATGTAACATATTTTAGGTCAGGCAACCTGTGTAGACGGCAGATTGACAGCACTGGAATTCGAACCTGTTAGCAGTGCTCTTTTTTGTGGCTTATGAATGTCCAAGTCCATTGTTGTACTGTCAAACATTGTTCCTACTTGATTAGCAAGAAAGAAAACAAAATAGAAGTCAGTCTGTGCTTTGAATGAAATTGCTAAGGGAAATAGGCACCAGGGAACTTGATATTGATAGCAAGCCAGAAAAATCCCCACTTCTCACTAGATTCAGCTGTTTAATTCTCTTTTCGCTATCCTGTTTCAACACCCCTCTCAAGATTTGTGGAGATACTAAAAGTAATAACTCATAGAGGCCAATCTGACTTTTACTTCTTTTCTTCCCTTTCTTTTCATGCAGGTGTTGTGAACATAGAACTTGTCCAGCAGCCCAACAAAGATACTAGAAGAAAGAGGGTCATGTGTAAAATAGTGTAAATCATCTGGACTGATTCAAGGCTGTCTGGCTCTTTGTTTGTTTAGGCTAGGGATGCTCCAACTGGGAGTTTTATGAATTACACCACAGAAGCCAGTGGTCATGAGGGAAAATAACTTTTGAATTTTCTGTTTCTGAACATTGTGTTCTTCTTATTTAAAGCCAGAAATATCTAACAGTGGGGTTCACCTGAAGCTCTGAGTCAGTAAAGTTATCAAATGCAACTCAAGGTAATACAAGACAAGGAAGTCTTACACTTCATGAATGTATTTAAAAGTCATCTACAAATCCGATTGGCCTCAAGGTAATTTATTGAGTATAGTCTTAGGGTGATGGCTATTCATGACAAAGGTTTTTCATTAAGGCAAGCCACTTCATTTGATCTTTTTCTAGGAACCCAGACCCCTAGATTATCTTCTTAATAGAACGTGTCCCAGCATGCCTCTTTTTAGGACCTTGCTAAATCTTCACTCCCCTACCCTGCTGCTTTCTTACATACACCTTCACCCCCTCCTCATCCACCTTGTGCTTCCTTACCATCCTTTGCTCCTTTCCTGACACACATTCAGCCAACCCATCAAAAACCTTGAGGGTATACAACTTCCTTTTTGGCATCAATGTAGAAAATGACATTTGTTTATAAATAATGCTATCACTTTTCGGCTGGAAAATGAGCTCATGCTACTCTAGAGAGGAGTGAGGAGAGTACACATTGCTCAAGCTAAGAAGGTTCTACTTACATTTTTAAATAATTTTATAGACATCAAGTTTACATTTAAGATGCTTAATACTAGGAGAACCTGACCCACTGAATCAACTAAGCAGGGCTCGTGAGGGATCACGGAAACAATCATGGAGCATGTATGGGTTTGAGCTAAGTTCACTGTTTATATGTTATGGTTGTACAGCTTGCTGTTCTTGTGGGATTCCTAAAGGAGTGGGGGTATCTCTGTTTCTCTGTGCTTGGTGACCTTTTTATAATACAAGTTTCCCTTGTTCAGCCTTGATATGAGAAATTGTCTTATTGTATCTTGTTATGCTGTGGTTGAATGATATCCCTGGGAGACCTGCTCTGGGGAATGAAGGGTGGGGGGAGGTCTGGGAGTACTGAAGAGAGGAGAAATTGCAGTCAGGAAGTATTGAAAACAAAAAATAATAAAATAAAGTAAAATAAAAAACAAAGATAAAATAAAATGCATCATATCAAAGTGTTTAGTAGTTAGTCCTAGTAAGCATGCATTCATGTAACATTTGTTCATATCAAGCTATGAAACATAGCCTGATTCCAGAAAACACAATCTTACCCTTGTATTTAGAACAGTCATTAAGATATTTGTTGTTACCAAATAGCATGTTTTGGGACTTCATATATAGAAAGTCATATAGTATTTACATTCGATATAAATAGAGAGCCTAAAGATTTATCTCTGGTATTGTGCAGACTGATAATTTACACATTTTAAATTTTTGGGTCATTTAAATTAATTGTTTCTTAGATGTGTGTGTGTGTGTGTGTGTTTGTGTGAGTGTGTGAGTGTGTGTGAATGTGTGTGTATGTGTGTGTTTACAGAATGTACCACAATTTATTCTACACATTTGATTATTTGAATCAGTTCGAAGTTTTAGTGGCTATAAAACTTGTACAGTCTGTTTTATGTGACTTTCTTAGTCTGTTTCTGTTGCTGTAACAGAATATTTAATTTTTTAGATTATTTTATGTGTAGGGGTATGTTGCCTGTATGTATGACTAGACTATGTGCACATATCATGGAGACCAGAAGAGGGTATCAGATTGCTTGGAACTGGAGTTACCTATGCCACTTTTTGGTGCCAGGAATAGAACCCAGGTTCTCTGAAAGACCAAAAAGTCTTCTAAATGACTTAGCCACCTCCCCATCCTTTGTAATAGAATATTTAAGACTAGGTACTTATAAAGGAGTTTCTCTCATGAATTTAGAGGCTGCGCCATTCAAGAGCATGATGCTTTCCAAAAGGGTTTTGTTATTATGACAAAGCATAGTCCCAACTTAGGGAAACAAGATAAAACTGAAGATATGGCCTCATTTTATATTAAAGTTTTCTCATGATAACTAATACAGTCCTGTGAAAAATACCTCAGTTCCTATCAGTTACATGTCCAGTTTGGAAATTCCTACCTGCCAACCCTTCCACAAACCTCAATACAGGCCCTGGAGACGACAAACAATACCTAGCTCGGTACAGTGGTTATATGCAAAATATGTTGTTATGGATTAATTGGGCTCATAGTTAAGATGCATATTTGACTTAATAAGAAAGTATGAAACATTTTTACTCTGGGTTTTGTCCCATTTTTTCTTTATTTATTGATTTTTATTGAGCTCTACATTTTTTTTTCTGCTCCACTCTCTGCCACTCCCCCCCCCCCCCCTTCAACCCTCTCCCAAGGTCTCCATGCTCACATTACTCAGGAGATCTTGGCTTTTTCTACTTCCCATGTAGATTAGATCTATGTATGTCTCTCTTAGTGTCCTCATTTTTGTCTAAGTTCTCTGGGGTTGTGATTTGTTGGCTGGTTTTCTTTGCTTTATGTTTAAAAACCACTTATGAGTGAGTACATGTGATACTTGTCTTTCAGGGTCTGGGTTACCTCACTCAAAATGATGCTTTCTAGATCCATCCATTTTCCTGCAAAATTCAAGATGTTATTTTTTTTCTGCTGTGTAGTACTCCGTTGTGTAAATGTACCACATTTTCCTTATCCATTCTTCGGTCGAGGGGCATTTACATTGTTTCCAGGTTCTGGCTATGACAAACATTTTTTATTCTCCTATCTACAGGGTGTAAGTATTCCAATTGTTTCAATTCCATGCCAAAACATAAGTGATATCATTGTTTTTAATTTTAGCCATTCTAATAACTATAAATTTTGATATTTTATTTCAATTTATATATTCATCAAGGCTAAAAATATTTATTACATAATTTTAACTTAATTTTTTATTCTATGTGTATGGGAGATTTCGCTGCATGTATGCCTGGACAGAATTTAGATTCAGTGCCTAAAGAGGTCAAATGGGGGCACTAGAGCCTTTGGCACTGAAGTTACAGATAGTTGTGAGCTGCCTTGTGGTTGCTGTGAATTGAATTCCTGTCCTCTGGAAGGTCAGCCAGTGCTCTTAACTAATGAGTCGCTTTTCCCAGCACATTGCTTATCATCTTATGTGCTTCTAGATATAACTTCTTTCATAAAGTCTTTAAAACATCTTTCCACCCTTCTCTTTTATTGATTGATGCTTTTTATTGAGTTGTGAGATTTCTTTAGATGTTTCTATGTCAGTATTTACATTCTTAGGATTACAAACTTCTTCAAAATAAAATAAAGTAATAGATTAGAAGAAAACATTAATCTAGGATTTGCATTTTTATTTTTGTCTGCGTGTACTTTGAAGACCTTAAATTTTTCATTTTATAAAATGTACTTTAGGACTTTCCCTAGTATAAAGACACATTTGTTCTAAGGAGTCTAAGACATTGTCTAGTAAAAAATACTCATTTGTTCTAAGGAATTGAGGTTTCAAAGGTTTTCTTCTATAAATTTTATAAATTTAGTTTTTTAAAGCATTCTATCCATTTCAATTTAACTAATATGAATGAGATGACAATTCCTTCTTTCACCATTTAGCTATTCAGTTATTCCAAATCCTATTTTTTAGATAACTACAAAATCCATCTTGAATTTCTTAGACATTTGTTGAGACTCATTTGAACATACAATAATTACATACTTCTCGATTATATTTTATTGATCATAAACAACTTTTCACGTATACCTTATTGTCTTGATAACTGCAGTTTTATAGTCTTATTAGTCATAAGTTGTATCAACATACATTAATTGTACAAAATGATGAGTTTCAATTTTACAGTTATATATGAGTATATTTTACACTTTGATCTTATTAATTTCCTACTACTCTCTTCTGCATCTTCTCCCCACTTCCCATGGTTCATTTCTTTTTGTTTGAACAGTCCCTTTGGTAGTAAGTATTGATATAAATGAATCTTTTAACTTTGTTCTTCTTGTTAGATATGGTGTCACACCGCTGTAATCCTAGCATGTGGTATATGGAGGCAGGAGGATCAGATATTGAATGTCATCCGTAGCTATACAGCAAGGCCAGACTGGGCAATGTGAAATTGTGTCAAACAAACAGCAGCTTTATATATAAAGAGAAAAAGTTAAGGTTGCTGTGATTATTTTTAGATTATTCGCTGCTCACTGTTAATATAAAAATGAGCTTAATTTCTATAAAGAATATTGCTTAGCTGTTGACTGGGCCCTTAAATCAATGGGGAACAATTGTAAGTTTCACAAATTGAAATTTCCAATTATGGTCAGGGCATATCTCACTATTCATTTAGATATTTTGTGATTTCTTTCAGGACTATTTCTTTTTTTGGTTTTTCGAAACAGGGTTACTCTTCATAGCTTTGGAGACTGTCCTGGAACTCACTCTGTAGACAAGGCTGGCCTCGAACTCACAGAGATTCAACTACCTCTGCCTCTGACTGAGGACCGTTTATTTTTTTGTCTCTTTCAGTATACTGATATACTGCATAACATATTATGTATTTTGGAAAAAAAATGTATTTCTATGCATATTAAATTGAATTACAAAGATTCATTTTCTAATGATATATTGCTAGCATATAATAGCTAATTGGCAACACATCTTTGCATATAATTTATCATTTTCCGTGGTTCTTAAGAATTGTTGAGAAGAATGGAGCAGAGGGCTGCATTCCTGCTGCTTTGGCTCATGGCCGCCTGGCTAGCTTAGTCCCAGAAACAATTACACAGAAACTGTATTCTTTTAAACACTTCTTGGCCCATTAGTTCCAGCCTCTTATTGGCTAGCTCTTACATATTGATCTAACCCATTTCTAATAATCTGTGTAGCCCACAAGGTGGTTTACCAGGGAAGATCTTAACCTGAGGCCGTGTCGGGTGGGAGAATCATGGCGACTCCTGACTCAGCTTCTTTCTCCCAGCATTCTGTTCTGTTTACTCCGCCTATCTAAATTCTATCCTATCAGAGGGCCAAGCAGGTTCTTTATTAATTAACCAATGAAAGCAACAGATAAGATACAAGACCCACCTCCATCAAATAATAATTTCTATCTTTAGCTATTTGACTGTGATCTGCTTACACATGGTTGTTTCCCTTCTTTTTGGGTGTTAACATGCCTTTTAAGTTAACATAGCAGTACATATTCATGGAATGTGGCTCGATCATCTAAGACATTTATATAAAGTATAAAGATCAAATCAAAGTAATTATAACAGGATTCCTTCTACCCTATCAGTTCTTTGTGTTTGGAGCTTTTGTGTGAATCTCTCTTTTCTAGATCTTTATAAAATACATAGTAAGTAGGTCATTGTGAACTATTATCACTGTATTGTTATTGAACACTTACTAGAACAGATTCCATGTAAGTTTTTTTGATACTTTTCATCCAACCTCATTTTCTAGCTTATAGTAATTATCATCTGTTCTCTTTTGTATTTTGAGATAAAGTTTTCTTTTCATCTTTGTGTTTTTCTTTATAGTTCACTAGCTATGGCTTGCTGAAGTCTTGAAAGTTTATTTTAAAGTATATTGTTTTCCCACTACACTTCAGAATATTGGAATCTAGGTGTGGTGGTGCACACCTTTAATCCCAGGTCTTGGGAGACAGAGATAAGCACATCTCTGTGAGATTGAGGCCAGCCTGGTTTACAAAGTGAGTTTCAAGTAAGCCAGCACAACAAGGTAAAACCAAGTGTAAAATTTTTTTTGAGCTTTTTTTCCCCAAACATCTTTTTCTTATTGCCTCTAATGGCCCAACTTTTTCAGAAACTCAGAGATTTGTATTGTCTCACAAGTCAGTAAGTCTTTTTGTTACTTTCCAATATTATTCTTCTTGTTTTTAGATTATAGATTTGAACTTCATTATTCCATAATTTTTCTAATAATATATTGTTTGCATTTTTACTAAGGTTTCTTCCATCTGTTTTGTTACTTAACTATATTCTTCTTTATGTCTTTGGATATATTTTTAAATGGCTACTTTGGAAATCTTATAAGATCTTGGCATATATGTTTGCTTTTAGATGGATTGATTGATTTCAGACTTAGATTGATTGATTGATATTTAGTTCTTTGTTTAAAATAATCAAGTGTAGACCTATATAAAATTTGGATTATAATATAAGAAACTAATTTCACATATTGGCTTTATTTAAATAATTTGTTAGGGTGATAGTCACCTACTTTATGGGCAATTCTTGCCTTCATGGAGACTTGAATAAAGGCTTTGCTAGGTGGGACTAGTGTAGCTACAACCCTAATGCAGCCCTTAATGCAAGTCTTTTATGATCCCACAACTAAATTATGGGAATTTTATTGAGCTTTTCCCACTCTGGTTGTGATGAAATTTCGTTTTTTAAACACTGTGCCATCTTAAGCCTGTTCCACTCAGTCCTACTCTACCTCTTGCTGCTAGGACTTGCACAACCTTATTCTGTACTTGTACAGACCAACTCTTGGCTAATGACTCATGGGAAACCCCAACAAAGGTATCTGTGAATCCTGCTGTACAGCTTCCTTTTTTTTCTTGTATCTTTCTCTACATGTCAGTATCTTCTCAAATCAGTAGGACTGCCATGGTCAGCTGGGATTACACTTCTTATGTCTTACACTGAAAGTTATACTAAGACAGAGTACTGACCAGAAGAATATAAGACTCTCATTTTTGTTTTTCTTTTCTGGATTACCAGAGATCTGCACTAGCTATTGTCTGACACTTTAAAACAGTTGATTTGTGGGACTAGAGGTAGGACTCAGAGAAGATCATTGGTTGTTTCTCTAGAGGACCTGGGTTCGACTGCCAGCACCTACATGGAGGCATACCATCACCAATAGCTAGTTCCAGGGGATATAATGTCCTCTCTTTTTTTTACTTTCATGGATACCAGACATACATGTGGTGCACAAACATGCATGCAAACAAAGTATCTATACAGATAAAATAAAAATTAAAAAAACATTATTTTACACTACATCCAGGTTTATAACTTCTTTACATAACAAGTTAATGTCTACTTTTAGATAATTCCTCAGAAACAGAACAGATGCTTTTCTGCTTTCTAGTGTTTTTGTATCTCTGTTTCTTAAGTATTGCTATTATTATTCAGATGTGTATATATACATACACAGTATATATATATATGATTTATGATTATGCTTCATATATATATATATATATCTTTACATTACACAGTACTCAGGATTAAACATTTATCCTCTTGTATGCCAGGCAAGCACTTTGACACTGAACTATTCACAACCCTTTCCCTATTAAAATTTTTATTAAAATTTTCCTTATTAAAAGTTTTATTGACTGGCCTTAAACTTTCAATCCCCCTGACCTTCCTTTCCTCCTAAGTAACTTGGATCATAGTCCTGGGTTATTAGGCCCAAGTTCATATGTGTGTGTGCAAAGATAAATTGAGCATAATTGGAGTTACCCTACATAGAGGATTATGCTCGTCCAAGAAGCCATATGCCACCAACTAAAATGGCCAGTGCCAGGTGTAGGGTGACCCAGAGATCCACAGAACAATATAGAGTTGCCATTGATATTGGTTTTCTACAAGAACTTAATGATAAGACCCCATTGCTAAATTGTTCACACAGAGGCCATGGAGAAATCAAATTGACACTGACAAAAAAACTTTTTTTCCTGCTGGCTAGTTCTTGTGGTATTGAGAGGTGCTGGCCAGTAGCTTTCCAAATTAGAGGGAGTTCATCAACAGCCTTGTCCAATGGCAAATCCTGTGAACTGCAGTAATGACCAGCTCAAGGACCATCTCAGAATAGAGTGGCAAGAAGACTGTAAAAGCCAGAGGTTGGGGAGGACCAAAAGGAAACAGCATGCTCTGGACATGTCAGCATTTCTGAACTCAGGAATTCACAGCATTTCTGGCTACCTGCACAAGACCTGTACAAGATTAAACTAGTCAACTTCTAGCATCCACTGTGAAGGGCCTCATGAGCTCCCATTCTTAATGATAGAATCATGGATGGTTAAAGGCTTTAGGAGGAGGGATAGTCAGTTTTCTTTAAGGTTATGGCTCTTGGTAGGTGGTCTGCACTCCAGCAGATGGTTCTACCCTCATGAGTATATTGAACAGCACAATATGGATCAGTTGGGGTACTAAAACAAATAAAAGAAAAGGACAAGAAGTTGGAAGTTAGGAACATAAGAGTGGATTGGGAGGAGTCAAATAATTAATAAAAACAACAACAAAAAACACTACCAATCTAAAGCTGAAAACCAACAACTATTCATAAGTGTAGTTACAAATCATTTTGTAGCAATCAGTCATTTTATACAGACTACAAGGACCTTAGTATTTGTTTATAAGCACTCTTTTCTTAGGAAAAAAAAGTCATTCAGAAAATAAAACAAATTATCTGATCAAGAATTAAGTAAACAGAATAACAAATAACGCATTCTTGAAACAAATTTCTTTCTAGTCTGCTTACCATCTAGACTCAGATATCTCAACAGTTGCTTCAAGTAATATATTTGAAAGAAGAAACCCAGGGGAACGTATAACATTTCAGTGATAATTACTCAATGTATCTGAAAAGTCACTGATGCCATCAATAAAATGTGGTCATCCCAAAATCTGGCTACTTTATAGAAAGTTCCTGTTTCATGTTGAGGAAGACTAGCTGGGTCTGAGCAAGGGACTTTGTCATTTGTACAAGAATGTTTGACATGAGCCATACCTCTCTCTTTCCAAGAAGCAATTTCTACTCAATATAGTGATGACACAGTAGTGGTTCTAGGTTGATATTTGCAATTATTCATTGGATTTTAAAGTGAGACACAACCGCCCTTTCTCACATCTCAATTACAATAACCACTGTGGGTGTTATTTCAAAGCCTTTCTGAGTATCTGGCAAAATTATTTTTGTGAACTGTCATCATTGTCCATTTCTCAAATGGACTCAAATCTCAGTCATTCAGATATTAAAATTTAGATAGGTGAATGCACTGTGGTAGTTCTCTATTCTAATGTTAGCCATTTCCCATTGTTTTAAAGATATCTCGAACCTTGCTGTAATCTCTCTGTCTTAAATTTTTCTTATTTTTTCTATCTTTTAGTAAGAGATAGAGTAACTAAAATTTAACCCATTTGTTTGTCACTGATAATCAGACAAAGTTGCTTTAGTCCTCCTTAATTTTCTGGAAAGCTGACTAACAGAAATTGGACACTCTAACCAAGTGCCTGCTTGAACATCAAATCCAAAAAGAGTTGAATTTACTTCCTAGTTCGATCTTTCATAATGAGGAGACATTGGATTCATACAAGCTTGAGAACTGTGAGGAAACTGTGTTCCACTTTCTAGAGTAAGTTAATACACATGGATTATTGAGACTCTAGTGGATATAACTTGGTTTAGCATAAAGTTGTTTAGGTTTTAATACTTAAAATTCCTTTTCACCTAAAACTACTTTCAGGATCCTGAGAAAATATGCCTATAAAATAAATATTTAAGCAAAGCATTTACTAGTAACAAATCAGAAATATTTATTTTAAAACAATTCTTTGGTTTATATGTATAATTTTATCATTTAAAATAAAAGCAAATCTGTGTACTAATGAGGATACATTTATCTTTTGCTTAAAGAATTAAGCTTTGCCTGAATATTTGATATTACAGAATACAGGACATTCTCCGGGTTTTCTAGAGTTGATTGACATTTTGATTTTATGGTTGTCAATATTGAAAATGCCATTTTGCATGAATATATAGCACAAAATGGCAGAAGTTTGTTTAGGGCTCATTCATCATTGATTTGACAAAAAAGGTGGCATATACGAGGAGTTGAAAGGGGAGGGAATGGCAGGAATGATGTAGATCCAGTGCTTATGTATTAAGTTCTCAAAATAATTTACATTTCAAAAAGAAATAACTGACATGGGAAATACACTTGAATGCATTGACATAGCAGATCACTTCCTAAATATAACCGCAGTAGCACAGAGACTGAGAGAAATAATTAAAAAATGGGACCTCCTGAAACTAAGAAGCTTCTGTAAAGCAAAGGACACAGTCAACAACACAAAATGGCAGCCTATATAATAGGAAAATATCTTCTCCAACCCCACATCAGACAGAAGGCTGATTGAGCTCCAAAACATACAAAGAACTCAAGAAATTGGGCATCAGAAGAACAAATAATCCAATAAAAAATGGGGTACAGAACATAAACAGAGAACTCTTCTTTTTTTTTTCTTTTTTTTTTTTTTTTTTTTTTTTTTTTTTTTTGTTTTTCGAGACAGGGTTTCTCTGTGGCTTTGGAGCCTGTCCTGGAACTAGCTCTGTAGACCAGGCTGGTCTCGAACTCACAGAGATCCGCCTGCCTCCGCCTCCCGAGTGCTGGGATTAAAGGCGTGCGCCACCACCGCCCGGCCTAAACAGAGAACTCTTAACAAAGGAATAATAAATGGCTGAAAGACACTTAAGGAAATACTCAAATTCCTTAGCCATTAAAGAAAGGCAAATCAAAACAACTCTGAGATTCCATCTTACACTCATAAGTGGCTTTTAGACATAAAGCAAAACAACATCATCAACAACAACAACAACAAAACCAGCCACAATTAACAATCCCAGAGAATCTTGACAACAAAGAGGAACTGAAGAGAGACATACATGGATCTAACCTACATGAGAAGTAGAAAAAGACAAGATCTCCTGAGTAAATTGGGATCATGGGAACCATGGGGGAGGGCAGAAGGGGAGAGCAGAAGAAGGGAGGGGAGCGGAGAAAAATTTATAGCACAATAAAAACAATAAGAAAATTTAAAAAGAAAGAACTATTAGCAATTCTATTCCTAGACCACATCAAAATTATTTTAATGAATATTTTCTAAAATATGAGTCAACAATAAAAAATGTCAACAATATTATTTTCATTTTTGTGTGTGTTTGTGTTTTATGTATGAGCATGTGCGCACATAATACAACATATGTGTGGAATTTGTTAGAGTCAATTCTCTCCCTCTATTATGTGTATTCTGAGTATCAAATTCAGGTCTTCAAGCTTAGTGGCAATGCCTTTACCCACTAAGCAACCTTTTCAGTCTCCAAAGAATTTTTAAAAAATAAAATATGCTAACAAAATACAATCCAAAGACATAAAAACCGAATACTTGCAAGTGGAGAAAAACAGTACGAAAATATTCAATTATTTTCCACTATTAAACCATGATGTTTCTGTAATAGCAGAAAACTTTGACTCTAAAGTAAAATCTCTACAGTGTCATAACCTACAGCAATCTGGATTCTGAGCCTAAGTGTTCCAGGTAGCATCCATTGGTGCTGCATGCTTTAATTTTATGTGTAGTGCCAACTGCACATGTTGGCTACAGTAAAGTTGAAGCATGCAACATAGGCAAGTACTGCCAGGAACACTTTGGATTCATTATGCATTTGGTTTTGAATTTTTTTTTTTTAGTGATAGCACATTTGAGCCTGTTGTCAACTTTTTTGTGACATCCACATTCACAAATTCACAGTTTAAGAAGCTGATATTAGCCTGAGGGATGTCTACTTACAACTCTGTAATTCCACAAACTTAAAGTAGAGAAAAATAGCAATGTGAAGTAGCCAAAGAACTGAAGTGAAGTTATCAGCTATAAAGGTATGAACAGTAATGCTTTTGCTTACACTTTCCTCCTACTACGTTGTCTCACCTAGCCTTGATATAAGGGTATGTGCCTAGTCTTCTTGAATCGTGTTATGCTGTGTTCGGTTGATATCCCTGGGAGGCCTGTCTGTTTTCTAAAGGGAAACAGAGGGGCAGTGGATCAGGGAGAGAGAGAAAGTGTGAAGAGGGACTGGGAGAAGTGGAGGGAGGGGAGGCCACTGTTGGGATGTACTGTATGAAAAAAGAATAAAGAAAAAATTACAGTAACAAAAGCTCACTTTTATTATGTCTACTATGCACAAATCTTTGCCCAGAAATCATTATTTTACCCCTTATATTAATCCAGTGATACAAGTACAATTTTTTTTTTCGTTTTATAGGCAAAAGCACCCAGCTGCAATTTGCATGAGGTTATGGGGTCAAGCCCTGAGAGGACCTGGATTCACCTGTAGAAAGTGCTTATAACCATTAAGAACGAATGGTACATCTCAGTTGGCTTGCATTATAGGTCAAAATGCATATGAGAACTTAAAATCACTCGACTTTGAAACACATTATGGGATCATGACGTTTTAGACTGGAGATGTTTCTTTGCACTTAGTTTAAAAGTTAAGAGTGTTGCAGCAATTATTAGGTATATAGGTAGCTAAGTATTTTCTTCAGTTTTGCAATGACCTCATCATATATCTAATCATGTTACAAGTTTGTTCATTCACTTGCAAATGCCATATAAAATTGCCACTTTAGTATATGCCATGTACTGTACTTGGTGCTAGATAAACTGCTTAACAAGATAGACACATAATGCAAGTCAATAAGCCAAAGTAAGCCATCACTAAGTTCCATTGTGCACTCCAGTACCAGTACTCTGCTTATTAAAGAGCCACTCAATGAACTAGAAAACAAAATGTTTCAAGTCTGGACTCAAAACTGACCAGATCTAAAGTTATGTGTGTCCACAAGATTCCACACACGAGCTCTCCGTTCCTAATGTAAATAACTGTGTCCACCTGCCCATTGCGGGTTCTGAAAGAGAAAGAAAGGAGGAGGGGGAGGAGGAAGAGAACAGGGTGAATAAGCTTAATGGTGGGTTGTCTTTCTATTTTCTACCTTATGAGGTTTTCTCTTCATTCTTCTTTAGAAGGATAGGTACCTTTAAAGAATAGAGGTAATTGGGTCTGAAAGGAGTCATCAACTAAGCTAAAAATTGTGGTGAATGGGCAAACTTTGATGAAGTTGAGGATCCCGTCTTCCCTGACCCCACTTTTATTCCAGATAAGACACTCATGTCGATCATCTATTTTTGTTGGGTCCTTCAAGTGAAAAGTTTTAGGGAAACTTCCTTCTGTGAATTGTCTCTTCTGTGATATAGTTAAAAGTATATGCCTAAAAGGCAGTCTGAACTAGTCTGAGATGGAGCTGAAGATGCAGGTCAGGGCCAGACCATACTCAATAATGTTCTTTTACAGGATATATACTTAAAAGAGTGGAGTTCTAGTTTTCCCGAAAGAAGAGTCAGAATGACATTTTTCTATTTGACATATATATTCACACAGTGACCCCATCTGTTAACCATTTCATTTTTACAAATGAAACCAAGACCTTAAAAAAAATAGGAGTTGAAGAGATTGCTTGATGTGGGACTCCCCTCTGTTTGCTACGAATGCCATTGGTTAATAAAGAATCTGCTTTGGGCCTATTGCAGTGAAGAATAGGGTGAGGTAGGGATTCCAAGCAGATAGAGGATGAGAGAGTAGGCAGAGTCAGGGAGATGCCACGTAGCTGCCAGAATAGAAAGACACCACACACCGGTACCAGTAAACCACAAGTCTCGTGCTAAAATATAAAATAATAAAAATTGATTGATTTAAGATATAAGAGCTAGATAGCAATATGCTTATGTGATTGGCCAAGCATTATTGTAATTAATACAGTTTCGATGTGATTATTTCAGGTCTGGGCTGCCAGGAACGAATGAGCAGCCTCTGCCAACAATCACTTAATTGGTAAAGTGTGCCTACACTGCAGGCATGGGCACCTGAATTCCAATCCTTAGCATGCCTTTAAAAAGCTGAGTGTGGCCTGTGTGTGTAACCCTGGTAGTGTGGGAGAAGAGACAGAGGTGGATCCCCGAGGCTTGCTGGCCAGCCAGTATTGCCAGTCTGAGAGCTCTAGATTCAGTAAGAGACCCTGTCTCAAAAATTAAGGTGGAGAGTCACTGAAGAAAACACCACCTGTTGACCTGTGGCCTCTACCCACATGCACAGGCATGCATATTCACACAAAACACACACACACACAACACTTACACACACATACACAAATACACACATGCATTCACACAGAGAAATGTGTTTCCAAGATAACTAGATAAGCTATCTTGGACACAAGATAATAAGATAGAAAAACCTAATTTGTCCATGATAACTCTCTGTTTGAGAGAGAGCTGGAGGCGCAGGGTATGCTGTTCCCCCAAAACACATGAGTCTAATTCTGGGAATATAAAATCTAATCTCAGGCTAAGCTCAATTATTGCTTTGCATTTCTCAATTTGGTGAGAAAATGTCTATTTTATCTATGTTGCAGCATCACACTTTGATAGGGGGGAGTAACAGAAAAGATTGAGAGATTCTAAAATTTGGTGTGGTCCCTGAAAGTAACTCTTGCACATGGTAAAACACTACAATGTTCTGCACAGAATGAGAATTGATGTGTTTCATGTCCTAGATCCTGATTTATGCTTTATGACAAAATGTTCCAGCATCAGCCTGTGTCACATTCATGGATATGGAACCTACCAGGCAATCTTTAGAGGACCAACTTCTTTCCTCAGAATTAAGCAATGAACAAGATCACATGCTGATCAGTTGAACCCAGCACAATGAAATGAAGCTTCTGTAAGAAAAGCAAGGGTCCCTGTCGCACCAGCCTTAGGAAGGGATTTGGGACATGCCACTGAATATAAGCAATACTTAGTCATTCTTGGGAAAAACACTTCAGGTAATGCGGATGACCTATTTGAATCCAAAAGCTTTTTTTTTTTTCTAATTCATTGAATGAACCTGAATTATATTCCCCTTTAATAAGACTGGTATATTTTTGGAAACATTTATTCTGATTATAAAGAAGAGAACTATCTTTACCACATCACTTTACTTTCTAGGCCTTAGTTTCTTTTTTGTTAGAAATAAATGTATATGAATAGATTATACCACTCTAGTATTATAATTGCATTTAGATATACACACATCTACATAAGAATGCCAAATAGTTTTCGGTCAGTCTGGCATTTTCATCTTTGGTTTTCTCTTTTATCTCCCTCCATTTTAAATTTGGACTAGAACTCTGTTCCTCTTTCAGTTTCATCATACTGAAAATATAAAACTGGCTGAATTTCCTGGCTCCTCATCAGTGATGTTCAACAGATACATATGACTTCAGGATGCCCCAATAATATTTTATGTATGATGTGTGTGTGCACATGTATGAATTTTCATCTGTGTTTAAGTTCATGTGTGTGTGTGTGTATGTGTTGTGCAGGTTCATAAGTATGTCTCTGTGCATATGTGTGGGGGTCTGAAGCTAACACTGGATATTTTCATGTATTGGTCTTCACCTTACTCATTAGGCAGAGTCTCTTATTTGAGGTCAGAGCTTTCTTTTGCTTCTATTATGGCTAGCCAGCTTGTTCCCAAGATCCCCACTCTCCGCCTTTTGAGTACTGGAATTATAATTGTGCTTCTAAGCACACTAGGCATTTATGTGGGTACTGGGATGTAAACTCTAGTCCCCAATTTGTGTAGTAAGTGTTTTGTATACTCAGCCATCACCACAGCCCTATTCTAAGGATTGCTGAGGCAATTTATAATATACCATTTTTGTCCTATTCAGACTATATACTACTATATACTATTTTGTCCTTTTTCCCTGTTTCATTTTTTCTTTATTCATTATCTATAATTCTTTTTGCATTTGTTCAAAAATATTTCATCTTCTGTTTTTTTCAAGCCACTCCAAAAAAATCTAGGAACCTTTCTTTATGCTCCCACTATTTTCTCATGTTATCAAATGCAGCCACCTTTCTTTAAAGACATCCTTCATTCTTTTTTATTTTGAGAATTTCATGTATGAATACCATATCACTTTTCTTAATTTAATTGCTCAAGATGACAGTTTTCTTCCTCCAAGGTTTCAACAAGAATATATTAAAGGTAATTTCTATGTTATGCATTAAAGAGCTCAGTTCTGAAAAGACCAATTTAACCGTATGTAACAGACTGAACTGTGCTAGTTTTCTCTTGCCTGGGTTTCTTTTAGAGTCTTTTCATGAAATGCCAACCTCCTCAACAGGGCCTTAAGATTTGAATTAACCTTATTCACAGACCTTGAAGATAAGATAGAACACTGTAAGCAAGCAGCTGAAGGCAATTTCCTTCAATGACTCTGGTTCCATTCAATTTACTTACTTTGGAGTTAAGGAGCACTAACTGAAGAGCACTACTGTGCACAGGACTTCAGTACAGCTTCTTCCTCTTCTTTCCCGAGACTGTGAGCAGCAGTTTAGCAGCTTTGCTTTAGCTTTAGCAGAAACAGATTTTGATTGGGCATAATCAGAAAAGCAGACAACTGAGACACCATCTGTATGCTTTGCACAACAGCTCCCAAATCGAGATGGTGGCTGCAAATTGGATCACTGTCAGAGAGCTGTCTAAAATGTTAAGAAGTCAAGTCTGTGTTAGTCTACATATCTTTCCTTGGAATGCTCTAACCGGAGGCATGTTTTCTGTTAAAACATATGGCTCCTTAATAAAACTCAAGAGTATTATTAGTGTATTAATTAAAGCATTAATAGTGGTAACAAATGTGGCTCCAGTATCACAGGACATTGAGGCATTTGTGCCATGAAGGCATGTAATACACACACACACACACACACACACACACACACACACACACACAGGAGCACACTAATACTTTAAAAGGTAATTTTTTTTTTGGAATACCAAAGGGGATTTTTATTTATTGTCATTCCAATTTTTGAAATAGTTGGTAAGCAATGCCCCAAATAGGATTTTATAATTATGGGCCTGAAAAGATGACTCAGTGGGTAAAAAACACTTGTCACAGAAGCTCGATGACATGCACTCAACTCCTAGGACCTAGTTAGAAGAAAGAACTCACTCCTGAAGATGGCCTTCTGGCTTCCATGAGAGCCTGTGGACACACACGTGGACAAGTGTACACGTGCATAAGTATATGCTAACACAACAGATAAGGTTGGTTACAAAAACCCATTTGCTAAGTAAAACTCCCAGAATATTAATTTTTATAATTCAACATGCATAACCCACATGCTGTCCACAGATGCATGGATGCATTTCACTAACACTTAGGAATAGGCTGAGAGATCGTCTCCAGAGAGCAGTCACCTCACGAGAGGAGTTGTTCTGAGAAAAGGTCATAAGGCATTTTCAGACAAGGTAAAATGCAAAACACGGTCAACTCTTTGGGTGCTGGCAGTCAGGTGGAGGGGACATTGAGAGAAGGAAGGCCCCACAGCTGTGGCTCAGTGGAAAGTCTATGCTCCAACAGGATGGAGAATGATCTAAATGAGAGCTCTTGCCACTTAGTGTCGGGATTTTGCTTCCTTTTATATGAAGCATCGCACTGGGGCAGACCGAGTACCACACCGAGCAGGCAAAAAAAAAGTAGAAGACATCTCCTAAAAGTGCTGCAGTTGGAATTTAGGTGGCACACGCCTTTAATCCCAGCACTCGGGAGGCAGAGGCAGGCAAATCTCTGTGAGTCCGAGGCCAGCCTGGTCTACAAAAGCTAGTTCCAGGACAGGAACCAAAAGCTACGGAGAAACCCTGTCTCGAAAATCCAAAACAAAAAACAAACAAACAAAAAAAGTATGTTTGGTGGCTCCACTTGGTAAAGTGCTTCACTCTGGTGGCAGAGAGACGTCCCCAATGGCACCATAGGCAGAGGGTGGCGTCTAGATGGGCTTTGTTCTCACTGACGCTGAGGTCGCTGAATGGGTCGTGGGATGGGTTCCCAAGTGAGCCGCCCCCATAGCCCGCCTTCTTCCGCAGCATGCACTATCTGGATGTTGATACTCTCTGCATGTTTCCAGGCACGAAAGGATGCATACCAGAAGACCCTATCCAGTGGAGGATGCTGACAGACACTGCCTCGAGGACGACTTGGTCAATCTCGAGGTCCTGGATGAGGTACCGAATACTTAGTAGACTACTCTCCTGGATGGTTTGTGTTTCACACAGGGGGCCTGCCCATTCTCTGGACAGCTTTCTAAAGTCATTCAAAAACTGTTTGGTTAACCATGCAGTGACGCTTAAGGAACATTCCATTCGGTGACTATGATTCTCTGTGTGCTTGTATATAAGTTTTGGAATGATGAAGAAAAAAAATTTCTAGTAAAGCCCCCTCTGTCATAGGCATGACCAATGAAGCTCACCAACCTAAATTTATTTTCTATTTAATTCAAAAAAAAGATATTGCACTTTACCCTGAAGAAAGTTGTTTGTTCTTCATAAGGAGATGTTTCCTTCACAGAGACGGTGGCGTTATTATAGTTCACGTTTGAAATCTGAAAACTAAGATAATTCCTCATTCAGAGTACTTTAAAAGGTAAATTCTTGAACTCAATGTTTGTGTCAGCTTTCCTGACTATAAGAATCAGGACTATAGTAACAACTATGTCCAAGATCTCACTTTCCTCCCATTTTTGAGAATTATATGTATATAATCACTATATTCACATCATTTTCACCCCACCTTTCCCCCATCCATTCTTCCTGTTTCCCTAATTTCCTCTAAAATTCATGACCTCTTCTTTAATTTTCAATATTACACACATACATATAGGTATGTGCTTATAAATATAACCCACTAGTCCCAGTAGTGTTGCTCATATGTGTACTTTTATTTAAGGTTGACCACTTGGGAATTATATGTGGAAGAGACTAGTTTTTCCTCTCTTCACAGGCATAAATTTACAGGAGCTCTTCATTTAGAGTTGGAGCCTTCTGGGATTTCCCCCATCCATGTTGGCATGTCAACTGCAGTTGTCATTGTGCAGGTCTTGTTTAAGTGACCATTTTCTTAAGATTTCATGAATGCAAAGTTCCTTATCATATATAGAAGATGGTGTTTCACATCGGATGTCTTGGACCTCTGGTTCATCATCCTCTAGTCCATGCTTCCATGATGTTTCCTAAGCTTTTAGTATAGGGATTTCATTGTAGATGTATCAATTGAGAATGTTTATTCTCTGCCTTTTGAACAGTAGTGTATATCTCTGATGGTCTCCATCTAGTGCACAATAGGCTTTTTAAAAGGGAGTGAGAGCTACACTATCTATGAGTAGAAGGATATATATTTGCAATGCAATCAGAAATTGTACTGGTTTAGGAAAGTGGCGGTAGTAGTTTCTTTTCTAGGATCTATGACCTCACTAGCCATAGGTAGCTGACTAACTTCACAACGTCAGGCACTAATTCCATCCTATTGATTGGTCCTGAGATCCAGCTGTTGGTTACTCCCAAAACATAGCTGCTACCATTGCACCACTGGGAATATCTTGGCAGGTTGGTCATTGTTGTCCTCATTGCTGGGTAGGACTATTCTTTCCTTTTTTACACTAGGCAGCTTATACAGCACCTTCAGATACTATGAGAGCTATTCCACAATGCGCACTGTCTTTAACAACAGATTCTTAAATTTGAGTTACAGTAGCTAACTAAAAGCAAATGGCAATAACCTCTATCATATTAGGAGTTTCTTGGATTCCTGTGACCAACAGCTTGAAGGCAAGTTTTCCATGTTTGGCATGGGGTTATTTGTTAGATAATCTATAGCTTAGAGGACAGAGTATTATTACCTCAAGTGGTGTGGTGTAACTTCACTTAAACATATATTTAGATATATTAAAGTTGTATTTTGAGTAAATATAGCATGTTTCTCTGTGGCTTTACAAACATCTTGAGTGTTATTTATCGCCCTACTTCCCTTTCTGTCTGTTTTACTCTCCTTTTCCCTCCTCAGTTAATGTTGCATCCTGCTTTTTCCATTTCCCCTTCCTAGAACCTGTGTCTTTCTCTACTCCTTTCTAGAGCTCCTTCCCTTCCATCCATAGTCTGTTTGTACTTTCCTAGTTTGTATTTTTACTCCAGGATATATACTCACATATAAGGATTCAGGGGAGCCAAAGGAAAAGAGAACATGTAGCGTTTGTCTTTCTGGCATTTGTCACTTCATTTTGTGTAAATCTAGTTCCATGAATTTGCCTGAAAATTTCATGCTTTCATTTTTCTTTACAGATTAATAATTCTGAAGTATATATGAAACACATATTTATCATTTGTTAGTTAGTTGGAGAACAATTTGGTTGTTTCTATTTCCTAACTACTGTGAATATAGAGCAATGATCTTGATTGGGCAAGTATTGGTGGAGAAATTTTCTTGAGTTCTTTGGGTATATAAGTGGGTTCTATAGTGGATTTATTTTTAGCTGTTTGAGAAGTCTCCATACTGAGTTTTAGAGCAGCTGCACCAGTTTGCAATCTCACCAGAGGTGAATGATGCTCTTTATCCCGTGTATTCACCAGAAGACAATAATTACAGTCAACTAACTATGCTATAGAACACCAGAATTTATTCCCCTATGTAACTATATAGTACTAGTCGCTTAACCTAACTCTATTTCTCCCTCCTCTCCCAGCGTTTTCTAATCTCTAGAAATACTATTCTGTTCTCTATTTCTAGAAATTGACTTTTAGCTTCCATACATGATCAAGAATCTGTGTTTATGATCATGAACCTGTGTTATTTGTACAATAGAAAATTATTCAACCACGAGTTATTGAAAAAGAATGAAATTATATAATTTGAGGCAATATGTATAGGACTGGATGGAACACATTATGTTATATGGGATTGCTGTACTGTTTGCTGCACCAAGAGGGTGAAGAATATGTCAGATAAAATAGCTACACACAGAAAGATATATATTTCTCATTCCTTTTTAATGGTATTTTAATGATTTTATAATAGTTCATTTCTCTATTTGTATTATATATTAAGCTTTTCAACCCACCCTTCACTTTTATGGAAAACATAACAAGAATTACTGTGGACAGGTTTTTTTTATTTAATTCTTTTGCTTTGATATAAATTCATAGATGCAATATTGTTATTGAGGAAAGGCATGATTGTTTATAGTATAAAATTTTATTCTGTGCTCTTATGGGGTCAAAATTTACTCCAAAGTCTGTTTTCTACCTAAGTGTTGGGCGTTGCTCTCAGGTAAGTTCTCAGTTCTTTGGTATTTTTCATAAATTTGTCAGGAAGTGTCAGCTTTTGCATCTTAAATACAAGAAATTATTCATAAACAGCATATGTCATATGTAACAGCAACTTTTACCAGCCATGTAAAATGCATTCAGGAGTATGCTTAAAACTTAACACTGATTATTGAATTCAATGTTATTGCAAAGTTTTTTAATTATAATGAATGCTTTGAATTATCACCAAACAAATAAACTATAAAAAACAAACAAAAAATGAAACAAACTGAACTATCAGGTCCTGGAAGATATTTTTATGGCTCTTCTTCACTTACCACTAGAAAATGGGTAAAATGTTGACAAAAATGGGATTGTTACGTGATAGTAAAGAGATGGAATGTTGCTATGATTATATGGAATGTTTACAAAGCTGTGTAATTCACATTAATAGCATTTATAGCATTTTATTTTAATAAGAAATATGCTTATGTGTTTGTTATGCTGCACTGAATGTCTTTGGAAATTTAAACGAATCAACATAATTGACTCCCAGGCTTGAGAAGATGGTGGCTTTATTTTCCAAATGGATTGTTAAAATTTGAATGGAAAGAGAAATGTACTTTTAAATTCTACCTTGCTATTTCTGATAAGGAAAAATAGGCGGGTGCAAACCTGGAGAATCAAGAGACTTCAAATTATTGTCCTAGTTATTATATAGGAGTTAATTTGACAGCATTTAAGGCTTATTATGATCCTTTGAGATGCCACTTTACTTTTCATTTGATTTTCTTTCTCTTTTCTTCAAACAAGAATTTAAGATATCCCAAACTCTCAGGATTGTGTTAAAGTTATGTTAATTATGAAAGACAGATTTCAACTACCCATGTCATTTCCACAGAATTTCTTTCACTTGCCATCTTGCTTGGGTTTTGTTTCTGGTTCCTCTTCTCACCTTTTGGGCAAACTTCTGTTTACCCTTTAATGCTTAGGTACTTCAGGAAGTCTTCAGTGACCTGCAGAGAGGTAATCACTTCCAGTTCTGTGTTTCCATAATATTTCATCCACACCTTTATTAAAGCTTTTATCACACTGCTATAGTTATACACTTCCTGACTGATTCTCCCACTACCATGTAAGCTGTATAAAAAAAAAACTACATTCTAGTCTTCTTTGACAATTTATAAAAGAGTAAATGTAAATATTTATTACATACATGTCAAATGAGTGGGTTGTTATTTTGCCGACATCTGAAATGGAAGAGTTCCAGGGCATCACTGAAAGCAGTGTTGTCTTATGCCAGAAGAGGGTAGTAGAATGGTTTCCTAAGTGGGGCTCATTGTAATTTTGGATAGAAACAGAAGCTAAAATTGGAGTTTTCAAATCTGGCTGAAGATTAGACTTTTCTAGGAAGCCCTGCAAACTGACTATGCCTATACCTCCCTCTACTTTGGGCCACTTAAAAGAGCGTATTGGGTATTGACAAACATTTCAGTCTTTTCTCAGTAATTCCAATGTGCTTGTAAAGTTAAATATTGCTGGGCTTGAAGTGAAGAAATTCACTTTTCTCAGACAGTGTCCATTGTAAAATGAACAGGAGAGGAGATAAGATTCAAGATAAAGTATGGCTATAGGATATGGTCATTTCAGGTTCCCTATCCTCAGCTGCCCAAGGAGCTAACTGGGGACATCGCCCTGTTCACCTAGGAGCCCCTCTAGGTTCAAGTCTCTTGCCTACTCTAAGATGGCTCCCTTAATGAAGTTATGTGATTCCCTGCTCCTCTATCCAACCTCCCTTTCTCCCAATCATCCCATTTCCTCAAGTTCCCCCCATTCTCCCCTTCTTACTTTTCTCTCCCCATCTCCCCTTACCCCTATCCCATCCCACCCCCAAGTTCCCAATATTTTGCCCGGCAATCTTGTCTACTTCCCATACTCAGGATAACAACTATATGTTTTTCTTTGGGTTCACCTTCTTATAGCCATACTGATGAATATCTTGCATATCACCATAGAACCTTCATCTGGCGATGGATGGAGATAGAGACAGAGACCCACACTGGAGCATCGGACTGAGCTCCCATGGTCCCAATGAAGAGCAGAAGGAGGGAGAACATGAGCAAAGAAGTCGGGACCACGAGGGGTGTACCCACCCACTGAGACAGTGGGGCTGATCTATTGGGAGCTCACCAAGGCCAGGTGGACTGTGACTGAAAAAGCATGGGATATAACCGGACTCTCTGAACATGGTGGACACTGAGGGCTGATGAGAAGCCAAAGACAATGGCACTGGGTTTTGATCCTACTTCATTTTCTGGCTTTGTGGGAGCCTAGCCAGTTTGGATGTTCACCTTCCTAGACCTGGATGGAGGGGAGAGGACCTTGGACTTTCCACAGGGCAGGGAACCCTGACTGCTCTTCATACTGGAGAGGGAGGGGGAGAGGAGTGGGGAGAAGAGGAGATGAGTGGCAGGAGGGGAAGGGAAATGGGAGGCTGGGAGGAGACGAGAATTTCTTTTTTTTTTTCTTTCAATAAAAAAAAAGATTCAAGATAAAGTTAACTTGAATCCAGGAATAAGATCAAAGCTGTTATAAATACATAAAGCAGGGAGGGGTTCCAGTCATTACACAAGTGATAGCACATCCTCAGCATAACTAGCAAGATTCAGAAATCAGATATGCCTAGAGTGTAGACGGTGAGACAGCAATTTCTAATTGTAACAGTTGGGTACATAAGGTCATAAATTCCTTAGGAACATTTATGAATCACGGTTTGAGCCTGCTAGCTTGACAGTTTTATAGGTCTCCACCTCTGTAGCAAAAGAGCTCCAGAATATTTTTTTAAAAAGACATTTTATTTCTAATTATTTATTTTTTGTGTGTATATGTTTTAGTGTATAGATGCTAGTGCTGGTGCATATATGGGCACGTATATGGAAGACAGAAATCAACATTTAATATCTTCTTTCACCCTATTTTAATATTACTGTTATTATTACTGTTTTTTCTATTATTGTTATGATTATGATTATTTGTTTTCCTCATTTTTATCAGATCTTTGTGAAATTTTTACAACGTGTTTTGATTATATTCATCTTGCTCCTTCAACTCATCCAATATTCAATTCTGCCTCCCTGCATACACAATTATGTGTATTTTTTGTTTCTTTGTTTATTTTAAAATCCACTGAATCCAACTAGTGCTGTTTATGTATATTGTTGGATGTGTCATCTTCTAAAAATTTTTTGGCCAAACTACTTGGGGCTAGATGCTTAGAGAAAATTAATTCTCCATCTCCTAGCAGTTTTCAATTGCCAATAGAGGTGGGATTTCTTGTCCACCTTTCCTCTATGTGCTGGGGATTTTGTCTGGTTTAATTTTGTGTATACTGCTTCAACAATTTTGAATTCACACGTCCAACTTCCCTGATGTGCCCAGAAAACACTGTTCCTTTATAGTCTTCAACCACTTGTGACTCTTACAATCTTTTCACCCGCTCTTTCACAGTGATCCCCGAGTCTTTTGGGAATACCATCATCTTACTTTTTTGAGACAGTGTCACTCACTAAGCCTAAAGATCACCAATTCAGACATACTGATAGGCCACCAAATTTCAGAGAGTCGCTGTCTCCTACCCCCAACCAATGATGGAGTTATGCTGTGTTTCAGCCAAATCCAGTTTTTACTTGGGTTCTAGAGATCCAAATTGAGGTTCTCGTACTAATGTAACAGGCACTTTACCCACTAAGCCATTTACTTAGCTCCCAGAGCAGAAATTTTGACTTTTATCATTATTTCTTTCATTACCGTTGTAATATTTTAAAAAGAAACATCAGAAAACAAAACTACCCACAGAATTCCTTCCTTCTTAATCTCTTTCTCCCTCTTTTCCTCCTTCTTACTCTCTTCTTACCTCACTCTCCAGCAATCACGAGTCCCAGCGTAATGTAAGAACTTTGGAAACACAGACACCTTGCCTCTAATAGGTTACAAATTTAATAAGAGTGAGTCATGGTGCCTTGTCGTGAGAGCCCACTTGTTGGTTTCTGGCTGTTCAGCCCTGAACTAATCACATAGAAACTCTATTAATTAAATCCCTGCTTGGTCAATTTGCTAACTCTTACATCTAAATTTATCCCATCTCCTTTAATCTGTGCATCACCAAATGCCGTGGCCTACCAGTAAAGTTTCAGGGAATCTGTATCTGGCAACACCATGGCTTCTCTCCTCACTCTGCCTCCTTTCTCCTAGCATTCAGTTTTGTTTTTCCCACCTACCTAAGTTCTGCCCTATCAAGAGGCTGAGGCAATTTCTAAATTTACCAATGGTATTCACAGCATACAGAAGGGAATCCCATATCACCTCCAGTTTTCTGTTTAAAATTGCATATAACTAGACAGTTATAAAATAAGAATTAGAGTTACAATATTTATTTCTCCTTTATCTTTTATCATAATTAACAAAAACTATATCTACTTTCTATTCTTCAACTCCATCAGACTCCAGAAGGATATAATATTACTTAAGTAAAAAGGAAGTGTATTGTAGGCAACTTCCAAATCTCTAGAAGTGACAGAGACATCTTGCTGCCTAGATAGTCACCAAAAGTTCTTCTGTACCATTGGGGCATCCATCTTCTGCCTACAGGTCCATAGTATCAGGCAGACTTTTCCATGATGCAGGAAATTTCAAAGACAGTTCAGCCTATATTGGAAGTTTGTTAGTCACTTTCTTCTGTGTCCTGCAGAATGTCTGGCAGACTCTTTGATAAAGCAGGAACCCTGAAGGACCATCTCATTTTTAGGCAATTTCAACAGTCATTTCTCTATGGGTCCTGCATGTCCAGTTGATCAAGCAGTCCAGGCTATAACAATTTCTTTCCCAAATAGCTAACCAACTCCATAAGGAGCCTCTTTGATGTCCATCATTCTCTTGATGTAGATTGTAGATTGATGCTGCCAGGAGCAGATGTGTCTTGTTGTCATAAGAAGTCCTAATTTATTAAAATATTTTTAAATGCCATATTCTGTAGTCTTTGAAAGCTTCAAAGAATACATATCTATCTGAAATATATCTCTCTATATATAGAAAACCTAACATGACTAAAAGTTTGACAATTATAGATGATTAATGTTAACTTATATTTCTTAATTATACATTACAGTTTTAAATGAGCTGGGCAAACACAAAACCTTAATCAAGATCAGAAATATATATACACAGTATAATAAAATTGACCTTAAATTTGTATCAATAAACTAAGATCCAAACCAATGCAAATCTCTACAGCATATTCCCCTTTAAATGTTAATAAACATTTATAAGCAACATTTGGGAATATGGGTGTAGTTTTCTCCAAACTGCTTCTTGCTTTTTGTTGGGTGAAGTTGGTCCATCAAAAAACATTAGCCTGGAATGAATCCACATGTTCTCATCTTCTGTGGAAACAAAAAAAAAAAAAGAACCTCTTTACTAAAGCAACAAATCCTTAGACCCAATTTCTGAAGACATGATATCTTTAAAATATATATGTTGGTTACTTAGCTACTTTACAGTCAAAAATTTCAAAGAAAACACAATAATATACATAATTCAGACTCTCTGTGTATAGTCCATATTTACATGGTTTTTTTGCTTTTATTCTATTACTTTTTAATATTTATTTTATTATCTTTACTCCTTTAATCCATGACAGTCTCTTGGCCTGTTAATAGAGCACTGTCTATTTAAAGACTTTGTTTCATTTTTTATAAACCATTTATTTCTTTTTATAACTCTCCATAATCTTTTTCTTCTCTTTCCCAAGCCTATGCATATTTTTTATACACATTGTCTCATTTAGAGGACTTTTATGTCAGAATCTGTCCTATTGTGTATCTGTAATTCTTTACTGTCCAGGAGTGCTTTTTAAAATGCTAAGCACTTCTTAAAATCATAAGGTACAACATTGCTAGGACAAATATGGCACTGTTTGTTTGCTCCACCCAGTCCAGCATGGCAGATCTGTTTGCTGCCTCTGAGAGCCATGTTCACAGCCCCATTTTTAGGCACACAACCAGTGTATGTTGCCATTAAATACTCCATAGCCGGACCTCCAGAAAGAGTCAGAGTTCACAGTGGCAACATGGCCCAGAAAGCTATCATTTCAAAATGGCATGGCTTTTTGTCTGCTACCATTGAATCAAAAAAAAAAAAAATACCTCTCTTAAAGGAACTGTAACATGCTGCCAGCAAGCAAAGCCCATTAGGGAAAAATAAATGCAGTTAAACTTTGTTTTTCAGAGTCTAGCATTCCTTTGCAAGCCCTCTCAGGATTTAAGTGGATTTTAGTTGGACACGTGGGCACCAATTTGTTGTAATGAGGCTGCCTGCTCATTTCCCAACTGCCCAGACTCCCAAAATAGTCACAAAGAACTATATTAATTAAATCACTGATTGACCAATTATCTCTTGCTTTGTATTTGCTGACTCTTACAACTTAATTTAACCCATCTCCATTGATCTGTGCATCACTATGAGGTTGTGGCCTACCAGCAAAGTTTCAGCACATCTGTCTCTGGTGGCTAGATGGCTACTCTCTTCATTCTGCTTCCTTTCACCCAGAATTAAGTTTAGTTTTCTCTACCTACCTAAGTTCAGCTCTATTAATAGGCTGAGTCAGTTTCCTTATTTATCAACGCATTCAGAGCATACAGAGGGGAATTGCACATCAGTACCTCATGCCTATGCTAACTTGAAAGGATAAAGCAAAGTCTAGGTTGTTTGAAATACAGGTTCCTTGATGCAAGATGGTGCCCTTGCTTGTTTTGTTTCTTTATAGTATTATGGCAATTTAAAATATTATGGGGTATTACAAGGATTTAGGGATAATGAAGTCACTGGTCATACACCATAAGATACTTATAAGAATTGGAATCATAGTTAGATTACAAGGTGCTTTGAAGAAATTAGATGAAAGAAAAGCAAGTGATAGGCACTGAGCTTGGATTTTGACAACTTAACAATGAGAGTTTTGGCAAGAAAAAAGATGCAGGTTTCTGTGGCAGCTGGAGAAAGGAGATCAACAAAAACCAAATACAATGGAGTATTTTTCAGCTAAGGGGAAAATCAGAAAAAAATGATAGATTGAAATGAATACCAATAGAGACTAATAATTAGCCACAGGAACTGATGATTGCATCTCCATACCTGTTTTCTCTTTTCTCAGTAATAGAAACCTCAGTCTTTGTGTAGGCTTATGCAAATGAGATTGTCCAATTCCCTTTGCAGTTGCACCAATGCTGTGGTTCATGTTATGTGAGTAGACATAATATGGGCAGTTCTGGAAAATATTCTTAAAAGGAAAACATACACCTCCTATCCTTTTTTCTGTTTCTTATGAACTACAGCATGGGCCTAATAGCTAGAACTATACTTCTTGGTGTACAAAATAGATTTTGAAGTATATACAATTAGTTGTGAAAAGATAAATAGATTTTGAACATTATAGTTAGGGAGTTAACACAAGTCCTGGAAAACCTATGATATTTTTTTTGTGTGGGGGGGGCTTTCTTTTCTGTTCCAATTACTGATATCTGGTGGCATCTATATCCTGTGGTAAAACTTTATCATACCTAATATAATATGCAATTGCTACTGGTATGTATTGGAAGGTATTTTTGATGGATTTGGTGCTACAGTGAGATGAGTTTTCCTTTCTCAGGGAAAAGAATATGTTCTTTACCTGAGACAGGAAGGAAGGAACAGGGAATGATAAGGATTATTAAATGTTTTTGATGCTGAACCATATGAAATGGCAAGATGACAATTTTGATGATAAATACTTATCTAAGAACTGTAAGATAAACAAGACTCCCATGAATTACAGGGTTTCTCTCTGGCTAAGCTGTCAACCATGTTTTCAATTTTCAATTTCTACTCCAAACTCATGCAAATCAAGAGAACAATCTGAGTTGAAATAATTTTCTAAATTGCAATACTTTGATCTATTGGGGCTAACCTTGACCTTGGTGAAGACTTAGATCCTGGATTGTTTACATTGAACTTCAAGATCTATATATTTCATCTATATAAAACATCATGTGAAACAAAACCATGAAACTCTAGGTTCAGCCACTTTTTAATCTTTTTTCCCTTGGTTTTGCTAAAACAAGCAATACTAATATCTATTTATTTGTGATCATAATCAGCTTTCTGTCTTAAGTGTTTTTGCATATAGGAATTATACTGTTATATAAGTACTAAGATGCTCATTGGGACACCATTTTCCTTTATAACATTTAAAATGAATCCTTTGCTTTAGCCAAATGCACTTAAATTAAAATATATACATCACAGGAAACGTATAATGACTTCAAGTTTCTAGATGTGGTACTAATGGTCTCCCCATATCAATAAAGTATTGCTCTTCAACAAGGACTAATCTGTGACATGTTTATTGGCCACTGAACCACAGAAAAATAGTTTGAAGAGGATTGAGTGGGGTCAACAGTGTTACAGTCTCTTATAAATCTTTGTTCTAGCATTATTTTTGTTTCTGGTAGATTGTCGAATGATGATGGTGAAACATTTCATATGTTGCACTTCAAATGGAAATATTTTAGTAATTAGTTTCTAACAGAAAAAAATGAGCAAAAACATTTTCAACCCTAAATAACAACTAGAATTCATGTATTCAGAGAGATGAAAATAACAATACTTACTACTGAATGTTACTTTGCCCAATATAGGACTGCAAGCTACATAAATTATTTCTTTTAAGCCTTATAGTAATTATGAATTTTGTGCAGTTATCTGTTTACTTGTTTGTTTGTTGATTTTTTTTTCTGTGCTAGGGATGGAACTGTGTTCTACCAAGAAGCTGCATGTGCAGTCTAGGTAGATGTTGTTATTATTCCAACTTAAAGCAGAGGGTATTAAGTCTCATAGAGATTCTAGTTGTTTATTTGAAAACCTTTGGTATGAATCTTCCTTTTTTTCTATTCGCATTTATTTTATTAATTTCTGCTTTACTAAATTGTAAAGTTAGCAAACATATCGTGAATATGTTGAGTAGCCATGGGTGTATCTGTATCTTAGATTTTACTGTTTTATTTCATATTCTTATATCTATCATTAAATCAAATAAATGCATTGCTAATTCACAAATTCACAGAGTAGACAGATACTTGAATATATTGAAAATATTGGCCTATTACTTCAGTGAGCATAGTAAATTAGATCATTTGTGAAAAGAAGCAGCCTGAGGCTTCACAGTTATTTTAATGAAAACTTCTAATGGTCCTTGTAGTAGTTTGAATGAAATGGCCCCCATAGGCCCATAGAGAGTGGAACTATTAGGAGGTGTGGTCTTACTGGAGTGGGTGTGGCCGTGTTGGAGGAAGTTTGTCACTGTGGCTGGGCTTTGAGGTTTGAGAAGCTCAAGCCAGGCTCAGTGTCACTCACTCTTCCTGCTGTTTGCCAATCCAGATATAGAACTCTCAACTACCTTGCCAGCTACATGTCTGCCTACATGTTGTCATGCTCCCCACCATGATGACAATGAAATAAACCTCTAAACCGTAGACCAGCTCCAATGAAATGTTTTCCTTAAAAGAGCTGCTGTGATCATGGTGTCTCTTTACACCAGCAGGAACCCGAACATAATTTTGTAGTTTTTTATTATTAAATAAATCATGATTAATATTTTGATCATGTTCTTTCCTCTTCCTAAACCTCTCCTAGATTATTTTAACCAACCATCCCACAGCTTTTGACTGATGAAAATACCATTGTGACTGATTGGACTTTTCTTTGGGAATTAAGTAGGGCTGTGGGGAAAACACATCAATGAGAGCACTTCAGATAGATTCTAGCACAACATTTTTTTTCTGAGAACAAACAATCTTATTTTCAGATTTTTATACATGGGGATGTACTTTGAAATACAAATTTGGACAAATGTTTGTACTAAATTGTTTAGTGCTTGCTGTGTTTGCCTTAAAATCTTTTAAAAATTCTTTTTATGTGTATATGTGTTTTGCATGAATGTATGTATGTATGCATGTCTACAGCTGTTACCTGCAGAGGTCAGAAGAAGGTGTCAGAGCCCCTGGAAATGGAATTAGAGATGCTTGTAAGTCACCATGTGGTTGCCGGAAAATGAACCAAGGTCCCTTGAAAGAGCCTCAAGAGCTCTTACCTACTGAGCTCTCTCTCCAGTTTCTGTGTAGGGTTTCTAATAATCCATTGTTATTTAATATTGATTATCAGCTTGACAGCATTTAGAATCACCTAGGAGATGATCCAGAGGATATGCCTCCTAGGGAGTTTCCTGATTAGATTAATTGTAGTGGCAAGATCAATCTTAAAGGCACTTTCTGATATTAGCCCAGGTGTAAGAAGCTACACGGAAAAAGTTTTTTTGCTTTTGCTTGCTTGCCTTCCTGTCTTGCTGATATGTTCATTCTACCCTTTAGCTACTGCCATTACTATCTTTATTTGCCACCAGAATGAAGTACTTCTGCATTCTAATATGGTCCAATGGCTATCCAGGAGTCTTTTGAGCTTTTGCTTCCAGATTGAAAGTGATGAGGCAATCAGTTTCTTGAGCTTAGTAGCTATGGGTTCTCAGCCTCTCCTGGTTGAAAATGGCCATTATTGAACCACCCAGATGGCATCATGTAAACCAACAGAATAAATACCACTTTAATAGGTATTCATTCTGTCAGTTCTATTTCTCTAGGAACTGTAACTGATACAACTTGCATTGAATTGTGTACTCATTTGTCGATTCAATTTTTTTTTAGAATATATTCACAAAAAGGGAGGAAGCATCACTGTGCATTTTGTTAGTGGTTTCTTGGGAGCTGCCTTAGTGTCTTGAAATGTATAATTATTTAATATTTTTTAAAAATAAGTGAGATAGTAATGACATATTTCTTTCTGAGTTCAGAGTGTTTTGGGGGTTTGCTGATGTAGCACATTTGGAAGTGTTCTTGCTTAGCATGAACAAAGACCTGGGTTCAGTCCTCAGAGCCATATAAAAAAACCATCTGAGTTGACGTGACATGCCTATCTCTTGGGAGATAGAGGCACGAAGACCAGAAATTCAAGGTCATTTTGACTACATAGTGATCCTGATTAGGCTTCATGAGTTTCTGTATAAATAAATAAATAAGTAAAGTGTGCTTTTTATCTGGAGTTGTCAACTGAAGTATAGAAAAACAGTTTCATGAGCAGATACATGATCTTGATGTATCTTTGAATGACTTGAGATGCTCTTCAAAATTTATATTTATTTTTAGATATAGTCCAGTCTTGCCTCAGGTTTGGCATAATCTTGCCTCTGTCTCTTCAGTATTTCTTACCAGCATGTGTTTTTCTAAGTCTAGGTCCTGCAAGACAAAATGAAATAACAGGATTAACAGAAACAATGCATCAGGATGAAGTCTCAATCCTGAATATCTATGCCCCTAATATAAAAGCACTAATATGTAAAGAAACATTATTAGAAATCAAAGCACACACCAAACCCCATACATTAATAGTAGGAGATTTCAACACTCCTCTCTCACAATGGACAAGTCAACCAGACAGAAACTTAACGGAGAAATAAGAGAACTAACAGATGTAATGAATCAAATGGACTTAACAGACATCTGTAGAACATTCCACCGAAATAGAAAAGAATATACCTTCTTCTCAGCATCTCACGGAACCTTCTCAAAAATTGATCACATACTCAGTAACAAATCAAACATCCACAGATACAAAAAATATGTAGTAACCACCTGTGTACTATTGGATCACTATGGAATAAAATTAGAATTCAACAATTCTACCACGAGAAAGCCTACAAACTCATGGAAACTGAACAGTCAACTACTGAACCATCCCTGGGGCAAGGAAGAATTAAAGAAAGAAATTAAAGTTTTCCTTCAATTCAACAAAAATAAAGACACAGCATAACCCAAATCTATGGGACATTATGAAAGCAAAGGCAGTAATAAGAGGAAAGTTCATAACTCTAAGTGCCCACATTAAAAAAACAGAAAGGCTACAATAGAATCTTAACAGCACACCTGAAATCTCTAGAAAAAAGATGCAGACTCACCCAGGAGGAGAAGAAGACTGGAAATAACCAAACTGAGGGCTGAAATCAACAAAATAGAAACACAGAAAACAATCCAAAGAATCAATGGAACAAAGAGTTGGTTCTATGAGAAAATCAACAAGATTGACAAGCCCCTATCCAAACTAATCAAAAGGCAGAGAGAGAACAGGAAAATTAACAAGATCAGAAATAAAAGGGAGACAGAACAACAGACACTGAGGAAATTCAGAGAATCATTAGGTCTGACTACAAAAGCCTGTATGCCACAAAATTAGATGGACATTTTTAAGATAAGTACCATATACCAAAATTAAATCAAGACTAGGTGAACAATTTAAATAGACTTATAAGTCATGAGGAAATAGAAGCTGACATCAAAAACCTCCAAACCACAAAAAAAAAAAAAAGCCCAGGACCAGATGGTTTTAATGCAGACTTCTACCAGATCGTCCAAGAAGAGCTAATATCTATACTCCTCAATGTGTTTCACATAATATAAACAGAAGAGCCATTGCAAAACTCTTTTTATGAAGCTACAGTTACCCTGATACAAAAACCACACATAGATTTAAGAAAGAAAGAGAATTACAGATCAATCTCACTCATGAACATTAATGCAAAAATTCTCAATAAAATACTTGCAAACCGAATCCAAGAACACATCAAAAAAATTATCCATTATGATCAAGTAGGCTTCATCTCAGAGATGCAGGGCTGGTTCAACATGTGAAAATCTATCAATGTAATCCATCACATAAATAAACTGAAAGAAAAAAGCATATGATCATTTCATTAGATGCTGAAAAAACATTTGACAAAATTCAACACCCCTATATGATAAAGGTCTTGGAGAGGTTAGGGATACAAGGTTCATACATAAGTACAATAAAAGCAACATACAGCAAGCCAACAGCTAACATCAAATTAAATGGAGAGAAACATAAAGCCATCCCACTAAAATCAGGAACAAGACAAGGCTGATCACTCTCTCCATACCTCTTCAATATAGTGCTTGAAGTTCTAGCAATAGCAATAAGACAACATAAGGAGATCAAGGGGATTCAAATTGGAAAGGAAGAAATAAAATTTTCTTTATTTGCAGATGATATGATAGTATACAAAGTGACCCCAAAAACTCTACCAAAGAACTCCTACAGCTGATAAATACTTTCAGTAATGTGAGAGGATACAAGATCAACTAAAAAAAAATCAGTATCCTTCCTACACACAAAGAAGAAAGAAGTGGAGAGGGGAATCAAAGAAACATCACCTTTCATGATAGCCACAAATAGCATAAAGTATATTTGGGTAACACTAACTAAGGAAGTGAAAAATCTATTTGACAAGAACTTTAAGGCTTTGAAGAAAGAAATTAAAGAGGATATCAGAAAATGGAAGGATCTCTCATCCTCTTGGATTGGTAAGATCAACATAGTAAAAATGTCAATTCTACCAAAGGCAATATATAGATTTAATGCAATCCCCATCAAAATCCCCCTGAAAAATTTTGCACAGACTTTGAGAGAACAGTAATCAACTTTATATGGACAAACAAAAAAAACTCATGATAGTCCAAACAATCCTATATAATAAAGGTACTTCCGGAGGCATTACCATCCCTGACTTCAAACGTTATTACAGAGCTACAGTATTGAAAACATCATGGTACTGGCACAAAAACAGAGGCATTCACCAAATGGAATCAAATCAAAGACCCAGATATCAATCCACAAACCTATAAACACCTGATTTTTGACAAAGGAGATAAAATTATACAATGGAAGAAAGAAAGCATCTTTAAAAAATGGAGCTAGCATAGCTGGATGTCAACCTGTAGAAGAATGAAAATAGATTCATATCTATCACCATGCACAAAACTCAAATCCAAATGGATTAAAGACCCCAATATGAATCTGACCACACTGAACCTGATAGAAGAGAAAGTGGGAAGTAGTCTGTAACACATGGGCACAGGAGACCACTTTCTACTTTAACCCCAGTAGCACAGACAATGAGAGCAACAATGAATAAATGGGACCTCCTGATACTGAGAAGCTTCTGTAAAGCAAAGGATACTGTCATTAAGACAAAAAGGCAACCTACTGAATGGGAGAAGATCTTCACCAACCCTGCATCAGACAAAGGGCAGATCTCCAAAATACATAAAGAACTCAAGAAACTAGACATTAAAATTCTAAATACCCCAATCAAAAATGGGGTACTGAACTAAACAGAGAATTCTCAACAGAAGAAGTTCAAATGGCCAAAAGATACTTAAGGTCGTGTTCAACTTCTTTGAAATCAGGGAAATGGTAATCTTACACCTTTCAGAATGGCTAAAATCAAAAACACCAATGATAACCTATGCTGTAGAAGCTGTGGAATAAGGGGAACACTCATCAATTTCTGGTGGGAATGGAAACTTGTTAAACTACTTTGGAAATCAGTGTCTCGGTTTCTCAGGGAATTGGGAGTCAACTTACCTCGAGATCCTGAGATAGCACTCATGGGAATACACCCAAGAGATGCTCAATCATACTACAAAAGCATTTGTTCAACTATGTTCATAGCAGCATTATTTGTAATAGGCAGAACCTGGAAACAACCTAAATGCCCCTCAATGGAAGAATGGATAAAGTAAGTGTGGCACATATACACATTAGAGTACTACTCAGTGGTAAAAAAACAATGACATCTTGAATTTTGCATGCAAATGGACAGAAATATAAAACACTATCCTGAGTGAGATAACACAGACCCAAAAAGATGAATATGGTATGTTCTCACTCATTAGTGGATTCTAGCCATAAACATAGTTCATTGAACCTATAGTTCTCAATCCTAGAGAACCTAAATAATAAGGTGAACCCAAAGAAAAACGTATATAGATCCTTCTGGAAATTGGAAGCAGACAAGATCTCCAGGCAAAAGTTGGGAGCATAGGGTGGGGTGGGGTGGGGGAAGTGGAGATGGGGAGGGAGAAGGGAGAAGGGGAGGATTGGGGAGATCTTGGGTGAGTGGGATGATTCAGATGCAGGAAGGGCGGATATGGGAGCAAGGAAGAAGATAATCTTAATTAAGGAAGCCATTTTAGGGTTGGCAAGAGACTTGGCTCTAGAGGTGTTCCCAGTTGTCTACGGGAATGTCCCCAGCTAGGTCCTTGGGCAGTAGAGGAGAGGGTGACTGAACGGGCCTTGTCCCATAGACACATTGATGAATATCTTGAATGTCACCATAGAACCTTCGTCTGGTGATAGATGGAGATAGAAACGGAGACCCACATGAGAACACTGGACTGAGGTTCCAAGGTCCAGTTGAAGAGCAGAAGGAGGGGAAGATGAGCAAGGAAGTCAGGACCATGATCTTCCCACTGAGACAGTGTGCCTAAACTAATGGGAGCTCACCAAACCCAGCTGGACTCAGTCCGAAGTAGCATGTGATCTATCTGGACTCTCTGAATGTTGCTGACAATGGGGGATGACTGGAAAATCAATGATTATGGCACTGGGATTTGATTCTACTGCATGTACTAGCTTTTTGGGATCCTAGTCTGTTTGGATGCACACCTTCCTAGGCCTGGATGGATCGAGGAGGGCCTTGGACTTCCCACAAGGCAGGGTACCCTTCCCTCTCTTAGGACTGGAGGGGGTGGTGGCGAGCGTGTGGGGGGGAGGGGGGCTAAAATGGAAGGAGGGAAGTAGGTAGAAATTTTGAATGGTATTTATAAAGCAATAAAAAAATTTAAAAAGAAAAGAAATAGCCACAATATAAATAACCCAAGACTTAGATAGACTTCTATAGTGTCAAGGGATATATTTTGAGTTAGAAAAATGATCTGTGTGAATAATCACTTACTATGTGTTAGACACAGGGCAAATGTATCATGCATTGTCTCCTATCTAAGAAAGAGAGATGGAGGTCACCTTTAACAGACAGTGTGTGTATTATACAGAAAGTTCACTGGGTCCTTTATTGAAATCTTTTAATCTCTTATTTTCTATTCCTTTTTTATTGATAGCCTGATCCACTGTGTAGCTCTTCTATTCAATAAAAGTATGTGCTTTTTATTCATAATAAACATTTGAGGGCAGTATAGAAGAAAATGACTATTTAGATATTGTCATTTATTGAGATTTGGCAAACATAGGCAAAGTCAGAGGCAAGGGATCTGCTTAGATGTTTTAATGTCTTAGTTAGTATTTGCTATAATATTGGAATGTAGTTGCTCCAATGCTCTTATTATTAAAGAAAATTTACTATTCAGGAAAGAACAGAAGAAAAGTAGGAATGAATAACTCTTTTCTCTGGACTTGTTTTTGAGATTGGATATCACTAAATTGCCAGGGCTTGTCATGAATTTGCTTTGTAGCCCAGGGAGGCCTTAACCTATGATCTTCCTGTATTAACCTCCATTGTATCTAGGATTAGAGGCTTGCACCAGCAAGACAAACTTTGTTTTTCCTGCATTCGATTTGTTATTATTTGTTTAGAATAATGATTAATACAAGACAGGCTTGGTGGCACATGACTTTAATTCAAGCACCAGGGAGTCAGAGGTAGCTACATCTCTGAGGAGTCACCCTGGCCTACAAAGCAAGTCCCAGGACTTCCAGGGCTACATAGTGAGGTTCTGTTCCCATAAAAAGCAAAACAACACCCAAAAAGGAACATTGCCTTCACACTTCATGCTTTCCTTCATTTGTTAATCTCTGCAGCACTGGATGTCACAGCAAGAGGAAAAAAAAAATCCCGTATCACAAGGCACCGCTCTAAAATAAAAGTGTTCAATGTCTTCTAAGATTACTACTTGCATCTTTGTGGAGATTTTTTGAATTTTGATTTTCTGTTCAAGACAACTACATATTGGATCACTTACTTGTATTCTCCCTGTGTTTTGTCTGGATACTTTTGTAGGTATGCATCCACATGTGTATGGTTCATCTCATCTCTAGGATACATTCCAACTACAAGCAACTATAAGTGCTTTTTTTGTTTGTTTGTTTTTTTTGTTTTTGTTTTTGTTTTTTTGAGACAGATTCTCTGTGTAGCTTTGGTGCTTGTTCTGGAACTTGCTCTGTAGACCAGCTGGCCCTGAACTCACAGGTATTCACCTGCCTCTGTCTCCTGAGTGCTGGGATTAAAGGCGTGCGCCACCACTGAGATTTTATATAACTTTGTAGGAATGTTTATGAATTAGCTAGACCTATTTAGTTTAACCATATAATCTCCAGATATAAAATTGCTCCCTTGCCACCCATACTTGGGAGACATAAAAGGGAATGAAGTTGAAGTGGTTGGAGGGGGCAGCAAGACTAGACAAATATTGGGATCTATTTTCTTTTTCTGATCTCCACTTATCTAATATTGTATATGACATGGGAAATAGGAGAGATGGTTCATTTCTTCTTTTGCAATTAGTCGTATGCTATTGGTAAAAAGACCTCCATGATTTTGATCTGGCTCTAAGTGTTTGCATCATCTGTCGGTACTGTAAATGGGCACAGTGGTCTACACAAATGGTTGGTGTCATTTTTGGGGGGAGTAAAATTCAGCATTGACCTAGTTTAATGAGGATCTTCTTTAGAAGGTCTTTCTTATTGTGCACACTTTCAAGTTCTTGTTTTGCCATGCTATTGAATCTCCTGTCTGTGGGTCTTCTCCCTAATCTGTTTCCCTCATGATAGCCCATGGAAATACTGACATGCTCATCTTTGTGCTCTCAGAAGGAGGTGGGGGATAGTCTCTTTTTTGGAAGGCTACAACTTGATATTTTATTAGTCCTTTGTGGCCAGCTGCTTATGAAAACTATCCTCTTAAGAAATCTTTAGATTTTAGGCAGACATCTGTGTGTTCATAACATCACGTAATAATTCAATTCATAGAACAATGCATTAAATTCTTCCAAGAATTATCTCACCAAAGTCGTTTTCAATCTAAACAATATGCAGAGATAGGCATGTTGTTCAACTTCCCAGCTAAGAAATGAAGCAGCAAGCTCACTATTTTTGCAGGCAGGACATACTCTATTTGTTTCTGGCCTTTCCTTCCACTGGACTTTAGGAGGAAGTGGCCCACATCCTTTCCCACATGGAAAGGGAAAGGGAAGGGGAAAAAGTCTTTTAATGTGAATTGGTAATTTTGACAACTACAACAATCGACCCCCCTTTCCAGTTTGCCTTATCTTTGACAGTATGTGGGCTTTGGGACAGTGATTGGTATATACATGGTAAGTTCTTATAGTTTGAGTAAGCTTTTGTGAACTCAAATGATGGGTCGCCCAAGAATGTCTAAGACTTTAGATATTGTTCTCTTCATCGTTAAAGATTTATCACCAGTTCTAGTATAATATGAAAAGTTCTACAAGTACACAGACACACATACACACATATACTTAAAGTTTGTGAAGTGTAATCCTCATTTAATGATTCAGCTCCTCATGTATATAAAATATATAAACTTATGTGATTAACCTTCAAAACTGCCCAGTTCTCGGTGGAACAAACCATAGCAGTAGCCTGCATACATACATTTAGTTCAAACAGATTTCCTCATTCTCTGAAATGTGTTGCACTTACACTCTAAAACAGACATGTTCCCACACATATCTCATCTGATTGATGAATTAACTTGCAAGACAAAATTCCAGAGACTTGAGAATATGAAAAGTTTCTAGTCAGCTAGCAAAATCTTCTGCTCTTTTGTCTCCACAAGAATTCATATTAAACTTCAAGGAGTAAGTAATATTAATACTTCAATTCCCTTAAGATCACTTTTATTTATAGGATTATTTCTAAATATTTATGTTTTATTAGTGTTAAGCTTTTTGATATACCTCACAGTTGATTATAACACTTTTAGAACACTTAATCTAACTCAAAGCCTATAGTATTTTATATTCTGTCTTTTTGAATCTCAAGAAAATTATAGGATCACTTAAGGCAGAGATTATAATTGGTATGCTCATGTTGCTAAATAAGTAATATTTTTGAAATCATATTTTATTTATTCTTTGAATGTTCCATAGATGCATTTAATATATTTTATAATAACTACATCCCTTTGCTCTGTCTCCCATGTAGTTCCTCATATACCTACCAATATAAACGCTTTCTCATTTTATGTCCTTTTTTTTATAACCCACTGAGTCTAGTACCTGCTATCCATAAGCTTGTAGGGATGGAACCATTCACTGGAGAACAGGCAACCTACCAGGGACTACCACCTTGAAAAGAAAATGACTCTCCCTCTCTCAGAAGCCATCAACTGTTCAAAGGTCCTCAGTTGAGGGTGTGGTATCATGAACCCCTCCACATCCACATTGGAATGTTGACTGACTTGATTTTGTCTGGGTCTTGTGTGAGTAAACAAAGCTACTGTGAATTCATGAGAGTAATGACCCTGTTCTGCCCAGAAGAAATTATTTTGAGGAAGCCTTTGAAATCTCTTGCTTTTGCAAACTTTTTACCATCTCTTCTGCCATATAACTTGAGTTAGCCTCGGGGGTAGAATAATATAGAAGCCTTTTTAGGATTAGCATTCCATAGTCATTTATTGTCTGTAGTTCTGATCATTTGCGAATACATTTACTAACCAAGGGTTATACTTTTATGGAGATAGATAAATGCATAGGTAGATAGATAGAGATTACCTCCAACATGTGCAAGGAAGTACTACTCAGCACTTTTACAGAACTGTAGATTACAATCCTAAACTTCGAGTGAGTAGAGAACAAAGCATTTCATTTTTATAGCCATGAAAAAACATTTTAAATTGAATATGCTGTTTGTTTTTATATAGTTTTTAAAAAAGAAGGAAATGGTGTATAATTGGGGAGATGGGGAGGTGTGAAGAATGCGGGAGGAGTTGACAGTAGGGAAAGCATTATTAGAATATATTGTATGCAAATTTTTTCAGTTGACAAAAGGATAAGGGTTTGTTATTAGTTTGACCTTCCTTGAATCTTCTGCATTACTGCTTTAGCATTGATTTTATTATATACTTTATCCACATTCATTGACTACTTATTAAGTGATAGTCATAGTTGAGTTGCACAGGCCCCGTGAGTCATAAATGGGCCCTACCATGGTTGGTTTTACATCTCTTAGATAAAGGGGCATAATGCTAAGGAGTCAATTGTGTTGTGCTATACAGTCCCTTAGAGAAGGACAAGCAAATAAGGAAACGTGGCAGAGGAGCCAAGCCCCGACTTAATGAGGAGAGCTATGGAAAACTTGCTGAGAAAAAATTTTGGCATTAAATATACCTAAGTGGGAACAGTATGGAATGGTTCTATAAAAAGCAGTAGAAAAATGCAGGATCTTAGAGGCATTTTATAGTATGTCGCTTTTAAGGAACCAAATTAAGTTCAATAGAACCTGGGGTTTTAAATGAAGGGTGACAAAAAATTTAAATCATATAAAACTTTATATGCTAAAAGAAGAAATTTAAGAGTATGTAATGTAAATTGAAGGATTTAACTAGGGTTTTGGAATGATAAGGTTAGAAGAGAGATGAAGAATTAAGAGGTCAGTAACCCAGATATTAATGACAGAGACAATTTCCCATAGGGTTTTCTAGCTTTTATTTATTTATTTTTATTTTATTTTATTTTATTTATTTTTTTATTTATTTATTTTATTTATTTTTATTTTATTTATTTTATTTTATTTTATTTATTTTTTCTGCCTCAAGCCAGCTGTAGTTTAGATTCGCACATAGCATAATGTTCCACAGCTGGCACTCCAATTCCACGCTTATCAAAATGAAATGAGTAGAGGTTCGTTGTTCACTCATGTTTCCTATTAAGCTTCTTTTAAAATCTGGCACATTTTCTTCCCACACATAATTTGGCGTATGATTATTGTTTCCTTGTATTGATTGTCTTCATTACATTTAAATGTCTTAATGCTTTGTTGGGTGGGTTCTTCCAAAAGTAAACTCTGAAATAAAGATAAGCATTCAGGACATTTATTTGGCAGCCCTTTAAGTATTAGCAACTGTTGAAAAGAAAGAAAACTAAGGAAAAAATAAAACCAAGAAGAAAATAGGAATGGGTAGAAAAGCTGAAGTCTAGAAAAGTCCCAAGGTAGGGCAAAGCCAACCTTATAAGTATTAAAAGTGGGATATCCACTGGGAGTTGTCTCATATTGTGGTGGGTGGTCAAGGCTTTATATTTCAGTCTTTAGCCATTCTGAATGTTGACTGTCCCTGAAAAATGATTACACACTTGAAAAAGGTAACTCTTTCCAGCTAATTTTCCTCTTTGGAAGGGGATAGCAGCTGAAGATCATCAAGTAGAAGTATTCTCATAAGATGTGGGAATGAGCCTTGCAGTCCTTACGGGGAAATCACAGTAATGTTTCACAACTTCCATTCTGACTGTATTTCTTGGAATAATTTTTTTATGACATACTAATTGGTGTTTAAAGGGAAAAATGAGTTCTGCAGTCAGATAAGCTTAGCAAAGAGTAGGCTAAGTAGGCTTCCTTCCTTTCGGAAACTTAAACATGTGCTGGTTTTGTAGTGAGTTGCTTCAAGTGGGTAGAAGCTATAGAAGACTCCCATCAAGTATCCATGTTACTGTTTTGGACTTAGATTCTTTTGAACCCTACTAGTTGTGATCAAAGATGCAAGAAATTCTATTTGGGCATACCAATGATTAAGGTAGTATCCTAGTTAGGGTTGATATTGCTGCGATGAAACACTACAACATAAAACAAGATGGGAAGGAAAGGGCTTATTTAGTTTACACTTCAACATCATAGTCTATCATTGAAGGAAGTTGGGGAAGTGTAGTGATGAGGTGAGCAGGCCTGCTTTTCATCCCACTCGGCTCCTGCATGGCTAGCTTAGCCCCAGAAATAACAACACACAAACTGTATTCTTTTAAACACTGCCTGGCCCATTAGCTCTAGCTTCTTACTGGCTAACTCATATCTTGCTTTAACCCCTATCTAGTAATCTGTGTAGCACCACAAGGTGGTGGCTTACCAGGAAGATTCTAGCCTACGTGAATCTTGGGCCGAAACTTCATCATGTCTTCCTCACTTCCCTTCTTCCCAGCATTCTGTTCTGTCTACTCCACCTACCTAATTTTCTGTCCTATCACAGGGCCAAGGCAGTCTCTTTATTAACTAATGAAATAACACATAGACAAATGACCCACCTACATCATTTCCCCCTTTTTTCTGTTTAAACAAAAAGGGAAGCTTTAACTTTAACATAGCAAAATTACATATAACAAAACAGTTATCAAGCAATAATTACAGTTACAACATTTATATCTATTTTATCTTTATCATAACAATGGAAAACTATAACTGTCTATCCATTCTTCAACTCCATCAAAGATTCCAGAAAGATATAATATTACCTAATTAAACAAGAAATAAGCAACTTTAAAACTCTAGAAATGACAGAGACATTTCACTGCCTGGAGAATCACCTGAAGTTCCTCTGTACCGTTGGGGCATCCATCTTCAGCCTACAGGCCCATAGTATCCAGAGACATTTCCATGAAGCAGGAAATTTCAAAGGCAGTTCAGTCACTATCTGGGTCTAGTTTATGCAACAGTCCAGGCAAGAACAGTTTCTTGCCCAAATGGCTATCAAACTCCATAAGGAGCCTCTTCGATACCGAACTTCCTCTTGAAGTAGATTGGTGCTGCCAGGAGCAGACATGTCTCATTGTCATGAAAAGCCCTAAATTATTAAAACATTTAAAATGTCATATTCTGCAGTCTTTGAAAGATATGAAGAATGCCTATTAAACTGAAATATATTTCTACGTATCTAGAAAATCTAACTAACATGACTACAAGCTTTACTATTATCAATGATTATCCATTAACAACTTATATTTCCTAATTATACATTACATTTTTAAATGAGCTATACAATCACAATACCGTAATCAAGGTCAGAAATGCATATACATATAACAAAATTGACCTTAAAATACATACCAAGGTAAATGATATCTATATCATATCCCCCTTTAAAAGTAAAAAACATTTATGAACAATATTTGGGAATATGGGCTCAGTTATTTCTCTCCAAACTGCTTCCTGCTGTATGGGGGCACTGTTATTTAAGTCTTTCATGGTATAACCTGTGTGTCAGGTTCATCTCAGTAGGCAGTTGAGTGAAGGAATTTTCTGAAGTTGTTCACGATGACCTTTCAGGAGGGCATGGTCTATCATACCATATTGGGATAGAAGCAATCCACAGGGTCTCATTCTCTGTGAAAACAAAAGAAGACACTCTCCAAAGCATCATATCCTCAAACCCAAATTCTGAAGTCATAATACCCTTATGTTATCCATTCTGGTTCTGCTTGGCAGACCATATAATGAAATGTCTCTCTATACTTAGTTCCTTTACAGTCAAAAGATTCAAAGAAAACACAATAATACAAAGAATCCAGACTCTTTGTGAATTTTCCATTTTTACGTGGCTTATTTTCCTTTATTTCTTTTTTGATCTATAACTATCTGTACTCTGTCTCTTTAAAGACTTACCCTTTTTTAAGGCATTAACTTTATTCTCTCTATTCTTTTTATTCTCTCTCCCAAGCCTATGTATGTCTAACACTATGACCCATTTAAAGGTCTTTTATGTCTGAATCTGTCCTATTGTGAATCTGTAATTTTTTATTATCCAGGAGCATTTCTTAAAATATTAAGCACTTCTGAAAAACTTAAGTTGCGCCATGTAGAGGTAATATGGTACCGCCTGTTTACTGCCAGTCTAAATCTTCATTGCGCTGTTATTATGGTAATTACAATAGTTCCTGCCTGAGTTCAACACAGTTCAGCATGGCAGAGCTGAGCTGCTCCTGCCTCAGAGCCATTTGGTGCCCCTGAGCCATGTACAGGTCCAGGCACACAGCAGTCCACATTGCCATCAAGAAAGCTGTAGCACTTTACTCCAAATGCTCCATTCAAAAGCTCTGTCTTCTGCAGAAGCCAGACAGAGATTGCGCTGGCGGCATAGCCCAGGAAGTGGCATTTTAAAACCACAACTTTTTTTCCTGCTGAGTCAGGGAAATTTCTCTACAGTACACCCTAGCAAACAGCAAAAAGCTGTGTTAAACTCTGTTTTTTTTTTTTTTTTATTTTGGAATGAAAATTAAGCTCTCTCAGGTTTTTAAGTGGAAGTGGATTTAATTGGCCATGTTGGGTGCCACTCTGTAGAAGGAGCTGAGGGCCTGCTTTTCAACTTAAAAAAGGCAGGAATCTGGAGACAAGAGCTGATACAAAGCCATGGAGGAGTGCTGCTTATTGGATTGCTCAGTCTACTTTCTTGTAGAAACTTGGACCACCAGCCCATGGATGGCACCGCTCACAATTTACTGGGCCCTTCCCGATTAATAAACGATTAGGAATTAAGAAAATGCCTTATAGCTGGATATTAGAAAGGCATTTTCTCAATCAAGATTCCCCTCTTTCAGATGACTTTAGCTTATGTTAAGTTGACATAAAACTAGCTGGGATAGCTTTCAGTGCCAGAGAACCTTGTAAGTTTGTGCTATGTAGTTGTGGGATGACTTTTTTCTCCTCTTACAATTTTTCATATTGAGGTTTTCCTATTTTCTGTGTCTTTTAGTAGTTTAAATGTTTTTAAATAATCAAGTCTAACAAGATTTTATTTGCATGTTACATTACAGGCTCATATTATAATAGAGAAACTGGTTCTTATCTTCAAACATCAATACTTGCTGGCTGTGGTGGTGTATGCTTATAATCTCAGTAGTGGGGAGCCAGAAGAAGAAGGATCAGGGGTTCAAGTCCATACTCATCTAGAAATAGAAAGATCTTTTGAAACTTTGTCTCAAAAAAAAGAATAAAAATATCAGCAACACTTAATGCAAATTACACTTACGCAAACATACTCCTTAAAATCTTAAAAGTCCATATACCTCAGAGAACTTCTATACAACTAGAATATTTATTTTAAAGCTATAAAGGTTCACATTTGCCTGATCAATTTTCATTCATGACTCTTTATTTGTAAATTTTTAATGATAAAGTTCATATGAATTTAAAAAAAATCTTTATAATGTTGTAATGTAGATCCATAAAAGTTAAAATTCAGTAAATTAAAGTTTTTTTCTATTTGTTTTTAATTCTAGCTTCCATTTTCTTGGTTCCATAGAGGACCTGAATCTCAGGTTCAGGGAACATTGAACAAGAGGGGACAGGAAGGCTGTAAGAGCTGAAGGACTAAGAAATCTGATATGAGATAGTGTGTTTCTATGTATAACAGGGAAGCTGCCCCCATAAAATCTCAAAATATGGTCATTTAAGCAGTACCAGTTGACATGACAACATGAATAGGGGAAATCTCACAGGGCCCAACCCCTAAATGGAGAGTTATAAGCAGTTAATAGCTGCTGAGAAAATAAGAGTCAATTGAATCAAAATATTAATAGTTTTCTACTTAGTCATGCAATACCAGTCAGCCAATCAGTCCTAAATATGTATGAACAGCATCAAATGGACTCAGCAGGATGTATATGTATGTATGTACCTGTGTATACTTAAAGCAATAGCAATTAAAGAGGAGGTCACAAATTTGAGAGGGAGTGGCATGGGAGCACAAGAAGACTTGGTGTATGTGAGAGAGGAGTGGTGATGATGGAAATACATTATTAATATATGAAACTATCAATAAATACAAACCAAATTAATAAAAATAATTATGCATGTTGAAATCATCATTATAGCTATGAGAGTAAATATAGTGCCTAAACTCATAATAGTGGTGTAAGAGGGCACAGAACTAATAATACGATCATGGTATTCACAGAAGAATCAAAAATGGTGATAGATTGTGAAGAACTATGCAAGATGGTTTAATCAAATGTCATACAATTTGACATGACGAAGTCTGTTGAACTCAGTGTTGTTTGTCAATTTACATTCAATGTTTTGCTTCTATGGAGGTGAATATTGGTAAACATCTAGTTTCTCTTGCCCTATTTGCCATAATAATAACAATCTGTGTGTGTGTTTGGGTATGTAACTGTATTGATTGCTACTTGATTGATTGCACGATTTAAAGTTTTCTGTCAAATCAAATATCACCTATCCACAAAAGTTTGCACAGAATAAATTTAGTAAATAAGAAATCTGACAAATAACTGTTGCCAGCACTTAAGTAGAAGTGGCAAGAGGATTATTACAAATTTAAAACTAGCCTGATCTATAAAACATTGCACATTCATTACATGGTACTGCATTAATAGGTACCATGCTTATGATTTTATGTTTTAATTAAAAACAAGAAAAGCATAACTCAGTGGTAGAGCATGTACTTTATACACACAAAACCCTAGATTTGACCCTTGGCAACAGAAAGAGGGAAAGAAAGAGAAAGAGTAAAGCAATCATATAACACATACTGTTTTAAAAGTTTGTATAAAAATCAGAATGCTTTCGCTATAAATAATTGCTGAGTATGTATATTTACCATCCATCCTATTTAAGCATTCCATAATGTGCATCTGTTAAAATATCATGATATACCAGTAAATGAACAATTTCTTAATATTTATCAGTTTAAAGTAAACATTAAATGAAGACCAAACATTGTTTATTATTGTTAAAAATGAGCAACATGTCATATATGGTGACTCACACCTTTAATCTTAGTAACTGGGGATCAAAAGCAGATGTTTCTCTATGATTTCTAAGCCATCCCTTTGGTTCCCCTCAAGACCTTGATGGTAAGACCACATTTTCTTGTTATAGCAGATACCATACACATCGGTTGTAGGGCAGGGAGAAACCCAGTTGTTATTGACAAGGAAGCTTTGTCCCTGATACCTACCTCTCACAGTACTGGTAAGAGCTATTCAATTTCTGGAGGAGGATTCATCAACCGTCTTATCCAACTGTGAACCCTGTGAACTGCACTAATGATCTGGGAGTCAAGAGATGCCCATTGTTGAAACAGTGGCACAAATGTTACAGAGATAACGAACTCCTTATTGATTTTTGTTTTTGGTTTGGAACCTATCTTGAAGCTTGTTCTGTAGACCAGGCTAGCCTAGCACCCAAAGAGATCCATCTGCCTCTGCCTACCAAGTGCTGGGATTAAAGGTGTGCACCACCACTGTCATCTTCTGATTAGATTTTATGGCCACTCCATAGAAGGAAATGCATGCCTGTTTGGGGAGCTCACAGGGCCCATAGGATAAACTACTATTGTTCTGCTAACTAGACATTGGACCAAACTGCTCTCTGAATTCTTATCTGTCTGTCCTTAGATTAGTGCATCTCTGGGACTGGAAGGAGAGGAGGGAGAAGAAACTATAGCCAGGATATTAAATAAATAAACTAATTAATTAATTAAAAAAGAAAAAGTTTCTTTGTATAGTGTGAAGTAAAAGCAGAATCTCATAGCTGTTCAAAGTGAAGAAAATCAGTTTTTGTATTGCTCAGCCACTGTTAGGGCATTTTATCACTCCCCCTCCCTAGATGTTCAGAGACTGTCACAGAATTGATGGCAGAAAGATTGTGAAAGGCAGAATAAATTAGGTGTGGACTGGTGTAAACAATTGTCTTCTGGACATGACAGAACTACTGCACTCAGGAACTCAACAAGACCTACAAAGATTGATTAAGTTACTTAACATTCTAGCTTGGAGGCGGAAAAGGCCCATGGGCCCCAATGCCTTGCTGACGGCCAAACATCTTCCAGTAGATGAACCCATACTACCTAGGAGTATGTAGGTAGCAAAAATTGGACCTAATAGGCTAGTGAAAGAGTTGGGGGATAAGGGAAGTGAAGATGGATCTTGAAAAAATTAAGGTCCAGTTGAAGAGCAGAAGGAAAAAGTGGGCATGAATAGGATTAAAATATGCAGTATGAAATTTGCAAAGAATGAAAATAAGTTTGAAAAATACTTTTATTGCAAAATATAACAATTTCATAAATTCCTTGACTACAATGTACACACACACACACATAATGTTGGGTAATTAAAACAGTCTAATTAGTAAAAATCTCATCTTTCATAAATATTACATATTTTACAGCTTGATACTTACTTCTCTATGCATATTTAAAATTTAAACTTATTTTTGTGATTATATATATATGTGTGTGTGTGTGTGTGTGTGTGTGTGTGTGTGTGTGTGTGTGCATGTGTGTATTTTAATTTGGACTTGAGGATTAGATTTATTTTCTCAAGGCTAGTAAATTGTTCTAAGACATTTGTCACTCACATTTGTTTGTTGATTGTTAACTGAGTTCCATTACTGTCTCTCCTCATCCTCAGCATGGAAATGATTTCACTACTGTAGCTCTGCAGTTTCAGAAAAATTACATTTTGATGATACATGGTAAGTCTGACCTAAATCTTTGTACATATTATCTTGGGAATTTTCCTGGTTATCCTTATATGCTTTTTAATTGTTTGATATTTAGTGTTAGCTAATATAGCACCAAAAAAAATCGATGTAGTATTTTTATTGAGATTACATAAACATAAATCATTTTACAGATTCACTTCTATGTAAAAGCAAAATGTATCTCCAAATTCATTTGTGATTATTATGTTTTCATTCCCACAATAACTCTTCACTCACTTGATTTTCACTGAAAGCTTTATATTTTATTTAAATGTTTCCATAAACATATTTACATTCTAAATTAGTTTTTGTATATTTCATATTTCTATTGTTTATATTTGATATTTTGTACTAGAGAGTTGGATATATTTTTTGAAAATTTTCACAGAATTACTTATCTGGGTAGTTATTGTAGTAATTTCTCTTTTTCTGTTGATTTCCTGAGTTTGACTAGGAGCAAAATGTTTTCATTCTTCTCATTAAATAGGAAGAATCTTTCTGGCTATAAATGTTTGTGAATGCGATCAACGGGATAATCTGTGGTTTAAATATGTAATTTAAATCATAATATTTTAGTACAATTAGTTATTAGTTTTCAAAGTAATTAGTAAATATACCATGACACATCTTCTTCTGTAAGAAATGTTATTTAGAAATGAATTATTGTCGTAATCCCATTTTCTTATTTTCGTGGCTTTTTTTTTCTATTTTTGAGACATAGTCTCATACAGTTGAGGCTGACTTTTCTCACATTTTTCCTTTACTGGCACTGAAGTTTGAAAAGTTAATTGGTGTACTTGTTTTTTGGGGAAAACAATCATAATCTCATTGTTTATTAGGAAGTTATAGCTTTATTGCATAAGAACACTTTTCAATATTAAAGTAACAAATCATTATTATGATTTAATTACTATTTTAATATTCATTCTTATTTCTTGTTTATATGACAGACAAGATTCAGAAATCTGCTCCTACTATGTACTGATTTTCCACGCACACATTGCATGACCCTTGTGTGCTTCATTGTTCCAGTGAGATCAGCTTTTCATACTTGAAAGGACATGTCGTTTACCAGGCACAAAGTGTTTTTCACACTGTTTAAAGCATGACAAGTGCTTTATCCAGTAATTACTTACTACTGTTTACTTCTGTCTTACTACCGTTTACTTCTGTCTTTTTATTTTAACTCCATATGAAAAAATTTACCAGACAATTTATATCTTTCAGTATTATTAGTTTAGTGTTTATTGGCTTCCTTTGTTCATTTGACTTTTGAATTTTTTCTGAAGTTCATTTTCTTTTTTTATTGCCACCTCTCTCTCTCTCTCTCCATACACGCATACACACACACATATAAATACATGTATATATACATATATATGTATATGTCTTCCAATGAAATTTTATTTCATGACATAGATTTTAAAATTTTTATATAATTCTCACATGTCATTAATTTATTTTATTAAAAGTTTAAAAAGCCTTTTGTAGTTTGTGGTCCTTATAAAAAGTTGTGTCATTTTTGCTGACAGGCTATATAGCATTCTTCACAGTCATACTGCATTTCTGAATCTTCCTTATTTATCTTCCTTCAGCCTATGAAAATTATTTCCTGAGTCAACAAATACACTTCTTATTGTAGGGGTTGTTTCTATGCCACTGCAACAAATCACAATTTAGCAGCATGAAACAACATAGTTATTATCTCACAGTTCTGTGCCTTGGGAGTGTAGGTTGGCTTGACTGGTTTTTCTGCTCTCGTTTCCGCGGGGCTGAAATCACAATACTAGCTGGCCAAGTTCCTATAAAGTGACTCGGAAAACTTACTTCTACTAGCATTCATGTATACAAACTTTCGTTCACTATAGTTGTAGTGATAAATTGAAGTTTACATTTGGAATAGCCCCAAATATTTGGACCCCTGGAGCCCTGACAGGGCTGTTTGGAGACTGGGAAAACTTTAGGAGGTGGAGCCAACGTACTTGGAAGAAGTATGTCATTGGGAAGGTTTGCTGCTGTCTTTCTTTTGGCTTCCCAGCCACTGTGACGTAAACAGCATTGTTCTGACTTGTTCTTCACCTTGTTGCAATGCCTTCCAAGGTTCACAAAGCAACAGGATCAAGCAACCATGGACAAATACCTCTGAAACAGTTAGTTCACATAAAACTTCTCTGGTATGTTGATTTCTGTCAGATATTTTGTAAGAAGAGCTGACTAGTAAAAGGTTTTCATTTCTTTATTGACTGCTATCTCCTACCTCTGCTGCAGTCCTGCTTTAAGCATTATAAAAGGTACAACTGCATCAAAACATCATGTTGTTGGAAGGAGGCCACTTGTTGGTTCACAGCTGCTCAACTTGAAACAATCACACAGAAGCTGTATTATTTAATTTATTTAATTAATTTAATTATCACTGCTTGACCTATTATCTCTAGCTTTTTATTAGCTAACTCTTACATATTAATTTAACCCATCTCCATTCATCTGTATATCGCCATGTGGCTGTGGCTTACCAGATAAAGTTTTATTGGCTTCTATCTCTGGCATGGCTATATGGCTTTTCTCTGACCCTGCCTCCTTTCTCCCAGCATTCAGTTTAGTTTTATCTGCCTACTTCTATTCCCTGAGCAGGCCCAAGACAGTTTCCTTATTAACTAATGGTATTCACAGCATACAGAGGAGAAACCCACATTACCTCCACTTTTCTGTTTAAATAAAAAGTAACATTTTAAATTTAATATAGTAAAATTACATAAAACAGTTATCAAGCAAAAATTACAGTTACAATATTTATATCTATTTTATTATAACCGAGGAAAACTATATTATTACTATCTATTCTTCAACTCCCATCAAAGTCTCCAGAAGGATATCATATTACCTAAGCAAACAGGAAGTGTATTGTAAGCAACTTCCAAATCTCTAGAAATGACAGAGACATCTTGATGCCTGTCACTCAAAGTTCTTCTGTACCATTGGGGCATCCATCTTCAGCCTATAGGCCCATAGTATACAGCAGTCTTTTCCATGATGCAGGAAATTTAAAAGACAGTTTTGCCTATATTGGCAGTTTGTCAGTAACTTTTTTCTGTGTCCTGTAGAATGTCTAGCAGACTCTTTCATGCAGCAGGAACCCTGAAGGATTGTCTCACCTTTAGGCAAGTTTAGCAATCATTTCTCTGTGGGTCTTGCATGTCGAGTTCATCAAGCAGTCCAGTTAAGAGTAGTTTCTTTCCCAAATGGCTAACCAACTCCATAAGTAGCCTCTTTGATGCCCATATTCCTCTTGAAAAAATAGATTGATTCTGCCAGGAGCAGATGTGTCTTGTTGTCATGAAATGTACTAAGTTCTTAAAATACTTTAAATGCCATATTTTGTAGTCTTTGAAAGATCTGAAGAATCCCTATCCATCTGAAATACATCTCTGTACATCTAGTCTGGACAGCGAGGGGTTGGTCCACCCACTGAGACAGTGTGCCTGTTCTAATGGGAGCTCACAAAATCCAGTTGGACAAGGACTGATTGAGCATGCAATCAAACCAGACTCTCTGAATGTGGCTGAAAATGGAGGCTGACTGAGAAGCCATTGCTAAAGGCACTGGGACTTGTTTCTACTGCATGTACTGGCTTTTTCGGACCCTAGTCTATTTGGATGCATACCTTCCTAGGCCTGGATGTAGGAGGGGGGGGCTTGAACTTCCCACAGGGCAGGATTCCCTGCCCTCTCTTAAGGAAGGAGGGGGAGGGATGAAAGTGAGTAGGGGAGTGGGAGGGGAATGGGAGGAGGGGAGAAAGCGTAAATTTTTGAATGGAAAAATAAAATATAAAAAAAACAAAAACAAAAAAAAAGAAAAATCTAACTAACATGACTACAAGCTTGACTATAATAGATGATTCTTTATTTACCTATATTTCTTAATTATACATTACACTTTGTTGCAGCGGGCTGCTTGTTTGTCCCGACTGCCCAGAACCGAAATAACCACACGGAAACTATATTCATTAAATCACTGATTGTTACTCCACTTTTTAGTCTCTATTCTGCCTGCCCCTTTTTATTTCTTTGTTTCTAGGGGTGTATGTGATTACTTCACACTCATAGGAATAATCTGGGATAATACTACTATTTTGTCTTTTTTAAGATTATAATTTAATTGCAACATTTCTCCCTACTATTTCCTCCCTCTGAGCCCTCCCATAAACCCCTCCTCCCTCTCCTTCAAGTTCATGGACTCTTTCTGCACTAATTGCTGATATATATATATATATATATATATATATATATATATATATATACATACATACATATATATTCTTAAACATTTTTTTGTTTTAACATAATTCTTTATTGATTCTGTGGGAATTTCACATCATGTACCCTATCCCTCTCAGATATCAAACTAGACCCTGACTGTGGTAGGGTCACAGACCCAGACATGGCCCTCAGCTGTATCCTGGGCCTGCATGACTTGTGGCAGTGAAGGCTGTTGTGGGAACCCGCTTTGTTTGTTCTAGCCATTCAGCAGCTTAGACATGAAATAATCACACAGAAACTCTATTATTTAAATCATTGTTTGGCTCATTAGCTCTAGCTTCTTATTGGCTAACCCTTGCATCTTAATTTAACCTATCTCAATTAATCTCTGCATCACCAGGATGTTGTGGCCTACCAGCAAAGTTTCAGTGCATCTGTCTCTGGCTGGGCTACATGGCTTCTCTCTGACTCCACTCCTCTTTCTCCCAACATTCACTTCAGGTTTCCCCACCTACCTAAGTTCTGCCCTATCAACAGGCCAAGGATTTTTTTTATTCACCAAAAGTATGCACAGCATACAGAGGGGAATTCCACATCAGAAGGCCACTCAGATCTGTATGGCCCCGGCTGCAGTATGACCCTGAGATGTCCATCTGGCCTCAAGTAATGGCCCAGACCCGGGGTATTTGCATGACCTTTGGTGGTATCAGGAACCAGGGATGGTGTAGGAGTTCCTTCTGTTTGTGTGTTGCTTTTATTTGGGTAATGAATAAAGAAATTGCCTTGGCCTAGTTGATAGGGCAGAACTTAGGTAGGCAGAGAAGACAGAACTGAATGCTGGGAGAAAGAAACAGAAGGAGAGAACCGCTATGGAGCTACCAGAATCAGACATGCTGAATATTTCCTGGTAAGCCATGACCTCATGGTGATATACAGATTAATAGAAATGGTTTAAATCAAGATGTGAGAGTTAGTCAATAAGAGGTTAGAGATAACTGGCCAGGCAGTGATTTAATTAATACAATTTCTGTGTGGTTATTTCTGGTGTAAGCTAGCCAGGTGACCGGGACAAACAAAAGGTCACCCTCCTCGTGCAACACAATGATATCAACCTAGATCCTATAGTAGGGCCATAGACATAGACATGGCCTTATGCCACAGCCCAGGCTTGTTTGTCACCATGGCCCCAGGTGGCAACATAAGCCATCCAGATTAGCATGGCCCCTTTGCAGCATGTCCCTTGGACACCAATGTGAACTCAGTTGTCTGACCAGACTCTGGCTGCTGTAGGGTCACAGACATAGAGATGTCCCCAAGCAGTGGCCCAGTACAGATGTCATCATGTTCTACTGTGTCAGGAAAGGTCACTTAGATAAAAATTGGCCTGGTGGTGGCACAGCCCTGGGACACAAAAATAGCAACAATTAGAGGTCCAGACCACAAACATCCCCATGGCCTTGATGTTAACATTGGTAACATATGTTACACAAACCCCAGCAAACGTAGGACCATGGACTCAAACATGGCCCTAGGCAGCAGGACAGGTACAGACACTACCCTTGCCCAAGCAACAAGTAGGCCACCAACATCAACCCCTTCCTCACTGCACTCACTTCATCAGCACATGAACCATTCTGCCTCTCTTTCTCTCCCACTTCTCCACTATCTACTTGCTCATCATAATGACACCCACCTTCCTAGTGCCACAAGGTGCCAGTTTGGCCTGTGGATGCTTCAGGCAGGCCAGGCCATCATAACTACTTTTTGAGACAGGGTTTCTCTGCGTAGCTTTGGAGCCTGCCTTGGCACTAACTCTACAGACCAGGCTGACAGAGAATTCACAGAGATCTGCTTGCCTCTACCTCCTAAGTGCTGAGATTAAAGGTGTGTGCCACCACTGCCTGGCCATCATAATTATTTTTAAAGTGAGTTCTATGCTCTGGATTTTGATCAATAGTGGCTCTCTAAAAATAGCTTCTGTCTACTGAAAAATGAAACATTTTGGATGAATGCTAAGAGTTACTCTTATCTGTGAATATAAGGGAATTATTTAGAGTACAGTTAGGACCTGTATCATATATGTATATGTGTGCTTGTATGTGTGTGTGAGTGTGTGTGTGTGTATGTATGTATGTATGTATTTTGTACACCTTATCTTTTGAGACAGGGCCTCTCCATACACCTGGAGCTAGACTACACATGGTCAAAATGTCCCAAGGATCCATCTGTGTGTGATACATCACGTGTTGCCATGTTCAACTTTTTCTGTGGGTGGGGGCTGAGAATCTGAACTGAAACCCTCACATTTGCATAGTAAGCACGTTACCTTCCAGGCTCCAGGATTATATTAATTGTACAAAGTATGACATTCTTTTTATTATTAATTATATTTATTTATTCTATATCCTGACAGAATTTCCCCTCCCTCCTCTCCTTTCATTCCATCCTCCCACTCTAATCTCCCACCCTAATCCACTCCTCCTCCATTTCTGTTCAGAAAGGGGCAGGCCTCCCATAGACATCAACAAAATATGGCATATCAAGTTGCTGTAGGACTAAGCACCTTGCCTTGTATTCAGGCTGGGCAAGGCAACCCAGGCTAAGGAATAGATTACAAAAACAGTCAAAGTGTTAGGGACAGTTCCTGCTCTCATTGTTAGGAGTCCCACAAGTACACCAAGCTACATAACTATAATATATATGTAGAAGGCCTAGGTTGGTCCTATGTAAGTTTTCTGATTGTCAGTTCAGTCCTTGCGAGCCCTGATGAACCCAGGTTAATTAATTCTGTGGGTTTTCTTGTTGTGTCCTTGAGCTCTCTGGCTCCTACAATCCATCATCCCTCTCTTCAGGATTCCCTGAACTGTTCCTAATATTTGGCTGTGAGTCTCTGCATAAATATAGTTTTGTTTTGTTTTGTTTTGTTTTGAGACAGGGTTTCTCTGTCTAACATTCCTGGCTGTCCTGGAACTTGCTTTGTAGATCAGGCTGACCTTGAATTTACAGAGTTTCACCTGCCTCTGCTTCTTGAGTGCTGGGATTAAAGGCGTGTACCAACATCTTGCAAGTATGGTGTTCTTAATGTTATTGAGTACTTTAAATTCTATGACATGCTTGAATTTTCTGTTCTTCAGACATTGATTGCTACCTGTACAGAAGAAAAAAGCCAGGCTCTGCAATTAAGAAATAGATAATTTTCAGCTTGGTAGGTATATTCCCTGAATATGTTTATTAACTCTCAAATATGATTATCTCCTATGTTTGTTATGAACTCATATGTACAGCACAAATCAGTTTTGTCTGTAAATTCTGTGCACTTCTGATCTCTGTCTGTTTAATTCTAATCAGGTTCTTTTCTTATGTCTATATAACACATTGACAAGGGCCAAGTGGTGGTGGCACATGCCTTTAATCCCAACACTTGTGGGCAGATTTCTGTGAGTTTGAGGATAGCTTGGTGTAAAGAGCTAGGACATCCAAGACTACATAGAGAAACCCTGTCTTAGAAAATAAAACAAAACAACAGCAAAAAGAGTTCATATTGTTCTTGTAGAGCAACTGTGTTTTGTTTCTAGCACCCACATCCAACATCTCATTAGCACTGGTAGTTACAACTCCATGGGACTGGACACTCTCTTCTGGTTTCTGCAGCCACATACATATAGATGACATATACACACAGACCTGTATATACACATACACATGAATAGTTTAAGAAAATATTTTTTAAGAAGTCAGATTTGAACGATTTTCAAGAAAAATCAAAAAAAGTCAGACTTAATTTCAAGTTTATTGATATAAATAAATACAGACCACGAAAAAAGCTTTTTGGCATCCTCAATAATTTTCAATCTAGAGAGACATTGAAGCATTCAGTCATAAATTGGATGTCTTCATCAAACCATTCCCCTTAAGACTTAGATTATAAGAGTCAGAGATGGTAGATGACTCCAAGGGAACAGTGTCTTCCACACACAACAGAACTGATATACGTAAGAATCAAGTGATTTTGTCAGTATGCACAAAATCTACACAGGTTCAAAACCCCAGCACTGCACAGAGGAAGCAGAAACAGAGTCACATCCCTAATCAGGCAGTTCTCTGCAATTGATACCTGCTGTAAAGGGGAAAGTCAGTTTTCCCCAACTGAGTATCACTGCAGCCACACTCCAGGGCAGGCACTCTGTCCAGCACAAAAGATAAGTTATTCACTGCTACTATTTTGAAATGATATGCCCTCCATGATCTATGTGTAGATGGTCATGGCAAAGAAATCACCTTTTTATCCCTTTCACACAGTATCCAGAGTAACAGAACAAGCATTTCATTTTTTACATGTTTTCGAGTTTCAATGTGGGCTTCAGCTCTGAGAAAATCATCAGTCTGGAGCTTTTTAGGTAGAAGCAATTCAGCTTGTTCAAATCTGAAATTGGGGAGTGGAGAGATTAAGTAGTTTGCCTAAGACAAAAAAGGTAGCTTGTATAAGATCAGGAAAGAGAGTCCCAGACATAGATTTTTTTTTCCAATGACCACACTGTTCTCTTTTATCTTAAAGTATTTACTGTGAAGGAGACACGAATATTACATGTAATCTACTGCCTTGGCAGGACAAAAACATGAAATTAAAAATCCATTCACGATGAGATCATGTCTCTGAGTGGTTCAGAATAATACTTGCAGTCATGCAGATGAGAAGCTTATGCCCAAATTAATGACAATGAGAAGCAAAACTCAGCCTTGTTCTATGGATTTGGATAATTGAAGGAGAAAAGGTAAGGCAAGAGTCATTACTCCAAAGGGATGCAGAACTAAACTAACTGGAAGTAACACCATCTTTCTGTGCTTATAACTAGAGAACTAACTCAAATGTGTACTCTGCTGAAGACTCTAAACTTCAGGCTTCTTAAATATAAAAAGTAACTCAACTATATCATAGGTTTCTTGCAAAGGCAAACCTAGGGTTTAGTGCCTTTTAGGCAAGTATTTACTATACCAAGTGAGTTACATTTCCATTCCCTTTCAATATACACTTCTGTAGTAATTTCTGATGAATGAATAACAATAACAAATGTCTCTGTCTCAAGATACTTTAATGGTCTGAATAACTATTTACTGAGTCCTTTTACTTTCTATTTTGTTCTTTAAATATGTGATGACCACTTGCTATGTACTTCATATAGGACCCATGTTACCAATTAAGATGTACAAACCTCAGCCTTCAGGGAATTTGCAGCCTAATGGGAGAGACAGATTTGATCAAGGAAGCATAAGAAATACACTTACGTTCTCTACAGCTAAGGAGTATTTTAGTGTCCTGAGAAAATGGAGGAGTGAAACCCAATTTAATGTGAAATCTCTTTGCGTAAGTGACATTTGTCTTAAGATCCAAAGGCTAAGTGTTAAATAGCTAAAAGAACAGGAGTCTGTCCATGTAGCAGGGACATCTTGTGCAAACCTGAAACAGAATGAGTGAAAGCATGTGTGAAGAGCAGAGAACAAGGCCAGTGTACTTGGAGTGCTGAGATCAGGAAGAAATGTTCGATGAAAATAGGCTGGAGAGATGAGCACACATTGAGCTACACAGACCCTTTTAAATCATAGGAAAAAAGCTAAATTTTCTTTCCCAAGAGGGAATCAACTCAAGAGTTTTAAATGGCTAAATGGGTATAGGAATGCACATCTGGAACTCAAGCACTCAGGAGGCAGAGAATTTTGTTTCAGGATAACTTGGGCTAGCCAGTAAGACCCTGACTCAAACAAAACAAAACAAAACAAGCTTCAATTTCAATTTCAATCCAACTATTATATGCTCTCTTATTTAAAAATATAATTTTATGACTTGTGGAGGGCAAAATGTTTCAGCTTTTGCCACCAAACCTGAAGATCGAGTTTGATCCCTGGGACCCACATGGTGGAAGGAGAGAAACAACTCTTGCGAGCTGTCATTCTCATGTAACAAAACATTAATAAAAATATATAATTTTGCATAATGAGTAGAGAATGATTTGTGTATAAATGTGCAAAGATAGCTACTTCAATATTGGCAGGATGGGTGCGGGAATACCCTCTTAGTTTATGCAAGTAATAATAGGGGCTTCAATTAGAGAGATAGTAATGAAGGGGCACTCCAGAGATAGATTTAAGAAAATTGATAACTCTATCCCACACTGACAAGTTCTTTTCCCTTCAAAATACTATCAGAATACTATTTGTGAGGGTCTAGGTTCAATTTCCAACTCTGCAAGAAAAAAAATTCTACCCTTGATTGTTTTCTTAAGAATTCTCTAGTAAGTGATTCTTCTTACCACCAAGTGGGTGTCTCCTACTTCCCAATATTACTGTTGATTGTGTTATGTTGACGCTCTGTTTTTCCCCTTCATATAGCCAATAGATTTTTTTTCTTATTTTTAAAAATTTATGGAAAATTCAATTACACCTTTTCCAACCTTTCCTCCTACCTTTCCCATTTTTCCTCCCTCCCAAATTCAATCTTTTGTTCCTTAACCATTGTTGTTATAGATACATATAAATGAATATATGTATATATGTACGTACACACACACACACACACACACACACACACACATATATATATATATATATATATATATATATATATAATGCTGAGTCCATTCAGTGTTTCCTGCATGTGTATATTTCTATGGTTGCACACAATCATTCAGGGGACTCATCCCTGGGGAAGACTAACTTTCCCTTCCTTTCTCAGCACTGTTAATTGAGTGGAGCACTTTCTAATGGGACCCTGTGAAACTTTATGACATAGAAGTGACACCTGCAGTACCTGAAAAACCATCATTGCCTGAATGATACCTGAGCAATGACAACAACCAGTTAGTCTTAGACAGTTTTTAATATTAAATTCAAAGGCAATAGGTTTTTGATCCTACTGCACGTACTGGCTTTGTGAGAGCCTAGGCAGTTTGGATTCTCACCTTACTAGACCTGGATGGAGGTGGGTGGTCCTTGGACTTACCACAGGGCAGGGAACCCTGATTGCTCTTTGGGCTGACGAGGGAAGGGGACTTGATTGGGGGAGGGGGAGGGAAATGGGAGGCAGTGGCAGGGAAGAGACAGAAATCTTTAATAAATAAATAAATTAAAAATAAAAGAATGGGACTTTAAATCACTACCAAAAAAAAAATCCCTTACGGTTGGGTTCTGATTGCTTTATTGACTCAATTTAAGACATATTTACCTTTAATTTTTTCATTTTTTATTCTTTGATATCTTTATAACTCATATATTGAATTTTATTTGTTTTTACCCTCACTTCCTTCTCTCACCTACCTTTCTCTCTTCCTAAAAACTTTCATCTTCCCAATTAGGCCCCATCCTTCTTAAATCTTAGTTACCATTTCCCTTCCCTTTCCTCCCTCCAAACCCTCCCACACTTCTCTCCTTGTTTTTATTCAAATTTGTGGCCTCTTTTTTATTAATTTTTCATATAAATATATATTATACATATATGTTGTATTGTATATATTATATACATATATGTATATAGATCTATATTCCTAAATATAAGTTGATCAGTCTATACAATGTTACTTTAATGCATGTTTTCAGTGATAAGTAGAAAGTTCTCTAAAGAAGAAAAAATGACTAAGAAATATCTCAAAAAGTGTTCACCATCCTTAGCAATTAGAGAAGTAAAAATTTAAACAAATTTCAAAATTCATCTTATCATGGTCAGGATGGCAAAGTTCAATAAACATCTGACCACCCATGCTGGAGAGGATGTGGGGAAAAGGGTACCATCATTTCTGCTGGTGGTATTGCAGATTGATTCAACCACGATAAAAATCAGTACAAAGATTCATCAACCCCATCCCCATGCCTCCAAAAAAATTGAAAAACCAATCTATCATATGATCCAGCTCTACCACTCCTTATCATATGCCCCAAGGACTTGACATCTTAGTTCACAGATACTTGCTGGACCACACTCATTTCTGCTTTATTCACAATAGCTAGGAAATGGAAAGAATTAAATGTCTTTCAACTAATGAATGGATAATGAATATGTGATATATATATATATATACATACATTATGGAATGCTATAGAGATATAAAGAAAAAATGAAATGAGCTTTGCATTGAATTTTGAAAACATATTTTAAAATTTAACCATGTGTGTTGTGTGATAAGACTCATAAAGTTGCCCTGATATATACTCTATTAAATTTATTTTTAGGTAAAATCAGATCTGATACCTGATGGATTTTAAAGATTGCAGTAGATAAAGGAATATATTGAAACTCTCACTAATTTCCCATTTATTTGAGTTGAAAGAAAAACACCAATCTACAAATGAGATCCCCAGGTGCTGACTTGAAAAATATTTACAGCTTTATGTAGTAACCAGGGGCAGTTCAGATAGCATCTTGAGTTCAGTGTTTAGGCAAATATACCATGATGTATTTGAATAATACACCTGGCTTCTTAAGTGTTGTGTTGATGAAGAACAGAAAAATGAATTGAGAATGACTTGAGCTGGTAACGTTTATATTTATTTAGACATTTGATACCTGTAATATAATAATGAATATTGCAAGGTTGGAGCTTTGTGGCATTAGAATTTCATAAACACAGAGAATGAACACAATAGAGGCAGGTTCCTTAAATTCTGTATTATTTGGGAGATGTGGTTTATGCCCATAACCCTGGTTCTTGAGAGGCTGAGATAGGAAGATTGTTAGGAGTTTCAGGTCAGCATGGGCTGGATAAATTAGATCCACTGAACTACAGAGTGAAACCCTCTTTTTAAAAATGTTAAAATGGGAAAGAAGCAAATTTTTTATGGCTTGCTAATGAACGTAGTGACTTTCACGAATCAATTGATGGTGTGCCTAAAGTAACAGGTTCTTAAAATATAGTTTACATTAAAACATACAATAGTGACATACCACAAGTTCTTGTTTGATGTAGGTGGGTCTTGTATCTATCTGTTGTTTCATTGGTTAATTAATAAAGAAAACTGCTTGGCCTGATAGGTAAGAACATAGGTTGGTGGGAAAGACAGAACAGAATGCTGGGTGGAAGAAGGCAGTGAGCCAGATGCTATAGCTCTCCCCTCCAAGATGGACACAGGTTAAAATCCTTCCCAGTAAGCCACCACCCCGTGTTCCTACACACATTATTAGAAATGGGTTAATCAAGATGTGAGAGTTAGCCAATAAGAAGCTAGAGCTAATGGGCCAAGCAGTGTTTAAAAGAATACAGTTTCCGTGTAATTATTTCAGGGTATAAGCAGCTAAGAGCCGGGCGGCGGGAACGCAGCCCGCTGCTCCTTTCAACACTTGTTAGTATGTTGACACTCTAAAAAAAGAAGGGGTAAGTGAAGATGCAAAATAGAGCCAAGAGTGAGGTTAAGCAAAGTAACAGGTGCCTCAGAGTACTCACACATTGATTCAGAGCTTTCTGGGTATTTTCGCAAAGAAACCTGGTTAATACATTAGTGAACTTAACAATGAACACTAGAATTACCCAAGGATATAAAAAGTGTTCATTCTGGGGCCAGAGATTTGGCTCAGCCAGAGTGAAGGCAGATATTCTGGGTTTGGTTCCCAGTACACACACGCTGGTTCATAACCACCTGTAACTCTAGTTCAAGGGGGTTCTGATACCTTTTCTGGCCTCTGTGGACACTGCATCACATGGCGCACAAACATACAAAACACTCACAGATGTTTTTCAAATCTAAAGAAGTGTTTTGAAATTGTGTTCATTCCTATACACAATAGACACATCTTAGTCTTTGGAGTTTGGGCCTAAACATTCATGTGTATATGCATGTAATTAAAAATTTTTAAATCTCATCCTAAAAGCAATCAAAATCTAATCTTCCCTGGAGAAACATGACACTTTTTGATGGCAATACTAGGGGAAAATGCCTCTAGAAAATCCTTAAAAGGACACTAAAAAATTAACAAAATAAAAGGACACTGCCTAATGTTTAAACCAAAACAACAAAAATGTCATTCCAAAAATCCATATAAACCTCTATTGCTGTATTTTTCCCCCTCTGAGCTTTTAATAGAGATTGCGTGGTAACTGTTCCAAATTACCAATTAAGTAGATCTTTAAATGACAATTTAATGTTGGCACTCTGTTGTGAAATTTGGCAGTCTAAAGAGCATGTGCTCAACAAGAAAGCCCTTATCAAGACCTGGCCTTAATTGTTGTGTTTTTCCCCTTGGGTGGTAATGGTTTTGCTCTGGGCCACCCACATTCAGATCCTGCTAATGTTACATATTTGTAAAACAGCTCACCCTGGGATATGCTTATAATTTGTGAATCAAAGAAAAAACTCTATATATAATAGTTAAAATTATGGGCTTTGAAGTCAAGCAAACCAGTCCTCAAAGCCTGGCTCTTATTTACCCATTGACGTGAGGCAACAACTTGAACTTGACACAGCTTTAATTTTTCATTTCCTCATGTCTAAAACACTATTAAATAGGGCTGGTGAGATTGCTCAATAGGTAAAAGCACTTGCTGTTAATCCTGATAACCTGAGTTTGATTCCTAGACTTCACATGATAAAGGGCAAGTAAGTTGAGAACGTTGCCCTCTGACCTCCATGCTTCAGTTGTTGCCCAAGTACATCTCCTTTATGTACACAATCAGTCAATAAATAAAAGTAATAAAACAGTATTAAATGATAGTCTGTACTTCATGGAGATATATCATTTTCCTTTCATACAGTGTGCACTGAATATCAAGAACTTTAGAAAATCAGTTATTCTTTAAAGAATCAACTCTGATATAAATAAAACTTTATAACTAGTTATGCTAACCATATGGCTAAATGTGTGTCCTGGTGCAGTCCTTTACATGACTTAGAATGGAAACTTATCTGAAGACATTCACCCAAATCCTGCTTCTTCAAATCAGCAAATCTGATTATAGTTTGTTTAATCAATTAAAGTCCATTCTTTATTTGTTCATGACTTTTTCCTGTTTTTCCTGGTTGTGAATACTTGACATTTCCCCAAGTTCTCAGTACTTTGAACTCAATCTTATGGCTCTGATTCAGTGTCTTGGCTCTTGAAGAGCCCTGGCTCCTATTTAGTCTATCTTTTCTTTTTCTCTGTTGGCTATCTCAAGGAAGACACTCTGACATTACTTCAGCCTTTTATGACTGAAGTCTTAAACAGTCATTCCAGCAGACCCATCCCAGATGACCCCCTCTAACTTCTCTCGAGAGAGAGGATTCAAACTGCAGCAAGGCCAGATGTTCCAATATATGAATACATAAATCTTAAATGTGTTTCATAATAGAAAATGTTTCCATCCTATTGCTTCACTAAGTGTGTTTTCTAATAGTGTATTATATGAACAGTTCTGATATGAATTCTTTTGGATTGAACTTCAAGCAAATCTGTGTGGTTACAGCATCAGTTCATCTCAGATATTTAAAGTCTTACATTTGTCTGAGGGAGGATTTTTTTTTTTTAATTTTCATTATTGATTTCTGAATGTGATCACCCTCTAATGATCAGAGATACCTCAGCAAAGGCTGTTTAACTAGAAACCATGATAAAAATCCAAGTAATTATAAATAAAACAGTTAATTATTCTCACCTAGTTCTGTTTCTAAAGGTTTTCTAAATTGCTACCACTTCCTGAGATTCCCACGTCCTGGTGGCTGCTGTTCACAGCACTTGGCAGATTCAGCTAAATCTTCACCACAAGTTTATCAGGCAGATACTATTATCACTGCCCTTGCTCAAATGGGAGATGGTGTGGCTCTGAGCAGTCTCATGCATTTTCCAGGATCAGAAACAGAAGTATCTACAGGCACACAACACTGCCTTGTTCATCACTGGCCTGCATTGTTTTGCAATGCAGAAGAATACCTTGAACAAGGGATACCACATCACGTAAGTGGCCACTTTCCAGCTGGGATGAGGGTCTATGTGGGACTTGTTAGCATGAATTTATAACAGACTTTATTTCAAGCAGTGACCTTGTCTCATTTCTGAGTTACCACTGTTATGAAAACTTAGATGAGAATCTTAGGAAAAAAGCACTTAGTCTCAGACTTTGTACACTAAATTTTAAATTAGTCGTAGAGACACCAACTTGTAGCATAGCAGATAAAACTGGGTAACTAAAATTTCTTCAGCAAATGGAAGTGCATAATGACTTCTTGATTATCCTACCATTTATTTGTGTCATGTTCAGATGCACTCTTAGCTCAGAGATCATATAACATATGTATTAATCAGTCATATATAATACATAAGATATGTATTAATCAGTCATAAATTGTTGGGGACAATATATTTAAATGATCACCATTACTACAAGGAAGAAAAAAACTACGAGTATTTAGTGAATATTTTCTGAGAATGCCAGATCTACAGAATTCTTAGTTAGCTGTATATATGTTTTCATAAAAGTATATCCTCTACATGCTTCTAATGTCATTTATTCCAAATGAAATTTCATAGTGTTTTATCATGTTTAATAACTTATACTTCTACATTAGTAACTTACAAAATTGTTGGTGGACAAAGAAAAGACATGCAAGTATAATCAATATACATATATATAAATATATATATATATTCAAATTCAGAAAAACTGAAAAAGAAATACGTCCTAAAAGCTAGACATTCAGGCTATTTCTAAAATATATATTTTAAAAATACATGTAAAATAAACACAGAATGACATAAGTCTTAAAAAGATAAATTTTAAAGTGTTCTTATCTAATGCTTCTAATTTATTTTCACTAAGAATGCCATCTCTTGAAAACACACGGGAAACTGAGGGAGGCTTTTCCAATCAGTGTGAACCAAGGCCTGCTAACACAAGGTAGACACGCTCAATGACTGAGTTTATTCTTTGGTGACTTTAGTCTTTCAGGATATTCTGTATTGCTATCATTTTTTCCAGACTAGTACAAGGAATAGCTGTGAGAAATTTGCTCTGCTTACTTATTACAAACTATATTTGAACATCTGAGGCTTGGGAATGATTTATGTAACTGCTTTATAAAGTGTTCAAGATTGTTTCTTTAATAACGTCCCTTCCCTCTTTCGTGTTTTTATTATAGTAATAAAAGTATAACATAAAATCTGTCATCTTAACCATTTGTAAGGGTACAGTGAACTTCTGTTAATTATACAAAGACTGTTATGCAACAGATATTCAGAAATCCATCTTGGAAAACCAAAGCTCTTACTTCTTGTCTCCTGTGCTCGAGGGAACCACCATTCTTTTTTCTATTTCTTAGAGGTTAATTACTTTAAAAGCTCCTCAAAGTAGAATAATGAAGCATCTATTGTTCTGTGACTGGTTTATTTAACTTATACTAATGTCTTCAAGTTTATTCATATTGTAGCATGATTTGGCTGGGTATGGGGGCACATGCACTTGTAATCTCAGCCGTTGAAAGACTGGAGATTTGTCATGAATTTTAAGCCAGCTGGAGCTACACAATATGTTGTTCCAGGCTAGCTTGAGCTACAGAGTGAGAGATCCTGTCTCAGTAAAAAATTTAAAAAAAAGAAATCAACTCTCAATTCAAATTTCCCTCCTTATAAGATCCCGAATATTCTCTTGTCTGTTTGTGTATATACAACTTTTGTAATCCATTCATTGATGGGCAGGCATTTGAGTTACTTCTACGTCTTGGCTCTAGACAATAGTGCTGCAATCTCTTCAAGATCTTGTTCTCAGTTTTAGTAGGATATATACATCCAGGCGTATGATGGCAGAACCACATGTGGGTACTGTGTTCAATTTTGTAAGATACTTAAGGTTTTGATAGTGATTGTACTAATTTACATTCATACCAAAGGTCTGCAAGAATTTAAATTTTTCTATGGTCTTGCTGATATTCAAAGCAACATTTTTTGTTGCTTTGATAGTGGTTAACCTAATGAGTGTAAAGTTAAATTTCATGATGTAGGGTCGGCAATATAGCCAAGTAATAAAATATTTGCTTTGCATATACAAAGCCTCAGATTTGATCCCCAGCACCACAAAAACAAGAAAATTGTATCATAATTTATACTTCCATTTCCATTTTTATTTGTTGGTTAATTGCATAACTTCTTTGAGAAATGTCCATTTAAAGTTTGTGTCTACCTTTAAGTTAGATTATATTGTTTTATTATGATCAAGTAATTACTATACTTTGTATATTCTGTATATTAACTTTCTCTCATATATTCCAAATACTTTTTCTTCTTCTATAGATTGTTGTCTTTTTGTTTTCTTCATCTGTATGATGTAGGATGTACTTTTATATGTGTGTTGCTTTTATTGGTTAATGAATTAATCTACTTTGGCCTATGACAGACAGAATAGAGCAAGGTGAGAATTCCTAGTAGATAGAGGAGAAAAGAAGGTAGAATTAGAGAGATGCCATGTGGCTGCCAAAGGAGACAGATGTCCCGAAATCTTACCGGTAAACAATGAACATTATGGTAAAATACAAATACTAGTAATGGGCTAATTTAAGATATGAGTTAGTTAATAAGAAACTTGTGATTTAGCAGTGTTTTAATAAATATAGTTTTTGTGTGATTATTTTGGGTCTGGGTGACAGGGAACAAACAAGCAGCCCATGGACTAACTACATCCACATAAAACCTGAGAGAGCTTGGGAAAGAATTCTAAGCACAAAATAACAGAGTTAAACAGGGCCTATTGGTAGCAGCATTTTCTCTGGTGCACTCTGTTTGCTAGAGGCAAGCATAGGCATGAGTCCTTAAAGAGAAGGATCCTGACTGAGCAATAGCATCAGAAACCATGAGACTTCTTTAAGAGAAAGCTTCCTGGTTCGTGCTAGCAGCACAAAATCTGCCTCTTTTGAAAAGTTCTGCCATTAAATGGGGTTTGTGGACAGTGTCTTACAAGTTACTTGGTGGCAGCATGGGCCAACTGATTCTCAGAGTTGAAGTGGTGAACATGGCTTCCACCCAACAGTCCTAGAGTGGGCAGTAAACATGCCTCCATCATGTTAAAAGGCCAAAAGAGGCAGAGCCAGTATCTAGGGGGCTGCAGCGCCCACACTTCTTATCATTTAAAAATGTTCTTTATCCGAAAAATAATTCAGATACACAATAAGACAGATTCAGACATAAAAGACCTCTAAACAAGACACAGCGTGTTTGACAAATGTATGCAGGCTTGGGAGAGAGAATAAAAAGAGTATAGAAAATTATAAAAAGAAGTAAATTGTTTTAAAAAGTAAAACAAGTCTTTAAAGAGACAGAAAAAGTAATATAAAAGAGAACACATAGTCATAGATTAAAGGAGTAAAGAAAAATAAGCCACATAAAGATAGAATATACACAGAGCATCTGTATTATGCATATTATTGTGTATTTTGTAAATTTTTTGACTACAGAGAGGCATTGATTCTGGGGATTGCTACATTAAACCAACATATATATTTTAAAGGTATCTTAACTTCAAAATTTTAGTCTATGGATATGTTACTTTGGAAAAGAAGTTCTGCTTTTCTTTCTACAGAGGATGGGAACCTATGGATTTTTTCCAGGATAATGTGGTTTGATGGAACAAGACCTCCTGAAAGGTCTCTGTGAACTCCTAAAAATTCTTTGCCAGAAAACAGCAGAAAGCAATTTGGAGAAAAGTACACCCAAATTCCCAAACGTTTGGTTATAAATGTTTGTTTTCATTTAAATGGAGATATGATAAAGATTAACGCTTTGCATTAGTACAGATCTTGGTCTACTGATACAAGCTTAAGGTTGATTTTGTTACACTATGTATTTCTGCTCTTGTTTAAGGCAGTATGTTTGTGCAGCTCATTTTAAAATGTAGTGTATATTGAAGAAATACAGATTTAGTTATGATTTCTAGATATATAGAAATATATTTCAATTAGATATATAATCTTCAATACTCCAAAGACCTACAGAGTATGGCATTTTAAAGGTTTTAAGAACTTAAACTTTTCTCAACAGTGAGACATGTCTGCTTCTAACAGCACCAATTACTTTAGAGAGGCTAATGGGCATTGATGAAACTCGTTATTCAATTTGCCTTCAATGTGGCAAGGCTAGCATATTTTGGCAAGAAACTGCTCTTGCCTGGTCTGCTTGAATGTGTTCTGTATAAACTGGACATTCAGGACCCACAGAAAAATGCCTGCTAAACTTACCTAAAAACAGTGGAGATAGTCCTTTAGGGTTCCTGCTTCAAGAAAGAAACTTCTAAACATTAAGCAGAAGATGGAAGAAAGCAACTAATGAACTTTGCCATTACAAGGCAAAACAGATCTTCAATTTTTTTTGCTTCATGGAAATGTTTGCCAAATACTATGGGCTTGTAGGCTGAAGATGGATGTCCCAACATTACAGAAAAAACTTGGGTAACTGTCCAAGCAGTGAGATGTCTCTGTCAATTCTAGAATTTTGGAAGTTGCTTACAATACACTTCCTGTTTACTTAGGCAATATTATATGCTTCTGGGGTCTTTAAAAAGTTAAAGACAAATAGTTATAGTTTTCCTTAGTTAAGAAAAAAGATAAATTAGATAGAAGACTTTAGACTCACAAAGATAGGACAGATGATAGAGTATTTTCCTTAATTTGTCAAATGTAAATGAACTAAATATTGTAACTATAATTCTTGCTTAATAACTGTTTTGTATATGTAATTTTACTATGTTAAAGTTTAAAACTTCCCTTTTATTTGGACAGAAAAAGGGAAATGATGTGGGAAATCCTCCTGTATATGTGTTGCTTTTATTGGTTAATGAATAAAGCTGCTTTGGCCTACAATAGGGCAGAATAGAGAAAAGAAAGACTTCCAAGCAGATAGAGGAGAAACAAAAAGGCAGAGTGAGAGAGATGCCATGTAGCTGTCAAAGGAGAAGGATGCCTACCAGCAGCCCACATATTTGTAGTAATACATAGATTAATACAAATGAGTTAATTTAAGATGTAAGAGTTAGTTAAAATGAAACCTAAGCTAATAGGCCAAGCAGTTTTTTAATTAATATAGTTTCTGTGTGTTAATTCTGGTCTGGGTGGCCGGGAATGAACAAGCAGCCTCTGTCTACATCTGTCTTATGTTATACCTTTTCAAGAAAATAAGAAAGATGTAGACTTACATTTAGGAAACTTGGTGTTGCACAAGTGTTAAGTGTATTCTGCTAGATAAGTGAATGGAATCTGCTAGTTTACAGTACTGGGACACTACGCATACTCAAAAGATTTGAAAACAATAATGCAATATTGAGAGGCAAAGTGGTAGAGATGTCAGAATGTAGGTGAATTTGATAAAAAATATTGTATTTATACATGAAATTCTTTAAAATATTTTTTAAAGAAACATTCAGTCTAGAGACATGACCCCATGACATTTTCCCCCTTCCATGTTCACATATCCTTTGATTTTGCCATCGTTCTGGTTTTGTTTATTCAAGGAAAGACTTTCACAACAGGCTTCTAGGTATTCTGGCTTTTATAATCCTTTCCCCCTCTTCTTCTTGTTTTTCTTCTTTTTGTTCTTATTCTTCTTCTTGTTCTTGTTCTTCTTCTCCTCCTCCTTCTTTGCCTCCTCCTTCTTCTATATTCCTTAAGCCATAGATGAAGAAGCTGCTGCACATTAATTTATTGGGGGTGGGCTTTCCAATACCTGTTGTTCTATGCATCATATCTAGTTGTGGTTTCCTGAGATAATATCTGTCTGTTGCAAAAACAAGTTTCTTTGTTGGGAATGGTAGTTACACTTATTTATGGGTATAAGAAGAAGATTTAGAATGTAGTAAAGAGTTATTCTGACCTAGCAAAAAGGTAGCAGTAGTCTATTTCCTAAAGTCTATAAATTCAATAAGCCCACAAATCTGGCTAGGTTTCCACTACCAGCCACGATTTTCCTCTTGATGAGTGGGCCTTAAATTCAATTAAGACAACTATTAGTTGCCAACAATATGTGAGTGTCATTTTTTGTAACTTTATGAACTCTTTGCCATGCTGGGAATTGTCATGGTTCATAGGTGTTTCTGCTGAGTGGAACTGTTTAACCCACACCCACCCTCACCCCTAGCAGCATGCGTAGTATTTTTGGAACCATGAAAGTTAGACCATAGGAAAGAGGCTTTAAGGACAGATCTAGCTTGAAACATCTTTTCTGTGCCCCAAGTGTATGTTGTCTTCGGAAATAGAAGCCCACCCTCAATTCGTGAGAGACAACAAAGGTTATATTGATAATATATATTATTTGGGGAGTCACTTGAGTTACCCTGATAAATCATTCCAAATGAAGTTTCTCCTACGTGGTACTGGAGGCTTTGTTAGTCTGTGGTTCTTGTAGGGAACATTCTCAACACAAGTGGCTCAACTTCTGTTATGATCTATATATGTACACTTTTATGTATTGTGGATAAGTTTAGGCAAAAATAAAATAATAATAAGCCTTGAGGCTTTATCCAACAACCTTGGTGTTATTTATCCCTCATCCCTCCTGCTCCTTCTGTATTGACTTCCCTTTCTTCAGCTGAATGCCCCTTGCCATTATTCTGTTTTCCACTTAATTTTGCCTACTCCCTTCTAAAGGCCTCCTGTCCACATATGTTCCCTTCATAGTTTTCTGGTGTCTGCTGGGAGACAGAGGATTAGCCTCTCTCAGGGAGCAGTGCTGTTCAATGTAGACTAGTCAGTTTTGAACCCATATACATACAAATGACAAAAACAGACTCATCAAGATGTATGTATGTATGTATGTATATGTATATATAGTACAATACATACTTACACACAGTATATCTATATAACAACAACAATAACAAAGAGAGTGTGGATTATGAAAGGGGTTTGAGGGATGGAGGGAAGAAATAGAAGGGCAAATTTATGTAATTCTATTTAATCCTAAATGTATTAAAACGAATAAAAATAAAACGGAAATCAAAAAACAATAATAAAGAGAAGTATTGACTTACTTACAACCAAGCTCCTAATAAACACTTAGTTTTGGTTTGTTTTAAAAAAAATGTTGAAAAAAAAATAAAGATGAAGCAATAGACACTGTTCTTTTTAGCATTGTATTTTCGCTTTTGTGTGAATTTAGGATGCTTAGTTCAAGCCCAGTCTGAATTACAGAGTGAGAATTTGTCTCAAGATAAAATTCGAGTGTTTGCAAGCAAAAGAGAGAGGGTTCTTTGGAAGAACTAATTTACGCAGGTAAGGTTTGTAAAGGAATCGAGAACAGAGTAAAAACATTTGGCAGAATGATTAATAGCTTGCAGCATTAAACTGGTTCTTCCATCATTTCTGTGGGAACAGGATTGAAAAAAGGACCCAGACATTTTAAAGGGCCAAGTCATTTGAGTATTCTAGATCAGGCTATTGTGGACAGTGCTAGAGATCGTTGATTTCTTTTTCTGGATTCGTATTATCTGTCTACTGTGTGTGTGTTTGTGTGTGTGTGTGTGTGTGTGTGTGTGTGTGTGTGTGTGTGTGTGTGTGTGTGTGTACGCACAGGCATACTCATGCAGAGGTCAGAGGAGAACCTCTCCCCGACCCTCCTTCCCCGCGCCAGTGTCTTATCTCCACATTCTACCTTGTTTGAGACAAGATTTCTGTTGTTCCCTGCTGCTTATGCTCAGCCAGCTGACATGTGAACTTCTTGGGAGTCTGTCTCCATCCTCCTCTTTGCCAATAGAAGCACTCAGGTTACAGACATGTGACTTACCTGGGCTGGGAGGACTCAAATTAAATGGGAGGCCCTACCCACTGAACCATCATTTTCCCAGTTTCAACATAGTTTTTCTTATTGCATGTTAGAAACTTAGTTCAGTGAGGGGTGGATACTGATTGACCCATGATGACAGTCTTTGAGGAATAAATCAGTTCAATAGCCTGTGTTCAAAAGTAAACATATATTTGAGACCTAGCCCTCTGCTTTTCCCCACACTTCCTTCAGGAAATGTGTTGCCTTTTGTCACTCACTAAGTTTGTTTTCAAGGTCTTTGGATATGTTTAGTGTTCTTAGCCTAGGGAGGAGAATTACAGTACTGTTTTCCTAAGGCTTTTTACTAGTAACAGCTCTATGAAAAACTTCCTCATTGTATGTGTGTGTGTCTGTCTGTGTGTTGTGCATGGGGTTCTCATTCCTGTCTTTTCTCTGCTACAGTTTCAGCGGATTCTTTTCTCATTGCTGAAACTTTCTGAATGAATGGGCTCCTTTGTTTGATGCTGACATCAGTTTCTAGTCACATTCCAGTGACGATTCTCAATCTGCTTCTCTATGTGATATATGGTCGTGCACTGTATGTTTTTTTTTAATCTCTGAATATTTTAGCAAGAAGTACTGAATATTCATCTGCTTCTGGACTCTAAACTCAGTTCCCCCAGGCTTTCTTCTTTTACAGCTCTGGATTTGTGTGGCAGAAACTAAGGAATGACAATGTTTACCTTATGTCACATCAAGAAACTCTCTCATGAATCTATTACTTATGGCTTTCTATTTTACTTTGTTTTTCTTTGTGCATTCAAATCCAGTTGAATTGTGCTATAAATGTGTATCCTTTCAAGAAAAACAGGATTATTTGCTTCCCCTCAAATGTGCTTTACTTGTATTTGAACTGTACACCTTTGTCATTATCTCTTGCTTGGAGAAACACCTACAGCTATTAAATTTTGAAAGTTGGAACAATCCTGATTTTTGGAAAAGCCTGGGATAAAACCGGACTCTCTGAACATAGCGGACAATGAGGACTACTGAGAACTCAAGAACAATGGCAATGGGTTTCTGATCCTACTGCACACACTGGCTTTGTGGGAGCCTAGGCAGTTTGGATGCTCAACTTACTAGACTTGGATGGAGGTGGGGGTTCCTTGGACTTCCCACAGGACAGGGAACCCTGATTGCTTTTCGGGCTGGGGGGGGGGGGGATGGGAGGTGGTGGCGGGGAAGAGACAGAAATCTTTAATAAATAAATAAATTAATTAAAAAAATATAAAAAAGCTCTAGTGATATCTTTGACCTCAACCACCTGTAAACATCTTCCTTTGTTCCTTATGAGAAAATTTGTTCCAAGAGCCTCTATATTTCCCCCAGAACAATATAATGTATATGTTTGGCACTATATTTTGCTTATGATGTACACTATACTCGATATTTATTGAATACTTAAGCAGAACCCATCAATGATTACAAATGAAAGAAAAAAAGAAGTATTTGGGAACTAAGAAGAAACTTACAGTTGAGGATATTGAGGAAAGCATTTCAGATAGTTTTCAACTATACATGAGGATTTAAAAATACAAGTAGGTTTTCTTGTGGAAGAGTCTCTCTCTCTCTCTCTTTCTCTCTCTCTCTCTCTCTCTCTCTCTCTCTCTCTCTCTCTCTCTCTCTCTCTCTGTGTGTGTGTGTGTGTGTGTGTGTGTGTGTCCATGTGCACAGGGAGGTCAGAGGAGGATATTGGGTATTGGGTATCCTGGTCTATCATTCCCACCTTACTGTCTTGAGACAAATTTCTTAGTGAATCTGGATCTAGACTAGCAACCAACAAGTCTCAGTAAGTTTTATTTTTCCACCTCCTCCCTGATAGTTCTGTGAGTACAGGAAAGATGCATAACCACACCCAGCATTTTACATGGTCTTGGAGATTTGAATTTGGTCTTCATGCTTGTATAGCAAACATTCTTACTCATTATGCCATCTTCCCACTTCCCACTCCCTAATCTTCATTGTTAGAATCCATTTAACCAGAAAGCAAATTGGCATTCAAGATGACTTCTTAGTAAATGGAATTTGGGTGAATAGTTTAAAGACATATGTTTTGTTAATTCTCCTCCACCAACTGTGGTGGTTAATCTTTATTGTCAACTTGAATAGATTTAGAATCACCTAGGATACACATTTCTGAGCATGTTTGTGAAGGAAGACGCATGCTAAATATGGGTAGCATCCTCTGATGGTCTGAAGTCCAAAATGAGCTAAAATGAGGGTTAAAATGAAGAAGCCAACTGAATACCAGAATTCATTTCTCTGTTTTCTGACTGCAACTTAAATGGAACAGATGCCTCACACTATTGCTGCTATAGCTGGAGTCGCTCTCATTTCTACAACTTACACACCATGATTGACTATATCCCTTCTTAAATTACCAGCCATGATAAACTCTTATCTTAGATCTTGGATTGCATCTGTCATATATTTTGTGGCAGTAACAAGAAAAGTTAAGTACTAAAACAACCAAGAACTCACTTTTGATATAAATTATAAATTCAAAATCGTATAGGAAGTAAAGGGCACATATGTGGTGGGCCCATAGTCAAGCAGGAATGGTACTACAAGCCTCATGAGACTAATCCATCTCCTCACTTTGTGGTGTACCCTTGGCCTTCTCAATTTATTGCTGCAAAATGCAGACATTGTACATCAGCTTTGCTACCATAGTACTCAGAAACCACTAAAAAGTTCCAAAGCTTAAAATAGAGATGTGGCTAGCAGAACCAAGGTGGTGACACATTAGGGGTAGATAACATCTTTTTAAAGGCACAGTTTTACAGAAGCAAACACACTATGTGACAAACTGAGAGTCCGTGAAATAACTATTGCTAACAGTACATGAACTGAACTTTGAAACAGTCATTTTGGTATGTACTTACACATACTGTTGGCATTTCATACACAAATATAGCATGCTGCTGTGTTTTATAATTGACCAGACAGGTGGTGATTAGTTAAGCAAGTAATCTGTTTATGTATGGAGGCTATCTCATTTGTGCAAGGGTATTTAGTTTACATGGATCCCTGTGGAGGGACTGAGATCTAGTTATCTCATACCTAAAACATGGACCAAGAAATTTAGGCTTCTTGGTTGTTGTTCTGCATTGCAACATGGTGTCAATTGCCAACTTCCTTCTGTTTTGATCGATGAAAGCATCCAAGGTGATTAAAACTGTATAATAAATTTGGCAAACCTTGTCCTTGTGGCTGAGGAGAAGCATCATCTAACTCTAAGCATCCCATAAGTCTTAGAGCACTGCCAAAATCTTTTAAGTTGTTGTCGCTGATCCCTTCTGTGCGAAAGAAACGGTAATACTAACAGCCATCCTGACTACACTCAAAAGCATTGCTGCTATTGCTTTAAACTTGCCTGCTCTCTAAATTAAAAGCAAGAGCTAGTAAGCCAAGCATAACAGTGATGTAAATAGGTCAGTGGCTATTAGGTATCCAAGTATAAACAGACAGACACATTTTAATATTTGCATATCTTCGTTAAACAAGGTAGACTACAAGAAAATTAAATTACTTAAAGATTTAAGATATTCTACCTTTTCTGTTATTACAGAAAAACCTTACAACAGTCATGAATTTAACACAATTAGTAATTGGTTAACATATCACAATTTAATACATTCTTAAGTAGAAGTAGGTTATTTTCCAAAGAAGAGCTTAATGGCTCTAAAAGAAAGGGGAATTTATTTCAGCAGAGTAGACAACTTCGACTAAAGGGGTAAGCTACATGGATTTCATTAACACAGCCAGGCAGTTGTAAAGATTCTTGCTTACTGTCCCAGTTCACGTGGTCATTACGCTTCTTCATCTCAAAATAATGCAACGCTATATTTTGCAAGATTGAATTTTGAATGCTATGAGGTTGGTTATGGCAGAGATTTTTGCTATGTGAATATTATTATTTTACTCTAATTGGTATTACTGCTAATGTTACTACTACTCAATTGCACACATTGAGCACTTAAGTGTGTCAGAAGCTGTGCTTTGCCCAAGCATTTTGCTGAATTCTTACAGTCACCTTGAGAGATGGGTACTGCCTTTATCCTCATATGTGGAGTTGTTCAGAGAGGTTAGGTAGCTTTCCTAGTCACTCAGATAGAGTTGGTTTCAGTCAAAAGTTTGTTATTATATTTTACAATCTCAAAGTCCCAGTGCTTAAGTACTGCATTATATACTTCCTTTTCTTTTCTTTTCCTCTTATAGTTCATTGGCTATCTAATAAGAAACAGAAATGTGGCTGGGGTGGGTGGGTAGATGGATGGACCTTGTCCCCTTGCCCTACATCCTCCTCCTCTCTTCACCAAAGAGAGTTCAAATGCTGGTCAAGAAGATTGCACTGCAGAGAAGCCTAGGAAAGGAAGATGCCTGTCTTCACTGAGGATGTGTTTACACATTTAATTAACAAAGTATAATGAGACCTTTTCTGAAGGGTTTCAGGACACAGAATGGAAACATTACTGATACGTGCTTGTAATGGAAATGTGTTCTGTGCTTAATAACTGCAGAATGAAACACATTATTGATTCAATATGGACCAGAAGTGAGGCTAAACATTCACATGAAATAAAAAGGTAAATTAAAATAATTACCCAAATGAAAAAAATGGACTAAAATTAGTTAAAACACAATTTATAAAACCCAAAGAAAACTTTGAGCCTTGTTTCCAGATGAAATTATTAATTATGAATTACACACACAACTGGTTAACGATTTCATGTCTAAATTCGAACTGATATAAAGTTATTACTTTTATATTCATGATAGAAACTAGAGTGAGCTTAACTGAATATACTTAGTCACATATGCTTGAGGGCAACAGATAGGTCCATAATTGTAAAGAGGTACCTACCACAACTACAAAAACTAAAGACATTTCAGTTTTGCCTCTGAACCTAATAATCTGAATTTAATTCAAAAGGAACAATAAAACATCTGTTGTTGGATCTCCTTTTCAGATTGAGAGTAAAAAAGAAGTTGCTTTGCTTTGGTTTAATTTGCTTGTTGAAGTTTAAAGAATTGACTACATCATGTGACTTAGTTACAGCCCATCATCACCACTAATCCCTGGAAAGCTCTACTGTCATCTCTCAGTTTTTCTTATCTGCTTATTTACCTATCTACCTATCTCTATCATCTATCAATAAATCTATTATCTATATCTATCTGTCTATCATCTATCCGTCATGTATATGTCATATAATTATCTGTCTTATATCTATCATACACATAATATAACCAACGTTCTATCTCTATCTATCTATCTATCTATCTATCTATCTATCTATCTATCTATTTATCAATCTTCTACCAAACAATTAACTTTGTACTCATTCAATTTTATCCCTAGTCTCACATCTTTTCACTTTCCTTTACTACAGGCAGTCATTCAAATGTATTTTATAGAGACAACCTGATTTATGCCTTTTCAAAAATCTCCACTACTATTTTTTGTGCCTTTATTTTTGTGTATATGTGTGTGTATAATGTCTTTGTATTCATGAATGGGTGTGCGTACCCATACACATGTCCAGAAGCCAGAGGAGGACATTGGCTATCCTGTTATATCACTCTATGCCTTATTCACCGGAGACAGTGTCTTTTACTAAAACCAGAGGGACAAACAAATCTCAGAGATCCTTCTGTCTCCATGTTCTATGTTATTTGGTGTTACAGGTGTGTGGAACATGCTTATCCTTTTATGTAGTTACTGGGGATTTGAACTCAGTCATTCTGTTTGTTCAGTAAATGCTGTTACTCACCGAACATTATCCTCAGCCACCTGTATGCATTTTAATTTAATTTTTTGTTTAAAACAAATCTCTGTATGTGTCTTTAATTTTTATAAATGGTACTAAGCTGTAGACCTTATTTGACATTTGATTTCTTATATTTTACTTAGTGTAAAATATACACATACACGTATATATTCATATATACCTACAAGTAAGACATGCACATATTTAAAATATTAAAATATATTTAAAATAATAATAAAATGTAATACTCTTCTTCTCATTTCTTTCTTTTTCCTTTGAGAAAAGATTTCAAGCCTTTCATTCACTATGAACTTCTGACCTCACTGCCTTCACCTCTATGGTGCTTGGATTACAGGCATACATAATTATGGCCAGTTTTAGATGGTGCTGAGAATCAAACCCAGTGCCTCATACATGTTAGGCAAGCACTCTATCAAGTGAGTAACATCTACATCAAAGTAAGTAATTTCTTTGTACGACATTTAAAGTTAGCTTTACTCATTTTTGGTGGGTGGAGATGACCTCAACAACTCTACCTTAGAGAAAGTAAAGCATGGCTATATTAGAACACAAATTCGGTGAAAATTTTGTTTTGAAAAATATAGTGCTTCGTATCCATTTCAGATATCTTCTTGAAATAGATTATTTTTTCCACTTCAAAAATAGAATATTTGTTGACTGACTGACAGTCACATTTATTGGTTACTTTTGCTTGATGATGAAACTTCAGAAACTTTGAGATAAATTATAAGTTTTCTATAGTTATAGGTTTTGTGTTGTGACACCCATAATTACTTAGTCCTTTGATTTCCTTGGTTTATCTCAGCCTGTTTAAATAAATAGCACTAAAATAATTAATAAAATAGATGAGACCGGAATGTCAGTTAGGAGGTTGAAGTGGATAGCAGCCCACATATCTATTAGCTATGTGTTAAGATAACTGAATTTTGGCTTTAGCAGAACTTCACATTCAGTATAAGATTCTCTATCACAGGTCCACCCTTGACTTTCTTCTGTAAAACAAGAAACATGGACTAGGTAATACCTAAAGTCACATCCTGGTGTGGTGGTATACATCCGTATTTCCAGTACTTAAGTGGCAGAGGTAGGAGGATTGTGAATTCAAGGCCATCTCCACTTAAATGGTGATTTTGAGGCCAGCTTGTTATGCCCAAGAAACTTTCTTGAAAGAATAAAATAAAATATTTTGGAGCATGACCATGATAAGCTAAAATTATTTGCATTTGTGACTCTCAATGAATGCTCTATTTCTTCTCTTCTCTATGCATCCTCCCATTATTTTCGGGAAAAATGCTAAAAACAAAAAGAGTAGAGTGTAATTGTTTTTTCATGAGCATCAAAAAATGAGAGACCTAGAATCAGAATAGGTGACAACAGATGTCTTGTAGATCTGAGTCAGGAAGTTTAGAGGCAGTTATAGACTTTAGAAAGCTAGTATTGATTGTTCACAAAATTAAGAAACACAAACATGTGTTCAACAAATAATAAAATGATCCTGGAAGAGAAACCAAGTCCACCAAGAAAGGAGAATTGTTTTTTAAAAAGAAATATTATGTTTGAGCAGCTTTTCTGTGGAGCTTTGGGTTTGTGCTTAAGGCATGCACATATTAAGCTGAAGAAATGTGTTTAATGTCTTTTGTACACATAGCTGAAAAGCACCCAAATGGACCAAAACAAATGCAGTGACATATTTCAAAATTATTATTAAATGTGTATAACTGAATTTTCTCAACGGATATTGCAACATCCTTAGCCTAATTCTGAACTGCCTGCTGGGACTGAAGGGGTTGGGAGGCCATTGATCCAAGTCTGAAACTGGCTTAGCCTCAGGAAATGAGCTGCAAATGCGTCATCGTCCTGGCTGGGGAAGGCCTGCTGCACAGCAGGATTTAGCATCGCCTCAGTACAACCTTAACAGTTCACTTGCCAAGACTGTAAACTTGGCTTTTTCCAATTCTGTCTCCAGATCCCTCTCTTCCTCCTGTGCATTACCAGCTCCACTTCATCACCCAGGGAACTGTTAACAAGAACCTCCTATATAGTACAGTCTCCTGCACGTAGTTTTACTGGTGTCTACTGCCAAGTCCTGTCCTATGGGTAATGTAAGTTTTAGAGAAAGGTCAAATTTCGCTAGGACAATGACTGCACATGTGTCCTTGGAAAATATGATCCATGATCATTACTCAATTGGAGAGATCATGGAGGCCCAGGGAAGTGAAACAATGTACTCCGCTTGTATAGGTAAGAAGTAGAATTAGGATGAGAAAGCCAGTCACTTTTCTGACCACTTATTAGGTGTTCTTTGGATAGCAGTGATGCCTCTCTTGAGAATCTTCCACTGTAATTCTCCAAAATACACTTAACAGAAGATACCCTGGGATAACACAATACAATGAGAAGGTTCTCTGAAATAATACAGAGCAGGGCTTCAGTACCATGTAGAAACTATAACATATGTGACCTTAAGCATATAAGTGAAGCTGTCTGCTTCAATTCTGCTTTACCTGATATTATCAAGACTGCTTTAGTTTTCTCCTAAGCATGGTTAGCATAGAATATCTAATTTTCTTTTCTTTAGCTCTGACTGCCTTCAAATTTGCTATGTGGGAAGATGACCTTGAACTCCTAATCCTTCAGCCTGCTTCTCCTGAGTGCTGGGATGATAGGCATAAACCACCAGGGCCAGCTACAATATCATTTTTGATGCCTCTACTTTTACCTATTTCTGTTTTTTATATTTAAGGAATGCTTATTGTAAGCAGAGTGTAATTATAATTACATGGCATATTTAAATCCACTCTCACAATCAAATTAGAGTGGTTAGGTTACATACATTTAGTGTGATTATTGGCATAATTAGATTGAGTCTGTATTTGTTGCTCATTTTAGATTTGCTTCATGCTCTAGTTCCTCTTTCACTCATATTCTGCTTTTACTTTGTAACTCAGTATCTTGATAACCATCCTCTGTCTCTTTCTTTGGCTATCCAACTCTTTCTTTTGATATTTCAGTGCCTGTCTTAAGATCCACAATATGCATCCTTATCACATTCTGATTATGAGTGATACTGATTTATTTCATATGTACTAACAAGAATCTTATGGGACAAAGATGGAACTCGGTTGCTGGAGTGCTTGTCTAGCATGTGAAAAGTCCTGTATTTCATACTCAACACTGAAGAAAACCAGGTGTGCTGTTACCTGCCTGTGAATCACAAATTCAAGGTTATTCTTTCATCTCCATAGGGAGTTTGAGACTAGCATGGGCTACATGAATTCCCATCTCAAAAACAGGAAACCACAAAATACAAAACTGGGCCTGTGAGATGACTCTCTCTGTATCTCTTCTTCGCCCCTCCACCTCTCTCTCTCTCTCTCTCTCTCTCTCTCTCTCTCTCTCTCTCTCTCTCTCTCACACACACACACACACACACACACACACACACACACACACACTGCCACAATATATAAACACCTTTTAAAAAAAGAAAAAAAGACTCTTATTATGCCAGCACATATGTGAAATATGCTTTCTTTTTTTCCATGTGATATTTTTTGCTTCTTTGTCAAAAATCAGGTGTTCAAAGGTGTATGGATTAATATCTGGGTCTTTGATTTGGTTCCATTGGTCCTCCTGTCTGTTTTTATGCCATTACCAGGCTGTTTTCAGTACTGTAGCTCTGTAGTAGAGTTTGAAGTCAGGGATTGTGATGCCTCCCGAAGTTCTATCAGTATATAGGATTGTTTTGGCTATCCTGGGTATTTTCCTTTTCCAAATGAAGTTGAGTACCAGTCTTTTGAGGTCTTTGAAGAATTTTGCTGGGATTTTGATAGGCATTGCATTGAATCTGTAGATGGCTTTTGGTAATACTGATATTTTTACTATGTTAATTCTACCTACAGCAGAGAAAAATGTATAGCTCAATAAAATCAATGAAAAATAAAAATTGAAAAAAGAAAAAAAAAGAAAAAGACTCTTACAACTGTAAAGCTTCATTTCTTTTATTTGGCCTTTATGCTATTTTTTACTATTATCTAGGTTTTAAATTAAGAACACATTGTGCTGGTTTTGTTTAAACTTTCAGTTATCTTTTGTAGAGTTTTTATCTTTATTCATCTATCATCTATCATTCAATCATCTGTTGTAGCTCTTTTTTTTTTGTTTGTTTGTTTTTAACCTTTTATTTTTCGGGAGCCTGCTACCCGGCTCCCAAATGAATACACAGAGACTTACTCTTACTTACGGATATTTAGCCTTAGCTTAGCTTGTTTCTTGCCAGTTTAGCGTAACTTAAATTATCCATCTGTATTTTGCCTCTGGGATTTTACCTTTTCTCTATTCCATATTTCTTTCTTTCCTTCTTACTTCATGGCTGGGTGGTAAAGCTGGGTGGCTGACCTCTGGCATTCTCCCCTTATTCTTTTTCTTTCTCCTTCTCCTCTTTTTCTCCTTCTAATTTGTCTCTCTACCTGCCAGCCCTTCCTTTCTCCTGCCTAGCTATTGGATATTCATGTCTTTATTAGACCAATTGGGTATTTTAGACAGGCAAAGTAACACAACTTCACAGAGTTAAAAAAAAAAAGCAATATAAAAGAAAGCAACATGACCATCCCATTCCTGCATGTTCTCCTTCTCCTTCCCTTCTCCCCCTCCCCTATGCTCCCAAGCTCCCAATTTACTCAGGAGATCTTGTCTATTTCCCCTTCCCAGCGATGGTCGATTTTGGGGAAGGACAGAGAGGGACAACAAAGAAAGGGATATCTTGATAGAGGGAGCCATTATGGGGTTAGTGAGAAACTCGGCGCTAGGGAAATTCCCAGGAATCTACAAGGATGACCCCAGCTAAGACTCTAAGCAATAGTAAAGGAACTGGCCTTCCCCTGTAATCAGATTGATGACTGCCTTAATTGTCGTCATAGTAACTGTCTCTCTCTCTCTCTCTCTCTCTCTCTCTCTCTCTCTCTCTCTCTCTCTCTCTCTCTCTCTCTTTTGTTTTTGTTTTTGTTTTTTGCTTTTCAAGGCAGTGTTTCTTCTCTAGATTTGGAGCCTGTCCTGGAACTAGCTCTTGTAGACCAGGATGGTCTCAAACGCACAGAGATCCACCTGCAACTGCCTCCCAAGTGCTGGAATTAAAAGTATGTGCCACCACAGCCTGCATCCAGTAACTGATGGAAGCTGATGAAGACAGCTAAGTACTAGGCCAAGCTCCTGGAGTCCAGTCGAAGACTGGGAAAAGAGATTATATGAACAAAGGGGTCAAGATCATGATGGGGAAACCCACAGAAACAGCTGACCCCATCTCATTGAAACTCATGGACTCTGGACTGACAGCTGGGGATCCTGCATAGAACAGAACTAGGCCCTCAGAATATGGATGACAGTTACGTGGCTTGGGCAGTTTGTGGAGCCACTGGAAGTGGGATCAGAATGTATTCCTGGTGCATGAACTGGCTTTTGGAGTGCATTCTCTATGGAGGGGATTCTGGAAATGATTGATTTTACCTTTTGTATGCCTAAAGCTACCTTTATTTGTGTTTTTTTTTCAAGGTATTTTGCCAGGTGTAGAATTATAGGTAAACAAGTTTTCTTTTCTTTTCTTTTCTTTTCAAGTTTGAAAATGTTGCTTTATAATAATTTGTTGTAATACGAGTGGTGGGGCTGCATCCCCAGCACCCCGGCCGCCTGGCTAGCTTATGCCCCTAAATAACAACACACAAACTGTATTCATTTAAACACTGCTTGGCCCATTTCTATCTAGCCTCTTCTAGGCTAACTCTTGCACCTGGACTAGCCCATTTCTTATCATCTGTGTAGCAACGGTATTACCAGGATGATTCTAGCCTACATCCATCCTGGGTCGGAGCTTCATCGCGTGCATCTTCCCGGGAGCGGGGAGCATGGCGTCTCTCTGAGGCGTCTGCTCCCGAGAGGAGAGCTGTGGAGTCTGAGCTCACTTCCTGTTCCTCCCAGCTTTCTGTTCTGTTTACTCCTTCCACCTATCTTCTAACCAATAAAATGGGCCAAGGCAGTTCCTTTATTAGCCAATGACCTTCCTCCATCAATAATTGGATATATTAATCTAAAATTTTGCTTCTGCATTAGTTCACACTCTTTTTCATGTTGTCATTGTATGTAACATTTGTTTCATTGTAGGCAACAAATCCTTTTCTGTAGACACTTTTGGAATTTGTTCTTAATCATTGTTTTGAGTTATTTTTTTTCAAAATATACCTTGATATAGTTTTCTTCATGTTTTTTATACCTTAAAGTTCATTGACTGTCTTATATTCAACATATGTAGCTATAATAAAATTTGGAATTTTTTTTCAATAATCTCTCTGTCATTCATGTCTCTACTTTTGTGATTATAGACATGTGCCTTTAGGCCAGATGAAATGACTCTTTAACTCTATTTTTCTTTTTATTGTCATTTTTAAATTTTAATACTATTTAATTAATGTGTGTCTACTATGTTATACCTGTGTCAAAGATCACCTACTTGTGAAAATCCTTGCCTCTCTCATTGTTTGATGCAGGGTCTCTTATTTAGTTGCTGGCTATACCAGGACAGAAGGCCCTTGAGCTTCCAGGGATCCTACTGCCCCGTCCCATCTTTCCACAGGTGCAGTGAGATTACAGATGTGTGTGAATGCTTGAGCTTTACTTTGGTGCTGGAGATCTAAATGCCAGTCCTCAGACTTGTGCAGCAAGCAATGCATACACTGAAATCTCTCCTGAACAATTTTCTTCCCGTTTTTGTTTGGATAAATTATATCACTGCACCTTCAATTTTACGACTCTTTCTTCTACAACAGATAATTTGCTGCTAACCCCCTACAATGCACTTTCCATTTTGAGCATTGAAATTTTATTTCTAGAAATTTGGTGTAGGTGTTTTGTTTTTAAGATAGGTCCTTTCTATGTAGCTTTCCAAGTTGACCTTAAACTTACCGTCTCCCTTCTTCAGCGCCCCCCTCCACAGTACTGGCATGACATATGTGTCATACCATTCCTAATTTTGATACTGGCATATATAGTCATTTAACTGTTTTTTTTTTTGTTTTTTGGTTTTTTTTTTTTTTTTTTTTTTTTTTGAAATAGGGTCTCGCTGTATATCTCTGACTGGCCTGTGAGTTCCAGGCAAGTCTGATCTGCATAAATTCCAGGTACTTCTGTGTTTCAGATTCTGTGATTTGAAAGTTTGTGCCACTATGCTTGACCTTCAGTTAATTTTTTGAGCTAATCAAATCCAGTTATAATAAGTATTTTCTTTATTTTTCCATGTAATTCTAGAGTGTGATATTTCTGGAAACTTTAATTATACTCATCACAGATCATATTTACTACCCCTTTGCATGCCTGTTAAATAGTGATGTGATGCCAAAGACTGTAATTTCACCTCATGTACTGGCTTGTTTTGTGTTATCATGGCACAAGCTATAGCCATTTTGGGAAGAGATAACCTAAATTGGGAAAATTTCCTCACCGTATTGGCCTGTGGGCAATCCCGCACTTTCTTGATTAGTGGTGGGGTGATGGCCCAACCCATTGTGGGTGGTACCATCATTGGACTGGTGGTCCTGAATTCTACAAGAAAGTAGGCTGTGCAAGCCAGTGAGGAACAAACCAGTAAGCAGCACTCTTCCATGGCCTCTGCATTGGCTCCTGCCTTCAGGTTTCTGCCCTGTTTGAGTTCCTGTCCTGACTTCCTTCAGTGGTGAACAGCAAGTGTAAGTGTAAGCCAAATAAACCTTTTCCTCCCCAACTTGCTTTGGTTATGGTGTTACATCAGAGCAATAGCAACCCTAATTAAGGCAGAAATTGATACCAGGATAGTGAGGTATTGTTGCTCCATTAAAGCTATAGTCTCGTAGATGCCATGCTAGCTGAACTAATATTTTAAAATCAGAAACAAATTTAAGACAATATAGAGAAACATGAATTTAACTAATGAAAAACATGCAAGTAAATAGGCAAGTGAGATTGGTTAATGGTAGTGAGAGATGGCTACTTTCAATGAGACAGTAGGAACATCTTATTTTAAGAGTTGTCAAACAGATCTTGAAGGATAAACCAGGCACTAGAAAACAGAAAATCATGGAGAAGAAAAGCTTTGTAGGTATATGGAACATGATATGAAAAAGTTCCTTGATATGTTAGAGAAACAGGCTACAGGAGAAGGCAAGAGGTTGGAGATGTAGTCAGAGATCAAATCCTTGACTTCATGATCACAGTATATTCAAAGTTTCCCTGCTGTGAGTGGCTGGAATTCAACTCTCTAATAAGAGTCTCAGATCAAAAGCCAAGAAGCCTGTTTTCTAATGTTATTCTACAAGTAATTTACTTGCCTTATTTTAATGGCTCAGTTCTCTTTTTTACCCCTTTCAGTTTTCTTATTGAAAAACCAGAGTGATGTGGGAGTGATTTCTTATTAATAAAGAAACTGCCTAGACCCATTTGATAGGCCAACCCTTAGGTAGGCGGAGTAAACAGAATGGAATGCTGGGAGAAAGAAGCTGAGTCAAGGAGTCGCCATGATTCTCCCACTCCAGACAGACGCAGGTTAAGATCTTTCCTGGTAAGCCAGCTCGTGGGCTACACAGATTAATAGAAATGGGTTAGATCAATATGTAAAAGCTAGCCAATAAGAAACTGAAACTAATGGGTCAGGCAGTGTTTAAAAGAATACAGTTTCCGTGTAATTATTTCGGGTAAAGCTAGCCGGGTGGCGGGACACAGCCCGCCGATCCGTACTTCAACACCAGAGGACTGAAGTGAGTTTTTCTCTCTCCCTTCCTTCCTCCCTCCCTCTCTCCCTCCCTCCCTCCCTCTCTTCTTCCCTCTCTCCTTTCCTCTTTTGTTGTGGAATAATGTTTTGTATACTATGAAGATGTGGTGATCTCATTAGTTTAATAAAGAGATAAATGACCAATGCCTAGGCAGAAAGAGGTTAGGTAGGACTTGTGGAAGGGGAGAAAGCCCACTAGGATAGAGAAGGGCTGAGTCACTGGCCAGATGCAGAGGAATTAGGACATGTACAAGATGAGGTAGCAAGCCATGAGATGTGTAGCAGCAAGAAAACTAATAGAAATGTAGAAATGCGTTAATTAAAGTTATAAGAGCTAGTTGAAATAAGCCTAAGCTGTCAGCTGTGCATTTATAATTAATAATAAGTCTCCGTGTGGTTATTTGTGAGCTGGCTGGTGGAACAGAAAAGTCCATCTACACTCCTTCAATCCCTTTTTTAGTCCTCCATACCTTTACTCCTTCCTTCTTCCTTTCTATCTTTTATTTTTGCTTTTGAAACAGAATATCACCATGTATCTCAGGCTTCCTGTGAACTTACCACATAACGCAGACTTCAAACTCACAATTCTTGAGTTCTCAGTTTTTGATCCTACTGCACGTACTGGCTTTGGGGGAGCCTAGGCAGTTTGGATACTCACCTTACTAAACCTGGATGGAGGTGGGCGGTCCTTGGACTTCCCACAGATCAGGGAACCCTGATTGCTCTTCGAGCTGATGAGGGAGAGGGACTTGATCGGCGGAGGGGGAGGGAAATGGGAGGCGGTGGCGGGGAGGAGGCAGAAATCCTTAATAAATAAATAAATTTTTAAAAATACCACACAATTCTCCTGCCTCAGTCTCTTGAGTGATAAGGCTTGGACTAGACTCTATAGTCTTTTAAAACTCTAGTACTTTATGAAAGAACATTAAAAATCCTTATTGAAACGTATGGTCTGTCTGTTAGTTTCAAATAAGCTACTTCTTATCTTGGAGATAGAATAACAAAAGAGTCATTCCTGGAGAGGAATGATGTCTCCATGGTTGAGAGCATTTGCTGTTCTTTTCAAGGTCTTAAGTTTGAATCTCAGCACCCATATGGAAGTTCATAACTCTCCGTAACTCTAGTTCCAGGAGATCTGCCACAACACCTTCTTCTGACCTGTGTAGGCAAACACACATGCACATGGTGTATAGACATAATTGTAAGAAAAGCACCCATACACATAACATTAAAACAAAACAAAAGCTAAATTTGAGAAGTGGAGGGCATCTATTCCTATATAGATTTTATATTCTAATATGTTTTCTAAAAGTCAATATCCATGTATTTTAATTACCTCTGATAGTGAGGATAATATATAATAACGTCTATCCTCAAGTACTTTTAAATCCTGATTTAGAAAAGAACTATTTCAAGTAGTTTGAAGTGAGACCTTGGGAATGTAGCTTGGTTGGTAGAGTGCTTGCCTAGCAGGTATGAATTCCTGGGATAGATCCCCAGTTCATCAAGGAAAAAAAAAAACTGCTAAGTGAATTCATGTGTGTAATCACAACAGTTGAGTAATGGAGGTAGAAGGATTAGGAGTTTAAGGTTATCCTTGGCAACATAGCAAGTTTGAGTTCAGTCTGTGCTATGCGAGATTTTCTCAAAGAACCAAGAAGGAGGAGGAAGCAGAAGAGAAAGAGGAGAAGTTGGAAGTGTATATAGATGAATGATTGAAAATATTGGGAGATTTTTTCAGTAATGCTTTTTGTTAATAAAATTCATATACCTTACAATTTATCTAATTAGAATATACAATATAGTGGGCATTTTAGTATAATCGAGCTTTGTATAATGCACACTATAATGAATTCCAGAATATTTTTATTACCCACCACCAAATCCGTCTGGGGAAATAAAGCACAATTTTCAAAATCACATAAGCACCTTTAATTATTTAGAAAGTATCATAAGCTAACATTCAAGAGGGGATCATTCCTCTTGGAAGTTTGTAAAAGACAATTTTTGCAAAGTTGGTTTGTCTTTTACAACTGTGATTTGTATCTAAGTATTGAGTATGGCCATAATATCAGTATAAGAATGAATCCATCATAGAAGCAACAAAATCTTTAGTTATTTGTATACATGGGTAGCTTAGATGTATATTTCCTGTCCCTAATAGATGACAAAAAATAACCATCTGCCACAAGAAATGATATCTCTTGCTGAGGGCTGTTTAGTTTTTGTTGAGATATTTAGTGAAATCAATAGGCTTAGTTATCTAACATCAATGCAACATGGACCAAATAATGAAGCCTTGTTGATGCCTACAGAGATCTTTAGATTATAGCCAGAGCTTGTAAATAATTACTAGTATTGACTTCTTATTTACACAATGTGGCAGTGGGGCCAGCCTGAGTGAACAGAAGTTCTACCTATAAACTTTGAAAGGTTAGATTTGAGTCCTCATACTGTCTATATTTTACCGAGAAAGTATATTTTGTGTTTTCCTTGACAGCAATTTTTTAAATGAGTTTGGAGCTTTTCCAATACTGTTTATGACAAAGGCAATGAATGAGAAGAGCACAATTAGAAGGTGATAAATGTGATAATGTCAGTGAGCCTCCAACCAATTGCATTCTCATCTAGATCTTAGCAGTCAGACTGGTCAAACAATGAATAAATATGCTGAATAAACAGGCAATTTTTCTAAGAGCATGTTACAGTTATCCCAAATGACACTTTTCTGTTTCTTGGTTCAGATTTGCTCATCAAGACTCAGAGATGTCCTGGATGCTTCTCTCATGTACATCTTAATAGCAAGCTTACGGCAGGGCAAATGAAAAGCAGTTTCTCAGAGGTACACACCTGAAGGCTCTCCTATTCAACAGTGCCAACAAGACATAAAAGTCCTTCTTGAATATTTAATGGTGTTTCCCTGGGGGATGTCACTCCTTATTCCAGACCTCCTGAATCAGTAGCTGAATTTTAAGAAGATGCTCAGCTAGTTCATATTCACACTGAAGTTCAGAAAGCACCCCAACTGATGATCTCAAAAGGTACTCACTGGACTTGCTGGCATTTCTTGAGTTTTTCTTATTTTGGGTGTGAGTTGGTAGCCTGTGAGTGACTCTTTATTTATATAAGCTCTCAGATCATCTCTTCAGATCAAATTTGATTTGATTTGAGATGATCTTTGAAATCCTGTTATTCTGTAACAAATATAAATTCTATCAGCTGAAATGCACAGATATATATCTAACTTGCTCCCTGAGCCTACTATATCTATTATAAATATGTGTCTGCTAAAAAAATGTTTTTTTTAATTTTACAACTATATTTTTGTGAAATTTTGTTTTTGGTGTTACTCCTTTATTTCTTTATTTTTTTTTTTATTTTTATTGTCCTATCTGTAAGTACAGAACCTCATGTGCCATGGTGTACATGGGGAGATTAGAGGGTAATGTTTGGGAGTCTATTATTTCCTACCCCCTTGGGTTCTGGTATCTGATCTCAGGTGATCAAACTTGCTCAGCATGTGCTTTTATCTACTAAACCATCTTGCCGGCCCTGCTTTTATTTCTCAGCGTAGTGGGGTGTTTTATTCAGATGACTCCAAAAACTAGAAAAAATGTTGCTCATTCATCGCTTACTACTATTATTGATATTTTAAAATGAATGTAGATACAATTTGAGTTACTGCAAACTTTAGTTGTACCATTAACTTAGGAAAAAATCCTATTTTACCATGTTTTGTAAGCATGTACAGAAATTAACAGTTACAATGGTCTAGATACATTAAAATTTAAAATTTTCAATTGTACATGGATAACACATTGTTAAATATATAAGGTCTTATCTACACATGTTTACTTGCAATAATTATTATTCTCTAGGTAATGGAAAAAGGATGGCCTTTGATTATCCTATAATATTTGCGCATTATTGCTGTATACAGTGTAATATTTCAAAATACTTATAAAGTATGCAGTGATCAATTATGATAATTATAATTTCCATTCCATTCTCATTTCTTTATACGTGGAGTTTTATTTATAATAATTCATAAAATTACTAGTATAGCAGTGTCATGTAGCTTAAGCATGCTGGGTCCATAAAATACATAATATACTACTGTCAATAGTGGTCACCTCACTGTTACAGGAAACGCTAGGAATCAATACTTTCTTACAGTGTTTTAGTACTTGTTAGCTTGGATTCAATGAGTCTATCTTATCTTCTTGTCAATTCTTAGTAATTGCTTATCTACATTAATGTTGATATATTTGGCTTCCAAATATGAGCAAGAGCAAAGAGCACTTATATTTTTGTGTCTAAATTATTTCACTTAACATCATATCCTCTATCATCTAGTTTCATTCATTTTGTTCCAAATGAAAAAATTATATATATATATATATATATATATATATGTGTGTGTGTGTGTGTGTGTGTGTGTGTGTATGTGTGTGTGTGTGTTTATTTATTTCTTCTTTCATTCATGAACATCTTAGATGGTTTCATAGCTTGAATATTATGAATAATGCTACAATAAACATGACAGTAGATGTTTCTTTCAGACTTTTATTTCCTTTTGGATATATCCTCAGCAGTAAGATAGGTAGATCATATTGTAGTTCAATTTTTGGTTTCTTGAGGTATCTCTATACTGTATTCCATGGTGATATTTTACATAATCACTAATAGTGTTTGAGAGCTTATTTTTTTTACCTTCTCACCCTGTTTCTTTGTCTTTTTCATAATAGATAGTCTAACAGGGTTCATCATAGTTTTGAGTGGAAGTTCCCTGATAATGAGTGATATTAAACAGACTTCTTTATATTTGCTGGGCATTTGTATTTCTTCTTTTGAGAAATACCTAATTTGATAATTGGCTTATTCAAAATACTTAATGCTTTCATTCATTTAGATATTTCATTTCTGTCCAGTTAATGGTATTTGTTGAAGATTTCATGACTTTGAAGTGGGCATAAATTTCAGTTGGTAGAGGATTTGTTTACTTCACACAAATCCTAGATTTGATATTTAATAGTGTAACTGGGTATGGAAGAACATACATCCTGAAATGCTAGAGTCATGTAATCATGAATACTGGAGGATATGTTCAAACCATCCTTGGCTATACAGTAAGTTCAAGACCAGATGAAAATATATGAGACCCAGTCTCAAAGAAAAAAAGAAAGAAAGAGAGAGAGAGAGAAAGGAAGGAAGGAAGGAAGGAAGGAAGGAAGGAAGGAAGGAAGGAAGGAAGAAAGGAAGGAAGGAAGGGAAAGAAAGCGAGCCTCTTGCCTTCTGAAACTCATTAACAGTTTACGAGAAAGGAAAACTTGTATAATTGTTCTCTGTAAATACTCTGGTCTTTCATATTTTAAATCAACACAGTAAGACCACTGAAGCCTTTGGTCACTTTCTAAATGGACTGTGTGTTTGTGGGAGTATTGTCACCTCAGAAATGAGCAAACTATTTCTCCATCTCCAGCAACCATTGATGGTTTACAGATTCTCAGGGAGGTGTGGGTCTTCATGAGATTCTCTCCACGCCAGGATATTGACAGGCCCACTCTTGTGTAGACGTTTGTGGGGAGTCACAGCTTCAGTGAAATCAAGAGCAAAAAGGCTATTATGTTCACTTGCCGTGCCTTCCCAGCCTCTGAATCCTAACATTGTTTCTTTTCTCTCTTTCCTGTTTCCTGTCACTTGGAGGGGGTTATAGAGATGTCCAGTTTACAACTGAGTTTTCAATGGTCACTTATTCTCAACACTTTGACCAGTTATGAATCTCTACAGTTACTGCTGCTCAGGGTGGAACTTTATTTAAATCAATGATTTTATTGATGGTCACTTAAAGACCAGGATAACTTCACCATTTGTTATAAGCTCTCTTTGACTGAAATATGAAGATACCTTATTATATGGGTACCCTTTATACGTGGGGTAAACTACCTTCAGTACGCCCTTGGAGAAGTCCTGCCTCTGGATCTTGAGTATTTCTACACTTAGTCACTTTTCAGCAAAGCAAAATGTTCACCATTGATCATGACATCGACATCACACATTAAGCTACACACTAAATTTCAAAATAACCCAATAAACAAAATCATTTTTGGTGACTGAGGAAAGTCACTACTGTCACTATGACTCAAGGAAAGTAAGACTGGCGGGGGCGATTGCCTCCTTTGTCTCCATTACTCATTACCATTGTTCTGAAGATCAGAACAATGTTTTTCAAAGTTTTATTTCCTTTCTGTGTACCTGTGTGTATTCAAGTGCCCGAGGAGGCCAGAAGAGCACCTTGAATATCCCTGGAGCTCGATTTATAGGCGTTTGTGAACCTTTTTTGTGAGTGCTGGGATGCAAACTCTGGTCCTCTGATAGAGCAACAAGAGTTCTTGATCACTCAATCATCTTTCTAGCCCTCTAATTGCATCTTAACAAAATAATTGCTTTATTCTTTGAGGTAGTCTTCCTGCTTGAAATTTCTCCTAACTTAGATTTGGTTCATTTTCTATTCTGCTGTTTTGTTTTCTGATTTAATTTTAATGGTTCCTATTTTCACCTCTACAGTTTAAGCTTCCAGAGAAGCAAGGACAATGTTTATATTTTTTTCCCATAGTAAAACACTTCATTGATTCCATAAATACACATCTTTATAAATCCCTGTGTAAACATTTTGTATGCATTCTAATGAAGAGCAAAATGATTCACTCACTAAAACAATTATATAAATGCAAGATTAGAATCCCCCTATTAGAGATACAGGCTTAAGGTGAATGAGATGGAATTCTGAATTAATTCATTGACAATTTCTTGGACCACTGGAGCAAGTCTATATGTTTCATTCAAATAGAAAGAAAAACTCTTTAAAAGGCATTGAATACCTACAAACACATATAACACTATGTATTTGGTGAAGAATTTGTTTATCAAGCTTGGTTTAAAGAATGTTTGAAAATGTATGATAGAGCACTTCATAGTGTTTCAAAAACAAAACAAACAATCAAATAAACAACCCCCCTAAAAATTTGTAACTAAATGGATTTAATAGATTATAAGAAAAAAACATGAAGTCAAGAGGGGATGTGAATGGAGGAAATGAGAGGTATATATCATATTTTATCGTGTGTATATATATATATATGAATTTCTCAAAAATAAATAGAATTAAAAGTAGTATAATTTCATATCCATTCACGTGAAGAAGAGTTACACATATTATGCTCTTATTATTTATGATTATTAAAGTAAAATTGACACAGCAATTGTGAAGTTGTTTTGTTGGTGTTAAGGTTTAGGCAAGACAGAGAAATGTTGGTAAGATTAAAGTTGGGCTAGAATGTAGCTCAGTTGGTAGAGTCCTTGCCTAATATGCAGTAAGTCCTGGGTTCATTTCCCAGTACCGCACAAAACTGGGTATTCCAGACCTATATCCTAGCACTTAGTATGCTTAGGCAGGAGTTATCAGAACTTAGAGGGTGTCTCTCTGACTAAATAGAGTTTGAGGCCACACTAGACCTCAAGCTACTACCTTAAAAAACACTGACTCAGAGTCAGATCCCTTCTGGTTCTAAGCACAATGCATGGTCAGTGTTAACACTTTATGTTTTATCTGCTTTTGAGACAGGATCTTGCTGTGTAGATGAAGATGGCTTTAACTTGACAACATATATTTTTAAAAACTGTGTTATTTGTTCAAAAGATACCTTTCTGAGAACAGCAGTGTAGGCTTGTGATCCCCAAACTGGGGAGACTGAGGCAGGCAAGCCAGAGTTCAGTGCCTTCCTGGTAAATTTTGAAAGACTCTGTGTGACACACTGTGTCAATTAAAAAAATAAAGAGCTATAAAACACTTACCTAGTTTGTGTTTGAAGCTAAGAAAATTTAATATAACACATTTAATTTTTCAAAGGTCTCTTCCTCCAACCCATGCCTTATTTTTGACTTTTCCATCTTCCTCAAGGCAATAAATAGCAGTATTTGTATTCTTAGGGATGAATTACTGCCTTGTGTTGGGCTTTAGTTATATTTGTATGTAACACATCATCGTCTGCTATTGCTCTCACAGTCAAATTTCCTCCATTCAACTGAGAGACTCCCACAGAGGCCGAGCAAACAGTTGTCAATGTCATGTGAACGGAGGCTTAAGACCAGAAGATTCTGAGCAGTTAGTGTGCACTGACACAAGCCTTGTATTTATTCCAGCTACAGGTGATGTCAGGAAAGGGAACCGCTTGCACATTAAATACAGACGCCCTGTCTTTGCTGGCTAGGTAAAGGTATAAACTGTCTATTCAGAATCGTGATCTCAGGAAAACACGTCAAAGAGAATTCCAAAGAAGGTGTTTCACACTACCATAAGCACTTCAAAAATAACTAAGAACCGCCCCTCAAAAAAAAAAAACACAGAAACAAAACACATGCATGCACCTCTTTCAAAACAAATGTCTGCGCCCATGCAGTGTACTCAACTCTTACTTTTACTATCAGATTTTTGTGCAGCTTTTCCAGGCCTTCTATGACCAGCAAAGGGGTGGGGGGGGGGGGCATCAGAGGGTCATATTTATGGCTTGAGGAATTTGTTTGAAAATCTTAGGCAGAACTGGAAAGACAGCAAAAGGAATGTGCACCTTGCCTGGGGCTGGGCTCCTGAGATGCCTAGGCCTGCGTACCTAAAGTGCAAGAAACCAAGGAAAACAGCAACCTACTGGGTGGGGCTGGGTGAAAGGCTCCAGGCTGAAGCCCACAGAGCACTCAGAAGCTCCGTGGGAGCCCTCAAGAAAGAGCCTATGCACCACCCCCATGCCTTCACTTTTCCCTCTGCTTGCCCAGTCCCTCCAGTACATCCTACAATAGTTTCTCATGGAAATGTATCAGTTGTGTTGCTATATAAATGTGTTAAAAGGAGTTCAATGAGTGTTCTTTTTAGTTTTTCAGCTTGAATATCTAATGTGATACATATCAATAAGTATAATGCACAAAGTTCAAAGTTCACCAGAGTCTGAGGAAAGTTTTGAGTGCAAAAGGTCTTGAGAATCCTAGAGATTACAGCATCCAGTCCTGACTCATCTTCATTTACCTCATGTTATTAGTTTATTTAATTTAAAATTTTTAATTGTGTACTGTGGAGACTGGCTCTGTCTGTATCGGTTTGGTTGGCCGGGGACTTCAGTTCCCTGGCTTTTGTCTTGCGTCCTGGGATAATACAGCAATGCCCTAACTGCATGCAGCTTAATAGAAATCAGTATTTTCTGCTTTCTTTGATAACTGTTAGGACATTACTTTAGTTTTAGATCATTTCTTTGCTTCAGTCTTTTTTGCCTGAATTTTAACTGTATTTTTGCTTTTGACAATGCAAGAGTCTATTAAGGGTTGGTGCGAAGGCTGTGGATAAAGGCACCTATGGATAAAAGCTCAGTGGATAAAGGCACCTATGGATAAAGGCTCAGTAAATAAAGGCACCTATGGATAAAGGCTCAGTGGCTAAAGGAACAATCTGAGTTTGTTCCCCAGAACATGTGCACATAGTGGGAAGAGAAAACAAAGTTTCCCAAGTTGTTCTCTGACCTTCAAGTGTACACCATGGCTAATGGGAAAAAAGGCTGTGTAGTAACATTTTTTGATACCAGGTTCCGTACTGTAAGTCCAGGCTCGCCTGGGGTTTGAAATCCCCCTGCTTTAGCTTGCTGAATGTTGAGAATATACGTATATGCCATCATAGTCATATTGAATTGTCTTTACTATTATAGTAAAAGCTTCTTTCAATGCTACCAGAGTGTATGTTGGATAGTATGCTCAAAATACTGCTGGACAAGGCTGGAGATGTGACTCAGTTAGTAGAGTGCTTGCTTAGCTTTCAATAATCTAAATTCCGGATCCTTGGCCTGGATCTTCAGCAATGGAAAATATGGGGTGTGGTAGAACAACACACCTGTAATTCCAACACTTGAGTGGAGGACAGCAGGATCTCAATTTCAAGGTCATCCTCCTTTCCATGTGAGTTTGAGGCCAGACTGAGCTACCAGGGAGTTTATATCAAAACACACACACACATACTTACAAACATACTGGACATTATAAAAAAAAATCTATGAACATTATACATGAAAAATTATGGCACTTGTCTGTGACATCTTCCTCTATTGTAGATCTACCTTATTCTTTGGTTGATAGCCTGTGTAAAACTATCACAATACTAGAGAGATAGTCCATTAAGAACACTTGCTCTTGCTGAAGACCCGGGTTCAAGTCTCAGCACCCACATGGTGGTTCCCAAACATCCATAACTCTGGTTTCAGGAGATCTGGCATCCTTACTTTCTTCTGATGTACTCAGGCATGGGGCATACATGATAGGCAAGGATGCAGGCAAAATACTCCCACACATAAAATAAAATAAATATGCCTTTACAATTTCTTTAGGAAGAAATAAGAGATCACATTGATGTAATCAGGGGCTTAGAAGAATTTAAAGTGGATTGTGGGTCATATTTTTGAGTGTCTATAATTTGTCCTGGGCAGAAACTGTAGCTCTCTAGGGAACACAGTGGAGAGCAGCTGTGTTTACTAGGGCCTCTCATGTTTTGTGGGAATGCAGGATTAAGAAACTACTTGAAAATTTGGTTTCGCATTTCATCAGCTCTCCTCAGCTTCTTAGCCTGTTGACCTCCAGTGCAAATTAATTCTGCACATCTAGAGGGTGAAAAAGAACATTGTTGGGGCATAGCTCTTCTCTTTTGGATGTTGGTCTTCAGTGTTCCGTTTCCCCTAGAAACCACAAATTCTATTCTTTCACTTCTAGCCTTGTGAACTGGCAGAATATTTCCTTGTTTTCTTAACCAGACCTTTGTTCTGTCTTGCTTCTGAGTCTTTTCTCCTTGTATGTGTTAAGTGGTCAAATGTCCTGCTTATAGAGGTTGGCTCATCTTCCTGTACTTCCTTTTGCTGAAACCTTGACCCTCAAGTTCCAAGTTTAGTTTTATTGTCCGATCATCCATGGCCCCTGATAGCTCTTAGTAGGAACATCAATCTGTGACCTAATAGTCCACAACAGTAGCCCGGGGAAGTATTGACAACATCCAGTCCTACTTATTAGGATAAAAGCTCATCACTTTCAGCTCTTTTTGGTAACGAGCAATGGTAAGAAAAGGTTGTTGCAAATATTGACTCTGATATCTGACAATAGTTAGTTTTCGTTCCTAATCTCTTTGTTTTTAAGCTTTGTGTCCCTATAAAAGTCACTTAGGTTTTTACAGGTCATTCTTTCCTTATTGCAATATGAGGCGAAGGTTTATAAGACTAGAACATGTAGCAATCTTTGACAAGTCCTTTGAATTGGGTTTATATTGCCAATTACCAGTTACAAGTGCCAATACTAGCAGCTGTATATAGAGTTTGCACATGCATAATTATAAGAAGGGTTATTTCATATAACAAACCTTATACACTACTTTTATTCCCCTCTACATTCTCTCTTTCTCCCCTTCAGTTTCTCTCTGTCTCTGTCTGTCTGTCTCTGTTTTTGAGTCAGTCTCCTATAGCACAGGACGAACTTGAATTCACTACAGAGGTGAGGATGGTCTCGAACGCAAGTTTCCTTCCTTCATCTCCCACACCAAATATTATTAGACTAAAGCTGAGTGGGGGTTTTGTAGTTTGTATAAAAGTACATTATTTTTGAAGATTTAAAAGAAATTGTGTGTGTCTGTTGGGGGATATGTTCATGAGTGAGTGCAGTTACCTGAGGAGTTCAGAAGACACTGAATCCCTCAAAGTTAGAGTTTAGTTCACATATGGCCCTAAGTCACCAGACATAGATGTTGGAATAAAATTCCAATGCTCTGCAAGAGCAGTACAAACTCTTCATCTGATGATCCACCTCTCTAGCCCCCAATTATTTTTTGCCTTAACTTTATCACTTAAAAAATAGTTTGGCCCCAGTATATAATAATACATAAGAGAGTGTGTACATTAATACATTTTCTTCCAAACTGGCTTTTTTATTGGTGAAAGTGTATTTACTTCAGTATACATAACTGATTTTTGCCCGCTATTTTTCTTCCACAAGTTCTATAGCTAGAGATACAGAAGGAATAGTAGCTTCTTTTCTCTTTTTTTGAGATAGGGGAAATTTTGTAGCTCTGGTTAGCCTTGAACTCACATAGATAATCCTGACTCAGCCTCAGCAGTGATAGACTGTAGAAGTAACACAATGTCCTGTTAAAATATTTACTGAAGCCTCATTATTTTCTCCAAGAAAGTTGATACATATTTGGAAAAATCATCAGGAGTTGGACAAGTGTTCTCTGACAGGCTAACTTAAAAGGAACTCTAGAGTAGAATATTTCTTTTAATTGAAAAGAGATGAGAGGCACATCCCTTTAATTAAAAGAACTGCCGGCCATGGTGAGAAAGGAGGTTTTCTGAGCGACATCTCACGTGGTTATTAGACTCAGCCCCTATGAAATCCTACCCAAGTCTTACCCTGAGAGGGTCATGGCATAAGCGAAAGCTAAAAGGGCTGGTTTGAGCCAATCTCTTAGATAAGAATACCCTGCGTCAGCAGTGGTGGTGCCAGTGGCTCCCACAGAGAGCCATAGACTGCTCTTTTGGTTTTAGTAGCAACAGCGGTCAGTAGAAGTCGATATCCTTGCTGTGGACATCGGCTCCTTCCAAAATGGATAGAGCCAGGCTTGGTGTGAATATCTGTTGCTTCTGGAGATGGAGGGAGTGCTTCTGTCAGGTATGAGTATCATTACTTCTTTTGCTGGGAATTAGAATCATACTTGTAACTTTTTGGCATTGTTGGTAATAGTGCACCTGGTTGAGGAAAGCTGACATAGGGAGGAGAGTTGAGTGTGTGTGGCGGGATATAGTGTGTACTGTAGGATAGTTATGGAGCATACTGAGAAAACTCTCCTGTGGATTCCAAGATCTGGAAAATGTCTAAAGGGCATTGGATTTTTTCCCCCTCGGTAGGCTGAGGCAGGCTGTTGTGGCGTTTGTAAAAGAGTATCATAACTGGGCTGGAGTAGCATAGGGAATGCAGTACTCAGGAATCATGGTCGTGATGATGAGGATACAGGAATGACAATAGTTTTTCCAATATGGCATCTTTAAAGCTCCCAATGTTTTCCATTCCTTTAGGTCCTGAGCTCCAAATGAAGATTGTAAACATAATAGACATTATGAAATAAGAATTTCAAATGTTATTTGACACACGGTAACACTTCTCATCATGTGTACAATGTATAATTACCAGGTCCAGGAAACTGACATGCCTACTGTCTCAGACATTTAACAAAAATTATGTTATATTTTTAAGAAAATGCATCAGGGGGGGCTGGAGAGATGGCTCAGAGGTTAAGAGCATTGCCTGCTCTTCCAAAGGTCCTGAGTTCAATTCCCAGCAACCACATGGTGGCTCACAACCATTTGTAATGGGGTCTGGTGCCCTCTTCTGGCCTTCAGGCATACACACAAACAGAATATTGTATACATAATAAATAAATATTTAAAAAAAAAGAAAATGCATCAGGAAATGTACAGTCTCATAGAATGTTTAATTGTATGTATTGGTAATTTTCTTCAGAAAGACATGAAACTATGACGTAAGAATTTGTTCTTTGGCTAGAGTTCCAGGTCTAAGTTTCAATTCCTAGAATCCCCCCCCCCCCCAAAATCCCATCACTTAAAAATTCTGGATCTGTTTGGTCCTCAATGTTAATGCAATGCTTAACCACCTTTCTGCCACTGAGGCTCCTGTACTGTACAACAGACAAGTAACTTTTGGTGTTGCCAAAATTCAGTTGTAACATTAAAAAAATGTGTTTGTGTGTGTGTGTGTGTGTGTGTGTGTGTGTGTGTGTGTGTGTGTGTCCCTATGTCCTAAGGGTAGAGCAGACAATAGAAACATTCTCTGGTTGCAGGGACAGTAGCATATTTGAAGACCTGAAAGTGTGCATAGTGTGTATGTGGGGACGGGGAGGAAGCTTGGGCACCATCTTGTGAGTGTAAAAGTCAGAGAACAACTTGCAAGAGGCAGCTTTCTCCTTCTACCACGAGGGTCCTGAGGATGGAACTTAGCCCATCAGGCTTGACAGCAAAGCATATTTACCTGGTGAGCCAAAGGAGACTTTTGACTTGAGACTTACTTTTGTCTAGTTTCCCCACTTCTTCTCTCCCTAATGATGCCCCCACATCTGTTTTTCTGCCTTTGTCTCCATAAGTTGTCTTAGTCTAATCTAGGCCAATTGGTATTTATTACATAGCCCAGACTAGACGTGAACTCTCATGTAAATTCTCAGCTTCAGAGCTGGGATAGTCATAAACTGCCATAGCTACATTTCTGTATTCTTTCAAAGTACCCAATGTACTTAAAGTAGCCTTTAATCCCAGCACTCAGGAGGCAGAAACTGGGGGGATCTCTGGGAGTTCAAGGCCAGCCTGGCCGCACAGTGAGTTCAAGGACAGCTGGAACTGTTTCACAGAGGAAACCCTTCTCAAAAACAAACAAACAACAAAAACCAAACAACAACAAAAACCAGCCCAATGTTTATCTCTCTATTTCAGACTTCTCTCTTGTGCTTTAGCTGTCTCCTTCTCCTTTGCCTGGTAGGCTTCCCATTATCCAATTCACATATCTACCTTATCAGTTAAAACCACATATAAGCAAATGTATACCATATTCTCTCTTGGTCTGGGTTACCTCACTCTGGATGTTTTTCTTCAAGTTCTATCAATATACCTGTGAATTTCATGATTACACCTTTAAAGGCTCAATAACACTCCATTGTGTAAATACACCACATTTTCTTGATTTATTCTTCTGTTAAGGAACATCTAGGTTTTGCTAATTTTTGGCTTTTATGAAGAGAGCAGCAATGGACATGGTTTAGTAATTGTCTCTCTGGTAGGACAAAGCATCTTTTGGGCATACGCCAAGGTTAGTTGAACTGGATCTTGAGGTAGATTGATTTCCATCTTCCCGAGGAACTGCCACATTGATTTCTATAGTGGCTGTACAAGTTTGCACTCCCACCAGCAATGAATGAATGTTTCCCTTACTCCAAATCTTCCCCAACATGAGCTGTTATTTGCTTTATTGATCTTAGCCATTCTGACTTCTTTCTTTCCAATTTGTATTCCCCTGATCTCATTCAATTGTTTTATTGTTCTAACTATTGTTCAAGTACTATATTAAATAGATTTGAAGATAGCAAACAACTTTGACTTGTTCCTTATTTTAGTGGAATTGCTTTGAGTTTCTCTCCATTTAAGTTGA